>NC_092389.1:18672600-19356975 GCF_030028105.1 Mobula birostris
CTCCAACACCTTAACCACTTGGCCATGCGCCACATTAGTAAAATATTATTTACTGCTAAATCGGCTCTGCTGCTCCGCTGTTGGGTCAATCTTCCTCTAAATTCCCTGACATGAGTTCCATTCACCCCACTTCTACCCTAAGCTGCTTCACAGCCCAGTACAAGCTCAGGTGTCCAGCTGGCGGGCGGGGGAAATGAACAACATCAAGAAAACAAACCTCCTTTGGAATATGAAAGCTCAAGCCACAGCTGTTGAAAAATCTTAGAAGTTCCTTTATTTTGAAACCTCATTGTGCTTACATTGTCAAGGAAAATCATTTCATTCTCTTTTTGACTTCCTGAGTAAAGACAGAATTTTTGAAGAATTAGCCTGCATCTGTGGAGTTTTCTGCATCATGCCTTCTGATCAGAACCTTATCACCAATGAGTGGGAAGACTTGCATTTAGATAGCCTTCCATGACCTAAGGATAAAGTGTCTAATACAGTGTGACTGTTGCTTCAAGGACTGCAAGGGGATTGGTTGGGGGGGATGGGGAGGGATCTTCCACTGACTAGCAAGTATCCCAGATTTGCCCTCTTTCCTGCAGCATACCCACTGGTACTGTCTTCTGCTGGGAAGCTGGATCCCAGTGATGAGAATCCTATTGTGGCCCAGGGCACCTCTGAACACCAAATATGAAGATCCTCCCCTAGAATGGGCTTAACAACCAATGAGATCTCACCCCAGTTTCACCACTCAAAATTAGCCAAAAAAATAAAAACCACTAAAATTTCAAAAAATTAAAATACTAAGGAATACACAGATTTAAAAGACATTAAATATATTTAAATTAATTATCACTCTCAAATAATAAGTAAATAATTTCTAGTTACCAGCTGTAGATATGCTTTACTTCCTAATGGTTTCAATGCGACTTCTTTACTTTTACTGGTTAAGTGCTGGTTAAGTTCTGGTAAGTTTCAACTACCGTGTGAGACTTCCAAAGCCGTCCTTCAACTCCATACCCCTCAGTAGTTCTGCATTTCTGCCCAGTTAAACGCTTACAAGTCCAAGTGAATGTGTCAGTTTCTAAATTTTAACACAGGAGAGACTTTGCTCAAAGCCTGATCAATGTATTTTTCTGCGTCAACAACCTTTGTAACTGACTTTTTTATGTTCAAGTTGCTAAACAGGTTACAGAGGCAGGTCACACAACCCTCTTCTGGTGACACACGCTTACAAGAGAGGTTTATCCTCCGGGGTAGAATTTTAACTCACTATACCAACTCTGTGTGTGTGTGTGTGTGTGTGTGTGTATATGTTGCTCCAGCATTTTATTATATTTCAATTTCCAACTACTCCAATACACTGCACCCCACTATCTGAACCATTGTTCTTTTATGTCTCTCTAACCTCTCCAGTCCATTTATTAATTAGGTCCCACCAAAAGCATCATCTCCTAAAGAATCACGACCTCTGCTCTCCTATGGAATGTTTCCAATAGTGGGGGAGTCTAAATCAAGCGGGCACAACCTCAGAGTAGAGGCCCATCCTTTTAGAACAGAGATCAGGAAGGATTTCTTTAGCCTAAGGGTAGTAAATCTGTGGAATTCATTACTACAGATGGTTGTGGATGCCTGGTCATTGGGTGTATTTAAAGAGGAGTTTGATAGGTTCTTGATTAGTAAGGCTGACATTGGTCATGAAGGCAAGAGAATTGGGTTGAGAGGGAAAATAAATGAACCATGATGGAATAGTGGATCAAACTCGATGGGCTGAATGGCCTGATTCTGCTCCTATGTCTTATGGTCAATACTCTGTCTTCACCATCTATCATAGTAAGGTTGTATGGGAATTTGCACTTTACTTTGAACCCAAGCAATACAGAGTATACAGAGAAATCTGAGGAGACATTCTGGAATATGTACAACTCTCAAAAATTGCCATAATAACAAACAATTAAATTAACAGGAGGAAGAGGCCTCATAGTCCTTGAGCATGTATTGCAATTCAGTAAGATAAGGACAGTTTAAAACCTCATCTCCTTGTTCCTCATTCATGCAGTAAATTTTTTTATCAATACAGTAGAGAAATCATATTGTCTTGATGTATAATGGCTTGATATAGCACTTGCTCTGCATGAGACCACAAACACTGCAAGGAGTTGTGGTCACAGCTCAGCATGTCACAAGAACCAGCCTCCCCTGTGCTTGTACTTCTCATTGCCTCAGTAAAGCAGCCAGCATTATCAAAGACTATGCTCACACAGGACGTTCTTTGTTCTCCCCATTGACAGAAGATACAAAAACCTGAGACGTACCACCAGGCTCAAGGACAGCTTCTATCCCACTGTTATCAGACTCTTGAACAGACCTCTGGTATGATATGGCGGACTCTTGGCCTCTCAATCTACCTCGTTATGGTCTTGCACTTTATCATTTACCTGCATGGCACTTTCTTGGTTGCTTTGTTCTACTTACCTTATTCAATCTCAATACACTGGGTAATGATTAGATTTGTATACACAGTATATGAGACAGGCTTTTCACTGTATCTTGGTACATATGACAATAATAAATCAGTAATTTAATTCCAACCCCCCCCCCCCGATTCCGAAGAATAATAGTCATAGTCATACTTTATTGATCCCGAGGGAAATTGGTTTTCGTTACAGTTGCACCATAAATAATTAAATAGTAATAAAACCATAAATAGTTAAATAGTAATATGTAAATTATGCCAGGAAAAAAGTCCAGGACCAGCCTATTGGCTCAGGGTGTCTAACCCTACAAGGGAGGAGTTGTAAAGTTTGATGGCCACAGGCAGGAATGACTTCCTATGATGCTCAGTGTTGCATCTCGGTGGAATGAGTCTCTGGCTGAATGTACTCCTGTGCCCACCCAGTACATTATGTAGTGGATGGGAGACATTGTCCAAGATGGCATGCAACTTGGACAGCATCCTCTTTTCAGACACCACTGTGAGAGAGTCCAGTTCCATCCCCACAACATCACTGGCCTTTTAGAATGAGTTTGTTGATTCTGTTGGTGTCTGCTACCCTCAGCCTGCTGCCCCAGCACACAACAGCAAACATGATAGCACTGGCCACCACAGACTCGGAGAACAGTAAGAACTTAAGAACACAAGAGCAGAAGGCCAGTCACTCCCTCAAACGTGCCTTGCAATTCAATACATTCATAGCTGCTCTGGCCTACCTGCTCTTCTCTGCCAGTTTCACAAATCCTAGTTCCCCGATCTTTCTAAAATATGTCTACTTCCTCTTTAGACTTCTCTCAATGACCTACTCTTCACAACCTCCAGGGTACAGAAAATCAAAGATCTGCCCTTCTCTATGAGAAGGGTACCTGAAGGGAGAGAGTCTAAAATGAATATTTCTTGTCTGTATTTACAGTGGAGAAGGTCATGGAAGCAAGGAAATTCAGGGAAGAGAATACTGATGTATTCAAACATATGCATATGGCAAAACAGGAGGTGTTGACAAGGTTAGAATCCATAAAGATGAATAAATCTCTGAGTCCTAACTAACTGTGTTCTAGGACATTGTGAAGACATTGCTAGGGCTCTGGCAGGGATACAGTATTTCTTTTATCATTAGACACAGGTGTAGTATAAGAAAGACTGGAGACTTAAGTTGTGTCTTTACTTAAGAAGGGCTGCAAGCTATAGAAGTACAGGTCAGACACCCTATCATCAGTGATGGGGAAGTTATTGGAGGAGATCCTGAAAGACAGGACCTACCTGCATTTGGAAAGTCAAGGACTGATTGGGGATAGTCAGCACAGCTTTGTGCATGAGAAATTGTGTCTAATGAATTTGATTAAGTTTTTTTTTCTTAAGAAGTAACCAAGAGGGTTAATGAGGGGGTGGGTCATTGCTGTTGAACTTTGGATTTTAGTAAGTCAGGCTGTTTCAGAAAGTTAGATCACATGAAATCCAGGTGAGCCAGCTAATTAGATTTACAAGTGGTTTGGATGAAGAATTTAAAGTGTGGTGGTGGAGGTTTGTTTTTTCTTCCAGGGGGAGGAGGGGGTTGTGCTATGTTAATCAAGCAAGGTATACCATATAGGGTACTGGAAAAAGGAGATGATCAGGAATACATAGTGGTGGAAGTGTGGGAGAGAGGGGAGGGAGTGGTTATAATTAACTACTACAATCCATGTAAAAGGTTGGATTTGGACAGCCTATTAAGGATACAAGGACAAAACAGACATAAAGTAGTGTGGTGTGCAGATTTCAATGCTCATAGCACAATATGGGGGGATCAGATTACAGATCCAAATGGAAAGGTAATTGAAGATTTGATGGAAGAAAGGGATTTGGTGTGTATGAATGATGGTAGCGGCACAAGGATAGATATAACAACAGGAACTGAGTCAGTGTTAGATATTACGTTAGTGTCTAATACCTTGGCTGGCATTAGTAACTGGGGAGTTTGGACTGCTTCAACAGTAGGCAGTGATCACTACCCAGTTTTGTGTTCAGTGGGTGAAAGAGTTGAAGTAAGACCAGGTGGCGGAACCCCAAAGTGGGTGTTTGGAAAAGCAGATTGGGGTAAGTTCCAGAAATTGAGTGAAGAAGCATTGACAAAGATTGATATTTCTGGAAATGTAGATGAATTAACAGTCAGGTGACTTCAGCAATTATCATGGCAGCAGAAGGATCTATACCTAGGAGTAAAAATAGGATGAATAGAAAACTGGTACCATGGTGGACAGAGGAATGTTGTCAGGCTGTAAAAAACAGAAATAGAGCATTCAGCCTAGTTAAAAGAACCCATAATATGCAGCATTTGGTTCAATATAGGAAAGCACAGGCAGTGGTGAGAAGAACTATACGTCAAGCTAAAAGGGCAAGTTGGACGAGTTTTTGCGATAAGGTAGGAAGAACAACACCTGTGGGAGAGATATGGGGAATGATTAAGAGAGTGGGAGGAGATAGAAGGGAATGGGAATATCCAGTAATGATATCTGAGGAGGAAACTGCAGTCTCCAGTTGGGATAAGGCTGAGGTCATGGCCAAGTCATTTGTACTGATACACAGTTCAGAAAATTTGTCTGAAGAAGGGAAAGAATACTGAGCCAACACCCAGGTGTGTTAAGCAGGAGGGAAGGAACAGATGATATAATTGATGATCCATTTACATTAGCAGAAATGGTGAGAGCAATAAAGAGATCGAGACCAACCTCCCCAGGGAAAGATCTGATATGCTCTGTGATGCTAAAAAATCTAGGAGAAGGAGCGCTCTTGAAGTTGTTGCATTTTTATAACAGAGTGTGGGAGGAGGGAAGATTACCAAGTGCATGGAAAGAAGCAGTAGTAATTCCAATAAGGAAGCCTGGCAAGGATCTGTCAAAACCCACTAGCTACAGACCAATTGCATTAACATCAAGTATATGTAAGATAATGGAAAGGATGATAACAGAAAGGTTATCATATGAGCTTGAGAAGAGGGAATGCTGGCAAGTTATCAGAGTGGTTTTAGAGAGGGAAGGAATTCCATGGACTCAGTGATTATGTTAGAGACTGAAATAAGCAAGGCCCAGGCAAATAGAGAGTCAGTAGTGGCAGTGTTCTTTGACATTGAAAAAGCCTATGATATGATGTGGAAGGAAGGATTATTAATTAAACTGCACAAGATGGGGGTTGGTGGGAGAGTTTTTAATTGGATTAAAGATTTTTTGTTTGGTAGAAAAATTCAAGTTCGGATTGGATCAGAATTATCAAAACAGTACATAGTGGAAAATGGCACACCTCAAGGTAGTGTGATTAGCCCGTTACTTTTCATCATTATGATCAATGATGTCTTCACAAAGGTACCAGTGGATATAGGTAGGTCACTGTTTGCGGATGATGGGGCCTTGTGGAAAAGAGGCAGGAACATGGACCATATAATCAGGAAACTACAAGAAGCAATTGATGAAGTGGTGGAGTGGGGTTATGATTGGAGATGTAGATTTTCAGTAGATAAAACTCAAAGAGTATTTTTTTACCAGGAAAAGGGTTGAGGTAGGGAAGAAGTTAAGAATGTATGGGGTTGAATTAGAAAGGGTTGCATCATTTAAATTTCTGGGAGTTATATTTGATTCACGATTAACATGGGCAGACCATATCAGGAAAGTTGAGGGGAAATGTAAAAAAGTAATAAATGTGATGAGATGTTTGACTGGTAGGGAATGGGGAGCAAGTTGTTCAGCTTTGAAGAGAATGTATGTGGCTTTAGTAAGATCTGTATTGGATTATGGAAATATAGTATATGGATCAGCAGCTAGGTCTCTTATAAGGAAACTGGATGTGATTCAGGCTCAGGCCTTGAGAGTGTGCAGTGGGGCTTTTACAACGTCACCAGTGTCAGCCCTACAGGTAGAAATGGGAATAATGCCTTTGGAACTAAGAAGGATGCAACTGATGGCAAACTACTGGGCTAACTTGCAGGGGCACAATGATTCTCACCCTACTAAAGGAGTGTTGCAGGAGTGCTGGGAAAATGGGAGGTTTCAGAGGGATACCTTTAATCGGGTAGGGAATGATATCGCGAAAGAATGTGGAGTGTTTGATCTGAGGATAAGTCCTTCAGTAGTTTATCCGGTTGTAGCTCCATGGAAGCTTGTATGGCCTGACATAGACTGGCATTTGTTAGAGGTAAAAAGGAAAGAAAGATATAAAACAGATTTGGTAAATGCATTTATCTGTCATGTGATGGAAAAGTATAGTGATTATACTCACATTTATACGGATGGGGCGAAGGAACCTGAAACAGGAGTGACAGGGTTTGGGGTGGTAATACCAGCAAAAGAAATTGGAATCAGCAGAAGAACATCTAATAAGTTAGGGGTGTTTACAGTGGAGATGCTGGCAGTGTTGGTTGTGTTGCAATGGGTGCAGAAAGCCAGACAAGCCAAAGCATTGATGTGTTCAGATTCATCCTCAGTTCTAGCAAGTTTAAGGTCTTTTCACACAAACAGTCGGCAAGATGTACTTTATGAAGTCCTTCAGTTAGTTACAAGAATTGCAAATCAGGGAGGTCAGGTAAAATTTCTATGGGTTCCAGCACATGTAGGGGTGAAGGGTGATGAGAGGGTGGAGCGTTAAAGAAAGAAAATATGGAAATGCACATTAGTATCAGTAAAGCAGAGGTTAAGTGTGTAATCTGGGAAAAAGTCAACCAAATGTGGCAAGAAAGATGGGACAGGGAGGGGAAAGGGAGGCATTTATATCAAATACAAAAGAGTGTTGCAGTTACTAGGGTAGGTAATGGAAACAGAAGAGAGGAAATTGTGTGGACTAGGTTAAGGCTGGGGCATTGTGCATTAAACAAAACATTGAAAATGATAGGGAAACACCAGACAGGATTGTGTGAGGAATGTCAGGAAGAGGAGTCAGTAGAATATGTAGTTCTGAGTTGTAGGAAGTATGGGATACAGAGAGAGATGATGAGAAATAAATTAAGGGAGTTGGGGATGCAGGAATTCACATTAAAAGGGTTGCTGGGCATGGGTGAGAGAGCACAAGTCCGGGTATTTTTAGCATTTTTAAGGGGTACAGGGGTTTTTTATAGAATATGATGAATAAACAGGAATAGGATACTAGGTTGGTCAAAGATGGGAGGGTGAAGTGTAGGAGCAGAGGGTGGCAGTAATGCACCATTAAGCTGGATGCCAACCACTGTAAAACAAGATACAGACAGACAGACAGTTTGTTTTTTCTGATTTATGATGTGTGACCAGCACTGCTGCAGAGATCAGTTCTGGATCCACTGCTATTTGTCATTTATACTAACAATTTGGATAAGAATGTAGTTGGAGTGCTTATTATGTTTGTGGATGATATCAAAATTGGCAGTATGGTGGACAATGATGAAACTTATCTACACCAGGATCTAGATCAACTGGGAAAGTGGACCAAGGAAAGGCCGATGGGATTTACCATGGAGAAGTGCAAAGTGTTGCATTTCGATAAATTGAAACCAGGGTAAGATTTGCTTAGGAAGTGGTAGGGCGCTGGAGTTATTTGTTGAACAGAAAGATCAAGGGTTGCAGGTATAAGTCCAGAATTTCTTGAAAATGGCAACAGATGTAGAGCAGGTGGTGAATAAGTTGTATAGCATTGCTTGCCTTCCTTAATCAGGGCATTGAATACAAGAGTTTGGATCTCATGTTAGAACTGCAAAAGACAATGGTGAGACAATACTTTGAGTATTGTGTGCTGTTCTAGTCACTTAGCTGTCGGAAGGTCATAATTAATCTGGAAAAGAATCACAAGGATGTGAGTGAACTGGAAGGTTTGAGTAATAAGGAGAGACTGGATAGGCAGGAGCTTTCTTTATTTGGAATTTAAGAAGCTGAAGGGTGACCTTATGGACGTGTATAAAATTAATAGAGACACAGTTAAGATGAATGGTCACTGCTTTATTCCCAGCATAGGGTAGTCTAAAATTAGAGGGCATAGATTTAAGGAGAGAGGAGAAACATTTAACAGGACCCTAAGGGGCAACTTTTTTTTACACAAAGTGTAATTTGTATGTGGAATAAGCTGTCAGAGGAAATGTAAAGGCAGGCAAAAATGCAATGTTAAAAAGAAATTTGCATAGGTACATAGACAAAAAAAAAATGTTTCAAAGGATATGGACTAAATGCAGGCAAATGTGACAGGTTCAGGCAGGCAACATGGCCAGTATGAATGAGTTGGGGTAAAGGATTCATTTCTATGCTATATAGTTCTATGACTCTATAACTCAACTGCAATCTGCTGAACTCCTCTACAATTGTATTGTAGCCAAATATTTTCATTATTAGTTCATGGAGTGTGTTTGCAACTGAGAGCTGGTGGGAAGCCACCTCCTTGAATTTCCACACACTTTGAAATGAAGATATTCCATGCAGCTGATATATAGAGAGCTCCAGGATAGAGGTCGATCTGAAAAACACAGTGAACCTAGTCCTAAACCCTTAGATCTTAATTCCCCTCCTGCGTATATGATTTTGAGCTTTGATGTATGGCCTGATTTAAGATGTGCTAGTTATAGTTCAGAAAGTACTTTGAAGATGCAGTTAACTTGTTTTAGTTAAGTTTTGTCACTAATAGTACAGTGCTTATTTATCTAAGGACTTCCCTTTGGGTTTGACCATTTCATCTTCAATTGGTTATCTTCTCATTGGGCTACTCAGAGATAATCATACCTCCAAGCATTTTAACCCCTATAAAATCAATAGGTTTCAGGCCAAATCCAAATTGAACACACTGAGAAAGAGGTGAGGTTAGGATGAAGGAAATCACTTGCTCTCAGGAAACCATTCTGTTAGTAACAGGCAGTGCCTCCAATTTAACACACTTGCTATTCTTTGTTAATGTCAGCATTGTTTCCCTGGTCTTAGGGAATTTGATGTATAAAAAAGACAAAGGTGAAAGGTAAAAGTACTCCATCCATTAGCTTGTGGACCAGAAGGGGAGGAACATTATTTTCTCGGACCAAGATGCTTGCCCTGTAAACTCCCATTACCTGATGAAGAGTATTTCAACTAGTGTTATCTTGTTCTTTCTACAATTACTTCCTGACCTGTTGAGTATTTCCAGCACTTTCTGGTTTGACTTCAGATTTTTTTTTTTTCACATCAGCAGGGTTTTTACTCCCTTGGTTGGTTGCCTAGGTGCAGTCTGTCCCACTTACATTGCTATCCACTCAATTTCTTATATGGTTGCAGCAGTTAACCACAGCCTTTAGTGTCCATCAACCAGGATGAATAGCCTGTAGAAAGATATTTTTTAAATATTCTGGATTTTAAAAAGTAAACTGTTTGACATTTCAGGGTTTCTGTCTGTTACTTCACTTACCAACATCATTTCCTTTGCCTGGTTTCTGCAGTGGAGTCTCTGCAGTGGGATTAAACAACCTACTGCAGAATATCCCATTTGGTAACCCTTCGCCTATATAAACCACTCAGGAGAAACTTTTCATGTCTAAGCCATGTGATGACCGAAATTCTCCAACAGATGTGAGCTACTGTGACACCAGTTCCTCCTCTTCCACCACCTCCCCTCAATAGGGTCAGGGAGTGAGGACAATCACAAGCCTCAGGATTCAGGCCTGTGTTTGATCTTGTGTTGTGGGCCTTCTGGGTGATGACAAGGCATAAGAAAAAAAACTGAATACCAACATTCTGGAGCTGATTATTGTCTTCAAAATGCCAGAGAAGAGCAGAAGAAGAAGTTTATTTACAATACAGCTGATAGCTATTTACACATTGAGCCTTTAAATTGGCAGATTGAATGTCAGTCAATCTGTAAAGCAAGAGCACCACCTGATCTTGATGTATTACCACACCACAAGACAAACACAATCAGAAATACAGAGAAAGCAGCATTTCAATGTCCAAATAAACAAATAAAAACAGAAAGTGTGAGAAATACCCTTTTAGAGTGGAGGGAGGTGTAGTCAAGGTGTCTGTGGGAGTCAGAGGGGACTCTCCATTGATATTGGTTGCTTACCTATCTGTTGTGATGAAGTTATGAAAAGAAATGGAACATGCAAAGACCAACCCTCTGAAAGTAACAACAGGACGCAAATTGGCAACAGACCTAAAGGTCTTTTAAAATTCTTAACGAGAGCAAAACATGGCACTGGGACATTTATCAACGTACCAGAAAATTAGGTGATGGAAGGGACACAATATGACTGAAACAAAAATCTGTTCCATGTTTCCAACAACTATACATTCCTCAACATTACTCTGAGCAACGCCTAACAAAGAAAAAGAACCATTATCATACTTCAAGTACTCCCATTAATTCACTTGAACTGGTCTCACCTATTTCAAATATTTACTTTGTCACATCCATCCTTTCCACCACCTTCTCTGCAATTTAAGCTGACCATTTTTACCTCTCTTTCCCAATTCTGGTAAAAGATCTCCAGTCTGAAATGTTAACTCTGTTTCTCTTTCTGCAGATTCTGCCTTTCTTGTTGTGATTCCTGTGAATTTTATTTGAGACTTCCAGCAATCTGCTGTTTTATTAATTTCTCACCTTTGTTGGCACAGTTCTAAGGGGCACAAGGTTGCAAATTCAGAGGAAATAAGTTAGAGTGAGACAAGGGTGAAAAAAAAATGAGAAGGTGGACAATTAGCTATGACTAAATCCAGAGAAGGTGAAAAGCCAAAGAAGGAGTCAGTTGGATTGGGAAAGCTGGAGATAAGAGGGTCTATATCCTCTGTCTGGGTTGAAGAATCTTCACTATTGAAGTGAGCTCAAAGGTCGTGGAGGAACAGCTCCAACATCCTGCTATGTTCAGGATTTATTGATATAACAATGTAGGCTGATGAAGTTCTGCTGAGGACTGATTGGGAGCAGAATGGGAAGATAAGAAGACAAAAACACAACCAACGTTAAGCTGGGGTCAATGAAAAGTGAAGGTAAGGAAAGCTCAGCTGGATTGATAGAGTTCAAGACAAAATATAATATGACTTAAGTACTTGAGATTTAGAATGTTTTCTTTCTTTATGGTCATACATAAATGAAATAAAAGACCTTCTTAAAGCACTTAGTGTTGGAGGGGTTAATTCTTAAAAAAGTTACTGGATGAAAGTCTGTTTGGAAACAGGATTAAGGGTAATAAAGTAACAAATAGATGACTGAATATATTGTAAACATGGTCCCTAACAGGGAATGCTGAATGCTAAATTCATTTCATTGATGTCAAACAGAACTGAACTTTAGAAGCTAAGAGCTGATGTGATTATATGGTGCATTTTGCATTACTCCATAAGGGATGGATTTCATTGGATGATTTCTTCTGGGAAATAATACCAATGAAGACTGAAGTTGGAAATTAAATTTGAGCTGTGACTACAGGAAGGCGGAGCACTGGTGTGGAATGAGGAATCAATGCATTGGAGTTGACTTCATAATGAACCTACAAGGCACATACATCTGGCTGTACCCAACACCGTGACATTTGAAGTTAAACCTGGTTTATATCTACAAAAGTTTGTAGTAATTCTGCACCTTATAAACTGAATTAAAGTAACCCACTGTTTACATGAGGCAGTTCACTCATAACTCCACACCGACCGGAGACATGAGGGAAGGGATTAGTATTCTTTTGCTAGGAAATGAATCAGTATCAAACTTCTCAAAGAGAAACATCTTTACAACATTAATAAATGTAATTTGCCGATCCATGTCACGTGAAAACTCATGTACTTCAATTTCACTCAAGTCAGGCCTGAGCAGGAAGAGAATATTATTCCTTCAGGCAGACAAGCTGCAAATCTTCTTAAATTTTACACCGGAGCCTTTGAGTCGCCATGTTTCTGTGGATATTAAATAATGTCCTGAATTAATTTTCCAGAAGCCACCTACATTTGTAGCTAATATGAAATGTATTTGACAATAATGGAGTGGATTTTCATCTTGTCACATAAGCATAAGTCCGGTGCTACAGGTAGCCCCACTCCCACTGGGCTTCATTCCAACTGATTTATCTCCTGGCCCCTGAGGATTTTCTATTTCCCCCGTGAAAGCACTTCTCACAGAAATAAGGAGCATTAGATTCAGGTAATTTTTGTTTTTGCATTTTAACTTTAGGGCAGCTTAAGAGACTGAAGAGAAAAAGAGATGCAGGGATGTAGGGATTGACTTTAGAGAAAGTGGGGAAAGGTAGACTGGGAAAGAAGAGGAAGGCAGAGACACACCTGCAAAAAGAAGAGGAAGGTGAAGAAGACAGCAACAAGGAAGAGGAGTTGGTATATTTTTACTTGTTGAACTTGACTTTGCACAACCAAAGAGCAGTGTCCTTAATTCCTAAGTTCAGAGTTGTTAGAACTTACCCCATTTTGATGAGAGGACACTACTCAATATACAAAAGGGACTCTACAACCTTTGATACTATGAATGCTGCAGTAAGGAAGCTGAGCAGGTAATTCCTTTGGCCTGGTTGGCAGGTCTCAGACTCACCACTCTTACTTCAATCCTTGGAAAAAATTTGTGAGGTTACTCATTCCCACTGATCTCCTCTCTTAGTTCCAAAGAGAGACATGTGTGGGTAAGGTCAACTGTCCCATGGAGGATGGCATTATGGAAGGCAAGCAGCGGATAGATTGAACAGGTCAGTGAGTGGCGGCAGGTCAGGTACAGCATGAATGTTCTCATCATCCACGTGAGAAACTGCCAATGACATATTGAACAACCTTCATTTCTGGAGGCACACTATGCTGGGTAAGGTGATGCAACATTTTTAAAGTGTCAGCATCTACAATGTAATGAGGGTGTTAATATTTTTAACCACTGTTTGCCATGGAAACCAACACCCCCAGCAATCTCTTTGGATCCTTGCAAGGATTGGCCGGAAGCATTTGCAGTCAGTCGCACATTGGTGCATGGACATCTGGGTGCTGTATTATTGAACATACCCAAGCACAGTGCTTCCATAGAAACACTAATGCTACCAAAGGCTTGTTAGTAACCTCCAGGACCAACTGATCCTGCAGGTCAGTCACCTGCGCAGCCATAGACGTTGCTATCTGTGACCTGATGTGGGCTAGGAAAGCTGCCACTGCTGAATGACTGCATCCTAGGTTACGCCCTTGTTCCTTGGATAACTACTGTAGTGCAAGTAGTATAATATTAAGCCTCCTATTCCAATTCCTCTGCTGTCTTCTAAATGGGACCATCTCCTGGCCTGTGGAATCCCCCTTGTTCATGTTTTCCTCCTCATGTTGCAGCTTAATATGGTGACATGACATTTGTGCAAACCTAATGTGTTGTCTTATTGTTCCATTACAACTGTTCTAATGTCCAGAAAGGGATGTGAAAGGAACTACATAAATGCAATTCTTTCTTTTGCCATGATTTTTAATAGCAGTGTCTCGTCTTTCCAGACATTCTGTTGAAACAAATTATTGCATCTGTAAAGCCTTTCCCTCTGTCTTGAAGTAGTTTACAGAGCAGGATAAATAAGTAATTTGGTGTTGATAGAGTCTATAGTGACATGGATTGTGAAGGTGTGTGGAAAGAAAACACTTCTCCCATACATGTACAATCCTGCTCAGCTGCAAATTTACTGCTAAGTAAACTCATAGAATCATAGAGTTATATGGCACAGAAGGAGGACCTTCAGCCCAAGTCATCCACAGTGACCAAAATCTTCATTTAATCTAGTCCCATTTGCTCATGTGTGTCCCATATCCTTCAAAACCTGTCCTATCCATGTACCTGTCCAAATATCTTTTAAATATTGTTATCATACCTGGCTCAATCACTTTCTCGGCAGCTCATTCCATATACAGCATGTGCCACCTGTATAAGGAAAATCTACCCTTCAGGTTCCTATTAATTCTTTCACCTCTCAACTTAAACCTATGCCCTCTAGTTCTTGATTCCACAAACCTGAGGAAAAGTTCATCCTACATAGGGTATGCCTCTTAACATTTTATACACCTCTACGAGATCACTCTTCATTCTACTATGGCCTAAAGCAGGTGTTCCCAAGCTTTGTTATGCCATCAGTACTTAACGTTAACCGAGGGATCAGGTTGGGAATCCCGGGACTAAAGAATAAAGCCTTAGCCTACATAACCTCTCCATATAACTCAGTTCCTCAAGTCTGGACAATATTCTCGTAAATCTTTTCTACACTCTTTCCAGCTTAATTGCATCTTTCCTATAGCAGGGTGGCCAAACTACACCAAGTACTCCAAAACCAGTCTTACCATATCTTGTACACTTACAACATAATATCCTAACTTCTGTACTCAATGCCCTGACTGACGAAAGCCAGCACACCAAAAGCCTCCTTCACCACCCTGTCTACCATGTAAATCTGCTTTCAGGGAAAATGTTGCATTAATAATTGTAGCCCAAAGGTTACTGTTGGTATAAATACCCTTTATTATATAATTTAGAGAAATGGCATAGGCAGTTTCAGAATGTAGCACCATGCACACTTTTCCATTATATCAAACCTTCAAAGGTTTCTGTGCAGCAAAGCATACGTTGTAGACATTAGTTCAATTAAAGCAGTTAATGTTGAATAATTTCTCATACCTAGGGAAAAATTATATTACTAGGCTTGTGTGTCACTTGTGAAATGTGCTCCTGCTGTTCTTCTCATCTCTTGGAACTGAGTCAGCATCACTACAGTGCCAATTGTCAGTGACAACTGCCAAACTGATTTTCCAAGCATCTTTTTCTGTACATGCACCACGAAAATCTTTGCATTCAAGACACTCCAAGCAATACTTGTGCTGAGGAAGATCACCAAGAGGAAAAGGAGGAATTATCTGAAAAAATATTTATTTGTACTCGGTAGGATAGAACAGATCTAGCAGCTCAAAGCCAGATGTCCATGAAGTGCTCTGGTGAATCAGCAGTAAGAATCTCCATCATCACAAAGTAGAACTTCATGGCATGGCATGATAGGGCTCTTAAGTGACATATGGGCTTACTGATAGCCTGCTCAGCCATGCTAATTTTGAAATTTTCTCAAAAACTCAGTTGTACATATCATGACCTTGGCCCAAACATGGATCAAAGAGGTGCATATGATAGAGCATGACATTAATGCAGCATTTGAACAATCGTAGCATCTACTGAAGTCAAGGTCATCAAGGAAAAACTTCCATGAAGATAAACCCATACCTTGCAAAATAGAAGATTGCTGAGGTTACTGGACATCAGTCATCTGCATCCCAGATAATTGCTACAGGAATTTCACAAGACAAAGTCCCCAGCTCAAGGGTCCCCACTTGCATCATCAATATCCTTCCTACACTAAGATCAGAAACGGAGATCTTTACTTATGATTGCACAATTTGTAATTCCTTGTCAAATTAAGCTATTCATACCTGTCTGCATAAGATCTAGTCAGAATCACACACAAACTGATATGTGGTAAGAAGCATGCGTTCCAGAAAATGGTCAGGCAATAATCATCTCCACCAGGAATGAAACTACTCCTGATATTCAAGATCCCTCAGTATTTTATATAGTTCATTTTCCCTCTCTGTAATGGATATAGTCCAGTCTGTCCATTCTTTCCTCAGAATATAATATATCCATTCCTCAGGTATTAGTCAACTGAACATCTGAACAGCTTCCAATATATTAACATCACTATGCATTCCTCCGTCAACCCCATTGACCATAAACAGTGCCATACTGTATCTACTAGGGCAGTCAGGGGCTGTATGCAAACGACTCACCTCAAATTGTGTCAACAATCTCCAAGGTACAATCACATATAGACAGGCGAAATGAATGGATGGGGATCTGGCAAATGGTCTTTATGTGGGAAAATATGAAACTGGCCATTTTAGCAGGAGTAATATAAAGCAGGCATGTGACCTTAAATGTGAAATATTACAGAACCCTGAGGTGCAAAGGAACCTGGGTGTCCCAGCGCAGGATTCATAACAAGAATAGTGTACAAGTACAGCAACAGGAAAACCTAACATAATGTTACATTTTTATGATTGAGACTATGAAAACAGGTGGATACATTTCAGAAGAGATTGAGGAGAAAACTTTTTAGAGATTTGTGTATAGTATTGGTTTCTGTAGTTGAGGAGGGATGTTAATATATTGGAAACTGTTCGGAACTTTATTTGACTAACACCTAATGGAATGGATATATTGAGAAGCCTCAGTCAGTCAGAGTCAAACATAGATGTTGCATCTTAACTGTCTAGATAAACAAGCCTGGGCAGTACAATATGGAGAGCAAGCTGTTGCCCAAGCAGCAAGTTCCCCCACTCCACATATCTGATGAATCCAAAGGAATGGCAGAGAACTGATACAGTTTTACATAAGCAACGTCACAGGAGTTGCCAGTCAGCGTTAACTTCAACATAGGGATTCCAGTTCCAGATTTTTTCCTTGGGGTTTTACTCTGAAGCCATGAGTGAGTATCGCCTTGAGACAGCAGAGGTTTGAGATTAGAGTTTTTCTCCTCCCAAGTGAGCTGCCGACTACAGCTGACAAGCCCCATCTGCCTGAAGCAGCGGGTTTTAAGGTGCCAATAACCCACTTTTTCCCCTTCCCTTGTCAGTAGAAATGAGTCCGCTGCACTTAGTAGCTAAGCCACGTGATGGCCAGGAGCTGGACTTGGTTGTCGGAGGCTATTTGAGGTGCACACCATTGGGAGCATTTAATAAGTAGTGGGAATTTGTCCCCATTACCAGCCCCAGTGAGAACAACCTTAGGAACCTATGAATATTATTGCCTTATGAGAAAAAAATGAACAGGCTGGACTTCCATCCACTACAGAGACAGTAAATGAAGTGGATTTGAGAAATAAAAGGTCATCTGTTTCAGACGGAGATGAGATAAAATCCATTCTCTTAGTTGCTTGAGAGTTCTTAGAACTTTCTTCCTTAAAGTATGGAAGAAATTAAGTTTACGAGTATTTTTAGGGTGGAGTCAGACAGTGAATGGTAAGCATGAGGGTAAAAGTTGGCAGCACGTGGACAGGAATATAAAGCTGGGATGGCAATTAAAACAACCTTGAACTTATTAAATGGGGACAGGCTTGAGATCCTAAATTCCTACTCCTAATTCACAATCTGGAGGGAACCCATGTGGTCATGGGGAGAATGTCTGAACTCTGCTGTCTTTAAGGAATTTGTATGTTCGACCCATGACCACATTGGATTCCTCCGGGTGCTCTAGTTTTCTCCCAGATTCGAAAGACAAATAAGTTAGTACAAAGCACAAAGAAGTGCAAAGTAAATTTATTATATGTCACCACATACAACCCTGAGATTCGCTTTCTTGTGGGCATAAACCCAAGATCTATAATGGACTCAATAAAAGACCACACACAACAGGACGGACAAACAACCAATGTGCAAAAGACAACAAATTGTGCAAGTACAAATGAAAAAGAATAATAAACAAATATGCAAGAACATGAGATGAAGAGTCCTTGAACGTGAACTCAGTGATGGGGCAAGTGAAGTTGAGTGAAGTTATCCTATTGGTTCAAGAACCTTATGGCTGAGGGGTAATAACTGTTCCTGAACCTGGTGGTGTGAGTCCTGAGACTTCTATGCCTTCTTCCTGATAGCAGCAGTGAGAGGACGGCATGGCCTGGATGGTGGGGTTCTTGATGATGGATGCTGCTGCCCTGGAACAGTCCTCCATGTTGATGTGCTCAATGGTGGGGAGGGTTTTACCCATGATGGACTGGGGTATATCCACTACATTTTGTAGGATTTTCCTTTCAAGGGCAATGATGTTTCTGTGATGTAACCAGTCAATATTCTCTCTACTACACATCTATAGAAGTTTGTCAAAGTTTTAGATGTCACGCCAAATCATTGCAAACTTCTAAGGAAATAGAGGTGATGCCATACTTTGGTCACATGGTTGTAATTAGGTGGCATGGGCTCATTTGGCCAGAAGGGCCTGTTACTGTGTTGTATCTCTAAATAAATAAACATAAAATAATTAATTCATATACACAAAATATTCTGAGTTAGAAAAGTGATATAATACTCTTTCTCCAGGTCCATGACGCAAGTGGTGAGCCATTGACAACATTCTAGAACATTTACACCATGCAGGCAAAATCAGCCCAACTGAAGGTACCCATCCACCACCCTGAGCATTAATTCCCTTCACCACTAGTTCACTGCCTCTATTTGTCCAGTCTACTCCAACAGCACCTCCAAATCCATAAACCCAACCACCAAAAAATGAAAAAGGCAACAGGTACAGAGAAAAACCTCCAGCTGCAGATTTCCTTCCATGTCACACACCAATTTGAGAATGTATGGCTGGTGCTATATCACCTCTTGGTCTAAATCCTAGAACTCCCTGGCTAATAGTACTGTGGGAGCACCTCATCAGAAGATTTCCCTAGCTTCTCAAGAGAAATTAGGGATTAGCAATAAATACTGGCATTGACAGTGTAGGACAGATCTTGAAAAATAAAGTCATTAAACCATCACTATATTTCCCATTGAGTAGACATCCTTACGGTAGCCAGAAGGTCTGGCTTTTGTGGCTACTGGTTGTAGAGGAGTTCAGGTCTGAGCCATGTTATCTGGTAAATAAAGACTTTGAACATAGACCAGTACTGCACAGAATAGGCTCATTGGCCAAGCCAAATAAATTAATAATCAAATGGCCTACTCTCTTCTGCCAACACAATGTCCAAATCCTTCCATTTTCCTCAGATTCATGTGCCTTCCTAAACGTCTTTTAAAAATCCCCAATGTATCTGTCTCTACCACCACCCCAGGCAGTGCATTCCAGGCACCCACCACTCTCTGTGTAAAAAAAAAACTTGCCCCTCATATCTCCTTTGAAATTACCCCCTCTCACCTTAAACATCCTCTGGTATTAGACATCTCAACCCTGGGAAAAAATACTCTCATAAACCCTTATACTCTTATAAAGTTCTATCACATCTCCTCTCTGTCTCCGAGCCTCCAGACAAAACATTCTAAGTCTGTCCAACCTGTGGTTATAATGCCTGCCTTCTAATCCAGACAGCATTCTGGTAGACCTCTTCTGTCCCCTCTGCAAAGCCTCAACATCCTTCCTATAATGGGGCAACCAGAACTCTATACAACACTCCAGATGCAGCCTAACTAGAGTTTTATATAACTGCAACATAACTTACTGACTTTTGAACTCAGTGCCTCAACAAATAAAGGCAAGTATGTTACTTGCCTTCCTAAACACCTTATCATCTATGTAGCCAGTATCAGGGAGCTATGAGCTTGGACCCCAAGTTCCCTCTGTTCATCAATACTGTTAAGAGTCTTAATGGTGCACTGTCACTTTGCATTTTACCTGCCAATGTGCAACACTTCACATCTGGCCAGGTTAAACTCCATCTGCCATTCCTTTACCCATATTGGCAACTGATCTACATCCCGCTGCATTTTGTCAGTCTTCTACACTATGCACAACAGCACCAATCTTTATATCATCTGCAATCTTACTAACCTGCCCATCTCCTTTTTCATCCTGGTCATTTACATTCATCACAAACAGCAGAGGTCCCAGTACAGATCCCTGCAGAATACCACTAGTCACAGACCTCCGGCTAGAAAAAGTCCCTTTGACCATTACCCTTTGTCTTCTGTGAGCAAGACAGTTGTAAATCCAAATGGCCAATTCACTATGGATCCCATGCATCTTAATATTCTGGATAAACCTCTCTTGAGGGGCCTTGTCAAACACCTTACTAAAATCAATGTAGGCAGCTCTACCTTTATCAATCACCCTCGTCACCGCGTCAAAAATCTCAATCAAGTTAGTAAGAAATGACTTGCCTCACACAAAACCATGCTGGCTCTCCCATATTAGGCCATGATTTTCCAAATGCTCATAAATACTATCCCTAACAATTCTCTCCAGTAACTTCCCTATCACTGATGTGAGACTCATCAGTCTTTAATTTCCAGGATTATCCATTGGTTTCCTTCTTGAATAATGGAACAATATTAGTTACTCACCAGTCCTCAGCAATATCTACTCTTGCCTTTCTCAATAACCTGAGGTATATCCTATCAGACCCTGGGGATTTATCCACCTTAATACTCTTTAAGACACCCAACACTACCTCCTCCCTTACCCCGAAATAACTTAGCATATCAATACGTCCATCTACTTGTTAAATACTGATGTAAAGTTCTCACTAAGGACCTCACCCACATTCTCCTCTTCCAAGTAAATGTCCCCCCCCCCCCCAATCCTTAAGTGGTCCTACTATATCCCTAGTTATCCTCTTGCTCTTGATGTATGTATAGAATTTTTTGTGATTCTTTCTAATCCTACTTGCCAAGGAATTTTCATGACCCCTTCTGGCTTTCCTAATTCCTTTTTTTAGTTATTTTCTGGCTTCTGGACAACATCTAAGTATTACTATTGTTGTAACAGTGATTGCCAAATACAGTTAGCAAAGTATATGAGTTCTAGGCAGTAGACAGAAACAAAAAAAACTCTTTAGATCCCAGCCTATTTTGCAGTTGTTCTCATCTTCAAATAATCCAGTGATCTATGACTCAGTCACTGGATCCATATTAGCCTCCATCATCACCCTACGCAATGCATGTCAGGCATCCACCGCCCTCTGTGTAAAAAATCTTGCTTCACACATTTCTTTTGAACTTGCCACCTTACTTTAAATGTATGGCCTCTGGTATTAAACGTTTCAGCCCAGGAAAAAGATATAGGCTATCTGCTCTGGAGGAGTTTTTCATAATATCTGCCATTTCAGAGAAAACTTTGTAGCACAAGCCCTTTAATTCAGGTAGCATCCCAGTAACCCTCTTCTACATCCTCTCTAAAGCCTCCACATCCTCCTTATAATGGAGCAACCAGAATTGAATGCAATTCCCTAGGTGTGGCCCAAATAGAGTTTTATAAAGCTGCAACATAAGTTGAACTCATTTTTTTAACTAATAAAGGCAATGGTTCAAAAAGATAGCTTACTGTTACCTTCTCAAGAGTAATTAGGGATAAGCAATAAATACTGGGTTTGTTCTGATAAGTACGTTCTAAAAATATTGGTAGTTCAATGAATGCTTCAACAAGAAGGAGATAGTAGGCTGTGCTCACAGATTTTCACATAGTGCCTTGGTATCCTAATGCCAAAGAAAGCACTTCTTTACTTCACAATGCTACGAGAGATCGAGGAGACTTCTATAATGGCAACAACAATTTGTGTTTATATGATGTCTTGAATGGATTGAATATTCCAGATATGTAACAGAACCAACATACAGTACAATTTGGCACAAAGCTATTTGAAGAGGTATTAAGGCAAATGGCCAAAAGCCTGGTCAAAGAGGCCTGCTTTAAGAAGAGCCTTAAAGGGGTAGGAGGTTGGAAATGGAAATCAAGAGATCTGGGCTTCATTGTTGAGGCCAGTATTTATTGCCAATCTTTAATTTCCCTTTAATTAACTGTGAAGATACACAGAAGGACAGAATTGGAAGAATGCTGAGATATCAGAGGATTGTAGGTTTGCAGAAGGTTCAGAGGCTGAGGGGGGAGGTCATGGAAGTATTTGAAAATTAAGCTGAATATTTTAAAACTGATGTGTTTCCAGACCAGGAGCCAAATTGGTCTGCGAGAAGAACGATGATGTGTGAACAGATTCTAAGGGAGTTAGGTCATACCTTGTACTTCTGCATTGTTCACTTAAATTTGCATATTTTTATTGTTAACAGAAATGAATGTCAGCCATTGCAGTAGAGATGACTGCATTGTGTGCAGCCCATAAAAATAAACAATAAGTTTATTTTTGTTTCTGCAATCTCACAATTAGTGTTTGTTGATCAGGATTATGTAGATGTTATAGACAATCACAAAGCAGGAGACAATAGGAATATGGTTTCCCTGGAGGACCAGATTCAATCAGAGAAAACTAAGTGGAAACTAGTGAGTTATAGCGCTAGAAATGATGCCAAGAATTTTTGCCAAGCAAACAGTGGCTTCATTTCAGGAATCATTTCAGAAGCAAGTGGACAGAGCAATGGACAAGGATGATTAAATAGTTGTTCTGAATTAGGAAGCAAGTGAAGTATGATGGCTTAATAGCCTTCCATATCTGTAAGTATCTTGTGATCTTGTGAATTGTGTTGTACAAATCAACTGATTAATGAGACATTGGACAGCTGATCAGTGGTTGAGCTACCTCTGCAGTGTAAAGGTTGGTTGTAATTCATCATTTCTATTCATCACTATTAAATGACTGCTCAGTAGCAGCATTCATTGGAGTGATTACGTACAGCCAGGTCAATGCATAAGGTGAGAAGAGCTAACTGGTTTTCCTCTTAAAATACAATAGGGAATAAGAATTTGTTCTTCATTTTGTTCAGTTCGGTTTGGATGCAGGTGTATGTCTTAAGTACAGGCAGTCTCTGTGTTATGGCTATTTCAGTTACAGAATTTGCCCCTAACAGAATTCACACTTTATTATTCAAAAATTTTGCGATGAAATGAAACTTGTTCTTATTGAGTTGATGTGGAAAAAAGTAAACAAATAAACATAATTCTTTTTTCATCCTGTGTTCATGGATGTGCATTGTGAAAAATCAAGATTCAAGAACACAGACCCCTGTAATTCAATAGTTGGCTACACATATATGTTTTGCTTCTCAATTAACTAATTCCAAATACATGAATCACACAGAGCATACATGTAAAACAACATTTACACATCTGGCCCTCATTCCCACAGCTCTTCACCTAACCTTGTATCTGTATTGTTCCATCCATTGTCCCTTCATCTTGTTATATACCTGCTATTTGCCTCAACTACTATTTGTGGTAGCAAGTTCTACTTTACAGAAACAATCAGGTTGAAGAAGTTGCTCCGAAATCCTTCACTGGACTCATTACTGCATATTTTGTAATTATGGGCCTTAGCTTTGGGTTACTGAAAATGTGAACATTTTCTCCTGCTTTGCTTTGTTAAAATATTTAACCAGCTTAAAAATATTGGCCAGTTTGCTTGAGCCTTAGTTCATTCAATTTACTATGGAAGATAAATCTTATTTAGATAATTAGTTAGTTAAATATTAAATTAGCAGGATTCAGTTGTCTTTTTCTATACAATTGTTTAAGTATGTTACTTAAGTATTCAATAGAGGAAAAAATAGTACTCATTACCTACTGTATCTCAATTGATATATTCATTCTGACTTGTAGTCCTTAAATATGCACATCATTGCAAAAAGATGAATAAAATATTCAGACCTACATAAGCTACACCTAAGCAATATTACTGATTGATGACAATACCAAAAGCGAGTAGCCTTGTCACTTACTGTGCCCGTGAGTGCCTGTAAAGAAAACTTGGTTTTGATTAGCTTGTTATGTTACCTTTTAAGATACAATCAACCTAAAGCTTATTGTCCATCCTTAAAGTTTTAGAGTCAAATTTAAAGCTAATTTTCAGAATGTGAACATTTTTCAATCTCTGCCGCTCCAGAGAAAACCTAAGTTCCCATAGAGCATTGTACATGCCCTCAAGTTTTGACAGCATCCTGTTAAACCTCTACTATATCCTCTCCAAAGCCCTCACATCCTTCTTATGGGTGGCAGGAACCAGAATGCAATGCAATACTCCAGATATGGCCTAACCTAAGAGATAACAAAAGCTCTCAGCCCCAAATATCAACTGTCCATTTCCCTCCGTAGATGCTGCCTGACCTTCTGAGTTCCTGCAGCATTTTGTGTGTTTGTTGTAACCAGAGTTTTAAGAAGGTGCAACATAACTTTCTGACTCCTGGGTCTCTCGATGTACTGCTTAGTAAAGACAAGCAAATGATAGAAGGCTAAGAGCAACAAGGGCTTAGAGATACCACCACCTGGATGGTGTCCATCAAGCTACACACAATCCTGCCTATATCACAGTTCCTTCCCCATCATTGGGTCAAAATCCTGGAACCCCCTCCTAAGCAGAATTGTGGGTACACCCACACCTAAAGGTCTGCAGTGATTCAAAACGGTGGCTTACCTATATACAGTACATGTAATTGTTCAATGATTTTTTTTCAGCATTTGTAGTTTAGGTAATTCTGTATTTTCCAAAGCTTAGTTTTTCTGCAATTAGTCTGAGCTAATTTTTAGTATAGGATAACAATAACTTCTTCATTTTTTGTCTTTTTTATTATTCATTCTTCATTCCTGTTACTTAGTAAACAACTGTAACCAACAAAATTACCAGGATCAAATATCACCTTCTCAAGGACAACTCAGAATGGGTTATTAAATACTGACTCAGCCTGTGAGGCCCAGATCCCTAAAATTAATATATTAACATTTATATTTTTCACCTTTTTGTCTTTGGCCACTTACAACCAGAATCCATTGATATAACTTAAGCAAGCACAAATCCTTTACTCTTACACACTATTTTACAAATCTTACAAGTTGCTTTGAGATACAACTTCTCCCTGTTTTCATTAAGTGTTCTAAAAAGTAGCAGGTTTCACAAAACTGCCTTAGTTCCTTTTTTATTGATCTTTTTTTATCTTTATATGACAGGATACTTGAGAGCCAATTTGTTGCCCAATGATCAGTAAAGTGCTTTATTACAGAGGATATACTGGAGTGAGAGTCCAACATGATTCATATTGGGAAGTAAAGTATTTCTGACATACCAAAAGTGTAGCTAAGGGTATCTTTGGATTACATTTCCTAAAATATGTTTGCTTATTATTATCCTGGATGTTGAAGTTCAGCACCATTGAGCACATCTGCATTGAGCGCTGCCGCAAGAGAGCAGCATCCATCATCAAGGACCCCACCATTCAGGCCATGCTCTCTTCTCACTGCTGCCATTAGATCCCACACCACCAGTTTCAGGAACAGTTAATTCTCTTGAACCATCAGGCTCCTGAACCAGCGTGGCTAACTTTGCTCAGCTCAACACACTGAATACAACCCATGGATTCACTTTCAAGAACTCTACAACTCATGTTCTCAAGATAATTAATTCATTTCTTTGTTTATTTATTTATTTTTTAAATTTGCAGTTTGTCTTTTGTACATTGGTTGTTTGCCAGTCTTTGTGTGTAGTTTTTTATTGATACTATTGTACAGTATTTCTTTGTTCTACTGTGAACGCCTGCAGGAAAATGAATCTAGTATATGGTGACATATTATAAATTTATTATATTGATGATAAATTTACTTTGAATTTTGAACTTAAATTGAAGAATGCTAGTGCATATTTTGTTAGATCAGGATATCTTTATTTGTTGCAGGCGCCACGTTACCCTCATGGAATCAGAAAGCATTGAATCAGGCTCAATAGTTTAGGAACATTTTCTTCCCCTCTGCCCTCAGATTTTTGAGTGGTTCATGAATCCATGAACACTGCTTCTGTACGCAAACCTCTCACTGGGGCTCATATACAAACTTGGCTCGTCGGCTGACTCTGATAACAGCCACGTGACTCAGCAGTGAGAAGGCCACCTTCCATAAACAATATACGTCTAGGGTCAGGATGATTTGGGGTTCAACCAAACAGGAACATTGTACTGTTCCAGTTAAAGCAACCTCGATTTGAGCAAATGCTGTGTAAATACTGCCCATGCACAATCATCAGTCGGCAAGAAATAACAGATCATACACTGCATAAAATTATAAAGAAAGTATTTTTACCAATTTCAGTTTTATCAAACAGTTAATAGGAGAAAAGAAAACGGCCCATTACAGTTAAACCAGTCTAATGTGCACATAACATTGGAGCTCATATTAGAGTTGTCGGGGGTGTATCCCCTTACTCACACGCTGGACCCATGGTCTGCCTGAAAGCACTCGCCACATTCTGACCTTCCCTCAAAGTCCATCTCTCTCTCAGGAGTATTAGCCCTTCCTCCGTAGAGCCATTCATCTGCACAATGCACTTCTTGCAATGGGGACTCTCTTTCCAACGGCATTTTCCTTTGTGTTCCGCTCCACAGCTCCCACCTAAGGAGCCCAAACCAGACTACTGTCCATCACATATTCTCTCTCCACCCAGTTTTCTCTAGAACCTTCTCCCGATCCAGCCATACTGATTGGCTGGCATAGCATTCCTAAGTTGAACAACATAGCTTCTGATCTTTAACCAAAACCAAGCAAGACACATTACTTTTGCAGAAAACTGCTAAAATGAAATACCTACAGCATAGCAGTAGAACTCTTAACCAGGGCATTACATGTATTCTTCTTTTGTGCTAGTTATCTATTTTTTTGTAACTTATGGCATTGTACTGCTGCCACAAAACAGCAAATTTTGCGATATCTGTCAATGACAATAAACCTGATTCTGATTCTTAGGCCTTCGGCCCTCTACATCCATGTAGCATCATGAACCTACTCATTCCATTTTCCAATCCTCAGCCTATATGTCTGTTTCCTCTATGCCATGGCCTTCAAATACCTCTGAGTGTAGTGATGTACCTGTCTCCATCACCCACTCAGGCAATGCATTCCAGAGTTCAACAAGCTTCTGGGTGAAATGAATTCTTTCTCAAATCCCCTTTATACCCACTACCTCTTACCTAAATCCTACACCTCTGTACATAAGCCCCTCCACGGAGGGAAGAGTTGAAAATTCATTGTAAAATTTGCTGGGGGGGGAAAAAATTCAGAAAAATATATGATGAGAAATGAAGGTCAGCTGTGACCCTTCATCAAGTCTTAGGTTAGGCCACATCAAGAGTATTGCATTCACTTCAGGTCTCCTGTCACAGGAAGGACAGGGAGGCTCTGGAGAGGGTGCAGGATGCTGTCTGGATTAGAGGGCATTGTAATATGGAGATTTTGGACATTGGTTTTCTCTGGAGCAGCAGAGGCTGAAGAGTGACCTGATAGAAATGAAGGTATGTTAAAAATAACTTAATGTCTGTTTTTCTTATTTTCTATGTAGAAATGAAACAAAAATGGATGACCTAAACCAGTAAGACAAAGGATTTGTTTATGGTAGCAATGTTTCTCTCCGTAGCGTATGCTGCAGTGGTCAGTGGTGTGATACATCACATGTTCGCATTGATTTCTGCCTAATTATTATCCAATATGGATCTCAAATGGAACACGAGCAACCATATAATAGACAGAGAGAGAAGTCAGAAAAAGACAGAAAGCTGAAAGGCTTACTTTGCTTCTGTGATGGGTTCCATGCTTCAGAAGTTTGCTGAGATTAGTACAAATCAATATTTATCTGGGGTGGTGATTCCTTTTCTCTTGTGACCATTAATAAGAGACCTGGCAAGGCTTTGGTTTGTTTGTTTAATACCTGTGATGGTTCCTCTGAACACTTTTCCATGTGCATGGACTAGTAATTGTATTGATTACTGGATCAAAATATCTTAACACAAATGAGAAAAGACTTTCTAACAAACTGTCTGCAATTCAAGTGCACTTTATAAACTCGAATGTGCCTGTAACAAATATAAGCAGAGTGCTATAAAATACTTATAACAGCATATTGTGAAGTATATTTTGTTCAAATATTTGAGAGACTGGTTTTAACGGTAAGCGTGTTATTACGCTCTATGTCTGAAAACACATTTAATGAAAATCTCAAGAACCTTAGATACTGGAGATCTGAATTTTAAAAAAAAAATCAAACATTCAGCAGATCAGACAGTTTCTATGGAAAGAGGAATGGAGTTCATGCTTCAGGTAAAAAAAAACCTTTCTCAAGAGACCCCAGGTATCCAGGCTTGATGTATGAGGCCAAAGTTAATGTGCAGGCAAAGTAGATGGGAGAGAGTATGAGTTCAGCCTGGTTCATATTTAATATCCACATGCTGTCCTCATCTAACTGTTATTAAATATGACTCATATTATATTATGAAAAATGAAACATATATTTCAATAATTGAAGATCAAATGAAATTATTCTTTTATATTCCTATAATAATCACAAAGCATATGATTTTGTCTTTACCCTTAAGGTGCTCAGTATTTTTTAACTGATTCGTCACTTAGGTCTTTCATTTTTGATACGAAGGGCATGTTTTGTTTATTGGTTTAATGGATAATTTATTGACACCGTAGCTTGTCAGCTTGCTGACAGTTTGTGGCTTCTATCATGTTTAATGTGTTCCATGTGATGTGTGGTTCAGAAGTAAAACCACCTCTTACAAGTGTTGAAATTTGCATCCCAAACAAAAACTGTCTCATCCTATTATTAGATTAGATGAGATTAGATTCAACTTTATTGTCATTGTGCTCAGTACAGATACAAAGCCAATGAAATGCAATTAGCATCTGACCAGAAGTGCAAAAGAATAATATTAGTTACAAAATAACTGCGAATAAAAAGTAAGTGCTACAGCACACAAATATAAAAGTACTGAGACAGTCCAATATGGGTGCAGTACTGCTTAGCGCTGTGATGTGAGGTTCAGCAGGGTCACAGCCTCAGGGAAGAAGCTCTTCCTGTGCCTGCTGGTGCGGGAGCGGAGGCTCCTGTAGCTCCTACCGGATGGGAGGAGAGTAAAGAGTCCATGGTTAGGGTGAGATGCATCCCTGATAATGCTTTTTGCCCCGCCTAGGCAGCGTTTATGTTAGATGTTCTCAATGGTGGACAATTGGGTGCCAATAATACGCTGGGTAGTTTTCACCACCCTCTGGAGTGCTTTGCGGTCCGATACGGGACAATTACCATACCACACTGAGATGCAGTTGGTGAGTATGCTCTCAATGGTACAGCGGTAAAAGTCCATCAGTATCCTGGGACAGAGGTGAGCTTTCTTCATGCTCTGCAGAAAATAAAGGCACTGTTGCACCTTTTTGATCAGGAGGGAGGAGTTCAGGGACCAGGTGAGATAATCGGAAATGTGGACACCAAGGAATTTGAAGCTTGATACACGCTGCACTATAGCTCCGTTGATGTAGATGGGGACATGAGTGTGGCTCCTAGCATGCCTGAAGTCCACAATAATCTCCTTGGTCTTCAGGGTGTTAAGGGCCAGGTTGTTATCAGCACACCACGTGGCCAGGTGCTGGAGCTCATCCCTGTAGGCCATCTTGTCATCCCCTCTGATCAGAACAACCATCATCACCTTGTAGCAATTCAAAGATGCTTTCCCCTCAATAATACCTACAGCCTACAGGCATGTTGCTGTGAAATACTGTAGCTTGATATACCATCTCTGTGCTGTTTTTTGCCTTAAGGGCCATTACTTATTGGGCCATTTACATTGGCCTAAACACTATGGGTATCAATACTTCATTTCCTAAGTAAACCAAAAAAAATAGCCTGAATTCCCATGAAGTTTTACAAGGCCTATGTATATTTCAGTTCTTGTCCCAATGCTGCAGTACTTCTTACCTGATGGTATGGGGTCAACGAGATTGCTGGATGGGTGGGAGGGCTCCTCATAAATATCTCTGATGGATGGAAGAGAGACTGCCCGATGATCCTCTCAGCAGTCCTCACAAGTCTTTATAGGGCCTTGCAATTCCCATACCAGATAATGATCCAGCTGATAAGGAAATTCCTTCACACCTTGAAACTATTAGCATAGGAACATCATGTTGCAACTTTACAAAGCACTGGTTAGAGCCCAGTTGGTGTATTGTGTACAGTTTTGGTCACCAGATTACAGGAGGGACGTGGTTGTGCTGCAGACGTTTCTAATGCAGTAACACACAAGATGCTGGAGGAACCAGCAATTGAACAGTCAAACATTTCACGCCAAGACCCTTCATCTAGACCAAGGGTTCCCAATCTTTCTTATGCAATAGAACCTTACCATGAACTGAGAGAACCCCTGATCTAGACTGCAAGATAGAGTGGAGTCTATATAGCTATATAACAAGTCAAGCAGTAAATATCCTTTAAGCAACAAGCAAAATTCTGGCCTTTTATGTGTTTGATTACAGTACCCAATGAAGCAAGCTGTGAGCAATCTATAGATATTGTACAAGTCTGATAGTTATACTTGTAGACCCCCGGCCAGCCTCAGGGTCGCTCAGCTCGCTGTCGTCTAGGGTAACAGCCCTCGGCCCCGCCAAACTGGGTAATCAGTTTGTGTGGATGCTGTGTGATGTACCCCACCCCACCCAAATAACAGACAATACACCAGATATGATTAAAGGATTTAAAGTTTATAGATATTACTGGAACTATATAATTAATAGAGAATAAAATATAAAAGGAAAATAAAAGGCGCCACACTTATCAAAGTTCAGTCTCTTCGTGCACAAACAGTTGGAGCTCAGGACCCTTTTTCTTCACCCTGCGACCCCTCAGACCACCTCGACCGGCCACCTGGGACCAACAACGGTGGTCAACCAGACACTCCACTCGAGTCCGTCTCCGTCTCGTCTCCTCACCGAACGCCCCGTTTGGGAACCCACCCCATTAGCGGACTCACAGCACCTGGTCCGTCCTTTGTTTCTCTCTCCCACCTTATCCCTCAAAACCTTGCGCATAGAATATCTTACAGACATACCAACGCATAACAACTATCGCAATTGGTTCATTCTTCCCCTTATCAATAGATAATCCAAAACAAACAGCTAGTGGGAAGGACTTTCTCAGCAGTTAACATAACAAAGAAGCCCTTTCAATTAGAACATAACAAAGAAGCCATTTTAATTAGACTACGCAGTGACATAAAAAAAGAAACCCCTTACATACTAACAGAGAATTATGAGTTCACTACTCCCCTTTGGGGGTGAGGGTTATTCTCGTTGCCAAAAGTCACTTTGTTGTGATTGGTTAGTTTGGAAACTGCAGCTGTTTTCCCATTGGTTAGTCACTTGGTATCCAGTTTCAAATATCCCAGAGGCTTGCTGTCTTTCCCTTTATTTAAGACAAGCAGTGCACATAACCATCAAGGAGGTATGCTCTGCGCGCACTTTTAGCTAAGTATGTTTCTTGAATGTATGTCTGTTGAATATTCAGCTTTGTAGTTTCTGTAACTTGGGGACATGAATGTTTGGTTGAACTTTTGCTGTTTTTGTGAAAAAATGATTAATATGCTTATTTGCAGTCAGTACTTTCTGTCTCACTTGCCAGATCCGTAAACCATATTCAACATTACAACTGATCAGATCCACTATATTCAATGCGTGTCTATTTTGTAATTACAAAATTAGATTGTGACACCCGCTGCTTTTGACTAAATTAGATATTAAAGTGAACGTATTTCACTGACCACATGGTCTATGCCATAGTGTTATAAGTCACATTTATAATGCTGTTGTTGACTAAGTATGTCAGCTCTTAACTCTAAGTACACAGCACTCCAAATACAACTATTCACAGATAGCATTGACAGCAAGCATAATATCTTTTTGCAAGAACATAACAAATAGAGGTTGTGTCTTGGTTTTGTTCCATCAAATACGTTTCTGGCTAAACATCTTAATTTCTGCTCTGCTTTCCTACATTTTGCTCATAATTCCTGATATTCTTACAGGTGAGAACTTCATCCAGCTCTAGCTTGAATATATTAATTGACTCTGGTTCCAGAGCTCTCTAATATTCTTAACTCCCTAAGAGAGAGAAAAAAATCCTCCTCATTTTCTTCTGAAATAAGCAGGTTCTCATTGTAAAACCAGGGCCCCTTGTTCAAGGTTCGAGGTTTTAGGTTGTTGTCTGTCCTGTTGGGTGTGGGCTTTCATTGATTCTATTGTATTTCTTGCATTTACTGTGAATGTCTACAAGAAAATGAATCTCAGAATTGTATATGATCACATATCTGCACTTTGATAATAAATTTACTTTGAATTTTGAACTTTAAATTTTGAAGGGGGAATGTACTTACTCAGAATCTACTTCATGGTCTCTTGGAAACTCGTGTTTCAGTAAGATCTCATCTCATCCATCTAAACTCCAATGAATATAGGCATGATCTACTCAACCTAATTCAATTCTTCATAATTCAGTTCTTTCATCCTAGGTATAATCTTTCTCTGAGCTGCCTCCCATGTAAGAATATATAGTATCTCCTCAAGTAAAGAGAACAAAAGATCACACCAATAGTCTGTATAACTATAGCAAGATTTCCTGATTTTTATACTCAATTGTAATAAGGGTGAATATCCCACTTGCCATTGTAGTTGTTTGCTGAATCTACATGCTAACTTTGTGTTCTTGGAGGTGGGATCAAACCCTTCTCAACATCAGCTTCCTGTGGTCTCTTTCCATTAAACAATATTTTGCTTTCGTATTGTTTCTACAAAAATAACATCACACTTTATCACATAAAATAGCAACAGAAAATGGTGGAAATGCTCAGCAGGCCAGGAAGCCTCTGTAAGATAAGAAACAGAGCCAGTATTTCAGATTAAGGGCCCTTTACATTTACAGTATCTGTAGTTTTGTTTTAGATTTTCACATGTTCCACCCAATGTGCTTTCCACTTATCTTTGTATCATCATCAAATCTGGCTGCTGAATATCAGCAACCTTCATCTCAGCTACTGAGGTAGAGGCTAGACAGCTGAGCCCGAGCACCAATCCCTGTCGCACAGCACAAGTTACATGAGTTACAGCTTTCCTATCTGGAAATAATCCATTTATCCCTCCTGCCTGTTCTCTGTAAATCATAAAATCATAGAAAAAGCACAGCACAGAAACAGGCCATTTGGCCCATTTAGTCCATGCCGATCCATTTAAACTGCCTCCTCCCATCAACCTGCAATTGGACCAGAACCCTCCATACCCCTACCATCCCTCTACCTATCCAAACTTCTCAAACATTGAAATCAAGCTCGCATGCACCACTTGCACTGGCAGCCTGTTTCATACTCTGAGTGAAAAAGTTTCCCCTCATAAACTTTTCACCTTTTACCCTTAACTCATGACCTCGAGTTGTAGTCTGACCCAACCTCAGAGGAAAAAGCCTCCTTATATTCACACTACCTATACCCCACATAATTTATCAAATTTCCACTCAATCTTCTATGTTCCAAGGAGTATAGTCCTAATTCTAAATTAGTAATTTCTTCATCCGTTCTAGTATATTTTCCCAAATCCCATAATTTTTAAAATATATTATTATTATTGACTATATCAATATGTTCCAGTAAACTTAACAATTAAGATTTCAGATAAAAGTAGCTGAATGCTGAAACTCAAATGAAGACTTGTATTAACTCTTCCAGCACAAACTATGCAGTTAATGACACTGTTACAAATGCTACAACTCAGTACATCCGTCCTTCTTTGCCCTCCAGTCTATTAGCTACAGCAATATCGCAGAGCTAAACCAAGACAAAGAATTTGGGAACCAGGCCAATTCTGAAAACTTCATTAACAAAGAGTTGCTTTCCCAATAGATTTATTCTTCTTCAGGAAGTGGTCATCACTGACAAGTTCAACATTTATTACCCATCCCTAATTGCCCTTGAGAAGCAGCCAAGTCTCATTATAGTTGCTTTAGACTGGCAGGAGAGGGCAAAACTTTCCTTCTTCTAAAATCATGGCACAGAATCTCCTCGTCATATCAATGATGGCTGTTGTGTCCGTACACCCTTTGTTACTCCTGTTTACTAAAGAAATGCAGAGGTAACAAAAGAAACAGTAGGAATTTGCTTTAATGAAGAATACCAGCCATACCATGCCATACATAAATGCCTTTCATTTATCTATACCCTTCTACTTCATCTTTTAAAATGAAAATAAACCAATGAAAATATTTTCAGATGTGTATTTTTTACAGTAGATTAGACACATTTATAAATATAACTAATTACAAATATAATCTACTTGATAGTCTTCAGAGCCATTCAGATATCCTCAATAATAAAGGTTCAGTTTTCACTGTTAAGCTGTTCATCCTGGGCTCTCCTGTCCAATTAGTGTCACTTTGTGAACACTCATTGACAATATACTACATGTCCAAGTGTAAAGATATTGGACAGAATGCTGGCATCTGTGTTCACAGTGAAACCTGTAATCCACAGATGCCATGTTCAATGTATCACTGCCTGACATCTTCCGGGTGAGTTTACAATTCATTCCCTTACTGACAATAAGTGACAGCAGCACACTTACATAAACTATTGGCCTTTAAATAACGTTGGAGGTCTAACTCGGCACAGAGTTTAAACCTGCACCACTACCAGCCATTACTGTGAGGCGGCTCAGTAGAGCCTGTGACACGGTTTTAATCCTGACCCCTGTGTTGTCTGGGCACAATTTTTTCTGCGACCATCTGAGTTTCTCTCAGCTGTCCCAGTTTATCCCCCACATCCAAACGAGTGTGGGTTGGTAGTTGGAATATGTAATAGTGTGTGGGTGACCGGGGAGTGTGTAGTGAGTTGATGGGGATTCCTGAGCTTCAGTGGAAAATGGGTGCTTGATGATCAGTGAGAGACCATCACTATTTTAGGCCCACTTCAACAATTACAGTATTTGTAAATTGACAGACAGTTTTAAGCCACTTAAAAGATATATTGTTAAATCTGCATTGGCTCATCACCTCTTTCTGGGAGGCAGTCACAAATGCTGTGTGACAGTTCCAGTAATTCTCAGTCCTCAGGTGAATATCCAGCTGTTTTCTCCAGTCTGCATTACTGAACTGGACGCTCATACAGCACCCACACACTCTGCTTGGCAGGCATTGTTGTGAAATGATCACAAGCTGAATCCTGCTCAAAGAAAGTGAGGCCTCACAGGCACTACAGCCAATACAGTAAAGACTATGAGGAAGGAACCTGGAACTGATTCTGCAGAAAAAGCTATCTTTATCAACTGCAAATTATCCCTAACATTTATTTAGCAGAGGGCACCGTTTATGTACAAATTATTTTACATTATAAACATGTATGCTATTAAAATTTAATAAAGGAGACTTTACATATCATTACACTGTAGTTACAGCATGGTGCAGCCCATTCAGCACAATAAATTCACACTGGCATTTATACCTACTGTTGGTTTATTCTCCCACCTTATGGCATCACACCCCACCAGCATATCCTTCTACTCCCTCTTCCATCAAGTACTAACACCATCTGTTTGTGTTAGTAACAACACTAAAATGGAGAACAGAATTTGATGAAAGGACTGAGGGGTACAGAATTTAATCCTGAACTGCTTAGAAAAAGGCATAATTGAAGTCAGCCTGAACCCATCCTGTTTAATAGATGATGCAGTGTAATTACAACATGGGCTCTGCAAAGACATGTGCTGTTATTCAGCCCTCGCACAGCTAATTAATTGAGCATTATCTAGAGTCAAGTGAGCATACATCAATGGAATGTAATTGACTGTCTCCATCATTATAAATGATAATATTTAATGTAACAAATAAGTAAAATCAATAATATTATTACTGGATTTTCACTTAACATAAGATCAGTAATACCTATGTATATCACAAATTAGGCATACAGTAATCTGGGGGAGAAAGAGGAGAGCAGTAGTGATAGGGGACTCGATAGTTAGAGGTGCAGATAGGAGGTTCTGTGGTCGTGACAGAGAATCCAGGATGGTTTGTTGCCTCCCAGGTGCCAGGGTCAAGGATGTCTCTGATCGATTGCATGACATTCTGACGTGGGAGGGTGATCAGCCAGATGTTGTGGTGCACATCGGTACCAATGACATAGCAAGGAAGAGTGAGGAGGTCCTGGACAGTGAGTATAGAGAGCTTGGTAGGAAGTTGAAAAGCAGGACCTCGAGGGTGGTAATCTCAGGATTGCTACCTGTGCTAGGTGCCAGTGAGGGTAGGAATAGGATGCTCTGGAGGAGGAACAAGTGGCTGAGGAACTGGTGTAGGGGGCAGGGTTTCAGATTTCAGGATCATTGGGACCTCTTCTGGGGCAGGTGGGACCTGTACAAGAGAGACAGGTTACACTTGAACCACAGGGGGACCAATATCCTTTCAGGGAGGTTTGTTAGTGCTATTGGGGAGGCTTTAAACTAGATTTGCAGGGGGATGGGAACCAGTGTGCCAGAGCTGACAGTGTGACTGGGGTGAAAATAAATGATGTTGAAAGTTTAAGCAAATCCGCTGATAGAAAGGTTGTGAGTGGTGGTAAAAATCTTCTGAGGTGTATATATTTCAATGCTAGGAGTATTGCGGGGAAGGCGGATGAGTTGAGGGCGTGGATTGACACATGGAATTATGATGTTGTAGCAATTAGTGAAACTTGGCTACAGGAGGGGCAGGACTGGCAGCTTAATATTCCAGGGTTCCGATGTTTCAGATGTGATCGAGGCAGAGGAATGAAAGGTGGGGGAGTAGCATTGCTTGTTAGAGAAAATATTACAGCAGTGCTCAGGCAGGACAGATTAGAGGGCTTGTCTACTGAGTCCTTATGGGTGGAACTGAGAAACAGGAAAGGTATGGCCACATTAGTGGGATTGTATTACAGACCACCCAATAGTCAACGAGACTTGGAAGAGCAAATCTGCAGAGAGATAGCAGGCAACTACAGGAAACATAAAGTTGTGGTGGTAGGGGATTTTAATTTTCCATACATTGATTGGGACTCCCATACTGTTAGGGGTCTAGATGGTTTAGAGTTTGTAAAATGTGTTCAGGAAAGTTTTCTAAATCAATATATAGAGGGACCAACTAGAGGGGATGCAATATTGGATCTCCTGTTAGGAAACGAATTAGGGCAAGTGACAGAAGTCTGTGTAGGGGAGCACTTTGGTTCCAGTGATCATAACACCATTAGTTTCAATTTGATCATGGACAAGGATAGATCTGGTCCTAGGGTTGAGGTTCTGAACTGGAAGAAGGCCAAATTTGAAGAAATGAGAAAGGATCTAAAAAGCGTGGATTGGGACAGGTTGTTCTCTGGCAAAGATGTGATTGGTAGGTGGGAAGCCTTCAAAGGGGAAATTTTGAGAGTGCAGAGTTTGTATGTTCCTGTCAGGATTAAAGGCAAATTGAATAGGAATAAGGAACCTTGGTTCTCAAGGGATATTGCAACTCTGATAAAGAAGAAGAGGGAGTTGTATGAAATGTATAGGAAACAGGGGGTAAATCAGGTGCTTGAGGAGTATAAGAAGTGCAAGAAAATACTTAAGAAAGAAATCAGGAGGGCTAAAAGAAGACATGAGGTTGCCTTGGCAGTCAAAGTGAAGAATAATCCAAAGAGCTTTTAGAAGTATATTAAGAGCAAAAGGATTGTAAGGGATAAAATTGGTCCTCTTGAAGATCAGAGTGGTCGGCTTTGTGCGGAACCAAAGGAAATGGGGGAGATCTTAAATAGGTTTTTTGCGTCTGTATTTACTAAGGAAGCTGGCATGAAATCTATGGAATTGAGGGAATCAAGTAGTGAGACCATGGAAACTGTACAGATTGAAAAGGAGGAGGTGCTTGCTGTCTTGAGGAAAATTAAAGTGGATAAATCCCCGAGACCTGACAGAGTGTTCCCTCGGACCTTGAAGGAGACTAGTGTTGAAATTGCGGGGGCCCTGGCAGAAATATTTAAAATGTCGCTGTCTACGGGTGAAGTGCCGGAGGATTGGAGAGTGGCTCATGTTGTTCTGTCGTTTAAAAAAGGATCGAAAAGTAATCCGGGAAATTATAGGCCGGTGAGTTTAACGTCAGTAGTAGGTAAGTTATTGGAGGGAGTACTAAGAGACAGAATCTACAAGCACTTGGATAGACAGGGGCTTATTAGGGAGAGTCAACATGGCTTTGTGCGTGGTAGGTCATGTTTGACTAATCTGTTGGAGTTTTTCGAGGGGTTACCAGGAAAGTGGATGAAGGGAAGGCAGTGGATATTGTCTACATAGACTTCAGTAAGGCCTTTGACAAGGTCCCGCATGGGAGGTTAGTTAAGAAAATTCAGTCACTAGGTATACATGGAGAGGTGGTAAATTGGATTAGACATTGGCTCGATGGAAGAAGCCAGAGAGTGGTGGTAGAGAATTGCTTCTCTGAGTGGAGGCCTGTGACTAGTGGTGTGCCACAGGGATCAGTGCTGGGTCCATTGTTATTTGTCATCTATATCAATGATCTGGATGATAATGTGGTAAATTGGATCAGCAAGTTTGCTGATGATACAAAGATTAGAGATGTAGTAGACAGTGAGGAAGGTTTTCAGAGCCTGCAGAGGGACTTGGACCAGCTGGAAAAATGGGCTGAAAAATGGCAGATGGAGTTTAATACTGACAAGTGTGAGGTATTGCACATTGGAAAGACAAACCAACGTAGAACATACAGGGTTAATGGTAAGGCACTGAGGAGTGCAGTGGAACAGAGGGATCTGGGAATACAGATACAAAATTCCCTAAAAGTGTCATCACAGGTAGATAGGGTCGTAAAGAGAGCTTTTGGTACATTGGCCTTTATTAATCGAAGTATTGAGTATAAGAGCTGGAATGTTATGATGAGGTTGTGTAAGGCATTGGTGAGGCCGAATCTGGAGTATTGTGTTCAGTTTTGGTCACCAAATTACAGGAAGGATATAAATAAGGTTGAAAGAGTGCAGAGAAGGTTTACAAGGATGTTGCCGGGACTGGAGAAACTCAGTTACAGAGAAAGGTTGAATAGGTTTGGACTTTATTCCCTGGAGCGTAGAAGAATGAGGGGAGACTTGATAGAGGTATATAAAATTATGATGGGTATAGATAGAGTGAATGCAAGCAGGCTTGTTCCACTGAGGCAAGGGGAGAAAAAAACCAGAGGGGGGAAAAGTTTAAAGGGAACATTAGGGGGGGCTTCTTCACACAGAGAGTGGTGGGAGTATGGAATGAGCTGCCAGACGAGGTGGTAAATGCGGGTTCTTTTTTAACATTTAAGAATAAATTGGACAGATACATGGATGGGAGGTGTATGGAGGGATATGGTCCGTGTGCAGGTCAGTGGGACTAGGCAGAAAATGGTTCGGCACAGCCAAGAAGGGCCAAAGGGCCTGTTTCTGTGCTGTAGTTTCTATGGTTTCTATGATGGTAATTATAAAACCACCAGTAGTATTGCTCCAGTTTTGTCAGTTACCATGATTCGGATGTGAAGACATCCCAGTATGCTGGGAGAAGTTCACCAGTATTTACTTAGTGGACATAATTTTACTTAGAGCAGCAATCACTGTAGGAGAATACAGCTTTTGCAACCCTTCTTATAAACAGAGTACAGTACTGGATACATTTTCAAGGTGTTTAGTCAGCTTCCTTACTACCTCCGTTTTGCCAAGGCCAGAAGGGAGTATGGGAGTGGAGGGTGAAATGCAGACGCTCAGCTTATGACTTTCCTGATGTACGTTCCTGTGTTCCCCAGAGTGGATGTGTAAGATATGTGGGTTATGACTAAAGAAAAAATGGCTGGAGTCGCTTAGCACTTTTGGTGCAAGGGTGTTTATTAGATGCGTCAAAAAGCGAACCTAACAAAAATTAACAGAAGTAGTGAAAGCTGCCAATACTTCCAAAAAGATATCTACCCGAAAACACAATAATAGCTATGTACTTATTTTTGTACAGTGTAAACTCTTGCCAGCCCCTATCACTCTCTCATACTGAGGGTGATGATCTCCTTCTTATTCGCCTCTAGGACACACTATCTTCAACTATCAACAAAGTTAACTCAAGACTACACATGAATTAGAATATGATGCATCCCAAAGTAGTTGCAATCATAGTAAAAATAATCAGAAGCATCTGCCTTAATAAAGTACACAAACAACAAATACACATCCCTATCACTAAGGAAATGGAATATTCCACTGTGTATGGTGGGAAAGACACCATAAAGCCAAATTGAGTGCACCAGCTCAGTTTAGGACCAATTTTGAGAATATGTTGGGGAAGATTTTGAAGTGCCTACACTCAATGCAAGAACAGCAGAATGACAAGGAAATGCATGTGTGTGTGTGAGAGAGAGTGAGAGTGTGTGTGAAATAGAGAGTATGTGTGTGTGTGTGTGTGTGTGTGTGTGTGAGAGAGAGAGAGAGGGAGAAAGAGAGAGAGAGGGAGAAAGATATATATATATATATAACAACATCCAGAGCTGCATTAAACAAGCATCAGCTGCCTTTGGGAGACTTCGGCATAGAGTCTTTCAGAACAGGAGCCTTCGTCCCTCCACAAAGGTCGCCATATACCAAGCGGTCTGTGTCACCACCCTCCTTTATAGCTATGAAGCTTGGGTAACCTACAGCCGTCACATCAAGTCCTTGAAGTGCTTCCACATAAGCTGCCTCCAGCACATCCTGGGAATTACCTGGTGTGAGCGGGTGCCTCACACTGAAATACTTGTAAAGACCAACTGCAGAAGTATTGAGGCCATGATCACCCAGCGTCAGCTGCAGTGGCTGGGGCACGTGATGAGGATGCCCCCATGTCGGCTACCCTGCAGAGTGTTATACGGCCAGCTACATCACGGTCGACGCTCAGCTGGAGGACCAAAGAAGCGCTATAAGGACCAGATGAAGAATGCTTTAAGGAAGTGCAAGACCAGACCCGAGGACCTGGAGGGTGTTGCTGCTAACCGTACAACTTGGCGACAGCTGTGTAGGGACGGAGTTCGTATTCTGGAGATGGAAAGAACAACCAGAAGACAGCAGAAGGGAGCCAGGAGAAATGCAGCCATGGTTGCCATCGCTACCACCACTACCACATATATATGTTCCACCTGCAATAGAGCTTGTGGGTCCAGGACAGGACTGTATAGTCATCAAAGGTCTCACCGTTAAAGGAGTGAACGTCGTCATCGGATTTCGATGGACAACCGAAAAAAGAGTGTGTGTGTGTGCACGTGCGTAAGGATTGTGTTTTCTGAGTGCTCTCCAACACATGATGCAATGGAATTTTATCAGTAAAGTAATTAGAGGTATAGCAAAACAGTCATGTTCTAACATTGCTTCTATGGAAAAGGAGCCATATGGTGGTCAGGTTGCCAAAGACTTGACTTCTTGTCACTGTAAGTGCATTCTAAAACATGAAGCAACATTAGGGTCTAAGCCCACCTATAAAGTGGAAGAAGAATAATAAATACAACATAATCATTAGAAATTGTGCATTATTCTCTCTCTATTTTGCTGCAGTAATTTACTTATTCTTTAGGTATTTACATAGTGCACTTTAAATGCCACTAAGGCCAAACATAGCTAGCACATGAGAATTATGGCAGGAAACATTTGCCCCACTGACAGTGAACTCATTAGACAGGAGCAGAATTAGGTAACATGGCCCATCAAGTCTGTTCCATCATTCCATCATGGCTGATTTATTATTGCTCTCAACCCCAGACTCCTGTTTTCTCCCTGTAACCTTTGATCCCCTTATGAATCAAGAACCTATCCAACTCTACTTTAAATATACCCAATGACTTAGCCGCCACAGCAAGCCCTCCTACAGGCCAGAGAATATATTGAATGAGGGACTAAGGAAGAACTCCAACAAAGGGGAATTATGGGAGAGAGTATTGTAATTATTTGTGTCAGTTTCAGGGTGGAAGGTCAGAGTGTTGAATGATTTGTCATTTTGCAAATGGTAGATGAGAATAGATGTTACCACTCAAAACTGTTCTGTATTCAAAGTTATATTTGCCTTTGCCCCATTTCTCTCAACCATTGCACAACAAAAAAACCGATCTCGTATTAGAATTAATTATTGTAATATTCCATCCTGTATGTGTAAATGTGTGGCCTACTTGCTCTTTTGAAGGGCCTGACTAATTTTTTTGATTTAAGCCAGAGTAGAAGGCCACCATTCCCCACAAAGTAGTAGAAATATTTCTCCAATATTTCTACTGGGTGATAATAATCACATAAAAAACAGGAATGGCTGGGTATATCAGAAAGATTGATGTGTTTCATTACACAACTGACAACTAGATTGTATGTACTGAATGCATTGAACAGGATTTTGAAGCAAATGAAATAGCCAATGAGAAACGAGTACCAATTTTGCTGAGTGGATTGGGTTTAAAGACATACAATTTGCTTTGAAGTTTTACTGTTCCAACCAAACCAGCAGAAATAAACTTTGCTTTGAACTGAAATCATTGTTGATTGCAGAACGAGTTAGGTTTCATAAGCGGAATCGAAAGGAAGAGGACTCCATTTCAGCATACGTGACTGAATTGAAGTGATTGTCTGAGCATCGTCAGTTTGGTGATGGGCTTAATGATGCACTGAGAGATTGTTTAGTTTGTGGAATCTTACACGAAAGCTTTCAAAAATAGCTTTTACCTGAAGTACAACTTACATTTAAAAGAGCAGTTGAAATTGCTGTATCAATGGAAGTAACAGACAGAGACGCAGACAGAAGTGTATGTGAACAAAATTGCATCATCAAGAGCAGGGGTCTCCAACATTTTTTTGCACCGTGGACCAGTTTAATATTGACAATATTCTTGCGGACCGGCAGACGAGGGTGGGGGGGTGGGGAGAAGTGTTCAAGTAGGGTTGCCAACTTTCTCACTCCCAAATAAGGGACAAAAATAGCAGTCAAATACGGGACACCTGTATTTACCCCGAGAAAGACTACCATGACCATGAAGCCTTGTGCGGGCACCTGTGTGCGCATTCGTGACGTGCGCATGCGTGTACATGCCAATTTTTTTTCTACAAATCGGTTTTGGCTTAATCTTCCAGATTCTGTTAAATGAAACTACACCGTACGTACATTATTTCTACTTTATATAGGATGTGTATTTATCATATCATTCCTGCTTTTACTATATGTTAGTGTTATTTTAGGTTTCATGTGTGATTTGGTAGGTTAACTTTTGGTCTGGGAACGCTGAAAATTTTTTCCCATATAAATTAATGGTAATTGCTTCTTCGCTTTACGCCATTTCGGCACGAAAGGTTTCATGGAAATGCTCTACCTTAGCAGGGGAAATACGGGACTAGGGTGGTCCCGTATGGGACAAACCAATTTAGCCCAATATACGGGATGTCCCGGCTAATACGGGACAGTTGGCAACCCTATGCTCAAGTTCAACAGTGCATGACAGGGAATGAGGAAAGATGCAGCTGACTCATATCGTTTCATATCGTCAAATCATATCGTTTCCTCACGGCCCGGTAGCACATGTTTTGCAGCCCGGTGGTTGGGGAGCATTGGTCAACAGAAACCAGCCTGAGAGAATTAATTGTGCTACCATTGTGGCCAAGGTTCACATACAGCAGATCAATGCAGGTTTTAAATCGAAGCATGCAGAAAATGCTACAAAGAGTAAGTTGGGCAGACAAAAGTAAATGGACTGCACAGGGAAGAGAAAGAGATAAAAAGTCAAGTTGCAGTTCAAGAAGAGCACCAATCTGCATGCTGTTAATGAAAGAAATCTGATAATGATAAGAGTGACACAGGAATGTGTGGCCTTGAGACTTACAATGTGAAAACTAGCAATAAACAAGCAAAAGCAAGAGAAAATCTGCAGGTGCTGGAAATCCAAGCAACACACACATAAAGCTGAAGGAACTCAGCAGGTCAGGGCGCATCTATGGAAAAGAGTGCAGTTGATGTTTTGAGCTGTGACCCCTCAGCAGGACTGGAGAAAAAAAAGATGAGTAGTTTTAAATGGTGGGGGGAGGGGAGGGGAGGGAGAAACTGGGAGGGGGATGGATGAAGTAAAGAGTTAGGAAGTTGATTGGTGAAAGTGATACTGGGTTGGAGAAGGGGGAATCTAATAGGAAAGAACAGAAGGCCATGGAAGAAAGAAAAGGGGGGGAGGAGCACCAGATGGAGGTGATGGGCAGGCAAAGAGATAAGGTGAGAGAGGCAAAAGGGGATGGGGAATGGTGAAGTGGTGAGGGGGGGGAGAGCATTACCAGAAATTCGAGAAATCGATATTCAAGCTATCAGGTTGGAGGCTACCCAGACAGAGTATAAGGTGTTGCTCCTCCAACCTGTGGCCTCATTGTGACAGTAGAGGAGGCCATGGACTGACATATCGGAATGGGAATGGGAAGTGGAATTAAAATGGCTGGCCACTGGGAGATCCCGCTTCTTCTGACGAATGGAGCGTAGGTGCTCGAATTTCCAGTAATTCCCCCCCTCCCCCTTCACCATTCCCCATCCCCTTTTCCCTCTCTCCCTCATTTAAATTGGGACAATTTAAAACTTATGCTGTGGATGTCTGTATATAGTGTGTAGTTGAGATGCATTCTATATTGAGTTGGAGTTTATAGCTAAGCAGAGAGGAGTGTTGTGTGTTCAATATTTCAGTAATATTTGAGTAATCTTATAAATATATTCAGTTTGATTAAAGTTATATATACAAATTCATGGATTGCATATGCCATTACGCTACCACATGATAAGTGCCCACCTCGCTTAAAAGTAAACTTGAGATTAGACTCAACTTTTGGACTCCCCTGTCTTCTTTTGAATTAGTTTAACGTGTTGAAGTTACAAAACATAACACAGCGTTCAGTCCTCCTTTTTGGCCCTTCTGATGGTACATTTCCATACCTAGCTGTGCACTCTCCCACATACTAATCTCCAACTATTAAATTCTATTTCTCATTCAAACTATTCTGCCTCTCACCCTCGTTATTCTACTGGCCTGCCTGCATCTCCAGGTGCTCAATTCCTAGGGCAGATAAACAAATTCCAGATTAGGCTTAATACATAAAGTAAAATGTTTCCTCCTCTGCTTTAATAATACTTCTCACTGATATAGGTTGGAGGCCAAGACACTGCGATCTATAACTGTTCTCCAGGTGGCATATTGATCTCTGGAGAAGGAGAAACTGTGGAAGATGCAGTGTTAGATATGATCAAGAGCTGATACTCATGAGCTAGTGCAGGGAGAGCCAACGATCAATGAGTAAAAGTTGAAGTTCAATATAAAGGAAGTCTTGTTCATGAGTCATATGGTTGCAAGAGCAGGCCTGAAGCCAGAACCAACCAAAGTGAAGGTCATGCCTTGAAGAAGAGAGTCCCAGTTTATTTGAGCACTCGCCAGCTAGGAGAAAACACTGAACCAGCTTCTAACTGAAACAGATATAAAGAAACCAGAGGATGCTGCACTAACTTCACAGAGTAACATCATCACAGTCTGACAACTCCACTCTAAAGACTATTTAGGATAAAGTCTGTAGAAACAGTCTAATATGCAAGCCAAGTATCTTGAGAAGTTTCCACCAAAGTGAAGTCCATTGAAACTGGACAATTGTTTCATCTCTGTCATTAATCACTAAAAAAGAATGTAACATATGCCATGTAATCCATAACATTGGATTATGTATAATAATTCTTTCTTTATGCTGTCACCTTTTCATGTTTTGTGGGGCCACTGATCTCTCATTTGCAGCAACTGGATGGGAAGGAGCTGGATATTGTCAGTGTGGTAGGAAGCCACATTAAGAATGTTAGATGACAATATAAACCTTTTCGTTAATCTAGTATTTTTGTAGATAGATGGAATTACCAACTATTTTGCAGCAGCACATAGAGTGAATGAGACAGATGGTGAGACGCAGCTGTAACCTTGATAATTCAATATATTCCCAGTCCACCTCCCATATTTTATCCCCTTCACTGCCCACCTGCCATGAACATCATCCAAAGCTATTCACATGAAATCTTGTATAGCCAGCATTACCACTGTTGACCTGAGATTGAGAAGTGCTCTAATATTGAAATTTTAATGCTTGTTTGGAGCTTCCTCCTTGATCTCATCTCTCTCAATCACTGTATCCAATATCCCAAGTTAACAGCATCTCCCCATTCTGGTCTTACACACATACCCCATCCTAGTTAGTTATCCACGTAGACATGCCTTCAGCATCCGATGTCCAAAGGAAGTCACTCTCTGCAACTTCACTAAACTCCTTGTGTGACTCAGTGACAAATGCTCTTAGAGTCTACTTCATAAAGGATCTTGAAGCAGTTTCCAATGTTAACAAGGACTATAAGAAACCAGCTGAGAACCTAACATAGGGAAACAGGATTATTGCAGGCAGGGAAAATAATTATGTGGATACGAATGGCCAAAGAGCCCACTTCTGTGCCAAATATCTCTATGACTCCGTGACTGCTGATACCATTTTTCCCACAGGAAAGTTTTGCTCTATTTAGTGGAGTTCCTGATGCTCATGAATAGAGAATCACATTATTTTTTGCATCAAACTACTTTCTCTTAGAAGGGCTGCATTAATTGTGCAGGTGTCAATATAACCTTTCCAAAACCAGTAAATTAAGCTCCAGAGCAACAGAAACTTCCTGTGGCACACACCCTCGATAATCCCAAGCACTGGCACATTCATGGAAGATTACCTTTCTGAGATTATTAATTCTTATTCTCATTTGTCCTTGTCTGTGGGTGTTGGATACAGTTTGCATTTTGTAATGTAGCTGAGAGGAAATGTGGATCATTTGCATTGAAGCAAAATCGTAGAAGGAAATTATGATGAAGGAAGGTATAAAATCTTGACCTTTCTGTTAATCCTCACAAAGTAGTTGTACATTTCTGTCATGTTCAAATGAATGACAGTAAAGAAAGTACAGCTGCTGCTAAGAGCTCGTGGCTGCATTGACACTAGATCCCACTGCCTGCGGATGTTTTAATCTATTTAAATAGGTTAATATGTTCCATTGTAATCACGGACACAGGAAATTACTCAGCTGTATTAAGCACTTGTTTGCTTCATCATCAAATTAACTCCGGTTGTTCTTCTGAATGTTAAAATGGCTTTGCGTCTTCATTTTTAGAATAATTTATATGTCCAGAAATACAGTCCACAAAAATGGGAATTGCATTGTATGTTAATTGTCTCCTGTCAAGGATATTTAAGGGCTTCAGCGTGGCATAGCTGCTTTCTCACCGCTCCCGTGACCTGGATTCAATTCGGACCCATGGCTCTGTCTGTGTGGAATCTGCATGTTCTACCTGTGACCGTATGGATTTCCTCCAGGTGCTCCATTTTCCTCCAACAACAAATGGCCGGGAGGCTCTTTGGTCACTGTAAATTGTCCCAAGTGTGTAGGTGAGTGAGAATCTTGGAATGCGGAGAGAATATGGAGGAGAAATTAGCGGAGGAATTGAAATACCCTAAGAACTGACATGGGCTTGAATGGCCAATGCTTTTCTTCTGTGTCATAAGGAAGTATGGAACAGTGTTGTATTTCATGGGCTAGATTGCACAGCTCCGTAGCTCCTGACATCTTGATGGCATTGTGGCTGCAGGTGTCCCATCAGGCACAACAAAGTTCAAAGTTCAAAATAAATTTAGTATCAAAGTGCATATAAGTCACCAGATACTACCCTGAGATTCGTTTTCCTGCAGGCATTCACAGTAGATACAAAGAAATACAAGAGAATCAATGAAAAACTACACATAAAGATGGACAAGCAATCAATGCGCAAAAGACAAGAAATTGTGGGAATACAAAAAGAAAAACAAAGTAATAAATAACACATATTATTAAAAACATGAGTTTTAGAGTCTTTGAAAGTGAGTCCATAGGTTGTGAAGTAAGTTCAGTGTTGGGGTGAGTGAAGTTACCCTATCTGGTTCAGGAACCAGAGAGGATAACCTGATAGTTAAGGGATATTAACTGTTCCTGAACCTGGTGACGTGGGACCTGAGGCTACTGAATCTCCTTCCTGATGGCAACAATGAGAAGAGAACATGGCCTGGATGGGGTGACCTTGATGATGGATGCTGCTTTCCTGTGACAGCACTCCTTGTAGGTGTGCTCAATAGTGGATAGGACTTCATCTGTGATGGACTGGGCTGCATCTATTACTTTTTGTAGGCTTTTTCGTTCAAGGGCATTGGTGTTTCCATACCAGGCCATGATACAACAGGACAGTATCCTCTCTAATGTACATCTATAGAAGTTTTCAAATTGTGGCAAGGCTACAAGCTGCAGACACTTGGACCCTAGCTTCTGACTGTTCTGATTGCTTTTTGACAGCCTACGCTCTCTGGAAACATTTCACTATCTAATGATCAGAGACAAGGAATAATAGTTAAAAAAAAAAGGATTTTAATTTACTAAAAACACATTGAAACAAAATTGATAATGGACTTAAATGATGAATATTCATTCAAAGTATTTATATTTACACTCACTAATATTTACTCTCTCTACATTCATGACTGTGTGTGCTAGGCACAGCTCAAACGCCATCTATAAATTTTCCGATGACACCACTGTTGTGCCAGAATCTTAGATGTGGCTTACAGGAGTGAAATAGATCAACTGGTCAAGTGGTTTCACAACAACAGCCTTACTTTCGACATCAGCAAGATCAAGGAATTGATTGTGGGCTTCAGGAAGAGGAAGTCAGGGAAACACTCACCAATCCTCATTGAAGGATCAGCAGTGGAAAGGGTGAACAGTTTCACTTTCGTTAACATCTCAAAGGATCTATTCTTGGCCCAACATATTGATGCAATCAGGATGGAGGCCCACGAGCGTTGTACTTCAGAATCAAGTTTCATATCAGAGCATATGTCATGAAATTAGTTGTCTTGCGCCAGCAGTACATTGCGTTACATAACAATAAAAAGGACTACAAATTACAATAAGAAACATATATAACAACTAAATTAAATTGCGCAAAAAGAGAGCAAAATAAAGTGAGGTAGTCTTCATGGGTTCATTGTTCATTCAGAAATCTGATGGCGAAGGGGAAGAAACTCTTCATGAGATGTTGATTATGTGTCTTCAGACTCTTGTACCTCCTCCTTGATGGTAGCAATGAGAATAAGGCATGTCCTGGATGATGGGGCTCCTTAATGATGGATGCCTCTTTTTTGAGGCATTGCCTTTTGAAGGTGACCTGGATTGCTGGGGATGCTAGTGCCCTTGATGGAGCTGGCTGAGATTACACCCTTCTGCAGATTTTTTTTATCCTGTGCAGTGGCCGCTCTATGCCAAACGATGATGTAACCAGTTAAAATGCTCTCTATGGTACATCCGTAGAAAGTTGCGAAAGTCGTTGGTGACAAGCCAAGTCTTCTCAAACTCCTAGTGAAATATAGCTGCTGTTATGTCTTCCGTGTAAATGTTTCATTATGTTGGATTCAGGATAGATCTTTAGAGATGTTGACATACAGGAACTTGAAACTGCTCACTCTTTTCACTGCCGATCTCTCAATGAATACTGGTGTGTGTTCCCCCATCTTCCCGTCCCTGAAGTTCACAATCAATTCCTTGATTTTATGGACATTGTGTGCTACATTGTTGTTGCAACACCACTCAACCAGCTGATCTATTCACTCCTGTACGCCTCCTCATCACCATCTGAAATTTTGCCAAAAATAGTTGTGTCATTGGAAAATTTATAGATAACGTTTGAACTGTATCTAGCAACACAGTCATGGGTGTAGAGAGAGTACAGTAGTGGGCTAATCACTCATCCTTGAGGTGTGCTGGTACTGATTGTCAGCAAGGAGGAGATGTTATTTCTGATCCACACAAACTTCAGTCTTCTGGTGAGGAAGTCAAAGATCCAGTTGCAGATGGAGGGACAGAGGCCCAAGTATTGGAGCTTGTACTGCGAGTTTGATTGTATTGAACGCTGAGCTGTAGTCAATAAACAGCAGCCTGACGTAGGTATTGTTATTGTCCAGGTGATCCAAGGCCAAATGGAGAGCCAATGAGATTACATCTGCTACCGACCTCTTGTGGTGACAGGAAATTGTAGTGAGTCCAGGTCCTTCCTTAGGCAGGAGTTGATTCTAGCCATGACCAACCTCTCAATGCACTTCATTACAGTAGATGTGAGTGCAATTGGGTGATTATTGTTGAGGCAGCGCACCCTGTTCTCCTTGCGCACTGGTTTAATAGTCGCCCTTTTGAGGCAGGTGTTAAACTCGAACAGCAGCAGCAAGAAATTGAACATGTCCTTGAACACTCCCACCAGGTGATTGGTATAAGTTTTCAGTGTCCTATCAGGTACACCACCATGGCTTAATGTCTTGCAAGGGTTCACCCTCTTGAAAGATGTTCTGACGTTGCCACCGAGACTGTCTTGGCGAGTGCTGTCTCGGGTTTACCAGTCCTGTCTCAAGAGCATCAGGGCTCCCTGGGATGTCATTTGCCGGCCTTAGGGGGAGAAGTACTGTCATGAGCCCTTTGGGCCTTTGTGGTGAGCCATGGAGTGTTGGACTTCCAGGTTTCTTGAGCACCTGTGTTTATTAATTGTTGTTTTAACTAGAGTCATTAAGCCCTTGTACCTTCTGTTTAATCTTTGCAAGTTAATTGTGACTGGCACAGGTTTTCTGCATTCTGCGATTATTTATAGCTGACTTCAGATTAGCACTTTTCGCGGGATCCTTGTGTTGAGAATGATTCATCTCACAGTGTTGATCAGTCATGTCACTGATGTTCTGTTGGAGTTCCTATGTATAAATTCGTGTTTCTGCCTCTGCATGGAAGTCTGTCATTCCTCTGCACCTGGGTTCAGTCCTTGCCAGTGCTCACCATAACAAAGACAGAGATCACAGGGTCAACAGATGCTGCAAGGATTCGCACAGGTGTAGCTTCATTCTCCCTTTCAAAGTGTGCATAAAATGCGCTGAGCTCATCAGATGAGTGAAGCATCACTGCCATTCATGATGTTAGGTTTTGCGTTGTAGGAAATAATGGCCTGGAAACCCTGCCAGAGTTGATGCGCATCCGATTCCATCTCTAACTTCAATTGGAATTGGTTTTTTTTGCTCTTAAAATAGCTTTCCATAGGTTGTACTTCAACTTCTTGCATAGTTCTGGATCACAGATCTTGAATGCCACAGATCTAGCCTTCAGCAGACTATGAATCTCCTGGCTTATCCAAGGCTTTTGGTTTGGGTATGTTCAGTATGGTCTCAAAGGCACACCCTCATTCACACAGGTCTTGATGAAGTTGGTGACAACTGTAGTGTATTCATTCAGATTTGAAGACGTATCCCTGAATATTGTCCAGTCCATCGACTCAAAACAGTCCTGTAAGTGCTCTTCCACCTCCCTTAACTGTACCTTCTTGGTCCTCACCACTGGTGATGTGGTCTTTTATTCTTTGCCTATATGCCGGAAGTAGAATTACAGCCAGGTGATTGGACTTTCCCAAGTGTGGGCATGGGATGGTACAGTAAGCATTCTTGATGGTGGTATTACGATGGTCAAGTGCATTGGCTCCTCTGGTCCACAGGTGATATGTTGGGTGGTAGTTGTTCAGAGATTTCTTCAAGCTGGCCTGCTTGAAATCCCTCACAATGATAGGGAAGGCATCGGGGTATACTGTTTCATGTTTGCTGATCATAGTGCTCAGCTCTTCCAATGCCTGCCTGACATTCGCCAGAGATGGAATGTGCACTGCTACCAGGATGATGGCATAAATCTCCCTCAGCAGGTTGAAGACATTTGGCATGTCACCAAGAACCAGTAAATTTAAGCAGATGTACTGTGGAGAATATCTGACTGGTTGTATCACTGTTTGGTATGGATGTTGGTATGAATATGCCAATGCACAGGACTGTTGGCTTCTGAGGGTTGCAGGTTCAGCCAGCTCCATAATGGGCACAAGGCTCCCCACCATTAAGGACATTTTCCAAAGGTGGTGCCTCAAGAAGATAGTATTCATCTTTAAAGACCCTCACAATCCAGGACATGCCACCTTCTCATTACTACCATTAGAGAGGAGGTAATGGAGCTTGAAGCCCCACTCTCAGTGTCTTAGGAACAGCTTCTTCCCCTCTACCATTAGATTTCTAAGCGATCTGTGAACCCATGAATGCTACCTTGTTATAACTCGTTTGCATTTTTTGTAACTTATAATAATTTGTTATGTCTGCACTAAACTGCTGCCGCAAAACAGCAAATTTCATGGCTGATATCAGTGACAATAAACCTGATTCTGATTCTGGAATTACTTAAGATATTGAACAAAAGCAAACTATTTTTCCCTCTTTAACCTTTTAATGAAGGCAGAGACGGCATTTAAAAAATGGGGTTGTGTGATATGAGCCATCTATGGTTGCGGTAAATCTGAGGAGCCGGATTTAAAGTGTATGCTGCCCTTCAGCTCAATAAGCTCCTGAATGCCCATGGATGTTGTAATGTCCAGGACAGAGCAGGAGATAACATTCCTCTGAATCTGACCCCCGGCATAATCTGTACTGTTGGTCCCCAGACATAGAGATCTGGGACATCTAAGGATAGGGAAAGCTTAGAAGGTTTAGGTTTAAAGATTTAAAAGATTTAGAGGGATGTGGGCTAAATGCAGGCAAATAAGACTGGGTTAGATGGGCATCTTGACTGGAATGGTCTGGTTGGGCCAAACAGCCTGCTTCTGTGTTTTATGACTCCATGACCGGATGCGCGTACTGCAGCAAGGTAGCATTCTACTGGAGCGTCAGCAAAAGTCAACATGAGCCAGTCCCATATCTCTTGCCTTCCTCCCATGGACGACAGCTTCCTTGATACAAATGACTCATCCACTAAATTTTTGAAAAGGGACCTCCATCGCATATGAATAGTTAAAAAAAAGTTTTCAATATTTCCCTAGTTTGGATTTGCAACTCACTCAAACCAAGACCGAATCCCCATTGCAAGCCAATGTATGAGATAATTTAGAGTAAAAAATATTATAAGGAAATAACGTGTGTATTGCAGAATTGGAAAGTCTAACTTGTTCTAGCAGAGGGACGGCAAGGTTCAATTGGCTGAAAGGCATCAACCAATGTTATAATGTGCCTACACAAATAATATTCCTGTACCTTAGCACATCTACAAAATAAAACTCAGCAACATTCCAAACCCCTGTAATTTTTTTAATCCTTATTTTAATTCTGTCTCTGAAATGCTCATAACAACTCAGTTAATAACCTCCTTATGCCAAACACCTACCTTAACAAAAGTAGCATCTGTTACTGGTCTTGAAGGTAAACAACCTTCACAGAAGGCAGGAGTGCATTATGCTCCTGGAAGCTTCTTTTAGGAAAATGAACATGTCTTAAAAGTTATGTTTTGGAAAGTTGTTAGGTTGCTAACATCTAAACAAAGTAAAGAAGTATCTGTATCTTTCAGGAATTATATCTCACTGCTAACAGTTCAAATCCTTGCACAGCTAGAAAAATTAATGAAATTATCTCGATATGTGCCTTCACTCCCACTGTCTGGTTAATTTGATTGATTAGCATGTGTTGTTTGTTTTAGAAGCACAATCCACGGAAATGTATTTTTAGGCTTGTTAGCATAAATGAATTCTTCTATTTTCTTCCTATCTATTCACTGTGGTCACTTTGCTATCGATGATGGTCCAAATGCATAATAATCTACTCATAGATGATAGCTACCTAAGGATATATTGTGGTTAAGTTACTGGATAAGTACCTTGGAGGCCTGGACTATTGACGCAGAGGGGAAATCCCTGAATGGCAGATAGGGATTTTATATTCAGGGCATTAAATAAAATTACAATGAATGGTGATTAAAAGCAACTGGATTATCATAAAAATCCATCTGGTTTACAAATAACTTAAGGGAAGGAAGTCTGCCTTGCTTACCTGGTCTGCCCGAAGTTTAACTCCAGGCCGATCAATGTGCTGAAGTGCTCTCTGAAATGGGCCACAAGACAGTCAGTCTAGAGAGTGAAAATTGTCTGTCCTGTCCACATCTTATGAACACAGCTGCCCAAAAACTTAGCGATATTCATTTACTTACAATAAAGACAGCTGATATTAGACTAAAAATATCAAACTAAAATTAATATTGTAATGTCAAAGCTCGCAAAAGTTTTGCTGCGTATAGTGCCCGTTCTCCAGTGCTGTAGATGGCTTAGAACTCTGTGTTGGCTAACAGTTAGGCAAGGCAGCCAAACAATGATAGTTCATCCATTCTGAGGGAAGCCCCGAGGCTCAGGGCTGGTGAAAGCTTGGCAGGGTGAGAGGCAGTCTCTCTGTAGTCATTAACCCTGCTGGTGACTCTACTGCCAGGCAGCAATTGTTGTCCCTTTGTTTCTAAGCTTTGCTGAAAAGCAGCATGTGGTGATGAAAATTATAATGGAAGATCAAAAAGACAAAAAGAAAAATGAGAAAAATATCAGTCAGAACACATTAAACACCTCAATGACCACCTCTGGAAAGCAATGAACCCTATCAATTTAATGTACAGTTTATAAAAGGACCGCCTCAAAGAAATATTGCAGTAGTCAATACTCATTCTAAGGTTAGGTCTCTTTCTGACAGTAGCCTCTTTTGAGTGCTTTGACCATGCATGCCACAAATTGTTCAGGTTTTTCCCCACACAGAAGCCCTGGATGAACAATGAAATCCGGAACCCGCTGAGAACCAGATCAGAGGCATTCAAGTCTGGAGAGTAAGAATACTACAAGAGGTATAGGCATGATCTCCGGAAATCCATCTCTCAGATGAAGTGGAGATTCAGGACTAGACTGGAATCAACAAGGGATGCTCGACAGCTGTGGCAGGGTTTGAATGCCAAATCCTCCTACAAAGTTAATTCTTGCAACATGGGGGACAGCAGAGCTTCGCTTCCAGATGAGCTTAATGCCTTCTATGCTCGCTTTGATCATTAGAACAGGGAGGAACCATCGTACACCCCTATGTCTTCCGATGATCCTTTAGTCTCAGTATCTGAAGGTGATGTGCAGGCTGCCTTCAACTGAGTGAATCCAACGACAACATCCAGTCCAGATGGAGTTCCTGGCTGAACAATGAAGCCCTGTGCCAACCAACTGTCCGTTGTATTCACAGATATCTTCAATCTTTCACTCTGGCAGTTTGTGGTACCCGCCTGCTTCAATCGTATAAGAAGAGCCTGGTAACATGACTATCACCCAGTGGCATTTACATCCACAGTGATGAAGTGTTTTGAGAGGCTGGTGTTGAAGCATTTCAGCTCCTGTCTGAATGGAGACTTGGATCTGCTCCAATTCACCTAACAAAGCAACAGGTCTACAGCAGATGCTATCTCGTTGGCTGTTCACACAACCCTGGAACATCTGGACAGCAAAGAGGCAGATATCAAGATGTTCTTTACTGATTGCAGCTGGGCATTTAACACTATCATCCCCTCTAAACAAATCAGTGAACTCCAAGAACTGGGCTTCAATACCTCCTTGTGCAATTGGATCCCGGATTTCCTCACTTGTAGACCCCAGTCAGTTCAAATTGGCAAAAGCACTTCCTCCGCAATCCGCATCAGCACAGGAGCACCACAGGTGTGTGTACCTAGCCCCCTGCTCTACCCTACTCACTTTACGCCAGTGACTGTGTGGCTAAGTCCAGCTCCAACACCATATACAAGTTGCTGATGACACCACTGTTGTGGGTGGTGATGAATTAGCATAATTTGTCTGAGTGGTGTAGTAACAACAACCTCTCACTCAATGTCAATAAAACCAAAGAACTGATTGTAGACTTCAAGAGAGGGAAACCAGAGGTCCATGAGCCAGTAATCATCAAAGGATCAGAGGTGGAGAGGGTCAGTAACTTTAAATTCCTGGATGTCACTGTTTCAGAGAACCTGTCCGGGACCCATCATATAAATAAAATCGCAAAGAAAGCACAACAGTGCCTCTACTTCCTCAGAAGTCTGCAGAGGTTCAGCATGTCATCAAAAACCTTGGCAAACTTCTATAGGTGTGTAGTGAAAAGTGTGCTTATTGGTTGCATTATGGCCTGGTATGGGAACACCAATGCCTTTGTGTGGAAAATCCTACAAAAGGTAGTGGATTTGGCCCAGTACATCATGGGTATAACCCTCTCAATCATTGAGCGCATCTACATGAAACATTGCCGAGAAAAGCAGCATCCATCATCAAAGATCCCCCACCACCCAGGCCATGCTCTTTTCTTGCTACTGCCATCAGGTAGACGGTACAAGTGCCTCAGAACTCGCACCATCAGGAACGGTTACTACCCCTCAACCATCAGGCTCTTGAACAAAATGAGATAACTACCCTCATTTAAGGACACTTATCTTATTATTTCATGCTTGTTATTTATTGTTATTTAATTATTATCTGCATCTGCACAATTTGTTTACAGTTTACATTTCCTGTTTACAGTAACTGTTCTATAGGTTTGCTAAGTATGCCCACAGAAAAAGAATCACAGGGTTGTATGTGGTGACATGTATGTACTCTGATAATAAATTTTACTTTGAACTTAAAACATATAAGCCTGTCTCTTAATGCATCAGGAAGTGCATCTCCAAAGTCACAGTATTGGAAAAGTTTGAACAGTTCTGCAATGTGTGCAGAAATGCTTTCAACCTTTGACTGGTTTTGTGAAATCTTAATCTCTCAGCAATTACGAGCAGTTTTGGGCTCAAGTGATTTTGTAAAATTTCAACAATTTCATCAAACGTCTTACTTGCTGGCTTTTCAGGACTTACTAAATTGGATAAGAGACTGTACATTTTAGCACCCACTAAACTAAGAAGTTGGGAAAATTTATTTTCCTTATCCACATCGTTAGCATTACAATACAGTTCAACCCTCTCGATACATGATTCCTAGTCCTCATTAGCACTATCAAATTCGTCAACTTTCCCAACTAAGGCCATCGTCACGTTATTTCCACCTTAGCTTTGCTAGTTGTGCGTCTCTCATTGTGTACTGTGCGCTGTCGCTCACGCATCCCGTTGCTAACATCCATAACTGCCTTCTCTGTACTGGTTCACTTTTTCCTCTCGCTGTTTCCCTCCCTTCCTCTGAGTTCTGTCATGTCATAACAGAACATATTCGCTGACATTCAGGTTTGTACTCATCACCAATTTGTTGTGTCTGTGCAACTACATATCAAATAAATAAAGGCACACACTCGGAGGAGAAGTTCACTTTGCAGCAAGAGCCACAAATCAATATGCATGGGTAAGTCATTAGTCAATGATTAGCGCCACGGGGAGTCATTGCACTAAAAGAAATAGATCCATATATTGCACTCAAATCACAGGAACTGTCAGATGGTGGCACTATCTTCCTCACCACTCTGTCACAACCCCCCCTTATTGTCTACCCAAAATAACTGACAGTGACGCCAGCTTCCCCGACTTCTAATGCTGACACCAGTGGTATTTTCAGCACTGCCACCAGCAGCTGTGGATACCCCTGTCATCATGTTGTGGTCATGGGGGTCCTCATACTTGCGGCTAGGAAGGTAAAAACATCTGCAGGCAACCCAATGCACCTTCACCAGCTCAAGCAGGGTACAGGTATCACGAATCCCATTCAAATGAACAAGAAATATCAGCGGCTGGGAGAAAAGTAAGCTAAATTATTGACCTTATTATTTAAATGACTTTTAATGCTTTGAATTGATTATTTAGTATATAAGTATGTTATTAAGTAAAAAAAATAAAGTTTAGGATAATTTCACTATTAATTTTTTTTTTGGTTTAAAGAAGTTGTAGTAGTCTGAGTTATCTCAGTATTTAAGAATATGAAAGACATTCACAATTATTCAGCCATCTAGACCATCCTGACAGAGTTAGCAGCTAGAAAATATTAGGGCAGGGTCTTACCAGGGTCAAAGCCATTATGGCAGGCTACCTGTGCCTCAGTGCTACATTCTGCAGTTCTGAGAGGTGGGCTGCCCAGTGAAAGAAAGTAGATAGGGCTACGCTTGAAAAAAAGTGAAGCACAGATGAAGTCATCAGCAGCTCCTGGGCATGGAAAATACACTTCATTAAATGTCCCCAAACCAAATGGGTACTTAGTAGTCATTGTGGACTCAGTGAGCCAACAGATCTTAGATCTTCTGTGTTGTATCTCTCTATGACGAAGTGATAGTCCTTTTGGTTGGTACAACAATAACATTGAATCCCAAATTAAAATTTACACAGAAAAGTTTTATTTGTGAGTAGTCTTTGATCCCTGCTTGCTCATAATTCAGTACAACTAGAGTTTCAGCATCTTCCTGCAGAAGAAAAACAGTGTCGTACAATACCATTCCTGTCAACACTGTAGCAGTACTTAAAAGCAAACTTAATTTTCCAAGTGTAATTCTTTTTAGAAATAAGTTAATGAATAAAAGTGTGGGAAGAGTTTTCACAAAGTGAATTGATTTCTTAATGATAGACTTGAAATACATACATTCACTTCTACGTCCAATATATCATACTGATTTTGGGGAAAAAGTTAAGGTTGTTATATTAATAATGGTGTGTATCAGTTCATAAAACTAAAGCCTTAAGATCTGAAAGGCAATATGATCACACTTCCATCATGATATTGCACAGTCTGCATTTTAGATAAACAACTAGCAAAAACCTTACATGATCAATTTAGTACTGGTAGAAAAGATAGAAGATCAGTGTCTAGTTCCTTGGTACTTTAACTTATTTGTCTTGGTACCAGTAAACATGAAATTATGTGATTGTTGTTAAAAACCCATTAATGTTCTGTAAGGGAGTAAGTCATTTTCTCTGGCCTGTTAATGACTCCAGGCCCACCAATGTGGTTGACTTTGCTTCAGATCAGATGCAATTAAGGATGGCTTTAAAGTCCTGGCATTGAACAATTAAATCACAAGGAAAATTTCTTCTGAAATGCTAAGCTGAGCCTCTTTCTCTGAAAGCACAGGCCTGTGGCTACTAACCATCTAAAACCAGCCCTCCAAAAAGAGGACTTAATATTAAGTCTGCAGCTTGAGCAGCTAAAGTTTTCAGTTCAGAGCCAGTGACACCTGTGTGGAGTTTGCACATTATCCCTGAGACCATGTACATATCCCCAGGTACTTGGATTTCCTTCTTCATCCCAAGAATGCAGGTTGGTAGTTTAATTAGCTACTGAAGTTTGCAAATTGACTATGCATGTGAATTTCAAGGCAATGTTTTTTATGTTCAAAGCTATATTCAATTTGAGTCTGAAAATTATCACCCTAACTTTCAAACTCATTAAATAGACAATAGCATGTTTGAAATTATTTCATCAAATAATTTCAAGTCAGTGTCATTCACAAAAAAAGATCAGCAAGATATCAACAGTATTTTATTAGCTAATCGATAGTCACTTGACAAAATTGGATTAGAAATTCAATCTTCTAACTTTTGCAATTTTAATGTGCATCTCTGGTAACCCAAGTTCTTATGCAAGGGCCAGCATCTAAAAATGGCTGTTAATTCAGAACATATTTGTAGTACAATAGGGCTTATGCAGGAAGTCCAATCAATTTCCTATCAGCGATTTAACAAGAGATTAGATTGATGAACTGAAAATATTTGACAAAGGGCCAGTTTGAGATCAAGTGCTCTGATTGAAGTGACTCACCTCAAACAATAGAGAAATGTACTTTTACATTTTACAGCAAATATTCTGTGTCCCATTGTAACTGAAGAAATGCATACAGTATATCTTTCTTTGCCTTATTTCTACTTGAATGAAACTAATAACTAATAGCTAATAAACTTTGATCATACAACTTTTTAAACAATTTGAGCTGGTGGTATTCATCACCATGTTTCAGAGACAATTACAAGAGGTCATCTGAAGGTCTGAGGTGAGCATTGTCGGCCAGAATGATAATGGTTTTAACAAAGCTACTTGCTGGGCTACATCACACAGGACCCAGCCCACACTTCACGTTCATATATATCTTCACAACATATAGTGAGGTCCTTTAGTCCATTGAGTCTATGCTAGCTCTTAGAGTAATTCCCTTACCCTTCAATTTTCGCTACATATACTATGGTCTTCCCACATTCCCATTAGCTATCGCCAGATTTTGCCTCTCACATATACACACTAGGGGCAATTTGCAGTTGCCCATCAACCTATCAACTCATGCCTTTAGAAAGCGGGAGAGAACTGGAGCCCCCAGAGCAAACCCATGCAGACACTTGGATTGTGCACACTCCACACATACAATACCAGAAGTCAGCCCTGAACCTGGGGCAGCCTGAGCAATATTGCTCAGGTCACTGATGTGATATCACCTGTGGAACCAGAGTGACCAACACACCTGACCACTGTTATACCACCATCAAGAACACTTACTGTGCCATCCCAGACCCACACTGTGGCAAGTCCGATCACTGACTAGAATTCTACTCCAAGTGTACAGACAGAGATTGAGGACCGCTGCACCAGTCATGAGGACCACAAAGGCATGGTCAGAGAGGCAGAGCAACACCTACAGGACAGTGTTGAGTCAGTGGACTGGACAATATTCAGGGATTCATCTTTGAATCTGAATGTACACTCCACGGTTGTCACTGACTTCATCAAGAGCTGTGTGGATGAGTGTGTGCCTCGAGAATTCTTGGACATACCTGAACCAAAAGCTATGGATAAACCAAGTGATTCGCAGTCTGCTGAGAGCAAGATCCATGGCATTCAAGATTGGTGATCCAGCACTATACAAGAACTCCAGGTACAACCTATGAAAGGTTATTTTAAAAATTTAAAAAAGACAATTCTGATTGAGGTTAGAGATGGAGTCAGATGTATGTCAGCTCTGGCAGTGTTTGTAGGCCATTACTTCCTACAAGGCAAAACTTGACATCAAGATGTTTCACTCTCAGATGAGCTCAAAGCACTTTACGTACACTTTGAAAGAGAGAATAAATCTACACCCTGTGCATATCCCTGCAGCTCTGTGATCTCTGTCCTGAAGGTTGATGTCACAACATATAATCTCGCAAGGCATCAGGCCCCAATGGTATACCTGGTGGAGCACTGAAAACCTATGCCAACCAATTGGCAGGAGCTTTCAAGGACATCTTCAAACTCTCACTGCTGCAGTCAGAGGGTCCCATCTGCTTCAAACAGGCAACAATCACACCAGTGCCCAAGAAGAACAGACTGAGCTTGCGGCCAGAATCAACTCCTGCCTAGGCAAGGACTGAACCCACAGCAATTTGCCTACTGCCACAATAGGTCCATAGAGAATGCACTCTCACTGGCTCTTCACACAGCCTTGGATCACCTGGTCAATAGCAGGATTTACATAAGGCTGCTGTTCATTGATTATATCTGAGTGTTCAACACCATCTACTAATCAGCAAGCTCCAGACCCTGGGCCTCTGTACCTTCATCTGCAACTGGATCCTTGACTTCCTCTTCGGGAGACGACACCACTTCCTCTTTGCTGACAATCAATACCGGCTCACCTTAAGGATGCAGGCTCAGCCTAGTGCTCTACTCTCTCTACACACATGACTGTATGGGTAGGCACAGCTCAAATGTCATTAATACATTCTCTGCTGACGCAACTGTTGTTGGCAGAATTTCAGATGGTGACAAGGAGATGCACAGGAATGAGATAGATCAGCTTATTGAGTGGTATCGCAACAGCAACCTTACATTCAACATCACTAAGACCAAGGAATGGATTGTGGATTTTAGGAAGGGGAAGTTGAGGGAACAGACACCAGTCCTCATTGAGGGATCAGCAGTGGAAAGGGTGAGCAGTTTCAAGTTCCTGGGTCCCGACATCTCTGAAGATCTGTCCTGGGCCCAACATATTGATGCGATTACAAAGAAGCCACAACAGCGGCTACATTCCGTTAGGAGTTTTCAACAACGTGTCTAACAAATTTCTACAGATGTACTGTGGAGAGCATTCTAACTGACTGCATCACTGTCTGGTCAGGAGGGGCCACTACACAGGAATGGAAAAAGTTGCAGAAGGTTGTAACTTACCCAGCTCCATCAAGCCCACTAGCCGCCCCAGCATTTAGAACTTCTTCGAAAGGTGATGCCTCAAAAATGTGGCATACTATTAAGGAGACCGATCAGCCAGGACATGGCCTCTTCTCTTTGCCACCATCAGGAAGGAGGTACAGAACCTGAAAACACACACTGAATGTTGCAGTAACAACTTCTTCCCCTCTTCCATCAGATTTCTAAATGTACAATGAACTAACCCATGAGCACTACACTACCTCACTATTCTTTTTTCCTTACTTATTTAATTCAATCTCTCTCTCTCTCTCTCTCTCTCTCTCTCTCTATATATATATATATATATATATAAATATATGCACACAGTGGCATGCAAAAGTTTGGAAGTTTGGGCACTCCAGTCAAAATTTCTGTTACTATGAATAGCTAAGCGAGTAAAAGATGAACTGATTTCCAAAAGGCATAGAGTTAAAGATGACACATTTCTTTAATATTTTAAGCAAGAAAACTTTTTTATTTCCATCTTTTACAATTTCAAATTCTGCACCCTTTTTTCTCCAAACATGCCTTTGCTCATTGCGGCCAAAAAGTTCTATTCAAAACGTTCAAAGGAACATCTAAACAAGCCTGATGCATTTTGGAAACAAGTCCTGTGGACTGATGAAGTTAAGATAGAACTTCTTGGCCGCAATGAGCAAAGGTATGTTTGGAGAAAAAGGGTGCAGAATTTCATGAAAAGAACCCCTCTCCAACTGTTAAGCATGGGGTGGATCGATCATGCTTTGGGGTTGTGTTGCAGCCAGTGGCACGGGGAACATTTACTGGGAGAGGGAAGAATGAATTCAATTAAATACCAGCAAATTCTGGAAGCAAACATCACACCGTCTGTAAAAAAGCCGAAGATGAAAAGAGGATGGCTTCTATAACAGGATAATGATCCTAAACACACCTCAAAATCCACAATGGACTACCTCAAGAGGCGCAAGCTGAAGGTTTTTCCATGGTCCTCACTGTCCCCCGACCTAAACATCATCGAAAATCTGTGGATAGACCTCAAATGAGCAGTGCATGCAAGACAGCCCAATAATCTCACAGAACTAGAAGCCTTTTGCAAGGAAGAATGGGCGAAAATCCCCCAAACAAGAATTGAAAGACTCTTAGCTGGCTACAAAAAGCATTTACAAGCTGTCATACTTGCCAGAGGGGGTGTTACTAAGTACTGCCATGCAGGGTGCCCAAACTTTTGCTTCGGGCCCTTTTCCTTTTTTGGTATTTTGAAACAGTAAAAGATGGAAATAATAAAGTTTTCTTGCTTGAAATAAGAAAGAAATGTGTCATCTTTAACTTTCTGCCTTTTGGAAATCAGTTCATCTTTTACTCACTTAGCTATTCACAGTAATAGAAATTTTGACCAGGGATGCCCAAACTTTTGCATGCCAGGGGCAGACGGGGGAGTGGCATGGGCGCAGCCCTGAGACACCAGGCAATGTCATTTGATTCCAAACAATTGGTTTTGTTGATCATTACAGAATGTCTCTCTGGTGCTTCCCACTCCCTTCCGCTTTTCCAACCATGATTCCCCTCTCCCTGTCCCCTTCCCACTCTCAGTCCACAATAGTGACCCATATCAGAATCAGGTTTATCAGTACTCATATATGTCATGAAATTTGTGGGTTTTTTTGTGGCAGAGTACAGTGCAATACATAAAATTACTACAGTAGTCTGCAAAAGTCTTAGTCACCTTAGCTATATACAGGTGCTTAAGACTTTTGCACAGTACTATGTATGCACACCTATGCAGCTTTTTATGTGTTGCACTCTACTACTGCCGCAAAACAGCAAATTTCACAGCATATGTCAGTGATATTAAACTGATTCTGATTCTGAGTCTGAAGCTAAGCAGTTGGTGAGTGGCACCGGGCTTCAGACAGCACAAAATGTCAAAGGTCTTTTAACATTTCAAAATGTCACTGTTCTTTTCAATAATTTTAAGATCTTAGAGATATTTAGAAATAGTTAATTAAATGTTAAGAAATATTAATCAATAATTAAAAATAATAACTGTTGTTTAAAGCACAGAACAGTAATTAAAAACATAAATATGAATTCAATTAAAATGAAAAGTAAAACACTTAACCACTTAAATGAAGCTTAGTGAAACAGACAGTGCCCTATCTGCCTGTACAAGCCAGGGCCTGATTATGGAGTATATCTGATACCTTACCACAATAACTTACAAAATGTCCCTGGACTTACCAGGAAGTCCAGCAGTTGAGTAAGTGTAATAAACTTCAGATCTTTCTATGCTTTCTTGTGTTGCATGTGCAGGAAATCCCACTAAACCAGAGTGGAAGCAAGCTGATGGACAAACTGTGGCTGACCAATGAACTGTCAGTTAATGGGCAATTCAATCCAACCCGGTAAATCCTACACCAACTGAGGGATGCCCAGAAATGGCCTTTCAATTTGCTACCCAGCTGCAATGACAACTCAACTGAAGTAACTTGTTAAGATTAGTCTGAGGGGCAGAGATGCCTCACAGCTCCCAGGACCATGGCTTGACCCTAACCTTAGGGCATCAAAGGTTATGGCAAGAAGGCAGGAGTATGGAGTTGAGTGGGATCTGGGATCAGCCATGATGGAATGGCAGAGTAGACTCGATGGGCTGAGTGGCCTAATTCAGCTCCTATATCTTATGATTTTACGGTCTCTGATGCCCCTCGTGTGGGTTTTCCACAAAATACCTGTGACCATGTGGGTTTCCACCAACTGTTCTGGTTTCCTCTCCCATCCCAAAGACATGCTGATCTGTATGCTAAATGGCGGCTATAACCTTACTGTGAAAATTTGCTCATCAACTCTCTTCGGCAGTTGAACAGGGCACGACTGTGCAAGTGCGTGAAAGTTGGACCGTGAGGCAGCGGGAGCGTTTAAAAGCGAGAAGATTATTGGAGCGGGCAATGTTGTAGCGGGCAACAGAGTAGGATGGCTTTGGCTCGAGAGGCTTCGGCGAACAGAGGCTGAAGATGAGCTTCCCTCCAAGTGAGGTATGGCCAGATAAGTTCCTTTAATAAATCAAATTACCTTAAGAGTTGGTAATGGAGGCTGTAGTTAGGACAGTTGAGTGCTCTGTTTGCAGTATGTGGAATGTCAGGGCAAGTAGAATTGTCCTTGATGACTACACCTGTAAAAGGCGCATCCAGCCACAGCTCCTGACAAACAAAGTTAGGGAACTGGAGCTGGAGCTGGATGAACTTCGGATCATTCGTGAGGCAGAGGCAGAAATAAACAGGAGATACAGGGAGATAGTCTGGAGACAGGTAGCTGGGTGACTGTCAGGAGAGGGAAGGGGAATAGACAGAATGAGCAGAGCACCCCTGTGGCCAATCCCACCAATAATAAGTACATCGTTTTGGATACTGTTGATGGGGACGACCTACCAGGGACAAGTTGCAGTAGTTGTGTCTCTGGCACCGAGACGGGACCCTCAGCTCAGAAAGGAAGGAGGGAAAAGAGGAGAGCAGTAGTGATAGGGGATTCGATAGTTAGGGGGACAGATAAGAGGTTCTGTGGAAGAGATCAAGAATCCCGGATGGTCTGTTGCCTCCCTGGTGCCAAGGTCCACGATATCTCGGATCGAGTTCTCAGTATTCTCAAGAGGGAGGGTGAGCAGCCGGATGTCGTGGTCCATGTAAGGACCAATGACGTGGGTAGGAAGAGTGAGGAGGTCCTGAAAGGTGAGTTGAGGGAGTTAGGCACCAAGTTAAAGGACAGGACCTCCAGGACAGCAATCTCAGGATTGCTACCAGTGTCACGTGCAGGCGGGTTTAGAAATAGTAAGATAGCGCAGACCAACACGTGGCTGAAGACATGGTGCAGGAGGGAGGGCTTCAGATTTATAGATAATTGGGCAGTTTTTCAGGGAAGGTGGGACCTGTTCCGGCAGGACGGTTTACATCTGAACTGGAGGGGGACAAATATTCTTGCAGGTAGGTTTGCTAGAGAGGCTCCAGTGGATTTAAACTAGATACAAGGGGGGAGGGGAACCAAGGTGTAGGAACAGAAGTAGGGGAGAAGGAAGAAAAAGAAAATAGTAAAGTTGTTTGCACCGTTAGTGATAAACAGAGAGCAAGAGGTGGAAAATTTCTTAAATGCATTTATTTTAATGCTAGGAGCATTGTAAGAAAGGTGGATGAGCTTACAGCATGGATTGATACCTGGAAGTATGATGTTGTAGCTATTGGTGAAACATGCCTGCAGGAGGGGTGTGATTGGCAACTAAATATTCCTGGATTTCATTACTTCAGGTATGATAGAATTGGAGGAACAAGAGGAGGAGGTGTTGCATTGCTTGTCAGAGAAAATATTACAGCAGTGCTCTGGCAGGATAGATTAGAGAGCTCATCTAGGGAGGCTATTTGGGTGGAATTGAGGAATGGGAAAGGTGTAATAACACCGATAGGGGTGTATTATAGACCACCTAATGGGGATCGAAAATTGGAGGAGCAAATTTGTAATGAGATAGCAGATATTTGTAGTAAGCACAAGGTTGTGATTGTGGGAGAATTTAATTTTCCACACATAGACTGGGAAGCCCATACTGTAAAAGGGCTGGATGGTTTGGAGTTTGTAAAATGTGTGCAGGATAGCTTTTTGCAGCAATACATAGCGGTACCAACTAGCGTTGGGGCAGTGTTGGATCTCCTGTTAGGGAATGAGATAGTTCAGGTGATGGAGGTATGTGTTGGGGAGGACTTCAGGTCCAGTGATCACAACGCCCTTAGTTTCAATATAATTATGGAGAAGGATAGGTCTGGACCCAGGGTTGAGATTTTTGATTGGAGAAAGGCTAACTTTGAGTAAATGTGAAAGGATTTAGAAGGAGTGGATTGGGACAATTTGTTTTATGGGAATGTTGTAATAGAAAAATGGAAGTCATTTAAAGGTGAAATTTTGAGGGTACAGAATCTTTATGTTCCTGTTAGGTTGAAAGGAAAGGTTAAAAGTTTGAGAGAGCCATGGTTTTCAAGGGATATTGGAAACTCGGTTTGAAAAAAGAGAGATATCTACAATAAATATAGGCAGCATGGAGTAAATGAGGTGCTCTAGGAATATAAAGAATGTAAAAAGAATCTTAAGAAAGAAATTAGAAAAGCTAAAAGAAGATACGAGGTTGCTTTGGCAAGTAAGTTGAAAATAAATCCAAAGGGTTTCTACAGTTATATTAATAGCAAAAGGATAGTGAGGGATAAAATTGGTCCCTTAGAGAATCAGAGTGGACAGCTATGTGTGGAACCAAAAGAGATGAGGGCGATTTTGAACAATTTATTTTCTTCGGTATTCACTAAGGCAGCGGTCCCCAACCACCGGGCCGCGGACCGGTACCAGGCCGCAGAGCATGCGCTACCGGGCCGCGAGGAAACGATATGATTTGGCGATATGAGTCAGCTGCGCCTTTCCTCATTCCCTGTCACGCCCACTGTTGAGCTTGAACACACACGAGGTCATTACCGGCGCGTCATCCATATCAGCGCGGGAAGGAGATCAGCTCCTCGGACTTGCAAATGATGACGGGCTGAAAAGTATGTTTGACATAACATCTTTGCCGGCAGTCTGGATCAAAGTCAAGGCTAAATATCCCTAGATAGCCACGAAAGCACTGAAAATGTTGCTTCCATTTCCAACATATCTCTGCAATGAATGCAACAAAAACTAAATAGACTGGATATAAAGAACCCCCTTCGAGTATCGCTGTCTCCCATCACCGCTCGATAGGACCGTCTTGTTGCAGGAAAACAAGCCCAGGGCTCCCACTGATTCAGCGATATTGGTGTGTTGCAATGATTTTATATGTTCATACGGGGAAAATATGTGCTGTGTGTTTAATATCCAAACATTACTTAAAATGTTATGATGCTATTGACTGATAAGTGACTTATATAACCATATAACAATTACAGCACGGAAATAGGGGATCTCGGGCCTTCTAGTCCGTGCTGAACGCTACTCTCACCTAGTCCCACCGACCTGCACTCAGCCCATAACCCTCCATTCCTTTCCTGTCTATATACCTATCCAATTTTTCTTTAAATGATAATATCGAACCTGCCTCTACCACTTCTACTGGAAGTTCGTTCAACACTTACTTCAAGCTCCCTCTCCTCCCCGATGATTGACTTATCACTATATTCATGCGAGGAAAATATGCGCTGTGTGTTTAATATTAAATTCGTTAGATAAACCTTTTTAGAAATGAAATTGAGTGTATTAGCCCCTTATTACCAATATTCCAGTCATGATTAACACCCCTCCCCCTGAACAGAATCATCAAAAACGATTTGCAGAGAAAAATATCAGCAGGTACACGCATGCGCAGGTCACGCATGCGCAATGGTGCCCGCGCAAAGCTTTATGGTCATTATAGTCTTTCTCGGAGTAAACACAACATATTTTTTGACTGCTACTCTTGTCCGTTGGCAACCCTACCCCCCCCCCCCCCCACTGCCCCGGGTCAGCCGGTCTGCAAGAATATTGTCAATATTAAACCGGTCTGCAGCGCAAAAAAGGTTAGGGACCCCTGCACTAAGGAGAAGGATATTGAATTGTATAAGGTAAGGGAAACAGGTAGGGAAGTTATGGAAACTATGATGATAAAGAAGAGGAAGTACTGGTGCTTTTAAGGAATGTAAAAGTGGATAAGTCTCCGGGTCCTGACAGGATATTCCCTAGGACCTTGAGGGAAGTTAGTGTAGAAATAGCAGGGGCTCTGACAGAAATATTTCAAATGTCATTAGAAATGTGGATGGTGTCGGAGGATTGGCGTATTGCTCATGTTGTTCCATTGTTTAAAAAGGGTCCTAAGAGTAAACCTAGCAATTATTGGCCTGTGAGTTTGACATCAGTGGTAGGTAAATTGATGGAAGGTATTCTTAGAGATGGTATATGTAACTATCTGGATAGACGGGGTCTGATTAGGAACAGTCAACATAGATTTGTGCATGGAAGGTCATGTTTGACAAATCTTATTGAATTTTTTGAAGAGGTTACTAGGAAAATTGATGAGGGTAAAGCGGTGGATTTTGTCTATATGGACTTCAGTAAGGCCTTTGACAAGGTTCCACATGGAAGGTTAGTTAGGAAGGTTCAATCGTTAGGTATTGAAGTCGTAAAATGGGTTCAGCAGTGGCTGGATGGGAGATGCCAGAGAGTAGTGGTGGATAACTGTTTGTCAGGTTGGAGGCCGGTGACTAGTGGTGTGTCCCAAGGATCTGTACTGGGTCCAATGTTGTTTGTCATATATATTAATGATCTGGATGATGGGGTGGTAAATTGGATTAGTAAGTACGCAGATGATACTAAGATAGGTGGAGTTGTGGATAATGAAATAGGTTTTCAAAGCTTGCAGAGAGATTTAGGCCAGTTAGAAGAGTGGGCTGAAAGATGGCAGATGGAGTTTAATGCTGATAAATGTGAGGTGCTACATTTTGGTAGGACTAATCAAAATAGGACATACATAGTAAATGGTAGGGCATTGAGGAATGCAGTGGAACAGAGGGATCTAGGAATAATGGTGCATAGTTCCCTGAAGGTGGAATCTCATGTGGATAGGGTGGTGAAGAAAGCTTTTGGTATGCTGGCCTTTATAAATCAGAGCATTGAGTATAGGAGTTGGGATGCAATGTTGAAATTGCACAAGGCATTGGTAAGGCCAAATTTGAAGTATTGTGTACAGTTCTGGTCACTGAATTATAGGAAAGATGTCAACAAAATAGAGAGAGTACAGAGAAGATTTACTAGAATGTTACCTGGATTTCAGCACCTAAGTTACAGAGAAAGGTTGAACAAGTTGGGTCTTTATTCTTTGGAGTGTAGAAGGTTGATGGGGGACTTAATCGAGGTATGTAAAATTATGAGGGAGTTAGATAGAGTTGACGTGGATAGGCTTTTTCCATTGAGAGTGGGGGAGATTCAAACAAGAGGACATGAGTTGAGAGTTAAAGGGCAAAAGTTTAGGGGTAACATGAGGGGGAACTTCTTTACTCAGACAGTGGTAGCTGTGTGGAATGAGCTTCCAGCAGAAGTGGTTGAGGCAGGTTCAATGTTGTCATTTAAAGTTAAGTTGGACAGCTATATGGACAGGAAAGGAATGGAGGGTTATGGGCTAAGTGCAGGTCGGTGGGACTAGGTGAGAGTAAGAGTTCAGCACGGACTAGAAGGGCCGAGATGGCCTGTTTCCGTGCTGTAATTGTTATATGGTTATATGGTATATGAGGAATTGATGAGCATATGAGAGACCACAGTTCATCTGGAAATAATTGTGGATTGTGATTGATGTGATTACTCTGAGAGCTGGTACAAACTCACTGAGCTGAATGATACCATTCAATCTCATAATATAAAGATAAACATGAATTCTGTAAAATGACCTAGCTTTATCATGAATAGATGGTTCAGAATTGAAAATATACATGGTTGATTTTTGGGAAAGGTTGTATGAGATCTTTAATATTTGCCAAAGGGAGCCATTCAAATTTAACTGCTCTTTTTCCCACTATATTGCTGTTCACTCCGTCTTTGAGATTAATGGTGTTGCCAGTGGTTGATGTATCTTCTGGACTAGGGTAGGAGATAATACATGACAATGGGATTCTGCAATGCCTCAGATTCCTGCTCTTCTCTTCAGCAGTCCTTCCAGATCTGGGTTGATATCTTTCCTGGGGTCTGAGGAGACTGATAAGGCCAAGGAAGAACCTACAGCCTTTGCACCAGATGGGGCAGGAGGTGCCTGAAGGTACAAGCAAGCAGGTGGGTACTTCATGAGATGATGCACTCTCATGGAATTGATGGCTTTGTGGCCACGTTTGCAATTGATACAAAGAAGGTGGGGGCAGTAATATTGAGGAAGCTGGGAGTCTGCAGGAGGACTTGGACATACTTGGATATTGGGCAAAGAAATGGCAGATGGAATACAGTTTACTAAAATATATGATCATGCACTTTGGTGGAAGCAATCAAAGCACGGACTATTTTCTAAGCAGCAAGCAAGTCCAGAAATTGGAGGTGCAAAGGGACTTGGGGGTCCTCGTGCAGTATTCCCTAAAAGTTAACTTGTTGGTTGAGTCACTACCAATGTTGGGAAGTACAATGTTAAGCATTCATTTTGAGAGGATTAAAATATAAAAGCAGTGATGTGACACTGAGGCCTTACAAGCTGTTGGTCAGACTACATTTGGAATATTGTGAGCAATGGAAATAATTCGGAAGATGTGAACTCGGGTGGTTGATGGTTGGGTTGAGTGTTCTCCTATTTTAGCAATATAAATCGCAAACGTTTTGTCACCAAACGAGGAGACATCGCCATTGTGCTGTTGATTGTGGTGTGTCCTCCGAATATTTTGCCTTTATATGCTTTACGATCAGCTGATTTGATGCTATTATGGAAACTTAATTGTGATGTGGGGAGGAAATCTCATTGGTGATTGGCTGTGTGGCGAACTTTGTGCGTTGTGGTCTGGAATTCTGCCCACATCAAATCATAAATAGGATGTTGTATACAAAATCCATTGTGGGGGCTGCAGCAAATATTATGTTGGCCAAACTGGGAGAAAACTATCCACAAGGATTCATGAGCATCAAATGGCTGTAAAGTGGCATGACCAATTCTCCCTAGTCTCTACCCATGAAAATTGGGAGGAGTACAAATTCAACTGGGCATCAGTGAAAATCATGGCGTAAGTGAACGCGCAGCATGCCAGAGATTTCCTAGAAGCATGGTTTTGTGCAAACAATTCTGTAAACGAACACATAGGCCTCGATCCTATTTATCTTTGAACCTTTGAGGTGATTTGGGCAAAACTCTAGACCACAATGCATGAAGTCCTTCACACAGCTAATCAGCGATGAGACTTCCTCCCCACAACTGAGTTTCTGAAATGTTGTCCAATCAACTGATTGCAAAGTATATAAAGGCCAGGCATTCAGAGGACACACCACAATCAATGGTGCACTGACAATGTCTTCCCACGTGGTGATGAAACATTTGCAAATAAATTGCCAAGATCGGAGAACAACTCAACCTAGTCATTGTGAGCAAATTTGGGCTCCATATCTAAAAAAAAAAGTGTTGACATTGGAGAGGGCTCACAGGAGGTTTAGGTTGATAATCTTGGGAATGAAAGAGTTGCATAAGAAGAGCATTTGATGGCTCCAGGCTTGTACTCTTTGGAGGTTAGAAGAATGAGGGGAGGATCTCATTGAAACCTACCAAATATTGAAAGGCATAGATGGAGTGGATGTGGAGAGGATGTTTCTAATAGCAGGAGAGTCCAGAAACAGAGGACATAGCCTCAGAATACAAAGACGTCCCTTTAGAACAGAGATAAGGAGGAATTCCTTTAGTGAGAGAGTGGTGAATCTGTGGAATTCATTGCCACAGATGGGTGTTGAAGCCAAGCAAGGTTCTTGATTTGTAAGGGCGTCAAAAGCTATGGAAAGAAGGAAGAAGAATAGCGTTGAGAGGGAAAATAAATGAGTCATGATGGAATGGTGGAATAGACTTGATAGACTGAATGCCCTAATTCTGCCCCTGTGTCTTATGGTCTTATGGTCTTACGGTCTCTCTCCAAGTTTATGATGGGCATTGTTTGAGGTTCTCAGTGTCACTGAAAACATCCCTTCTCTACTTGAGCAGTCATGGGCCAGAGATTTCCAATAATCAGGGAGGGTGTGGCACTTTTTTAAGGAGGTTTTGGGAACGCACTTAGATCTTTTCTTCTTTCCATATGGTATCTTTTTTTCTTGTGACAGTTCAGAACTAAATATCTGTTTCAGGACTTGTGTCAGGCATGCCACCTATACTTTTTCTCAGAGAGATTTTGAGGACACCCTTGAAATTCTCTCTCTTGGAAAATCTCTTGCTTTGACAGAGCTCAGAGCAGAGTGCATGGTGCAAGCTCTAAGTTCCTCCAACATCTCATGTATCGTGATCTGTTCTGGTTGCCTCATTATAGGAAGGATGTGGAAGCTTTAGATAAGGTGCAGATTTACCAGGATGCTGCCTGGATTAGAGAACATGACTTATGAGGAAAGGTTGAGTGAGCTAAGGTTTTTTTTCTCGTTGGAGCAAAAGAGGATGAGAGGAGACTTGATAAAGGTAGATAAGATGATAAGAGACGGAGATAGAGTGGACATCAAGCACCCTTTTCCAAAGGTGGCAATGGTTAATACAAGTGGGCATATTTTTAAGGTGATTGGAGGAACGTATAGGGGGAATATCAGAGGTAGTTCTTTTACACAGTAAGTGATAAGTGCAAGGAATGGTGGTAGAGGCAGATACATTAGGGACATTTAGGGGACTCTTAGCTAGGCATATGGATGAAAGAAAAATGGAAATCTGTGAGAAGGGTTAGATTGCTCTTAGCACAGGTTAAAAGGTTGGCACAAGATCAGGGGCCGAAGAGCGTGTACTGTGCTGTACTGTTCTATGTATTGCATGCAAATAACATGGCTCTTCCGACATTGCTGACTGAGTGCAAATGAGGCTTCAGAATAGAGAATACTGCTGAGCTGTGTGCCAGGTTTGAGCTAATGATCTTGAAACACACTTTCCCTCAGTTGGCCAAAGGCTGTCCTGGTGCATTGAATGTCATCATGGATACTTGCCTTTGAGGTATGACAAGTGGTCCATGTTTAGTACTTCCCATGCCATTGTAAGCATCCAGCCCTCTGCACAATGCTGTGGGATTGTCACCAATGCCGGTAGAAGATAAATATGACTTTCACTGGACCCAGGGGTACCGGGGGAGAGTCGGGGGTGTGCATTAATGCTTTCTCTGAGTCCAATAAGGAACCTGCAGGCTTCTGTCACCAATGGGCCTCCCCTTCTCTCACTTGTCCACAGAACACTCACCTATTTTGAAGTATATTTTGCAGCAGGCAGTCTGCTGTGGTCAATATTGGGGCACTCAGCTGCCTGATCATCATTCTCTCTCCTCCTGCATGTCAGCTGCCATTTCCACACAGAACAGAGAGTAGAGTTCTGGCATTCATGAGGCCTAGGCTTTAAAGTGTTCACGCTGCTGGTAAAGTCTTTGTCAACAGCAAAAAAAGCCTCAATATCACAATCTCTGGCTTCAGTGATTGCAGAGTGAAATAAGCCCATTCACCGGAGAATTGTGGCCTGGGTTGTTGCTTCTCCTGAGCCATGTTTTGTTCATCTCTGTGATCCATGCAAATCAAACCTCTTGCATGCTTTGCAGTTTGATTGATCTAACTGGAAAGCTTATCAATTCATCTCCCGGAAGAGATGTGCACAGGAGACAAAATTGACATCCGGGCCAGGGTTAAAGGAAAAATACAAAGGCATGAAAATCCTATACAACACTGTGCAAAAGTCTTAGGCACAAATACAGTATATAGCTCAGGTGCCCACAACCTTTGTAGAGTACTATAGTAATTTTACATATTGCACTATACTACTGCCGCAAAAAAAAATTATGACATATGTGAGTGATGATAAACTTGATTCCGATATGGGTCTCTATTGTGGATTGAGAGTGGGAAGGGGGCAGGGAGAGGGGAATCATGGTTGGGAAAAGAGGAAGAGAATGGGGAGGGAGTAGGAAGCACCAGAGAGACATTCTGTAATGATCAGTAAACTAATTGTTTGGAATCAAGTGACCTTGCCTGGTGCCTCAGGGCTGGTGTCTCTGTACCCAAGCCAATTCCACCCCTGGCAACCCTTCTCTGGCACCATTTCCACCCCCCTTCCATGGCACTCCATCCTCACCATTTCCAACATCCTTTGCTCCCACTAGATATACAAACTTGCTCTCCACTCCGCATTGACAAATACAGTACTGTGCAAAAGTCTTAAGGCACTCCAACTACATACATATGTAAGTGCATAAGACTTTTTCACAGTACTGGATACATAAAAAGAATGCAGGAGCTAGAAATCTGAAACAAAAGCATAAAATGCTAGATGTACTGATCAGGATAGATAGCATCTTTGCAAAGACAAGACAGTTAACATTTCAAATTGAACCTATTCTTCATATTAGGGCAGTTTTGCAGGCCAAACAGGCAGGGAAATTATTAACACAGAAAGAATTATACACCTTGTTGAAACCAGCTCTCACGTTATTCACTCTTAAAGAAAGTGACTAAGCTGGAATCCATCTTCGCAGGCCTTGGCTATTCTCCAAGACCTTGTTTGACACTGTCACAGGCAAACCTAATCGTTCAGGGATTAATGAATGGGAATTGAGGATGAGAATAGTCAGAACAAGAATTCAGCACTGTATACATATCAGTCCTGGGAGTGATGCTTTACTTTGGGCTGAGTGCCACTATGGGTGCTACATTAATCCATCATAAAGCCACTCAGCATTAACATTGTTTACTTTTTTCTCTCATCTACCTTTCTTCAGAAGCTAAAGTTGATGAATAATCCTTTCCTGAAAGCTAGTTGCCCAGAAATTAAATTGTGTAACATTGTTTCTTCAGTGCTGTTCATTTAAAATTTACTTAGCACTGAGCCAAACATGGGGGTAATAATTTCCTTATTGTTTTATGTCACATTGAGAACTCCACCAGACCCTTCCCTGAGCAAAACTACAATATGTACCAGATACAGAATCATGTCAAATCAAAATATTCCCATGCAAGACAGAGGAAATTAAGTCAGGTTGTCCTATAAGCAATGGGCCCATGATTGAGGTGTTTCTTAGTAAAGTCCAGGAGAACTGATAATGTTTTAGGGTGCACTTGAATTTCTGCGCCTTGTATCAAAGTTCTAAATAATGTGTTGGAAGACTTCCTGTTTCAGACACAATCTGAGGCAAAATAATTTCAGTTCAGAGATGTCTTACTTCCTTCTAGAAATAAAATCTATCATAAACCAACAGAATTGAACAAGGTTTTAAAATTAAAGAAAAATGCTTGAAAGATTCACTGATATATAGAAGTAATAATGTGGGGCTGTTTGTTTAATATAGCAGAAGATGGGCTTATCATATAAAATAAGCATTTTAATTAATTTTTTTTCCATAGTCTGCAAAGGGTCTACTTTATAAAATGAAACTTTAAATATTTTATATTGAAATATTTGCTTTCTTTATATTGGGGTTTTAGTAGTCAATTCTTTACTACATTAAGCAAAAGTTGGTGTTCAGATGTTTTTAAAACTGGCCTGTTTTGTCCTTGTGCTCACACAATGCTGCTTAACTATGGAGTCTCACCTGCCCAAGGGTGAACACAGTAAGTGGAAACAGGCAATAATAATTAATTCATTCTGCCGGTATAGACTGTTTTCTGGGTCAACTTGCTTTCTCTGCAATAATTTTTTTTAAAGATTACTGTGCTTTTGATATCACTTTATTTCTTTCTTAACAGCATTGTATATTTCTCTTTTAAATAACTGTGCACTGCTGTGAGCATGTGTGCAAGATGGCAAAGCCAATAGACCAACATTGCAGACTGCTGAAATGTCGACTGTACTTTTTTCCATAGATGTTGCCTGGCCTGCTGAGTTCCTCCAGCTTTTTGTGTGTGTTGCTCGGATTTCCAGCATCTGCAGATTTTCTATTGTTTGTAGACTTTATTTTGAGGCAGAGCAATGTATATGTTTATTCCCTCATAGAAGGGCTTAACTAAAATTGGGTTGAATGTACATGCAACTTGTCTCACTGAGGTTTATGCTTCTTCAGCTGGTTTTACCTCATTGTCCAAGAAACTGGAGAATCCAGGGGAACCTCTGCAGTGAAAGCTGATTCTCTGAGTCCACGTTGTCAGGTTCACCATGCATGCATTGCTGGATCATGCATTTAGTGCACACATCAGAAGATGAATTTCTACCTTCAAGCTTTTTCATTTTTTTGTCAAACGATGCTAACCTGCACAAAAGCCTTCCATCAGTCATTTATATTTTACCATATTCTGTCACAATGGACCCCTTCGCTTTGGTGCCTAACTAAAAAAAAGTTTATTATAAAATCCGTTAAATTTTTGTAAAATGTTTGAGCTAGCTGTTCCTTGAATGATAATTGTTATGTCACACTTGTTAGGCAATGTGGTGGAGCCATGGAATTGATTGTCGTGTGATGGATTAGCTCTCAAAACACGGCGGTACTTATTCTGCTTTGTGAAATTTAATTAACTGTCACTGAATTCATTGTTGGGGAAAATGATAGATTGCACAAAGCAGTCTGTTAATAAAACTCCTTCAAACCCACCCAGAAACAAAAGCCCAGGGAAAATAAAACAAAGTGACACATAAGGAAGTGTCTTACTCACTAAGCTGCGCTGATGTGCACATCCAGTGATATGTGCTGCGATGTCAGGATCAGAAATCATATATAGAGTGATAACCACTAATTGCATATTAATTATGACACAAAGGAAGACAGCAAACCCACTGGGTCCATTGCAGCTCTCCTTAACCAATCCCCCTCTCCTTATCTCCCTGTGTCCCTGTAGCTGACTCTCTTTCATATACCAATCAACTTCTTATTGTGACTTATTACAAAAGAGGCCAGTTTATTGAGACTACTTAACCTAGCAGCACACCTCTAGAATGTGTGACAAAACTGGAGCAGCTAGGGGAAGCTCATGCAGTAGCAGGGAGAACGTGCAAGTCTCCATGCTGAGAGCACAACAGGTCAGAAACACCCAACTCCCATCACCCAGTTTCATTTTCTTTCCCGACCACTCTACCTGCCTATCGCTCATACACGCCTCCTATTGCATCCCGATTCACCCTGTGTTCCTGTCTCCCCACCCAACACCTTTCTTTGATTCCTACAGTACTGTGCAAAAGGCTTAGGCACGTATACAGTGTAAAGCTCAGGTATCTGAGACTTTTGTACGGTACTGTGGTAATTTTATGTATTGCACGATACTGCTGCCACACAAAAAAAAACACATTTCATGACATATGTGAGTGATGATAAACCTGATTCTGACATGGGACTCTGTTGTGGACTGAGAGTGGGAAGGGGGCAGGGAGAGGGGAATCATGGTTAGGAAAAGGAAAAGGGAGAGGGAGAGGGGAGGGCAGGGGAAGCACCAGAGAAACATCCTGTAATGATCAATAAACCAATTGTTTGGAATCAAATGACCTTGCCTGGTGTTTCAGGGCTGGGTGTGTCTCCTCCCACACCATCATTGCACCTGGCACTCTTCTCTGCCATCTGTATATATACAGTATGTGTGTGTGTGTGTATATATATATATATATATATATATATGTGTGTGTGTGTGTGTGTGTGTGTGTGTGTCTAAAATTTTTGCACAGAATTGTACTTCCCGTTCCTTTCCTTTCATATTCCATCATCTACAACCTTTTGTTCCCTCTAACTATCACCTCTTACCCCTCACTTTCTGTCACTATTTGTGCTCTCCTTTTCCTTTTCCTTGGCTCCATCTGCCATTCAACACCTCCTCACCTGGATCTACATTTAGCTTGCCATCTCTTGCCCCACCCCTTCCCTTCAAATCATTATCTTCTCCCTATCTTTCAATCTAGATGAAGAGTCTTGACCTGAAGTATTTCCTGTCAATTTCTCTCCATAGATACTGCCTGACCCATTGAATACCTCTATCAGTTTGCTTTTTTACTCCATATTCCAGCATCTGCAGTCTCTTGTGCCTCCAGGATGAACCCAGACCCTTAGAGCTTGTGAACAGCAGCACTAACAATTCCACCACAATGTTTCTGCCAATTGACAGCAAAATTACATCATTGCAAAAGTCCTTCAAATAAGTATGCCCATACTATATGGTTGTTAATTCTACATAGAACGTAGAACATAGGACAACACACCACAGTACAGGCCCTTCACCCTATGATGTTGTGCCGACTATTGAACCTACTCTAAGATCAATCTAACTCTTCCCTCCAACATGGCATTCCATTCCCCTTTCCTCCATGTGCCTAAGAGTTTCTTAAATGCCCCTAATATATCTGCCTCTGCCCCCACCTCTAGCATTTCTGTCCACACACTCACCAAATGGATTTTACAGGACAGGGTGTTATATTGGCAGTGAAGTGACAGAATGCCACATCAATGCAAATGTATGAATCAAATTGCTTATCAATAATCTATCCATCTTTGCCTTGCAAGTACACTCACTGTCCACTTTATTAGGTACACCTGTACACCTGCTCATTAATGCAAATATCTAATCAGCTGATCATGTGGTGGCAAATCAATGCACAAAAGCATGCTGATATGGTCAAAAAGTTCAGTTGTTGTTCAGACCAAACCTCACAATGGGGAAGAAATGTGATCTTAGTTACTTTGACAGTGGAATGACTGTTGGTGCCAGACAGGGTGGTTTGAGTATCTTAAAAATTGCTGAGCACACATCCAGTGAGTGGAAGTTCTGTGGGCAAAAATGCCTTGTTAATGAGAAAGATCAGAGGAGAATGGCCAGACTTGTTCAAGTTGATAGGAAGGTGACAGAAAGTCAAAGAAACAAGTGTTAAAACAATGCTGTATAGAAGAACATCTCTGAATGCACAAATTGTTGAACCTTGAAGTGGATGAGCTACAGCACCAGAAGACCACACTGGGTTCCACTCGTGTAACTACTTTATTAGGTACACTCCTTTACCTCATAAAGTGGACACCGAGTGTATATTTAAATACTCTAGCATCGGGTGGTATGAAAGTAGAAACAGTTGATGATCTGTCATGCTGAAATGATAGGTAAAGATCGGGGACTATCTTTGATCAAAGGGCTGGGTTGAGTGAAACACCCAGGCAAAGCACAGAAACTAGGATGGGATTAGCCAGCAGCCTAGGCCTGGGAAGAGAACCTTTAGAAACGGGGCGAGGAGAATGTTTTGGAATATCAGGAATGAAAGATGATATTACTGGCAAAACAGCTTTAAGGGAAAATGAAAGAGTTAAGCTTGCGCAGATTCTTTTTCAATCCAGGACATCCAAAGCAATTTACAGTCCATCAGCTTTTCAGCGGTTATAGTGCAGATAATGCAGCATCCCACAGGCAGCAACGTGGCAATGACCAGAAGTTCCATCTTAGTGACGTCAATGTAAGAAAACGATTATCAGACACGGCTCTTCATCAATCTGCTGTCACGGGATCTTTTAAACCTGACTGAGAGGTCAGAGAGGTCCTTAGCTTAATGCCTCACTGATGGATGGCAATTCATACCACAAAATGCAGGCTGATATTGCGGGAGTGCTACACAATCAAAAGGACAGTCTAAGAAGTCAATTAAGCCTTTGCTGGATCTATTCCTTGGATGCAAAATATCTCGGAGTAACATTCTACGTACTCTAAATAATAAAATAATTATATATTAATAGTAGAATTACCATTGGTCACATACAATCAAAATGATTCCATTCTGAGAAATGGAGGTGTAATGTTAATATTATTTTTAATCTTAATTTTTGCTGTGGTGGATCCGATTGATTTGAAAACAGCTACTGTCTAGAAACAGGTCTCAACTTTTGTAACATTATACTGCTTCACTTTGCCCTGAGGTGCATTATTTATCTTTGCCTAGAGTAGCAGTGCTTGTGTGGATGCTCCTGTTAGAACATGGCCCTGACTGTCACTAGCCTTAGCCAAGGTTTCCAGAACAACCCTGGGTGCTGTCTTGTAGGGCAGGCCGATGTGGGATCCCTCTTACTCACAAATAGTCCGATAGGCCCAGACACTATTGAATCCCTGCACAGAGGTAACAGGTGCTGGAGAAAGGAACAAGGAGCAGGCTGGGATGAAGTAACATCAACGCTCTGAGAGCCAACAGGCTTGTAATAGATTACAGTGGGAAGTTCATCCTCTTTAAACTGAGGCGACAGCTAAAATATCGAACATAAAACAGTACAGCACTGGGCAGGCCATTCAGGCCACGATGCACAATGAGCTCTTGAATTCTCCCATTCTACCTTGGCATGGCCCCTTGCACTTTATCCGTCCACCTGCACTGCATTTTCTCTGTAACTTCAACATTATATTTCTTTGTACAACCAAATGTAATTAAGTATGACATGATCTGTCGGGATGGTATGCAAAGCAAAAGCTTTTCAGTATATCTCACTACATGTGCCAGTAATAAACTACAGGAAATTCACGTAGAGCTCAGAATCTGGCTATTGTAGAAAATAGCAGCAAATCATTAAGCACTGCTATAAAGAAGGTCTCAAGTAGTGGTCCTAAGTGGGAGTGGAACAATACACTCAGGTTGGAGGAACAACAACTTATATTCCATCTGGGTAGCCTCCAACCTGATGGCATGAACATTGACTTCTCTAACTTCCGCTAATGCCCCACCTCCCCCTCGTACCCCATCTGTTATTTATTTATTTATATACACACTTTCTTTTTCTGTCTCTCCTTTTTCTCCCTCTGTCCCTCTCACTATACCCCTTGCCCATCCTCTGGGCTTCCCTTTTCTTTCTCCCTAGGCCTCCCATCCCATGATCCTCTCATATCCCTTTTGCCAATCAACTTTCCAGCTCTTGGCTTCATCCCTCCACCTCCTGTCTTCTCCTATCATTTCGGATCTCCCCCTCCCCCTCCCACTTTCAAATCTCTTACTAACTCTTCCTTCAGTTAGTCCTGACGAAGGGTCTCAGCCCGAAACGTCGACTGTACCTCTTCCTAGAGATGCTGCCTAGCCTGCTGCATTCACCAGCAACTTTTATGTGTGTCAATGACAGGAAGACCCAGAATTGACAAGAACTCCCAGTATGTTTATCTTTAATAATACTAAATAATAAAGATAATCTTTATTTTTAAGTGAAAGAAATATTATTCAATGCGAAGACATTTCAGCCAGGCAGAGGAAGCCTGTGATGGATGGGGTCTACTTGATAAAGGAAAAGACTCTTGGATTATCCTGGTGATGATTGAGTTTGAATAATTCCCAGTTGACAACAGAAGGCTGTAGATATATAATGGTAGAGACAATCAGTTTAATGGCTTGGAATAGATGGACATGCATCCTAACCCATTTCTGAATATTAGGTGTTAGATGTTCCTCAAGTTCTTCCTGATTCAGATATGGGAGATGAGGTTAATTAGTTGTGACAGAAGTTTTTCATTGCCAAGTATCAGGATTTCAGTGTGATATTCAGCTTCTAAGCTCTAGTACTTTCCAAGCAGTAGCTGCATTTTTGACTTTTCATTTGTCAGAGTAGGCAAACCAACATCAGAGTTCCCTCCCTAGCTAATATTCCCAGCATGGAGCCTCCTTGAAGAAGTACACTGTCTTCCATTGACTCCTGGATACCCCGACCCATGATTGCTCATAGCTGAGAAGGGACATATACAGCAGGTTCGCATTGAAAACCTCAAGTGTGTGCGTGTGTGCACACAGGGGACCAGCCTAATCAATCAAAGGAGTACAACACACCCAACTGCCCCACCAACCATCTCTTGCCCCAGCTGTGGCACTGGTCCTATCAGTCACTAAAAGATCCAGAAAACTGGAGTGGAAGCAGTCTTGATCCTGAATGGCCACCTAAAATATGAATTATAGCTGCCTTCTGATAATCATGATCTTATATAATCTACAATTTGAGTTACAGTCAAGTTAGTTTTGAATGCTTCTTTAAGATTCAAATGTGATTTTGATGATAGATGTGCTACAGGGAACTAGAAAATGTTAAAAATACTTTGTAGGTCACACGGTGCTTATGAAGGTAACAACAGAATTTATGTTTCAGATTTGTGGGCTTTCAAAATTTACTGAAAAATGTTGATGTAACAAACTGAAAGAATCTATAAGGTAGGAAGGGGGGGTTGAGCAAAAGGGAAAATCTTGCCGTGGGTTGAAAGGCAAGTGAGAATAATTGACTAAATGGATGCTGAAGCAAGATAAAGGGAGAGGGAGGTCTTAAATGAGGAGGTACAAGTGATAACAGATGAATTATTGAACTGAAGTGCTGACTGAAAAAAACTCCTCAAGCCAAAGGCTGCTTCAGGTGGACTCTGAAAGAGGCAGCCGAAGATATTGTTGGAGGCATTAGTAGTGATCTTTCAAGAATCACTAGATTCTGGAATGGTTCTGGAGGACTTGGAAAATTGCAAATGTCACTCCTAAGTTTGGAATTCTTTAAGGAAGTAATAGGGACCGGATAGACAATGGAGCACAGTTGAGACCCAGATGTCCTAATTCTGCTCCTATGTCTCATGGTCTTCATAATCACATACTCTGTCAATGTAGGAGTCTGAGACGAACTGATGTTCACTGATGCCCCCAAACCTTCCAGTCCACAGATGAACTCACCATTCAGCAGTGGGGCACTGACTGTCGAGGAAAGGGTCCAGGTGTAACTCAGATCACCTTCTTCAGCTTTACTCAAGAGAAGGTTGGCGTGTGGACGGTGACCCTATTGAGATGGAAAAGATCACCTAGATTGCAATTAAAATTGCAATTAATTAGGAGAATTTATTTTATTTTGTCTTACATGAATATTTGGAAGTGTTTTAATTATATTTTATGTTTTTAAATAAAATAAATGGGTAAATTGCTGAAGAGGATGCTGAAGAACAGGATCTACATGCCTACATTTGAAGGGATGGGGTCTAATTCAGGAGAGGCAGCATAGCTTTGTGCATAGGAAGATGTTCCTGATAAATCTCATGGAGATAGCCAAGAGCGTAGATGGGAGAAAGGGCAGTGGATGCTGTCTATAAAGACTTTAGCAAGGCCTTGACAAAATCGCTCATGACGGATTAGTACAGAAGGTTAGATCACATGGGATCTAGTGGTGTGGATTCATACTTATCTTAGCTGCAGGAAGAGGAAGGTATTTGTCAAAGGTTGTTTCTAGATTGGAAGCCCGTGTCTAGTTGTGTGTCACAGGTGTAGGAGCTGGGACCTTTGTTGTATGTAATTAATATAAATAACCCGGATGTGAATGTACAAGGTATGCTCAATAAGTTTGGAGATATAGATGGTGTAACAGATAGTGCAGAAGGTTATGAAAAAGTACAGGGGTAGCTAGATCAGTTAGGCATGTGGGCTGAGGATTGGAAAGTGGCTTTCCATCTGGATAAATCTGAGTATTACATTCTGGGAGATCAAATCAGGGTAGCTCTGATGCAGTGAATGCTAAGACCCTGAGGAGTCTAGAAACCTAGGAGTGCAAGTGAATAGTTCAATGTCACAGGTAGATCTTCTTCTTTGGTTGTGCATTGAAATCTGATGACGGCATCCACTCCTTTAATGGTGAGATCTTTGATGACTACACAGTCCTATCCTGGACCCACAAGCTCTATTGCAGGTGGAACATGTATATGTGGTAGTGGTGGTAGTGATGGCAACCATGGCTGCATTTCTCCTGGCTCTCTTCTGCTGTCTTCTGGTTGTTCTTTCCATCTCCAGAATATGAAACTCGTCACTACACAGCTGTTGCCAAGCGGTACGGTCAGCAGCAACATCCTCCAGGTCCTCGGGTCTGGTCTTGCACTTCCTTAAAGCATTCTTCATCTGGTCCTTATAGCGTTTCTTTGGCCCTCCAGCTGAGCGTCGACCGTGATGTAGCTGGCCGTATAACACTCTGCAGGGTAGCCGACATGAGGGCATCCTTATCACGTGCCCCAGCCACTGCAGCTGACGCTGGGTGATCATGGCCTCAATACTCCTGCAGTTGGTCTTTACAAGTACTTCAGTGTGACGCACCCGCTCACACCAGGTAATTCCCAGGATGCGCTGGAGGCAGCTTATGTGGAAGCGCTCCAAGGACTTGATGTGATGGCTGTAGGTTACCCAAGCTTCACAGCTATAAAGGAGGGTGGTGACACAGACCACTTGGTAGATAGGGTGGTGAAGAAGGCATTTTGGCATGCTGGCCTTGAGTATTGGAGTTGAGAAGTTATGCTGCAGTTCTATAAGACTTTGGTGAGACCGTACTTGGAGTATTGTGTACAGTTTTCGTCACCCTTTGATAGGAAAGATGTTATTAAATTAGACACTGCCAAAAAGACTTATCAGGATGTTTTCCTGGACTTGCAGACCTGGATTGCAAGGAGAAGTTGTGCGGACTAGGACTTTATTCCTTGGAATGTAGGAGATTGAAGGGTGACCTGACAGAAGTATGTGAGATCATGAGGGGAAGAGACAGGGTGAAAGTACATAATCTTCTTCCAAGGGAGAGGGGTGCTAAAATATTAGGACATAGGTTTAAGATCAGAGGCAAGAGATTTAAAAGGGATACCAGGGGCAGCTTCTTCACGTAAAGAGTGATGCATATTTGGAATGATTTACCAGGAATAGTGGCTGAAGTGGCCTCATTAGCAACATTTAAAAGCCATCTAGAAAATATATGGATATGAGAGGTTTATAGGGCTATTTTGTCAAATGCAGGCAGACAGAACCAGTCAAACCTTGGACAACTTAACCCAAAAGGCCTGCTTCTATGCTTTATTACTGCGAATTTAGGACTCTAAGAGTATTTTTTTTTATTATTGTTTAATTATAGATGCTTGAAAATAGCTCAAAGGTCTTCAGCAGAATATTAAAGGCCATCGGGGCATTTTGAAAGTGTGACCTCAATGGTACTGTGCCTGGGGCCTACTTCACCTCTTGGGTGCAGAAAGTCAGCTCCATTGGCCCTTTGTATTGGAAGGAAGGAAGTATTGCCAGCATTGAGTCTGGGCAGTGAGCCAAATCCAGGAAGATCTAGCTCATTGCCAACACTTGGTGTCCAAAAATGAGCCAAGGTTATGATATAAGATAGCTGTGCTCAATGTAGTGTTCAGGAGGCTGCAATGTGCTTGACTGAATGAGCAGGTGTTGGTTTTGTGCCCCTTTTGATAACACTGGAGGCAGAGGACAGGCAAGTTAAAATGAAAATGAGACTGACGGTGAAGTTGAAGCACCAAAAACCTCAGGCCACACTCACATTGTGCATAGATAGCCTGGACATTAGTACCCAATTTGTTTTACTCCAGTCTCTGAAAGAAAATCAAATAAAAACTGCAAATTCTGGGAATTCTGAAATAAAGACAGAAATTGCTGGTACCATCAGTCAGGTAGGCAGCATCTGTGGAAAGAAAAACTGAGTTTATGTAAATCAGTTCTGTTTCTCTTTCCACTGATGTGGCCTAACCTATTCATGTAAGTCTAGCCTGATGGGCAGGCCTCACCACCATTAACAGCATTATACGAACAAGAAACTTAACCTGTTGGGAGCTACGGCCAATAAAACATTTTGAATCATCCTCTCACATACATTCCCTCTGTTTCACATCTCATCCTCACATTGCCCCCAATGAAAACTAACTTTCATCTCAACACACACAAGAGGAGGAACTCAGCAGGTCAGGCAGCATCGATGGAATGGAATAAACAGTCGACGTTTTGGCCCAAGACTCAGAACTCTCTTTCATCTCTCTTTCCCAGTTCTGATGAAGAGTCACAAATCCCAACCATTGACATTTTTTTTTGTTTTTGTTTCAGAATTAACAGAGAATTCTGTTTTTATTAAACTACCGGGCTCGAGGTCAGCTTCTATCCCACTGGGGTGATTGAATAGATCCCTAGCTTCATATGATACCCTTTGACCTCACAATCTACCTTATTATTGCCCTGTACTTCATTATTTTTCTGCATTGCACTTTCTCTGTAGCTATAGCACTTTATTCTGCTCTCTTATTGTTTTTCCAATGTACTGCCTTGATGCACTATTGTAATGAAGTGTTCTGTATGGATGACATGCAAAGCAAAGTGTGTCACTGTACCTCAGTACATCTGATAATAATAAACCAATTATGGAGGCTTTGAGCTCACACATTCATCAATACAGTGACAGCAGCACTGCCAACTCATTTATAATACCAATTTACCTATTCACTATTTATCCCTAGATTCACCAGGTTGAAGATTATATTGATGACTGAAATTAATTCTTTACAATTAGGAGAACTAAATACTTTCTATAAAATGCAAATAACTCCCAACTTAAAAATGCTGAGGTTAAAGAAAATTGTAAATATCTACAGACCATCAGGTGAAATTTCTGCAACCTCTGAATTCTAACTTGGAACACATGGTAATCTGTATGCAGAAGATTGTAGTGATAATTATTATGTGCCAAAGGAACACAGCCTAATTGATGAAATAATCATCACAAGGTATATTCTGCTGACTGTATTTACTTAAAATTCTGTTGTAAAGTCTGAACCTTGCACAGAAGGCAGCAGGCCCACAGGGTTCATTGCTGTGAGATGAAACTTGCCCGAAGGTGGCCATATTGTGCACAAGCATAGCAACCTTTCCCAGCACTTATGAGCGATAACATTTCATGCTTGCTTTTTTTTTGGCAATTGCCTCAACAGATCAGCAGCACATGGAGGCTTTGAGCTCACACATTGATCAAATACTGTGACAGCAGCACTGCCAACTCATTTGCCCACTGTACACTGAATGCTGATATGAAATGCATAGTAAGCAGCAGTTTTCTGCTCCTAACACTCCGTGGACCATAGAATACTCAGCCCCATCCACCACACAAGGCGCAGGGCTGATATTTCCATTTTTAAACAGCTTTTAACCTTTGAGTCACTCCCAGAAGTCTAATCTGTGCAGATGTCAAGGTCAGTGCTGTAGTTAGTATTTGCTTCAAAATGGTTAACTACACTGTACAGTCTGGCCAAGTTTTTCAGATCAGGGAGATTGCAGAAGGATGAGGACTGCATTTTTTTATTCTGTAGCCTGCCAGGAGCAAGAAAAATGCACTGAAATAAATTAATTGTGCAAGTTATTGCCTTGTAGGTAATGCACACAGTTTAATTGTAATTTAAGTTTTCACATAATACATTAATGTTGAAATTTACTCATATATTTAGCTATTAAGCTCTTTAAATTCCTTTAGTCTACAAATTGATATATGCAGCATTGGCATATGAATCCTTAAGCAACGGTATTTAATTCTTTTAACTACTGATTTAAATAACTGTGTTAATGCAGCTGCTAAAACAGTGCAGGAAGCAATAAAAAGCTTACAACACTGAAGGGGACAATTTGCCCCATTGTGTCTGCACTGACTTATTGCTGAAGTGATCCAAATTAATCACATTAACACTTCTCCCTAGTGCAGCACGTTCTCAGTTGTGGCATCATTTCATCACTCAAGTATATTAAGTGTAGGTAATCAAGGGCTACACACATTAAAAAGAAAACTGTGTAGTTGGACATTTAAAGTTACTATAATAGTTATCTGATTAAATGATTGATTGGTATAGCAGCTTCAACAGGCTAAGTTTAAGTCTGACTTACGACCAATGTTAAAATCAGATAATCTGTTGAAATGCTTGTTTAAAACTCAGCTGCCTAAATCAACTCACAAAGTCCCCTTCATTCTTCATCAATATCCTTACTGGATAAAAATGGATGCTGGCTTTCAGGTTACAAATGTCTCAGTTTTAAAGCCACTGGAATTTTTAAATCTTTCCCTGGATTCACTCCTCTATCTTAGTAACCATTTCCAACACTACATCCACCCAAAATTCAAATATTTTGACTGCCCTAGTTTTCATCATCCTGTTCCAACCAGATATACAGCCCAAATCCTAAACTTTGTATTTCCACTTCTCTTCCCTCCTTCACAATACTCCACAAATCCTACATCATTAACCAGGTTTATAATCAATTATCTGATCTGGCCTGATGTCCAAATCTTGTGAAGTGCCTTAGCGCCTTCACCTATGTTAACAATGCCAAATCGGAAACAATTGAATAATTTAGGATAGAAACTGTGATGTACTTCCAAGTTAAGGGACCTCAAGGGAACCCTGCAGGGGGTGGTGTTCAACTACGCATGTTGCCCTTGATCTCCTTGGTAGTCACGGGTTCAGGAGATGTTGTTGGCGTTGCAATGCATTTTGTTGATGGCATATACTCCAGTCAATGTGCACAGGTGATAGAACCTTGAACCTTTCCCTCTGTTTCTCTGGTAATCTCTGACTATGACAGGGTTTGGAATAAAATATCATATTCAGTCATATTGTTCACATACCTGACATCAGACTCATGCAGAAATACAGTACTGTGCAAAAGACTTAGGTATATATATATATATATATATATATAGCTAGAGTGCCTAAGACCTTTCCACAGTATTTGCCAATGTAAAGCAGAGAGCGAGTTTGTAAATCTGGTGGGAGCAAAGGATGTTGGGAATGTTGAGGGTGAAGTACCATGGGAAGGTGTGGGACAGGTGGCAGAAAGGGAGTGCCAGGGGTGCGGGGTGCAGACACACCCAGCTCTGAGACACCAGGCAAAGTCATTTGGCTCCAAACCATTGTTTATTGATCATGACAGAATATCTGTCTGATGCTTCCCACTCCCTTTCCCTTTTCCCAACCATGATTTTCCTCTCTCTGCCCCCTTTCCACTCTCAGTGTACAATAGAGGCTCATATCAGTATGAGTTTCATCATTGCTCACATATGTCATGAAATTTGATTTTTTTTGTGTGGCAGAAATATAGTGCAATACATAAAATTAATACAGTACTGTGCAAAAGTCTTAGGCACCCGAGCTATATATGTGTGTGCCTAAAACATTTGCACAATACTATAGCTCATCTCAAACATGCCTCAGGGATAACATATCAATGAGCAACTTCCCTGCATCTCATATTGGTAGCAACTTAAGGGCTGCCCATTACCTCACTATAACTAGAACCTGTGAAGACACTTTTGGCTTCTTTACCAAGACGAATCCAGACTGGATTGGTCGATGTTCCCACATTTGAAGCTTCACTTTTCCTCAAGGGCAAAGAAATAGCACCACAATCACCTGAAGGCAGAGATCTGGCAGAAAGTCCAGGACTTAAAGAAGATCTGGATGGAAAGAGCACTGGAGGCTCAGTAGTTTGCTGACAATCAGGACTTATATAGGCCCTTCAGCATTCTAAAAATTACTTAAGGCTACAATATTGAATGCAACTGATGGCTAAGACAAGATGAACTCATCAGGAACAGAGAGGCTTCCCCACACTTTGAAGACCTCTTCAAAAGGAGGAGAAGATGACAATGCGACGGCAGCACGTGTGGCCTCTCCAGTGATGCATATCTGTTATCTGTCAAGAAGGGAACCATGCACAATTCTGATTTGATGGAGACAGATGTGAGAGTATGGAGGAACATCTGGAAAACTTCTGAAATGCCCGCTTCGTTGCCCCTGCTACTGTGTGGTAACCGGAATCTCTGGAGTAGAAGGTCCCGAAATCCTCGGCTTTGCTTGTTTCAGCGGCCGGGGCAAGGTCGAAGGCGCTCGGCAGAGGATGGCGCTCAGAAGGCTGTATCGGAGGGGCTGGTCGGAGGCTCGAAGTTTTCGGACGTGTCGGCTGTGGTCGGCTGCTTCCAAGGCATTGGCAAGTTGACGGTGCCTGGAGGTTTATGGCAGGGAGTTTCTCCCTTTTGCCACCTGCTATCGGGGACTCGGGAGTCGATCGACTCGGGGACTTTTGAAACTTTTTTTACCGTGCCCATGGTTTGTTCTTCATCAAATTATGGTATTGCTTTGCACTGCTGTAACTATATGTTATAATTATGTGGTTCTGTCACTGTTAGCCTTTGGTCTGTCCTGTTTTCTGTGACATCACTCCGGAGAAACATTGTATCATTTTTTAGTGCATGTATGCATTTGTAAATGACAATAAAAGAGGACTGAGTGTTCTCATAATCTAAAATTTTGACCCTGTCCTTGATATGAGCACATGTGATTATCCCATAGCAACCTACTCCAGCTAGCCTTGCTGCACATTTCTGTGACAAAAAGGCACAAAGGCCATATTCTAAAATAAAGCTAACAAGGCATCAAGGCATCAGAGCAAACAGTAAAGATTAAAGATTAGCTTTACTTGTCATATGCACTTCGAAACATTAAAACGCCCAGCAAAATGCATCATTTACACCAACAGGGCAGCCCGCAAGTGTGGCCATGCCTCCAACGCCAATGTAGCATGCCCAGAACTCACTAATCCGAGCCCTAAACAAAGGTCTTTGGAATGTGGGAGGAAACTGGAGCACCCATAGTAAGTACATGTGGTCATGGGGAGAACATACAAACTCCTTATGGACAATGGTGGGAATTGAACCCCAATTGGTGATTGCTAGTACTGTACAGCTAACTGGCGTTCTATCTTCAGTATCCGATATCCTCACGGAAATCTTAAAACGGTTTAAGATGGTGTTGGTGAAGCTCAGCAATTACCTATCAGTGGCAAACTAAACAAAGGAAGCTATTAACTACTTTATTAATCACACTTTTTCTGGTAGATGATCACTGGAATCAATAGCCTGTAACTTCCTTTCAGAGTTGAGATTTTGAACCATCCAAATGACCTGGCATTTTTGTGGTGTGAATTGAAACCTCAAAGATGCAGGACAGTTGCGGCATGGCGAGATCCAGGCCAGGAGCGAGGAGCGAGCCAAGGTATGGCATTGCTGGAGTGGACTTGGAGGTGATTCGATGCAGCAGAACTGATTTGAGGTGAGCGTAGGGGAGGCAGAGTTGAGGTGGCGGCCGGGCCTGTCCCCAGAGTGAGGAAGGACTCGTGGTTTGATTGATTTAAGCGCCAGGCTGTATTAGAAAGGTTGGGTATGGGCTTAATCGTAGCAGCAAGGCCCAGGCCTGAAAGTGTATCAAAGATGCAGGGCCCAGGTCCAAGTGTGAAGAACAACCCACTATTTGGACAATTTAAGCGCTGGGCCTGATTGAAAAGATCAGGGTGTCGGGGCTGGAGGCAAGGACCGGGCCAGTTCAGTGTGCTGCCCCGTGACATATACTTGGCTCTGTGCTGAACCGAGGCTGTGGCTTTGTGCTATTTGCTTACTTTTATTATTTGCATGACTTGTTTTTTTTTTCTCTCTGCACATTGGGTGTTTGACAGCCTTCTTTTTTTGATGGGTTCTTTTTGGTTTCTTTGTTTTGTGGCTGCCTGTAAGGAGATGAATCTCAAAGTTGGATATAGTATACATACTTCGATAATAAATGTACTTTGAACTTTAAAAGTTTCAGTCATGAATCTACAATCTTATTATTCATGTCATATAAGGTGAGCATATAGCAGAGGACATCAGAGGTGCTGCAATCATGGCCATCTTTCAGAATGGAGACAAGTCTGGATGTGGTAAGCATCTGCTGACTCTGGTAGACCAAGGATTGGCTTCTCTTTACTGTGACTACCATCTGCTTCTGAGACCAGTATTCTCAATTGCCAAAATAGCATTTGCTAGCATGGATTTAGTTCTTCAGATTTATATAAAAAAATAATTAATGCCAGAATAGCTTTCAATAAGGTTTGGCTAAATTTCACAGGCTTCTATTCTTATTGCTTTGAACAGATGGCAAGAGGTAATAATAATTTTATCCACTTTAACCTCTGAGTGATCAAACCATATCCTGATGTGCTACTGGCCAAAAGAAATGTCCAAAGGACATAAAGTTCAAATGCCTGGATGTTTTTCTATGAGACATAAAAATTGGAGATAAGAGTGTTGAATTAAATTATTAGCTTTACAGTCTCTTTGAAAATAGATTTAAACTGCTCCATGTATTCTCATATTTACAAACATAGAGGTATACGGTGAATATTTGGATTGCTTTGTTGTTTTATTGTTTGAAAATGTTGCTTCATTGAATTGATCTTATTTAACCAAGGTGTAAATAGATGACACCACCTGACAGTTCTGTTAAAGCTAGCCAGATCTTGAGAAGCAAAAACATTGATGGAAATTTACCTGGAATTAGAAATCTGGAAGATCTCTCTTGAAAACCATCTAGAAAATGGTAAAAATCAGTACTCACCATCCCTCACCTTATTTTTGTAATGATACACAGCTCCTCTGGAAACCCATTTCCAATTAATCCACACATACTGCTTGAGTTGGGATCTCTTCCAAAGTCGCCAGTCCCTTGGGAAAGGTTACAGCAATCAGAAACTGGCCAAGTGTGAAAAACAAATCTGTGACCCAGATCATGTTCACATGTGCTTTCTCCTTATTAAATGAATGTTCCCTAACTTTTAATAATAGCAAAAATGCTACTGACATTTGTTCTTTTGACTTCAAAAGTGAACAACTGATATGCAGGAAATGATTACTTTTACACTCCCTAGTGGTTTGGACCAGTCTACTCATTATATTATTATATTACAAAGACATTTTCTCATTTCTCTGTGTGGGGTTTTTCAAAAGTTGAAAAGCGACAGACAAGGTACATTGGGATTGAGGTCATAAAAGATGATGCATAAATAAGATCATTATTACTTTAAATGAAGCAGAAAAAAAATATTAAAAACCCATCCTAGTATATGCAACATCCTCAGAGTATCATTTACTGAAATGATTAAATTTTGGACATAAAGACAATGAGCAGATCATGCTTAAACCTGCCATCATCCTTGATGGACATCTCTGCTGTTCTATTAAAAACCACTGCCACATACTGAGACCCTACCCTAATGGTTTCTAGAGAGCTCAATGCTGTAAAAGGCATGAGATATTTCTATTATTCTGTTTTGATTTCTCTGACCTCTTCCAATATTTCAAACTTTGTCTTCTCCTATTTACAACCCTCAAGACAGACCTTTACAATCCTCTTTTCTTTGACCTGGTTACGGATCACCTTCTTTGGTCTTCATTCTGTTATATTCTCTTTCCCCTACCATTTCCCAGCCCCCTTTCACTGCAACTTAATACTTAGTCCACTCCTCATTTTTCCCAAATCTGAGGAAAAATCTTCAGCCTAAAACCTTAACTCCAATTCTCTCTCCACTGATTATGCTAACCTTCTAAGTATTTCTGTTTTTATTTCAGGTTTATCTCATCTGCATATTGTTTTGGAGGGTTGAAGTTTGTTATTCAGACTGGAAAAGCAGAAGGTATGGTTGCACAATGACTATTAGTGCTGGAACAACTGCTATTATAAAATACAAGGAAAGCATTACTGATGTTCAGACTGTGATGATATCTTGTATTATAAACAGTTCTAGTTCTGTTGTGATGTCCCTAGTTCTTATACCATGGACATAAAGTAGCACGAGGTCACCTTTGTAAGGAGTTGTTGAACTGATCACAAGGGAACAGCAGCCATCTTTGACCTAGAATTGCCAAGAAAGGCAGGTCCAAATTATAATTATCTGTATAATTTCAAAGTATGTTGATGATTTTCAGAAATATTTGCACAATATTTTATTGTCTCTCTGAGGAGAAAATAAAAGGAAGTTTTAACGCATAGCAAAAGGGTTAAATCCAGTCAAAACTTGAGTTAGTATGTGTCAGCCTCATAGCGTGGCCCTATCCTTGATGGATAGGATCAGATGCATAAACAGAAATTTCAAGCAAAAGTATCAAGATAAGCTATGGAAAGAATGAACAACCTTCCAAAAATAGATTTCAAATGTGTTAATAATTGCAATGTGTCATTGCTGAGAACATTGAATATTATTAGCTGATTGCTCATTCCACAACTATACATTAGAACTCCACATATTAACCCAATCTTCTCCAAAGTGCCACAGTTCATTTAAAATCAGTCGCAGGACAGATAATGCTCTAATTATAGTTACTTGAATTGAAAATTGATCTTTTTTTATTGTATTTTCAGAAATTTGCAGAAGAAAACATTTCATGCAAGTGAAGTTGACAATAGCAGTTCTGCTATACCTTTGAAGTCAAGGCATGCATGCTGCATGATCTTACTAATTTAATCAAAGCAGCAGAGGGGCTTCAGATGGCATTCTTAGGCTACTGGTATTTTATTTACCAGTTACCTCACTCCACCCCCTCTACCCTCTCTCGCTCTCTTTCCCTTCCTCTACAAATATTGCCTTATCTATTGGATGTCTCCAATATTATTTGGGTTCAGTCCAAAAACTAATGTTTGTAATGTTAAAATTTTTTGAGGAAAAAATTGGAAATGTTGGGTGCCCAGTCAAAGAAATCATTTGGGTATCAAATCGGGATACTGAGATCAAAAACTATAATTCTGACATTGGTTAAGGGATTAATTAGGTTTTACTGAGAATTAATTCTAACAGGAAATGTAAGGACCACCATTACAGGGGTGTATCAAAATGCATATACAATATGATCACAGTATATATGATACTGATCCATTCAAGAACAGTGGTCAATAGAATGACGCTATTTTACTTCACACCAATTATGTAGTGCAATTACAACAGCTAAAATAGAGTGAAGGGAAAATGAAAAAAAGAAATGTTAATTCTTTCATAATTTAATAAGGACTGTGTCTGGGGAGAAAGATACATTATTGAAGTCATTAAAGTATAAGTCATTCTGAGGAGCAAAAGTGTTTGTATCACTGGGAAGTAAAAAAATTGTAGATTCTGGAAATCTGAAATAAAAACGGACAATGGAGCCATTAGGCAAGTCAGGTACATCTATGGAGAGAAAAGCAGGGTTAGCATAGAACATAGAAGAGTACAGCACAGGAACAGGCTTTTAGCCCACAGATCATTGCTGAAATTGATCTAATCTCTTCTGCCTGCACATGATTCCTATCTCTCAATCCATTGCATATTCATTATTTATCTAACAGTCTCTTAAATGCCACTGTCATATCGGCTCCACCTCTGAGAGCATGTTCCGGACACTTACTACTCTGTGTAAAAGAACTTGCCCTGCACATCTCCTTTAAATTTTCCCTCTCTCACAAGGTCCTCTAGTCCTTGACATTTCTGTCCTGGGGGAAAAAAAAATGACTAAGTGAGTCTATGCCACACATAATCCCGTAAACTTCTATCAGGTCTCCCCTCGGCCTCCAATACTACAGAGAAACAGCCCAAAATTGTCCAACATCTCCTTCTCGGTCATACCCCCTAATCCTATTAAACCTCTTCTGTGCCCTTTCCAAGGCCTCCACGTCCTTTTTGTAATGAGGTGGCCAGAATTACACACAGTATTGTGAGTGCATCCGAACTAAAGTTTTATGTAGCTCCAACATGATTTCTTGACTTTTAGGCTTAGTGTTCTAAGCAATGAAGCGAAGAATGTCATAAGCCTTCCTTAGAGCCATATTCATTTATGCAGTTACTTTCAGAGAATTATGGACAAGATGCCTCTGAACAACAATGCTGTTGATAGCCCTCCATTAACTATCTACTTTCCTTTCACATTTGACCTCCCAAAGTGCAAGAGTCACACTTGCCCATCTTCAAGCTCCAGCTGACATTTCTTGACCCATAGATGCTTTTATAAATCTATAAGACACATGTAAAGGCCATGCAAATGTTTTGTGACTTGCAGGTATTTAGGGAAGGAATTTGGATATGTAGTTCATAACCCATCTTCTTATTCTGGCTACTGCTCCCCTTCCTTTCAAGTCCTGATGAAATATCTCATCTTGAAACATCGACTGTTTATTCCTCTCCGTGAATGCTGCTTCCTCCAAGAGGACCATTTGGAGGTTTGTGCGCCTCAGTGACCCGGAGAGCTATCTTGGCTGGAGTCAGAGTTTTATGCTTTGGCTCTTGGTAGGGTCACTCATGCCAAATAGGTTAAAGGGTAGAGGCCAGACTAAGAGTAGTCCACCAGTTTGGGGGTTTAGCTCAAAGCTAACAACCCTGACTGGAAAAACAAAATTGTTATGGAAACAGCAATGAAGAATTCTTCTACATCTGAGTGCGACGGTATTTCTGAGTATCTACCCAAGACTTCCAGGACTTGCATGACTGACAGTGGTGAAAACTGAGAGGAAGCTACGGACACAACGAAGGAAGCCCTGAGCACCACCAGAGATGGAGGACCTTCATTATTGCCGGAAATGCCAGCAGCGTAATGGGCAGTAAGTAAATAGATGCTGCCTAACCTGCTGAGTTCATCTAGCACTTTGTATTTGTTCTTCAGCAATTACTGCTGTGTTTGTTCTGCCAGAATAACGCTACACTTGTTTCATTTTCAGTTCACTAGTTGTTGATTATCATTACCTACAAGTAGTTAAAGAAAAGTATTAAATAGTTAAGTGTTTATTACCTTATACATTATCCATAACATTTCCTGTATTCTGAATTTTTTAACAGCAGTGTGAAACAAATACATGTTAAATTTTAGGTGTTAACATTTCCCTTGATGATGGAAATAAACTAATGAATTGACTGCTATAGTACAATGGTTGAGTTAGCCGTCTAATTTCCATAGCCTGAACTATCGAACTGGAGACTAAATGTCAGTGCTGCCCATGTTCTGTGAGTGAATAAAAATATAATTGAGCACTGGCTGATGCCTCTTGGACAGCAGTGAAGTACAAGGAAGCATGGTAGATTCAGACTAAAGGGGGTCAGTAATCTGATCCAAGACAGTGTGGGCTCACAGGATGAGCATCAATAAAAAGTAAAGGCAGACTCAGATTGTTATCATTCCTTTTACAACATCAGGAAAATCCTAACCAATGAAGCCACTGCCAAAATGTAAAATAATTGATGTGCACACTGAAATTTCTCAAACAGCAAAGAGATCATCTGCATTCATAATGTTGGTTGGAAGGGCATGAATGATACTCTGTGCATTAGTGTCTGAGGGTCTCTACCATTCACTCGAAGGAAGGCAGCTGCCTGCTGTACCATCTCATTTGAAGTACAGTGCATTTCCAACAGTGCAGCATCCCCATAAGTAGAATGTTGTGTTTCAGTCTGGGGAATGAGTTTTGAACACACAGCTCTCTGATGCAAAACATTAGTGCTACCACAGAGCTATGATTGACATAGAACAGTTGGAATATTTCCACATTGCAAAAAGCAGTAACGCATAAGCGCCCCCAAAAATTGGAGAGAGCGCAAATCCTAACTAGCAAACTTTTGTTGAAATCTCTGTGGAGATTAAACAGGTAGTTATATGTTCTGGTTACATTTTCACAAAGTTCCTCTCTAAAGGTTTTAAATGAAACTAATGAAAAACCAGAGTAGAATGTGGGAGTGAAGCAGAGCTGAGTTTAGTTACTACACAAAGCAAGCCATTTGAGATTAGTCAGTTCAATACAAGAGTCCTGAAATCTTGCTGATTAATAGTTCTCAACCATTGGCAAACTGAATAATATTAAGGCATTTTGAGTACCTGTTGTCAATAAGCAATTAATCCACCTCTGGCAGCCTATTTACTGAATAAAGAAAATGTGGTTTGCATATCGTCTGCATTACTATCCTGTGACTTACATTGTTGGGATGTGGAACAACGGGGGCAAACATTAAAATGAGCTTTGAGTATCACACAATAGAACAGTATTCTCCAGTATGCAAGGCATTTTCACGGAGAAAAATATATAATTACTGGAACGCCAAAAGAATAAAATGACCATCTCTTTCTAAAAAAAAGTCCACATTTTGCTTTCTATTTAATCTTTGCCTGAGCAGCTTTGCAGACAATTTGATAGAAACCACTGCCATCTTAGTCCTTTCCCCCCACCATCTCACCTACCCCTAAAAGAAGTACATTAAGATTCAAGTACATGTACTCTGGTTTTGTATGGATCTGAAGTTTGTGGTATGAGGATAGATTTTAATTCAGCATCATCTTTATTCTTATTGCACTGGGTCAAAGTGGCAAATCTGGTAGATTTACAAAAAAAAATCAAATAAGCAATAAATCTGAGAACAAAACATGTTGAGGCTTCCTCTGGGAATTTTGAAAGTTAGGTTGTCTACACAGCTGCAAAGCTATTTTTAATTTATTTACAGGATATGGGAACAAAATGCAATGCCTGCATTTATAGGTCACCTCCTGAGAAAGTGGTACTGAGCCACTTTCTTGAATTATTCCAATATTTGAGGTAAAGGTTCTCTCCGGGTGTTTTAGATGTCAGAGTTACAGAATTTTTAGCTGGCAGGAGTTAAAGAATGGCAGGATAATCTTGAGCAGCTCACAAAAAATGTCAGGGGAACTCAGCAGGATCTATGGAGGGAAATTAACAGTGGATGTTTCGTGCTGAGACCTTTCATCAGGACTGGCTGAGAAGAATCGGCAATTAAGAGCGTGGAACCAGCAGAGAACCAAGGTGTTGGATAGGTCCATAGTAGGAGGTAGAAAGTGAGGCCTGGATCTGTGATGGAGAAAGAGACAGGGCTCACAGTTATCGGTACATTGAGTTGAGGGCAGTGCGTAGAATACAATGGGAGAAATAGTCAATGGAACGCAGGTACCTAGGATCCTTGCTGGGGTCAAGCTGGGAGACAACTCTCTTTGTGGACTTCAGTTCTGAATGCTGTTTGCTTGCATTTATTGTTTGCATGATTTGTTTTTTTTTGGGCGTTTGACGGTCTTTTTAATGGGTTCCTTTGCGTTTCTTTGTTTCATGGCTGCCTGTTAGAAGACGAATCTCAAGGTTGTATAATGTATACATACTTTGGTAATAAATTCACTTTGAATTTTGAAATGGAGCTGGAAGCCATGAGGCACAAGTGCCTAGTGCTCAGGAAGGATATGTGGCTGTGAAATTTATTCTGCATGAGCAATTCTGGATGTTCCATCCTATTTTGCTTTGGTAAAAGATTATTGTGCCAGCTTTGACACAACTGAGCATCTTGCTGGCCATTCAGAGTACATTTTCCAGTTCACACATCACTGTGATCACAGAGCTATAAAAGGTCAGACCAAGTAAGAGCAACAATTTTTGTTGCAGAAGATCATTGTGATCTAACTGGGTCCTGCTGATGGCATGGAGGGTCATGAGTTATTATTACCAACGTTTTTTACTTCAGTTTATTTTACAAAAAAAATTGAAATTCTACTGATAACACTGTGAAATCTGAGCCTGTGCCTTTTAATAATTAGTGATTGCATTATTAGTGCACAAATCAGATAACGTTATCGTAATGCCATTTGTCCCCATTTTGAAGGTAGTCCCTTTACTGCGCTGGTGGTACCTCCATGCTGAGTCCAGCAGCTATGGAACGCAATGCTAAGGCCACAGATCAGAGTTATACTGCTAGCTACTAGTGATAGCCAGCTGAATACGAAAGAGCTCATTTGGCAAGAATCGGATTTTTTAATGTTCGTGGAGTACTATAAAAGCAACCCTCCCTTCATGCCAATAAAATGTTCCTTTGGTTCATTCAAATCATTTTGAGCTTGGCTCTACCTTAAGATGAGTTCAAGACCAACTGCTGAAGATAGTCTCACAACACATTGCTTTAGTCGAGTGTATAGTAAAACTGAAGCTAATAAAATATCATGACACGGTGTCAGTGACATAAGAGGAGTTGTTTAATAGTTAGACGTATATTAGCTTTAGCAAGTTCCCACAATTGCATCTTCGTCTGTAGGCTTATTTGGGTTGTTGAAACCACAAATAAAAAATCAAACGATTTGTCAAGAGCTGATTACACTATTTATTTATTTATTTATTGAGATAAAGTGCAGAACAGGCCCTTCTGCCCCTTCAAGCTGTACTGTCCAGTATAGCCCAATTTAACCCTAGACCATTTACAATGAACAATTATCCTGCCAACTGGTACAACTTTGGACTGAGGGAGGAAACCAGAGGACTCAGAGAAAACCCACACACTCCATGGAGTGAACGTACTGACTTCTTACAGATAAAGTCGGAATTGAACTCCAAACTCCGCGGCCCAGAGCTGTAATACTGTCGCGCTAACCGCTATGCTACCACGATGCTGAAAAAAGGTCCTTGTTATAAATGCAGTTTTCATATTGTTTACATTCGGACAATGGAAAGCAATAGTTGTTGCCAAGGAGAGGTATGATAAATGCTGGACAGCATGAGAAGATAGATTGCTCCGCTGTGTCAGAAACCTTTCTAGCATGCTGTGAACAAAACATGATTATCTCTACAGTTTTTGATAAATTTTATATTGTTCTGCAGCCAAATAGTTTACAAGACATTAGTGCAATATACCACACAGTGGAGGTTATAATGATAAATGTTTTCACAGGTTTGGATATTACAAACAGCAGCACCGCATGAGCTTCAGGTGAGTGCAAATGTGGTTGGGTGACACAGTAGCACCATAGGACGTGCTGGTAGCTCAAGTTGCAGTGGCTAAGGCACTCTGGTGCTTCCCCTGTGAAGCTTGACTGTTTTCCTCGTAACCTGGGATTCCTCCGGGCACTCTGCTTTGCTCTAATCAGGGGTGCTGGTTGATAGATTAATTAACTGCTGAAAATTACGTCTGCAGTTGGAGGGTGGCAGGAGCATCGTGAAGGAGTTCATGGACACGTGATGAGAACAGAATACTGGGAATTAAGTGGGGATTGGGATTGATGGGATTGCTTAGTCTTGATGGGAATTAAGTGGGGATTGGGAGTGATAGATTGCATAGTCTTGATGGGCCAAATATCCTCATTCTCTATCATATTGCACAGATCCCAGCTGCTGACAATAAAAGCTTTATTTGTCCGGTTTCATCAGTTAGCTAAGCACTAAATTAAACTACATGTGTAATATAAACAATTGATACAAGCTTTATATATTGAATCCCTGCAAATTAGCTCAAATTTCAAGAGCAAAGTTTTGCAGGTTTTTGCTTAACTGCACGCATGCATAATTGCTCTTTCTATCGCAGGGTGTACTATGGTCGATAATCTGGCTTGGGTGTATGGTTTCCCTTTCTCATAATCATTCTATTACATCAAACAAGGAAAGAGCAGGGTTACAGTTATTAACAATTAAATTTGAAGTCAAACCACCAACTTGAACGATTAACTCTTGTTTTTTTCACAAATGTTCCCAGAATTGCTGGATATTTCTGGCAATTTTTTTTTATTTTTAATATACTATACCACTGGGTTACTCTGAAACTGAGTAAACCTTTGATAAAATTTTGATTAGGCCACACTTGGAGTATCCTTGCAGTTGTAGTTGGCATGTCATAAATATGTATAGAGACACTGGAAAGGGTACTAATAAAATACTTTTCTCATCGTCAAAATGAAAGTTTAGCAAAGTTTTTTAGTAGGTTAAACAGATTTGAAAATTATCTTGGTCCAAACTGTAGATGTTGGTTTGTTAGGGAGTATTCAGGAGTTATGTGAATATGAAGGATATTAATTCAAACAGGAACCAGTCTTTAGTTCTTAATGCAAATTGTAAACTGCAAACAGTAAGTTGAAGTTTTGCACCATTGTGATTAAGCAATACTGTCTCTAAGAGATTTGGTTTGGAAAATGGTGACCATGAGACTTTTGCGCATGCATCATCCAAATGTTAAGACAATGGGGTTGTGTTAATTGCCCAGCAGCAGCTCTGGCATCTATGGGCTTAAGTAATTTGCTACGAACAGTCTATTGAAGAAGATGGGGGTGAGAGGTCACTCCCTCCAACAAGCAATCAAGTCCTTGTCAAACGCAGCAGAAGAAAGCAGCAATTGGATTTGGATTAAAAGGAAGGACAACAACTGGGCTGCAAGATGAAGACAGGAGGGTATGGAACTGAGGGGGGTGTATCTGGGATGCCAGGTAGCACCGTTGAGCCCTCTGGAGACGTCGTGGGCTTATAAACGAAACATCAAAGAAGGAGGGTGCCCACTTGATGACCCCGATGAGGTACCTACCCTCCCTCCTTGTCACCACTCCAAGCCCACTGCCAACATCGAGAGTGCCAACTTACCATAGGGATTGAAACATCAAGTCCTAGTAGCCCTAGTCTACAACATTGTAAATGAACTCAAAGAAACTTGCAATTATCAAAGGTATTTGAGCATTCAGATGTGTATCCTACTGAAGATATGCAATTCAAAGGGAGCATTGTCAACCCAAAGTATTGAAATAAATGATGTCATTGTAACTATTGAAACTGTATTGAACCACCTGCTGTTGGCATTGATCTTAAGCGCAGAAAAATATGATGTACTTCTGTGTTTGTGAGCCTCTACCACGAGTGGCTCCATAAAAACGCCTGCTCGTTGCACTGAGTAAAGATTTCTATATCACCAGCTTCACTATCTCTCCAGTGACTGTTTGCTGTTACAACAGGCTAAAACCCAATATCAACCAAATAGCAATTCACCAGTCCCTAAAAACATTAAGGATGGTCAATATTTTGAAATGCTAAGTACCATGACCTCAATCCTTTACGACTTAACGTCTTCATAACTAAAGCTTAATGGCACACATTATCATTTCTATATCTTTGTTTATTTGTGTGTGTGCATGCATCCTCCCTGTGTGTATGAATGTGTTTGTCTGTATGTGTATGTAGAGTGTGCTTTTATAAAAACAGTCACATGTCAATCCCTGCACATATTCACACTGGATGTGGAAGAGGATATAAATGTGACTTTCTGGAAAGGTGTATTTTATGTCAATGCTTATGATTAATCAACATGTTGAATTATTATTGCGGAGGGGGCAATGTCCTCCTTTGTTCTGACTCAAACTCTCAGATCTGTTTTATATCTTGAGGTGGGCATTAGACTATGCTGGGAATGTTGGTTATGACAATATTACCTCTAGCACAGCCGGAGTTTCAAGCAAGGTTGTGCAACATATTCCAGTCTAACAACAAAGTGATGCTAACAACATATTCATATGCAATAATAGCATGAACTTGCAATATCCAAATGAATTACTTACATATTCCATAAATACACCATATGGCTTTCTCTCCTTGAAATAAATTGAGTGAACACTTTCCAAATGCATACACAGTTATCACACATTTGCTCTGTTGGCTTTCGCCTTTGGTTGGTTTGATTTCTTCAGCTGTGCACTCATCTTTGATGTTGTATTAGTTCATGAACTGAAGGAATGGCGGCCTCGATCTAACTCAGTTGCAAATGTCACTTTTCAAGAAGACAGGGAGGCAGAAGAAAGTAAATTAGAGATCAGTTAGACTGACTTCAGTGGTTAGGAAGATGTTGGAGTTGATTGTTTTGGATGTGGTTTCGGGGTACTTGGAGGCACATGATAAAAAAGGCCATAGTCAGCATACTTCCTTAAGGGAAAATGTTATCTGACAAATCTGTTGGAATTTTTTGAGGAATTAACAAGCAGGATAGACAAAGGAGAATCGGTGGATATTGTGTACTTGGATTTTCAGAAGGCCTTTGACAAGCTGCCGCACATGAGGCTGCTTAACAAGATAAAAGCCCATAGTACTGCAGGAAAAATACTAGTATGGATAGAGCAATGGCTGATTGTCAGGAGGCAAAAAGTGGGAATAAAGGGAGCTTTTTCTGAGTAGCTGCCGGTGACTTCGTGTTCCACAGGAGTCACGTTGGGACCATTTCTTTTTACGTTATAAGTCAGTGATTTGGATGACGGAATTGATGGCTTTGTGGCCAAGTTTGCAGCCAATACAAAGATAGATGGAGGGGCAGGGAGTGTTGAGAAAGCAGGGAGGCTGCAGAAGGACATAGACAGATTAGGAGAATGGGCGAAGTAGTGACTGATGGAATACAGTGTGGGGAAGTGTATAGTCATGCACTTTGGTAGAAAGAATAAAAGCATAGACTATTTTCCGGCTCCCTTGCACGCTTTCCATCCGTGCTGGGTTGAGCATTGAGCTAGCAACTCGGCCTAGTAAAAATAAGAAAGCCTGCTAAAAAAACGCCGTCATGACTGCGTCCCAATGACTCCACTTGGAGCTAAGGGCTTTCTTCTTCTTCTTCTACTATTTTCTAAACAGGAAGAAAATTCAAAAATCCAAGGTGCAAAGGGTATTGGGAATCCTTGTGCAAAATTCCCTAAAGGTTAATTATGCAGGTTGGGTCGTTGATGAGGAAAACAAATGCATTGTTAGCATACATTATGAGAACACTAGAATGTAAAAACAAGGATGTAAGGCTGAAGCTTTATAAGACACTGTTGAGGCCTCACTTGGAGTATTGCATTTTGGACCCCTTATTTAAGAAAGGATGTAATGACATTAGAGCGGGTTCAGAGGACGTTCACAAGAATGATTCTGGGAATGAATGGGTTATTGTATGAGAAGCGATTAATGGCTCTGGGTCTTAACTTGCTGGAATTTAAAATGAGGGGAGATTTCATTGAAACTTATCGAATGTTGAAAGACCGAAATCGAATTGATTTGGAGAGGATGTTTGCTATTGTGGGGGAGTTTAGAACCAGAGGACACAGCTTCAGAATAGAGGGGTGTCCAGTTAGAACAGAGATGAGGAGGAATTTCTTTAGCCAGAGGGTGGTGAATCTGTAGAATTTGCTGCCACAGGCAGCTGTAGAGGCCAAGTCACTGGGTGTATGTAAGGTGGCAGTTGATAACTTCTTGATTAGTTAATGCATGAAAGATTGCAGAGAAGGCAGGAGAATGAGGTTGAGAGGGAAATGGATCAGCCATGATGAAATGGCAGAGCAGACTCAAAGGGCCGAATGGCCTGATTCTGCTCCTATGCCTTATGGTTTTATGGTCATTCTGTGATTCCAGCTGTGGTGGAATCTGAGTCATTGTCAAGAATAAATTCAACATTATATATATTTTTTCTGTGTCTGCAACTGTGTCCCTTGCTGTAATTATCTGATCAGCATGAACATATCCAGCATTTTTCTCGTAAGAGTTAAGACCATAGATGCACAACTCCACCAAGGTTTTGCCACTGTTTTTGTATTTGCATGCAACTCTGGCGACTCTCTCACTCAATTACAATAACTTTTTCTTTGCTTTAAATTGTCTTTTGTTTCAATTGATGCCTCTCCAGTTTAAGTTAAGCTGTCCAGTTGTAGACATATTTGAGAAAATAATGCATTAACAACTCTGCTGGGGAAAACTCAGCAGTGAAGTTAGCAAATTGATTTGCAAGAAGAGCCCTGGAACACTTGCTTCCTCATGGTTTCTTTTAGCATGTGTATAGTCTTCTCTAATTCCCACAGCAGAGTGTTTCATGCCATGGTGCTGCATAATAATTGCAAATAAATGTATGAGGAACTATGGTCCATTGTTGGACACTTATTCTGCTGACATTCCATGCAAAGCAAAGATCTCCCTCGACTCTTCAGTTTGTTTCACTGTTGCAACAGGAATGATGTTTTGTCCTTGCTGACTGTTTTCAAGGTTGGATTGAGATCATGGACAGTGAACAGGCTGGGGTATATTGAATAGTGATGATGTGTCACTTTAGTACTTCCTGCAAAATACAATTGTCCACTCTGCTGATCAGGAGTTGGTTTTCATTGCTCAGACAATTATCAATGCCCAGCAAGTTCTTGTCCATTGTGTCTGGAAGAAGTTTAATGAGGTTTTAACTGTTTGGCAATTCAGCACAAGGTAAAAGTAAAGGCATCCGTTAGTCTTGCGAGACCATGGATCTGCGCCTGGAAAGTCTTCACTCTGGGCAAGGTTGTATGGAAGACCAGCAGTTGCCCATGCTGCAAGTCTCCCCTCTCCACAACACTGATATTGTCCAAGGGACGGGCATTAGGACCCATACAGCTTGGCACCAGTGTTGTCGCAGAGCACTGTGTGATTAAGTGCCTTGCTCAAAGACACAACATGCTGCCTCGGCTGGGGCTCGAACTCACGACCTTCAGATCGTTAGTCGAATGCCTTAACCATTTGGCCATGTGCCCACACTACCACACTAAGGGTACAACCTTAATATCTATTGTTAATGGGGTACATCTGATCTCATCTCTCTCCTGAAATCCATCTTGGGACAAGATTGCCAGACGGACAGAGGAAAAGATGGAAGGACCTGCCCAAATTCTCCTTGAGGCAATGTAATATCCGTTCTAATTCCTGGTCATTCCTGGTGCAATTCTGCCCCAACTGGAAAAGAAGTATTCAAGGTAGTATTGAAACTTTGTGGTTATGCATCAGGGGAACACACAGCCTATACATAGTTGCAAAAGGAGCACATCACCTCACAAATTGCACATGCCCCTACCCTCTTGACAACCTGCTGCCCCATCTATGGAAGGGTCTACCTCTTCTCACATTGGTCTTATTAGCTAGCTGAGAACGCATGAAACCATTGTGACAGTAAGTCAAACTTAATCCCAGGGAACTGCAGAAGAAAACTTCTGACTGGCCTCATTTTCTGTTCAGCTCTACATGGCATGCATCAAGAATTGATTCCACCAACTACATATATAAGTCCAAAAAAGTTATATTTACTATCCACTGTTTGATTTGTACTTAAAGGTCTCCACACAACCTTACTGTTTTATCTATTGTTTCTACACTTAAGAAATATTGCAAAGGTATGTCTGTTTCTGTCACATAATAATGCTGATAAACTCATTCACACCTTTATATCAAATAGTCTATATTACTGCAATGGACATTTTAGTGGCCTTTCAAAACAATCTTTTGACAAAATTTCTATTCATTCAGAACACCACTGCTAGACTTTTGACTAATACCTGGATGAAGGAACATATCATTCCCCTCCTAATTACTCTGCATTAGCTTCCTGTATTTTTAGAATTGATTTTGAAGTTCTCTTACTTGTTTTTAAAGCTCTCAATGGTCTGGGATCAGAGAACATCACAGAATCATTTTCATTTTATAATCCCGCTCGAGATCTCACATCTTCTTCCAGCAGTCTCTTAAATTTAAACAATTTTCCTCTAAAAATAATTGGCAGGTCATCATTTTTAACTACGCTCCTAAACTGTGGAAATCCGTACCTAAAGCTACGATGGATGCAGACCTAGCTGACACCTTTAAACGCCAACTCAAAACTTATTTATTTAACCTTGCTTTTAACTAACATCTTTTTGTCTTTTTTTTCATTTTTATTTTTATTTTCAAATTTATTTTTATGTTTGTATTTTTTCTCAGCTCAAGCTGGTAAAACCCGAGGTACAGGAATAGCCAAGCACACTCATTTCTCAATTGCTAGGAGCTTTCGGAGAAGTTCAGTGGTGTTTAGCATTGTGGCTTTCTGAAGATTAACATAAATAGTGCTGTGTAGTCCTAATTGCTTAATGGTATTGTGTAGTGCCTTTGGGATGACACTGCTGTAGATATTACAATAATTAGTAGATTATTAGTAAATATTACTAATGTATATCCTGTTCATGTTCCATAGTCTTTCAATTTCCTCTTCTAATTCAGCATATTGCTGGTGTTTTTCACTTACTGATTTCTGTAAATTATGTGTGTGTGGAATAGCTATATCTAGTGAAGAAGTTGTTCTTGCTTTTTTATCCTGTATTATTATATTTAGACTATTATTATGGATTGTCTTAACTATAATAACTATAATAACATAATATAATTTATGGTATTCTGTCTCTAAAATTGGATCAAGGTTGCATTTATAGTAAGGAGTGACTTCATTTATGAGTTTGTATTTTAAAGCAAGCTTTTGATGATTGATGTTTGCCACTTGATTGTGCCTGTGTGAGTAAACAGATTGTGTAAACTGCTGGAAGATCCTGTAATGTGTTGAATTGTTTCTGTTTTTTCTTGGCATTTTCTACATTTATCATCCTGAACTTGTTGGACTTTTATTATGTATTTTTGATCATTTTTTGTGTTAATTCCCTGGTCCTGTATTGCCACAAAGAACCCTCCTGTTTCTGGGAAGAGGCCTTCAATTCTGAGCCAGGCTTTCGATGTTTTCTTGTCAACATCTAGTCTGCTCAGATTGCGGGGATGTCTTCCATGGAGGGTCATGCTCTTCCACTGGTTAAATCCTTCTTCAATAGTGCTTACTGCTTTATTTTTCTGGGTTGTACTTTCATTTAAGTTTAGTGGTGTGTACTTCTTATCAGAATTGAATATGCTTGTGTGGAGTGCTGAATCCTGTTTTTGTTGATGAAACTATATCCTTAGAAGTTTTATCTGACTGTTGTGTAGATTTTTGATGTCTGTTATTCCTCCTTTCCCCTCTTGTCCTTGGCAGTGTTAATCTAAGCACATTCAAGTGTGCATCATGCTTTCTGAAATTTGTCATTTCAGTTCTTACTTTTCTTTGTGAGTTTTCCAGTTTGGTTTTGGATCAAGATATTCTGTCAAAATAATACATTAATATAGGTATAGCAAAAGTGTTCATTGCCTTTGTTAGATATTTACTGTTGGGCTCTGTTTGGCAGATTTTCTTAAGCCTCGAAATAACTTCTATCAAAAGTTTTTCTTTTATCACACTATGATCTGTTTTTTTTGCTTGTTGATATCCCAGATACTTATATCAGTTGTATTGAATCCTGTTGCTCTGTTTCATATTCTATTAGTGCTGTTGCACCTTTCTTTATGTTTAATGTTCTGTATTTATCCACTCCAAAGTTCATGTTTATATCTTTCAAAAATAGTTCTATGATTTGAATTAATTGGTTTAACTTTACTGATGGAGTATATAATTTCAAATCATCCATGTATAGAAGGTGTGATAAGTATAGCTCATTTCGTTGTTTCTGATTTGATAACCAATTTTCGTCTGATTCAGTAACTTAGAAAGCAGGTTTAAAGCTAGACAGAACCATAGTGGATTTAGAGAATTGCCTTGTAAAATGCATCAGTTTATTTTTATAATGGTGGTTATCAAAATGTATTATTATTATTTTTATTGTTATTCTTTCCTCAGCTCAAGCTGGTAAAACCTGAGGTGCAGGCGAAGCCAAGCACACTCATTTCTCAATTGGTAGGAACTTTCAGACTATCCTCGTAGTATTTAGTATTGTGGCTTTCTGAAGATTTACATAGATATTGCTGTTTAGCCCTAACTGTTTAATGGTATTGTGTTGTGTCTTTGGGATGATACCATTTGAAAATATTACCATTGGGACAATGCACTCTATGCTCTGTTTATGTTCCAAAATCTTTCAATTTCCTCTTTTAATTTAACATATTTCTGGTGTTTTTCTTGCTTGTTTATCCTGTAATATTATATCTGGATGTTTATTATGGATTGTCCTATCTGTAATTACAGATTATTATTATTATAGTTATTATTACCTTTTAAATGACAACTATTGGAGTTCCCCAGTTGTTATGAGTTACTCACCAAACATTTTTTATTTCAAGTTTCTTGAGCCCTTCTTCCACTTGGTCAAAGAATAATGAAGTGGCTTTGATTTGCAGTGGGTTCTTTGACATTTAATTCATTACATGTGTGTTTTATACCCTTTTATTCCTGTGTGAGCATCTTTGCAGATGCCATCAGATACAGTAGTATCTCCAAACATTATCCAGTGTATTTGTGTGAACTCTGAATATCTCCTTCCAACTTTAGGAAGACAGTCTTTAACCAATAGAGTTGAAGGTTCAAAGCCATACATCTCAACAAATGGTAACTTGGAACTCTGGCCATTGTAGCCCAGTAATCTTGAATAAGTCTTAGAACTTACTGTATTCCTTCCCAAGTGTAGGTGACTGAACTGTGGCCCATAGAATAACCTTCCTCATAATAAAACAGCATAGAATCTTATTACTTTGGATCACTAATGACCCAAATTCTATCAGTGCTGTGATCTTATAAGCCTTGCTCTCTCACACTACAGCTACTAGTAGTATTAGTGCTGTACAAAGCAAATTATGTTTCTTTTGAAATAGTAATAAGACTGTCAATAAATCCTCTTCTGATAAAGCAATTGCCTCTATGAAGCAAAGTCCTTACAGGAAGGAATAAGCAAGATGGGAGTGAGTAAGCTTCCTGTAAGACCTTCATTCTTTTCTCAGTTTCTGTGACTCAGTCGTTTCTGCTTCCCACACTAGCAGTTTTAAGATATTTGTTTTCTCCTTAAACATAGCTTCCCCTTTACCATGGTTAATTCTGAGTTACATCTCCTCTATTTCCTTCTCTTCTGCTCTCAGCTGCCGAGTGCCTCTAATAGCTATGCAGTCAAAGGGCATCTTAGTAGTTAACTTACTAAGTGTGTGATCTGCTCTGGCATGAATTTTAGCCAGTGAGATCTCTTCATTTCATTCCCTCAATGCTGCATTCAATGTCTGTGCAGTTTTAGCACTTCCTTACATCTCCTGAATAGTACTGGTTATGACAAATATCTCCATTCCCTTCATGGAAGAGGTAAACATTTCACAAGCTTTGTGGTACACCCCCAGGCTGAATTCTGCGGAAGCACAAACTGTCATTTTCTTTCTCATTGAAAGAAAACAATGCCTTAATATTCAGGCCTCCTCCACATTTGCATTCGACACCCAATGTGACCTAGGGTGCAGATTAATGAAGCTTGTCCATTGTTAAGAAATAATTCGACTTAAAAACAGTTGGTGCATCTATAAAAGTGGCTGCTGCTACCTGCAATTCTTCTTTCTGAGCAGACTCATCGGTATCCATTCCAATCCACCCACTGTGCCTGATCTTGGGGGCTTCCACATTTTTGCTGCTCTTTTGGTATTTTTGCTCCTTTTTCTTTGCACGTGCAGAGCTTGTTCCTGACTCCTGTGATGAGCTCCAGGCAAAAATAAGTTTTGGAGATACAACCAGATTTTGTTTCCACTCAAAATGTTTTCCCACCAGTGCTGCTCGTCACCAGCTGTATTTAGTGGTCTGTCTCAGATGACAACAGGAATGGTTTAAATCCAAATAATGAGACAATGAGAGCTTCACAGAAGCTTCAAACAAGGAGAACTACTTTATTCTGTTCTTACAGAAAGGCTTATAAACATGTTGTGCAAACATCATATTGTATATGCATGCAATTAATTTTTTTTATATAATTTCATTTCATAAGAAATCAAAATCATCAACCTTGCGCTCAACTTCAAAGAGATGATCGTGGACTTCAGGAAGGGTAAGATGAGGGAGCACACACCAGTCCTCATAGCGGGATCAGAAGTGGAGAGAGTGAGCAATTTCAAGTTCTTGGGTGTCAATATCTCTGAGGACCTAACCTGGACCCAGTATATTGATGCAGCCATAAAGAAGGCAAGACAGTAGCTATATTTCATTAGGTGTTTGAGGAGATTTGGTATGTCCCAAAAAGGACCACAAGACCATAATACCATAAGATATAGGAGCAGAAGTGAAGAATGGACGTGAAAGTACAGAGGAATATCTGGAGAAATTTCTGAAACGCCCATTCGCTGCTGATGTTACCATGTGGTCGTGAATCTTTCGGAGGGTAGGCCTCAAAATCCCCTGCCTTGCCTGCTTTTGGCGACCGAGAAGGAGGTCGAATCGCTCGGACAGAGCTGGCGCTCAGTACTCAGTGTCGAAGACCTGATCAGAGCTCGAAGTTTTCGGATGGCTCAGAGTCGGATTGTGGTCGGCATGGCAGGGAGAGTTTTTCTTCCTTCTCCCGTATGCGTGAGATATGGGACATTTGAGAAACGTTGAACTTTACTGTGCTCACGGACTTCATCAAGTTATGGTATTGTGCACTGTTTGTAACTATATGCTATAATTATGTGGTTTTGTCAGTTTTTTCAGTCTTGGTTTGTCCTGTGTTTTGTGATATCACACCAGAGGAAATAATGTATCATTTCTTAATGCATGCATTACTAAATGACAATAAAAGAGGACTACGTGTCTTCATAATCATAAGTAGGCCATTCAGCCCATCGAGTCTGCTCCACCATTCAATCATAGGCTGATCTAATTCTTCCAGTTGTCCCCAATCCCCTGCCTTCTCCCCATACCCTTTGATGCCTTGGCGAATCAAGAACCTGTCTACCTCTGCCTTAAATGCACCAATGGCTTGGCTTCCACGGCTAAAAAACACTCGCAAATTTCTCCCGATGCACCGTGGAGAGCATTCTAACTGTCTGCATCACCGTCTGGTATGGGGGGGTGCAGTGGGGACTACTGCACAGGATTGAGGTAAGTTGCAGACAGTTGCAAAATTAGTCAGCTCCATCATGGGCACTTACCTCCATAGTATCCAGGATATCTTCAAGGAGTGAAGCCCCAAAAAGACGGCATCTATCATTACAGACCCCCATCACCCAGGACATACCCTCTTCTCATTGCTACCATCAGGAAAGAGGTACAGAAGCCTGAAGGCTCACACTCAACAGTTCAGGAACAGCTTCTTTGCCTCTGCCATCCGATTTCTGAGTGGATATTGAACCCATGAGCACTACCTCATTACTTTTTTACTTCTATTTTTATACAACTTATTTAATTTAACTATTTAACATATGTATACTTACTGTAATCCACAGTTTTATTCTCCCTATTACAAACGTTTGTATTATCGAAACATAGAAGCACAGAAAGCCTACAGCGCAATACAGAACCTTCAGCCCACAAAGCTGTACCGAACATGTCCTTACCTGAGAAATTACCTAGGATTACCCATAGCCCTCTATTTTTCAGAGCTCCATATACTTGTACCTGTCCAGGAGTCTCTTAAAAGACCCTATCATATCTGCCTCCACCACCTTCGCTGGCAGCCCATTCCACACACTCACCACTCTGTGTAAAAAAACTTACCCCTGATATGACTTGGATGAGGGAATTAAATGCAGCATCTCCAAGTTTGCAGATGACACGAAGCTGGGTGGCAGTGTTAGCTGTCAGGAGGATACTAAGAGGATGCAGAGTGACTTGGATAGGTTGGGTGAGTGGGCAAATTCATGGCAGATGCAATTTAATGTAGATAAGTGTGAAGTTATCCACTTTGGTCGCAAAAATAGGAAAACCGATTATTATCTGAATGGTGGCCGATTAGGAAAAGGGGAGGTGCAACGAGACCTGGGTGTCATTATACACCAGTCATTGAAAGTGGGCATTCAGGTACAGCAGGTGGTGAAAAAGGCAAATGGTATGCTGGCATTTATAGCGAGAGGATTCGAGTACAGGAGCAGCGAGGTACTACTGCAGTTGTACAAGGCCTTGGTGAGACCACACCTGGAGTATTGTGTGCAGTTTTGGTCCCCTAATCTGAGGAAGGACATCCTTGCCATAGAGGGAGTACAAAGAAGGTTCACCAGATTGATTCCTGGGATGGCAGGACTTTATGAAGAAAGACTGGATGAACTAGGCTTGTACTCGTTGGAATTTAGAAGATTGAGGGGGGATCTGATTGAAACGTATCCTAAAATCCTAAAGGGATTGGACAGGCTAGATGCAGGAAGATTGTTCCCAATGTTGGGGAAGTCCAGAACAAGGGGTCACAGTTTGAGGATAAAGGGGAAGCCTTTTAGGACCGAGATTAGGAAAAACTTCTTCACTCAGAGAGTGGTGAATCTGTGGAATTCTCTGCCACAGGAAGCAGTTGAGGCCAGTACATTGGCTATATTTAAGAGGGAGTTAGATATGGCCCTTGTGGCTACGGGGATCAGGGGGTATGGAGGGAAGGCTGGGGCGGGGTTCTGAGTTGGATGATCAGCCATGATCATAATAAATGGCGGTGCAGGCTCGAAGGGCCGAATAGCCTACTCCTGCACCTATTTTCTATGTTTCTATGTTTCTATGTTTCTATGATATCTTCACAATGTGGGCATTGGGAACGGACCCAAATGCAAGACACAGACACTGAAGTACAAGGAACAGGACTTGACTAGAGTAGGGACGTGATAGGATGCAGACAAGGAGCAGGGACAAGAACGCAGACTAGGGCTAGGACATGGACTAGACAGGAAACCCGGAGAAGGAACTATGAACTAGAAGCCTAGGCTTGGGCTCTGAGCCAGAGACCGGACAAGGACCAAGAACCTGGGTCTTGCCTCGGGCTCGGTCCCCGGAACTAGGCAAGGACATGACATGACTACAGGACAGGACGTGGCTGGGGTCTTGGCTCTTGAGGCTTGTGGAGTCTGATAACTCAGAGGCTGGAGCTCAGAGACAGACTGGGAACTGAACATCAACATAGAGCCAGGACATATCCTTCAAAAAGCTGGGACTCATCTTTAACACAATACCAACATGAGACAGGACAGTACATAGATATAGAGCTGGGACTTATACTTAGACAAGCCAGGACTCAACTTTTTCCTCCATACCAAGGTGGGACAGGACCATCTGTCAGGTAACAGCAGAATGGCTTGACTTACCCCATGGAGGCGAGGACAATACAAGACAGATCCCCCCCACAGGGCAACAGCAGAACAGCCTGACCTACCCCATGGAGGTGAGGACAAGACAAGACAGATCACCCTGCAGGGCAATGGCAGAACAGCCTGACTTACCCCACAGAGACAAGGACAAGACAAGACAGATCCCTCCACAGGGCAACAGCAGAACAACTTACCCCACAAAGGCAAGGACAAGAAGAGACAAACACCAAAGACCGACAGACAGTTCCATCTCTGCATCGGGGTTGCTCCAAGTCACAGTTACAGCCAGAAACCTAGGCTGGTTATGGAAACAGCCAGACCCCTACCTAGCTTGAAGTGGCTGACAGCCACTCAGCTGGCCTGGGAAACAGCCGAATCCATACCACAAAGACAGCTCTGACTACCGACAGCAAGGCTCCATGAAGCAATGGTTCTCCAACACAGCCTAAAGATGGCAAGTGGCCGCTCTAGCCTTCCACCAGCAGGATGCTCCCAGGAAATCTTAACAGGACAAACCAGCAGCCCACACCCAACCCCAAGGCCACTTATATTCCAAGCCCCAAAATGGGAATCAGGTGCGTATGATGAACTCAACCAAAACGAGGGACAGCTGGAAGACCCAGAATCCTGAGTTCACAGACTGGATCGTGAACCGGAATGCGGACTTCATGGACTGGACCATGACAGATATCTCCTCTGTATCTACCTCCAAGGACCTTAAAACTGTGCCCTCTCATGCTAGCCATTTCAGCCCTAGGAAAAAGCCTCTGACTATCCATCAATGCCTCTCATCATCTTATACACCTCTATCAGGTATCCTCTCATCCTCCATCGCTCGAAGGAAAAAAGGCCAAGTTCACTCAACCTATTCTCATAAGGCATGCTCCCCAATCCAGGCAACATCCTTGTAAATCTCCTCTGCACCCTTTCTATGGTTTTCACATCCTTCCTGCAGTGAGGCGAGCAGAACTGAGCACAGTAAGCCTAGTGGGGTCTGACCGGGGTCCTATATAGCTGCAACATTACCTCTCAGCTCCTAAACTCAATCCCATGATTGATGAAGGCCAATGCACCGTATACCTTCTTAACCACAGAGTCAACCTGCGTAGCAGCTTTGAGTGTCCTATGGACTTGGACCCCAAGATCCCTCTGATCCTCCACACTGCCAAGAGTCTTACTATTAATACTATATTCTGCCATCATATTTGACCTCCAAAATGAACCACCTCACACTTATCTGGGTTGAACTCCATCTGCCACTTGTCATTTTTGCCCAGTTTTGCATCCTATCAATGTCCCGCTGTAACCCCTGGCAGCCCTCCACACTATCCACAACACCTCCAACCTTTGTGTCATCAGCAAATTTAGTAACCCATCCCTCCACTTCCACATCCAGGTCATTTATAAAAATCACGAAGAGCAAGGGTCCCAGATCAGGTCCCTGAGGCACACCACCGGTGACCGACCTCCATGCAGAATATGATCCGTCTACAACCACTCTTTACCTTCTGTAGGCAAGCCAGTTCTGGATCCACAAAGCAATGTCCCCTTGGATCCGATGCCTCCTTATTTTCTCAATAAGCCTTGCATGGGGTACCTTGTCAAATGTCTTGCTGAAATCCATATACACTACATCTACTGCTCTACCACCATCAATGTGCCTAGTCACATCCTCAAAAAATTCAATCAGGCTTGTAAGGCACGACCTGCCTTTCACAAAGCCATGCTGACTATTTGTAATCATATTATGCCTCTCCAAATGTTCATAAATCCTGCCTCTCAGGATCTTCTCCATCGACTTACCAACCACTGAAGTAAGACTCACTGGTCAATAATTTCCTGGGCTATCTCTACTCCATTTCTTGAATAATGGAACAACATCCGCAACCCACCAATCCTCCGGAACCTCTCCCATCCCCATTGATGATGCAAAGATCATTGCCAGAGGCTCAGCGATCTCCTCCCTCGCCTCCCACAGTAGCCTAAGGTACATCTCGTCCGGTCCCAGTGAATTATCCAACTTGATGCTTTTCAAAAGCTCTTGCACATCCTCTTTCTTAATGTCTACATGCACAATCTTTTCATTCCGCCATAGGTCATCCCTACAATTACCAAGATCCTTTTCTGTAGTGTGAGGTGGTTCATTATGTATTGCATTTTACTGCTGCTGAAAGTTAACAAATTTTACAACATATGTCGGTGATATATCTGCTCAGCCTGCACAGTAGAGATGTCAGGCATGATAGAGGAATGCTCCTCTTGCAGAATGTGGAAAGGCAAGGAGACGCCCAGTGTCCCTGATGACTACGACCGTGAGAAGTGCATCCAGCTGCAGTATCTAACAATTTGCATTAAAGAGTTGGAGCTGGAACTGGATGAAATACAAATCATTTGGGAGGCTGAAGGGGTGATAGATAGGACATATAGAGAGCCAATTACACCTAAGGTGCAGGACACAGGAGACTAGGTGACAGTCAGGCGGGTGAAAGGGATTAAGGAGCCAGTGCAGAGTACCACTCTGTTGATCTAACAGAGGAAAGTCACAGTGGTCAGATCTCTGGCACTGAGTCTGCCTCTGTGACTCAGATGGGAAAGGGGAAGAAAAAGCACGTTGCATTGATAGGACATTTGTTAGTTAGAGGAACAGACAGGAAGTTCTGTGGGCGAGAATGAGATTCCCAGCTGGTATGTTGCCTCCTGGGTGCCAGGGCCTAGGACATCTCGGATCAAGTCCTCAGCATTCTTAAGTGGGTGGGTGAACAGCCAGAGATCGTGGTCCCTGTAGGTACCAATGGCATAGGTAGGACGAGAGACGAGGTTCTGAGTTCAGGGAGTAAGGTGCTAAGCTAAAGGGCAGGACCTCCAGGGTTGTGATCTCAGGTCTGCTGCCTGTGCCATGCACTAGTAAGGTCAGAAGTAGGACAATTATACAGTTTAATACATGGCTAAGGAGCTGGTGCAGGAGTGAGGGCAGTGGATTTTTGGATCACTGGTCTCTCTTCCAGGGTAGGTGAGACCTGTACAGAAGGGACGGTTCACATCTGAACTGGAGGAGCGGGGGGCTAATATCCTAGCAGGAAGGTTTGTTAATGCTGCATGGTGGGCTTTAAGCAAGAGTTGCAGTGGGGTGGGAACCAGAGTGCCAGAATAATTAGTGGAGAGGTTATGGAGGCAGATGTTGGTAAGACCTCAGGCAAAGTTAGGAATCAAAAGGTTGCACATGGTGTGACTAGTGTCCTCAGCTGCATATATTTCAATGCAAGAAGCATCGAAGGAAAGGCGGATGATATTGCTGAAGATGAGGTAGCTGGTTTACAAACAGAGGCAATGTGTAGTGAGGAGAGGCTATTGATGGGGCAAAACTGCAGTCAACAGGATAAGTTGCAACATAAAAGGCGACCAAAATCAAAAAGGATGAATACAGGACTGAAGGTGTTATATTTGAATGCGCGCAGTATACTGAACAAGGTAGATGAACTTGTAGCACAGTTGCTGATTGGCCTGCATGATTTTGTAGGCATCACTGGATCATGGCTGAAAGAGGATTTTAGCCGGGAGCTTGATTTCCAAGGATAAACATTGTATTGAAAGGACAGGCAGGAAGGCAGAAGGGGCTGCATTGCACTGTCGAAAAAAAATGAAATCAAATCATTAGAAAGAGGTGACATACAATTGGAAGGTGTTGATAGAGCCTAGGAACTGCAAAGGTAAAAAGGTCCCCAAGCAGTAGTAAGGATGCGGTCTACAAATTACAATGGGACAATGTTACAATAGTCATGGTGGATTTCAATATGAGAGTAGATTGGGAAAATCTGGTTGATACTGGATTCCAAAAGGAGGATTTTCTAGAATACCTATGAGATGATTTTTTTAGGGCAGTTCATGGTTGAGCTCACTAGAGGATCAGCTATTCTGGATTGGGCATTGGATTATGAGCCATAATTGATCAGAGACCTTAAGCTAAAAAAAACCCTTCAGGGCAAGTGATTATAATATGATCAAATTTACCCTGAAATTTGGGAAGGAAAAGCTAAAGTCAGATGTATCAATATTACAGTGGAGTAAAGGAAATCACAGAGACATGAGAGAGGAGTTTGCCAGAACTGATTGGGAAAGAACACTGGCAGGGATGAGGGCAGAGCAGCAATGGCTGGAATTCCTGGAAGCAATTCGAAAGGCACAAGATATATACATCCCAAAGAGGAAGAAGTATTCTAAAAGAAAGATAACACAACCGTGGCTAACAAGAGAAGTCAAGGCTGACATAAAAGACAAAGAGAGTGTATATAATAGAGCAAAAGTTAATGGGAAGTTAGAGGATTGGGAAACTTTTAAAAACTAACAGAAGGCAACTAAAAAAGTCATTCAGAAGGTAAAGATGGAATACAAAAGTAAACTAGCCAATAATAAAGTTTCTTCAGATACATAACTTGTAAAACAGAGGCGAGAGTGGATATCGGACTGCTGGAAAATGTTGCTGGAGAGGCAGTAATGGGGGATAAGAAAATGGTGGATGAACTGAATAAGTATTTTGCATCAGTCTTCACTGTGGAAGACGCTAGCAGTATGGTGGAAGTTCCAGGTGTCAGGCGTCATGAAGTGTGAGAAGTTACCATTACGAGAGAGAAGGTGCTTGGGAACCTGAAAGGCCTGAAGTTAGATAAGTCAACTGGACCAGATGGTGCACACCCTAGCGTTCTGAAAGATGTGGCTGAAGTGATTGTGGAGGAATTAGTAATGATCTTTCAAGAATTATTAGGTTCTGGAATGGTTCCAAAAGACTGGAAAATTGCAAAAGTCACTCCACTCTTCAAGGAGGGAGAGAGGCAGAAGAAAGGAAACTATTGGCCAGTTAGTCTGACCTCACCGATTGGGAAGATGTCAGAGTGGATTATTAAGGATAGGGTCTCTGGGTACTTAGAGGCACATGATAAAATAGGCCATAGTCAGCATGGTTTCCTCAAGGGAAAATCTTGCCTGACAAATCTGTTGGAATTCTTTGAAGAAATAACAAGCAGGATAGACAAAGAGAATTGGTTGATGTTGTGAACTTGGATTTTCAGAAGGCCTTTGAAAAAATACCACACATGAGGCTGCTTAACAAGCTATGAACCCAGGTGCTTAAGAACCCATGGTATTACAGGAAAGGTTCTAGCATGGATAAATCAGCAGCTGATTGGTAGGAAGCAAAAAGTAGAAATAAAGGGAGCCTTTTTCTGGTTGGCTGCCAGTGGCTAGTGGTGTGCCACAGCGGTCTGTGTTGGGACTGATTCTTTTTATGTTATATGTCAATGATTTGGATGATGGAACTGATGGTTTTGTTGCAAAGTTTGCAGATAGTATGAAGATAGGTGGAGGGGCAAGTAGTTTTGAGGAAATAGGGAGGCTACAGATGACTTAGACAGATTAGGAGAATGGGCAAACAAATGGCAGATGGAATACAATGTCGGGAAGTGTATGGTCATACGCTTTGGTAAAAGAAATGAATGGGTTGACTATTTTCTAAACAGAGACAAGAAATAAAAAAAAACTGAGGTGCAAAGAGACTTGGGAGTCCTTGTGCAGGATTCCCTGAAGGTTAATTTGCAAGTTGAGTCTGTGGTGAGGAAGGCAAATGTGATATCAGCATGCATTTCAAGAGGACTAGAATATAAAAGCAAGGATGTAATTTTGAGACTTTATAAAGCACTGGTGAGGCCTCAAAAGGATTATTGTGAGCAGTTTAGGGCCCCTTATCTTAGAAAGGACGTGCTGAGGATGGAGAGAATTCAAAGGAGGTTCACGAAAATAATTCCAGGATTCAATGGCTTGTCATATGAAGAGCATTTGATGGCTCTGGGCCTGTATTCACTGGAATTCAGAAGAATGAGGGTTGACCTCATTAAAACCTATTGAATGGTGAAAGGCCTTGATAGAGTGGATGTAGAGAGGATGTTTCCTATAGTGGGAAAGTCTACGACCAGAGGACACAGCCTCACATTAGAGGGGCTTCCCTTTAGAATGGAGATGAGGATGAGGAATTTCTTTAGCCAGAGAGTGGTGAATCTGTGGAATTCGTTGCCACAGGCAGCTGTGCCTTTATGTATATTTAAGGCAGAGGTTGCTAGATTCTGATTTGTCAAGGCACGAAGGGATACAGGGACACAGCAAGAGATTGGGTCTGAGAGTAAAATTGGATATCCCATGATAAAATGGTGGAGCTGACTTGACTGGCCAAATAGCCTAATTCTGCTCCTATATCTTATGGTCTTATGATATTAAGCCTGATTCTGAAAATCCAGTGATCAGAATGGTGAACTTGGCATCTAAAAAACATGGGAGTCTTTCAGACTTTTTCTATTATGCGCAGCGTCAGATGGTTCAGATATTTTAAAAGCATGAAGTGCAAAGTATTATAATGTTGCTCATTTCCGGAAGAAAATGCTGTTTGATCTAGTTACATCAGAAAATGATCGGACAGCTCTCTTGCACATGGAGAGTGGAGCTCCTCAGTGAATTCAGGGCAGAAAAAAAACATGAAAATAGATGTTGTTGTACAACGCTTCAGATGTGTGAAAGACTGTTTTTAATAACAGAACAAAAAGAGCTAATGTACTATGGATCTCCTTTGAATACACAGACATCAAAGCAAAATGCACCTGAATATGAAGGGCAGAGTTTATTCCACAGATGAGCTGGAAAGAGATCTTCATAGGAGAGAAAAAGAAGTCATATTTTACATTTAAGAATTCTGTTATAATCTATAATCCAATGTTAATGTACATAATTCCTGCCTCCAACAGCTTTTGCTTATACCTTTTGTGTGAACTTGATATAGGTTGTATTCTATTTAATATTTCAGTCATTTTGAGTACATTATTGTAAATATAATGTTTCATTAAGCATTCTTTGTTCATTACAGATTATATGTACAAAGAATGCCACACATCATTACAGCACCACATCATATGTGAGCACCTCACTGAAGTAAAAATAAAGTAGGCATATTTTTCTGGGCTCCTATGTTTTCTGTTTATTAGTTTTTGGAGTTAAAAAACATAACAGTGGCGATGAGGTAGTTTTAAAATGAACCCAAGACAACCATCTACACGCTGAACCACAGCACAATTTTTCTGCACAGGGTGAGAGAGACATTTGAGTTTAAATAAAAATGCAGCACAAGTTTATTCACAAGGGAAGAGAGAGACAGTTAAAAAAGACAGAAAGTGGATGAAATTCATGGGATCATAAAGTGAGCACTGGGTGATAATATAATAAATTTAAAATAAAGCAGAATTAGCCAGCTATGTTGGAATGATAGACATATTTGATTGCACAACGGATAGCTAAATGATGTACACTGAACAAATTGAACAGTATTTCAAAGCAAGTATAATAACCGATGCGAAACAAGTGCCAGTTTTGCTCCAACCAAAGCAACCAAAATGAGCTTTGCTGATATTGTGAACATAATTCAGGAACATTTAACCAAAACCATTGTTAATTGCAGAATGCTTTAGGTTTCATAAGTGGAATCAAAAGGAAGGGGAGTCCATTTCAGTTTACAAGGCTAAATTGAAGAAATTGTGTAAGAATTGTCAGTTCATTGATGGGCTTAATAATTCACTGAGAGATTGTTTAGTTTGCATAAATCATTCAAAAATAACTCCTAACTGAAGCACAACTCACATTTAAAAGAAACAATAGATATTGCTGTATCAATGGAAACAACGGCCAGAGATGCAATTGAGTTGCTTTCGGGAATGAAAGTGAGCATGAACAAAATTGCAACATCTAAACAGAAACCCACCTAGCTGAACAAATTGTGTTACCGTTGTGGCATAAACTCACATACACCAGACCAATGCAGTTTTAACGATGAAACTTGCAGAAAATGCAGCAAAGTAGGACACATACAAAGAACATGTCAGGCAGATAAAAATAAATGGACTGCACAGAGAAGTGAAAAAGATAAAAAGTCAAGCTTCAGTTTCAAAAAGAGCACTAATCTGCATGCTGTTGATGAAATATCTGACAATGATGAGAGTGACTCAGGACTGATTAGCCTTGAGGTTTGCAATATGAAAATTAACAAAGGACAAGCAGTATGGATTACACCATAAGTGATCAGCTAATTAAAATGGAATTGGACACGGCTCGGCTGTTTCAGTCATTACGCAAAATGAGTTTGAACGGCATTTCAAAGATACTGAACTGAAGTCTGCAGATATCCAATTAAGAACTTGTACTGGAAAAACAGATAACTCCTGTGGGAATGACATTTGTAACAGTGAAGTCCAACAACTAACAAGCCACATTGGGCTTGTATGTGGCAAAAACACGAGGACCAGAATTGTGGGGCTGTGATTGGTTTCTCACACAAGAAGTTTCGATGTTTCACTACTGGGCAAGCAGTCCAAATGAGGGACTACAGGGGCGATCAAAAATGGCTACTTGGAAGATTAAGGACAGAACTGGGCAACATATGGAGGCAAGATACCAATCAGTTGAGAAGAGTGGAGTCAATTGTTAGAGAAGAAAGGTGTCCAGAGCTGTTAGAACCATTTCCTGTCATCTCAGAGTCAACTCCTACAATCACCAAGTCTCTCCTGCCATGCAGAGAGACCTCCCTTGTCAGGAAAGATGTTATCCCACAAGAGTAGGAAATCCTCCACAGCAATTAAATCTTTAGGCCTGAATGGGACAATTTAAAAATTTACTATGCTGCGGCTGTCTATATAGAAGCTGGATTATCAGTGTACGTGTATGTACATATACTGTATATTTAATATGATTCTTTAGAATGGCCTTACAGACAACTTCCACATCTGAATTGGGCCCTAGAGCTTTGGCAAGTTGAATATGCATTGACCATACCTTGATCTACCCCAGACCTATAAACCACCAAGAGCTTCTAGAGTAAAAATCAGACTCATCTGTTGTACACTGAGCATTTCTATCCTAATATGCCATTGTAGTATGTTGTCTGACTTTCATGTGACAGACAGGCTCGCCGCTGGTTGGGGTCGACCATGGATGTTGCATCCTAGCTGTCTATATGATTCCAAACCAGTGGCAAGCCAGGGCAGTACGATATGGAGAGCAAGCTGTATCCCATGCAGCTAGCGCGCCCATTCCACACAACTGATAAATCAAAGGAGCGGCAGAGACCAATACAATTTGTCACCAGTGGCATTGCAGGAGTTGCCAGTCAGCACTGAACTCAACATAGGACTGCCTTGGGGACTCTACCTCTGGAATTTTCCTCAGGGTTTACTCCTGAAGCCTTCCCGGTGAGTGGGTATAGCCACAAGGCAGCAGAGGTTTGAAATCAGCCTTTTCATGTCAAATGTGGAGTAAATGCACTAAGGTCCAAGAGCATTGTGATGCAGCTTGCAGTCCTGCTGCCTCAAAGTTGCTGTGACTGGGGCTCAATTCTCACCTGCAGTGCTGTCTGTCTGTGGAATGAACCAGTTTCTTCCACATTCCAAATATATGCATGTTATTTTGTTTGTTGGCCAATATAAATTTTTGCCAGTGCAAGAGTGTAGATGAGTGGTGGAATCTGAGAGAAGTTGATGAGAACTCCCTGCTTCCTCAACACTACCTGCCTCTCCATCTATCTTTGTAATGCCTGCAAACTAGGCCACAAAGCCATCAATTCCGTCATCCAAATCATTGACATATAACTGGAAAAGAAGTGGTCCCAACACCGACGCCTGCAGAGCATCACTTGTCACCAGCAGCCAACTAGAAAAGGACCCCTTTATTCACATTCTTTGCCTCCTGCCAGTCAGCCAATCTTCTGTCCATGCTAGTATTGTCACCCATATAATTTACTCGAACAACTGTGATCATACCTCTCTTTAGCGCCTATCTTGGATTATCTGCAATTTGAATGTATTTATTGTCCATTCATTAATTTCAATTTTCCCATTCAATGTTCTGAAGGGATTCTTACTGCCCATTGACAAGAATTCCTTCCACACCTTGGTTCTCACTTTCACTCAGTTCTATTTAGACATAATCCTTGTGCTTGCAAACAGTCTGACTTTGCCTCTATTTTTCAAAAAAAATTGTTTTCAATTCTTCTGTTATTTCCCTTCCTTCTCGTTATAAATTCACTAGTCACACAAAGCTCCACAATATCCATACTCCACAATTTCTGTCTTCTGTCTTATCCTAAACTTTCAGTGTCCTACCATTCAAATTCCAAGGTCATAATTCTGAAATTTAAGCCTCATTAAGCCTTTTCATTTTTCAGTTTTTCTCTCCTCCTTTTGACCTATCAATTTGACTAAGGGTTTGTCCTTCCTTATATCTATTTCCATGTCTGCAGCATTTTTTTCTTTTTTTGTGGACAAATCTGGATCATTCCTTAACCTAAAAGTGGAATATAAATACACGCTATTGTGTGAACCAAATTCGTTACTTTTATCTATGCAAGTATCTCAACGAACTGCTGACAGTTTCAGGACGTACTGTATTGACTGTAGAAGACATGAGAAATATTAACGAAGAGGATACTTTGATAAGTAGCGATTTTATATCAAATAATGTACAAATCCTGTCCACTTTAGCTCCTTCATGACTCCACTGAGACAATAGAGTGAATCTTGTTTCTAAATGTAAAAGCCTATCATTGCCACAAGAAACCGTTCCCTCAAACATTTTCAGAAGTCCAAATTAAAATAGAACAAATGACCTTCAAGGGATTAAGATAAACGGGAAACAAAAAATGCTGCCAGGAAATCATCGTATGAACATTGATATTTCCTTACTAGATTTTGAAAATGATGAAATAATCTTGATTGTTTTTTACCCACTCACTTCGTAAAGAATTACAGAGGACATGTGGTTGAGTGAAAAAAGGTCTTTAATAGTACTATAGGAAATATTATGTGTATTTGTCCCACTGCAACATAGGTCAAGTATCTGTAAATGAAGTGATGACAATCACAAAAAAAGGAATAGTATCCTCTGGCAATATTTCTTAAAACAAACGCTCAGCTGCTGTATCTGGTCAAATTTAACTGCAACTTCCATAGCTGTCAGAAGCGATTTGTTTAGCCCGAGTAATGTTGAGCTGACTAACGGATGCTGCATTGATTAATGCCACGGGCCGCACATCTACAATGGGAGAAATGCCTGATTAGGTACCAGAAATAATCTCCTGGGAGTTTTGAAGTTGATTGTAACTTATACAAGAAAGCTTTTGGCAAGGTACACTCACATCAAAAGCACCTTGTGCCAACAGTTGGTTTGCAGAAGGCAGCTATCTTAAATCATGTTCACAATTAGTCATGGAAGTGGACCTAGTGTGGACAGAAAAGTCAGAGGATTATAAAGTAGGACACAGTTATTCTCAGAATACCCTGATGATCATATGAAGTCACATTTCGAGACACACTGTATTTGGAAAGAAAACCAGACACTAAATGAGGCCAACATGCAAATAATAATAACAGGACTATCAAGTTCTATAGTGTTTTCTTTATATTATATAAAGTGCAATCAAATATATTAATTTTCAGTCTCATATTAAAAGAATTCCACTTCTCCAAAACCTTGCACAATTAATATAACTATTTCCTCTGCACTTGCTGTTTTTAAACATAGTTTCATGTAATTTTTAATTAAACTGTTTTTAACATTATTTCCATGAGGTACTTGGAGCCTTTGAAGTGTTATCAATGTTTAAAATTGTATTTAGAGCAGTGGATGAGAGATTGTCATATCAACAGGGACTTGAGTTCAACTCCAGCCAGGATGATGGTTTAATGGGTCCTGTGCTCAATAAAAAGTCTGGATAATTGTGATCTAGTTCCCAGTGGCTCAGGCCGACAGCACAGAACTGACACTAAATGGCTATCACACTCAGAGGCCACAAGATGACTGTATGGGAAATGAAAAACAGGAAACCTTTGCTATAACTGACCTAAAAATGCTTGATGCTAACAGTAAGTGGCATTCTCCAGTTTAACCACAATCTCAAGGGGATAAAAAGTCACATATTTTTGCAAATCTGCAATCGTAGTCATGAAAATGATCTTTCAAAGTAGAAATCATGTTTAACTGTTTATTGAAACAGCCAAAAATGGTTTAACTGGTCATTAATTTCATTTTTATGTCATCCAACATGATAAAAGCTTGTTCTGCTTAAAAGAAAATTCCCCATTTATCCTCATAATAACAATGACTCAAATTAAAGGTCTAAGCTTCACGTGAAGCACTTCAGTAATCCTAATTACTGCTTCATTTTTCCACAATTGCATGAATATGAAAGATAAGCACAAGAATCAACTGTACAACTCCAAGTACTACTTAATGTTTCTGTAAAGTGGACAGGACATATTCAGAGGAGGCAAAGTATTAAAGCTAATAGGAAAATATGTAGATAGATAGATAGATTGATTGTCCTCTGTCAACCTATAAGTTGCCTCAAATGTGCAGGTGAGTGGTAGAATCTGGGAAGGTGAGGGAGTTGACAGGAATATTCAGTGGATATAATGGGTGAGGCTAGGATTAGTATGAGGAAGTGAGTTTTTGGTAGTGCAGATTTGATGGGCTGAAGGTCCTGTCCCTGTGCTGTATATCTCTATGACTCTGTGACAGCAGTGGGAGATGTGCAGATTGCTGTGCATCAGAAGAACTCCATCAGTGTAAAATGAGTGCAGTCTATTACACAGTTATGATCCATATCTCTAACCATTTGGATGCTACTTATTTTGAGAAACTATTATACTAACATACACAATACTTTGTGGAAGCTTACTGACAAAGTATCCATTTGATTCACTTTAAATCAAAAAGCTCTAAGTAGGCAATTGAAACTATGTCCCTTGGTACAGAAGACAGATCATTGGAGCATAACCTTAAAATAAGACCGAAGTCATTCTTCACACTAGGTATAATGGAAATCTAATTAACTTCCTAAGCTGAATTATGAAACAGGTTTGAGATACTTATGGGCTCCTCCTCTTCCTTTCTGCCTGTATTCTTTAAAAAAAAGCCATCACTAATTTTGAGTCATTTTTAGACTGTCAACTGAAAGAAGCAGAAGAGAAATATGAAAACTTATCTGATTCAGATCAGTCTACTATTGGCATAAATGATAGTCTGGACAATTTATTCCCACATCAATCCAAGTGTTACTTTATTCTCATTCGTACAGCTCAATATCCAAAGCTTCGTATTATTTACTTTCTTTTTCTCTCCATTTCTCTGGATAGTGGGCGCCCACCACCAGCAGAAACGTTCATAACCATTGTCAGTTCAATGAATTTTAACATGTTGTATAGGGAATATTGATTTCAACTAAACTACGAAAATAAAAAGACAAGGAGGTTCACGCTGTTCCTCTTGTGGGGAAGAGAGGAAAGTGGGAATCAGTAAGATCAAGGTAAGTTATATCCTGAAGATAATCATTCCTATAGGATCTGGGGAATGGGTGAAAGCAGAGATTTGCATAAGATCTTTCCAAGACCAGTCATGACTATAAACAACAGAAGAAAGATTTTCTAAAAAAGATGAAAAATGGAATTTCTCATTTCCAAAGTACAATGACCATCACTACATTTCAGTGGTAATAAAGTGTTCTAAAACATTGTAAAATGGTGGAAGAGATTACATTAGTGTATGTGTTTTCTATTCTTTTCGCACTTTTCAATCTCAAAGTTTGTCCCATTGAAGGTTTGGAAAATTACAGTGAGTTTACCATAAACATAGAAAAGGAAATGTTGGAAACAAGCCTTTAAGTGTGATGGTTTTCATCAGATTACTAACAGACATCTTCACTTCATTTTATTAATCTTCAACAAAAACAAGTTTAGAGGCAGGGTTTCCAGTCTTTATCACTTTAGGTAAAATGTGAGGGTTAATGTAAATGAAGTTCTTATCAATTTGAGGTACCTCAGGAAAGCTGTTTCAGGCAAGTATTGATGGAATACATGGGTTAAATACCAGGAGAGAAAAGATTAAAATGATGATGCGAGAAAAGTATTTTACTGAAAGATAGTAAGTTGATCAAATTAATTTAATGAATGGTTGTGGTTAGAGCGTTAGCCCAGAATGCAAGAGGTCGTAAGTTCTAATTTCACAACAAAGTGGGATTTTTTTTTCATTATGCACCAGCAACAAAAATATCATGGGAATGAATAATCCATATTTTTCAAGGAAAGCGCAATTGATTCACAGAATAGTCTTTAGACATACATTTGCCTATACCCATTCAATCAAACTTTCATATGACTCTCGCTCCGAGTTTCCCAATCTGGGCTCTACGGATCCCTCAGTTAACGGTAGGGGTTCATGGCATAAAAAAAGATTGGCAAACCCAGCTCTAGCTGATTCTTGATGCCTTCTCATGTGAACTTTCATCCCACTTAATTGTACAAGTAATCGTCATCATGAAAGCTCAAGATGATTTGGCTCTAGAAAGAAAAGTGTCTTGAAATCAGTGATAATGAACAAAGTCAATGGGAATTTAACTTGCTCAATGTTCACTATCAGCCATTGATTGTCATTCCAGTTTTATATCAATCTAAATTGAAAAGCTATCCCTGTGCTTATGAGACTACAACTGTAAGCAAGCTCACACTGCCTATCACGTCTGTATTGCATAAAAAAAACAGGCAGAGAATCTTAATATTTATGGCTACAGATTCCCAAAATGTGCTACCATTGTGCAAAGCTTTGTTTCAAGAGTGCTGATATGTAAAGTCTAACTCTTTGTGCTTAATGCAAAATTGCTGTGCATAAATAATGCAGGCAAACCCACTGTAAACTCTTAACGCGGTTAGAAGGAACCTACAGAGCGTGCAATGGTGATTGACTACAACTGCATTTGGTTGTAGTTTTGAACTGTGATAATTGCATAAAAATAGGTTTTTTTTTCATTCTTTTCCAGCTTTTCTCAAAAAGCAGACAAATATTTTGATGTTCATTTCATATGGTAAAACTTAGGCACCTAATATTTTCCCTTCTGGTGGAATAATATTTTTTAGTAAATATGAATTTGTTAACTAATCATTGTGAGAACTGTATTACTTATTACTATTTACCACAGAACGACACTTTTGAGTGAACTAAAGTAATGCCAATGTTAGCATAAATGAACTTTGCTCAAGATATACCATTAGCATGTTTTCATGGCTTATTATTATATTGAGCTTTAAATCCAGCAGAACTTACTTGAGAATTGCTTCGACTTCTGCAGAAAATTGGTGGGATCTGAACTTTCTCTCACACATTGAGCTTCTGGTATCATGTGTTTGAAGTGAAGACATGTCATGCCTACCCTTTAAAGGCAGGCGCTCATTAGTTCAGCTAAAGCCTAGATCCTGTGGTTTAGCCCATTCAGTACTGTGCGGAAACTTCCCCCTCAAAGAAATATATTGTGTTCTGATACAGGACAGAGAGAAATCAAGAGAAAATGCACCGATCCCTTGCGCAGACATGCTGTGAAGCTTGGAAACATGTAGAGGTACTGAACACCAGTGATGTTGACCCAAGAGTGCTCCATAAACCACATTGTGAGTCACACCATCAAAAATAGAAAACAAATGTCAAGTCAAGTCAAGTTTATTGTCACTTAAATATACATACAGGTATACCATCAAAAGAGACAACGTTTCTCCAAACCAGGGTATAAAGCATAGTAGTTCACATGACATGAATATAACAAAGAATAACTTAGGATAAAGTCGACAGATTAATTATACATAAATAAAGAAACTAAAGGGCATAAATTGCATATTGTAAGGTACAGAACAGATTAACCAGTGATACTTCAAATGCAATGTGGCAGGGAGTTTTACATTGATTGATGTATTTCTTTATTTAGAGATACAGCATGGTAACAGGCTCTTCTGGCCTAACGAACTCATGCTACCCAATTACACCCATGTGCCCAATTAACCCAGCGGTCCCCAACCACCAGGCCGCAAAGCATGTGCTACCAGGCCGCGAGGAAACAATATGATTCAGCTGCACCTTTCCTCATTCTCTGTCACGCACTGTTGAACTTGAACGCAGGGTTGCCAACTGTCCCAGATTTGCTGGGACATCCCGTATATTGGGCTAAATTGGTTTGTCCCATACGGGACAGCCGTTGTCCCGTATTTCCCCCGCTAAGGTAGAGCATTCCCATGAAACCTTTCGTGCTGAAATGGCATAAAGCGCAGAAGCAATTACCATTAATTTATGTAGGAAAAATTTTTGAGCGTTCCCAGACCAAAAAATAATCTACCAAATCATACCAAATAATATATGAACCCTAAAATAACACTAACATATAGTAAAAGCAGGAATGATATGATAAATATACAGCCTATATAAAGTAGAAATAACGTATGTACAGTGTAGTCTGGAAGATTAAGCCAAAACCGATTTGTGGAAAAAAAAATCAGCACATACGCGCATGCACGCGTCACATATGCGCACATCACGCATGTGCACACAGGTGCCCGCGCAAGGCTTCATGGTCATGGTAGTCTAACTCGGGGTAAACACAAGTGTCCCGTCAACACACACAAAAGATGCTGGTGAACGCAGCAGGCCAGGCAGCATCTATAGGAAGAGGTACAGTCGACGTTTCAGGCCAGGATCCTTCCTCAGGATTTGACTGCTACTTTTGTCCCTTATTTGGGAGTGAGAAAGTTGGCAACCCTAACTGTAAAAGACATGTTGAAGTGAGTTTAACCCTACTTGAACACCGCCACCCCCCCACCCCCCACCCCCCAGTCGGCTGGTCTGCAAGAATATTGTCAACATTTAACCAGTCCGCGGTGCAAAAAAGGTTGGGGACCCCTGAATTAACCTACTAACCTACTGTTTTTGAAATGTGGGAGGAAACCGGAGCACTTAGAGGAAACCTACAAAATCACAGTGTGAATGTACAATCTCCTTATAGACACCAGCAGGAGTTGAATCCAGATCACTGGTGTTGTGCCAACTGCTACAATAACGTACCACCCCATCTACTGTGAATGCCTGTAAAAAATGAATCTCAGGGTAGTATATGGTGACATATGCATACCTTGATAAAAAATTTACTTTGAACTTTGAAAAAAACAATCTGATAATATTGGACGACAAATATTTTCCATCCTGAATACCTTTGTGTGTTTCTTATGGATTTTGGGCTGCTGATCATGAACATCACCATGACATTTCCCTATCATGCACCATTTTTTTAAATTGCCTATATTTGTTATTTTGATTCATAATTCAAGTCAGAATAACTGATGTCAAGATTAAGGAAGGCATTTTTGTTGGTCCACAAATTAAACAGGTCATCAATGACAGGCAATTCGAAGAACTCTAGTGGGACGGGAGAAAATCAGATGGAAGGCATTCAAGGATTTTATTGAAAATTATCTCGACATCTGCAGAGCACCAAACTACGTACAGCTGATTAACAACATGCTTCAAGCATCCAAAACCATGAAATGCAACATGTCACTTAAGATTCATTTTCTGCATTCCCATTTAGACTTATTCCCTGCAAATCTTAGCACTGTCAGTGACGAGCATGGTGAAAGGTTTCACCAGGACATTGCAGCCATGGAAAAATGGTATCAGGGCAACTAGAATCCATCAATGCCAGCTGATTATTGTTGGACACTTAAGCGAGAAACCTCAGACACTGAGTACAAATGGAAATCATCAACAAAATATTTTTAGATTAGTTGAACTATTGCAAAGTGTCAGCACCATAATACAATTAAGCACATTATATTCAATAAAAGTTAAATTCTTCTTTCTTCAAATTCCTTTATGGTACAAGTAGTCCGAAATTGTCTTTGTATTCAGCTTCAAGCCATCCATCATAAACAAAATAAAAAAATCTGCGGAAGCAACACTTTCAAAAAAAAAATTGCTGCCAAGTGTAATTTCATTGAAGGAGCTCTTACTGATTTTTTTTTGTAACAAATGAGCACCTCTTTTAATCAGAACACACAGACAGGTCCACAACTGTGTTAGTCATTTATTAAGTGGAATCAATAACAGTAATGTCTCGGTTATGGTAAGAGGAACTTCTGTAAGTTTGCCAGGATATCTTTAGAATAAAAAATCCTGACCATCACTGCTCTATTTGGGATTAGCTGAAATATAATTAGAAGCATAATTTGTATTTATGATTGCCTCAGTTAGATTGTTCTGCCAAAAAAATTTGTGCAAGAGCATTCCAAGAAAACACAGCCAAGCAGGGAGTATTTTATTTCCTTTTTTTGTATAATAATTAAGATAACAAATTGAAGAAGTGGAATTAATTTCCCAGAAATTATAACCAATACATATGTTCTGCTCATTCTACCTTATTAAGGTTGATTTACAGTGTCAAATAGCAATACTGCAAGTCATGCACACTACTTATTAAAATGCATGAATATTACAGGAAGGAAAAACTACTGCCTGTACCTTGGATTACAATGCAGTCAGTTCGACCTTTATTCCTGCTGCTGTTTTCTATTGCAAATACCGTGTCTGCCTGTACAACCAATTATTAGTACTCTGCACCCCAGGCTTGTTTTCTCTCTGTACACTATATTCACTGTACATGATGCATTCTCCTCTAAACCAGGGAGTCCATTTTGCAGAATGCATCTGTTCAGAGCACAAGCATAATAACTCTGGGCTTCTGGCTACTTGTCATTTGAACTCCCACTTTGAGCTTGACTTTGAAGCAATTCCAATGAAGCTCAAGGAGCAGTACCTCATTTTTCGACCGGACATATTAGAGTTCTAGACTGAATGTGCAGTTCAACAATTTCAGATCATTTTCTGCCATTCCCAATTACACTTCCTACAAATACATCATGTGTTTCTCGCCTGTCTTGTTTCTTTTACTATATCGTTTGTTTTAAAACAAAAACAGAATGCCAACAGGAAATGTTGAAAATGGCTGATCAAACAGCATTTATGGCAAAAAAATAAGACAATGACCATCATTGAATTATAATGTTGCACTGTTTCTCTTTCATTCCATGATGATTCTTCATCTTTTGTTGCCAACACCATAGTTTCATTTTCTAACCTCTCCTGTCTTCCTCCTAACTATAAACCTTACCTTTTGTTCTTTCCTCTCCTCATACTTTCTCGACACCTTCATTTTTGTTTTATTTCCAATCCTTGTCTTAGTTCTGATGAAGTTTCAACTACCAGATTATTAACTTTGTTTTCTTCTGTATAAACTACCTGATCTGCTGAGTAGTTACCATGTTTTCTGATGCATTGCTATTGATTTTTGGTTTATTCTGTTGCAGTGATAGGATCATTAAAGTGGGTGTCACATCAATTTCTCTAATGCTCCTCTTTATATTTTCTTTGCGAGTGCAGGCTATGGTAATGTAGCTTTAGGAGTTCAACAGTTGAATTAATGGTGACAATAACTAGACTGTTGTAAAAATATAATTTTATCACCAATGTCCTGCAAAGAAAAGTCTGCCATCCTCCACCAATCTGGTCCACATTTATTCTACACCAATCAATGTGACTTGGGGTCTCAACAGGCTGCTGAAATGATTCGAGATAGGTAGGATTAAAGATTGGCAATAATTTCATATCAGATTCGTAGAGGAAAGGAATCCTGGAGCTTGTGTTCAAAGTCAGTTTGTTGCAGCAAAGAGCACAAAAGCTGAATTTTAGGGCAACTTCTAATCTATTTGGAATATGGTTTCAACCCAATAAATTGGCAAGCAAAAATAATGGTTAATTCATTTTGGAATTTTAGTTCAAGTCAAAGTGATTGCCATTCAGTAAAAAGCTTTGACTTTGGCTCCCAGCATTACATAGGCTGGAAAATGTTCTTCAGTCAAAAGTAAAATAATATCAAATTATCTGCACAAGTCAGCAATATTCTGCACCTAATGAGGCATAATAAGATAAATATTCTTTAAAGACTCCCTTGAGCCGTTGAATTTTTTTTGTTCTTCATCTAATAAAAATATTAAATTCAGAATATTGATGTAGTATTGAATAATTAGGTGAATGGCATATATTAGTTAAAAGTGAATGCAAGATGACTAACATACTTATTATGACAGCGCGGCAGGCTATTTAACCATGCCGATTGATCCATGCCTGCTTCCTCTAGACATATCATTCAGTGCCATTCCTGTCACCCTACAACTTATTATCTCTCTCATTTTTTGAAACAAGGTGTATGGTAATTAATACAATTGGTTGAAGTAATGGCATTTATGTATTTTATCCTGTTTCTTAATTCAGGTCTTCTGACTTCTGTCTAGTTGAATTTTGGAAGGGGGCACAAGGCTCAGAGCTGTTAAATCACAAGTTTAGCAGAAGCGACAGAGGACAAAATTCTACCTCCTTGCTTAGCCCATGATTTTCATTCATTAATGTGACATGTTCTGTATTCTCCAGGTACTCTCCCTGTCAGCCGTGCTGGCTCCCAAAATTGTCCCTTTAAAATGTGATTAGGATTATTTGGGGATTTGAATTCATCTTGAAATAGTTGATTTATGAACTATTTTATCATATCATTCTGCAATATAGTTATTAATAAAGAAGGTAAGATCTCTACTGTGTGTCAAGTGCAGCAACAAGGACGCAGAACTTTCTGTCTACTGAACAGAGGAATTTGTAGTCCACTTGTGTTAGACCATTATTCATTTGCATATTTTCTCTCTATCACATATTCTCTCCTTCAAATACTTTAACCATTTTCTGTAATTTAAAATCTATATAAGATAATCATCCTCGGAGGATGTGTAGAAATAGTATATGAGCAAGAATAAATGTTCATAACAATTGAAATAATAAAGTAACTTATTATTCTCATATAGAAATATTCTTTCAACTTGTGAAGAAAGCAAAGGCCAGAGATATGTAAGGAAGATAGTCATTAATAAATCTCGACAATAACAAACTCAGCAGAATATTCTTTACCCAAGAGAGTGATTAAATAGCCTCTACCTAAGTTCTCTAGAGTTTAGAATAATGATGAGTGATCTCATTGAACCATTGAAAAAAATTTAAAGGGCTTGAAAGGGTGAATATGGAGTTTATGTTGACTGTGGTTAGTGTATATTTCTTTACAGGGAACACACCCCATAGTAAGGAGTCAGCCAATCAGGATTGTGATTATCTTCGCCTGGAGGACAATCAGTCCTTATCTACACGGGGCCTGTAGAGTGGTTGAGTATATTCAAGACAGAGCTATATACAGTGCCTATCAAAAGTATTCACTCCCTTGGAAGTTTTCATGTTTTATTGTTTTTCAACATTGAATTATAGTGGATTTAATTTGGCTATTTTGACACCGATCAACAGAAAAAAAGACCCTTTTATGTCAAAGTAAAAACAGATCTCTACAAAGTGATCTCAATTTATTAGAAATATAAAACACAAATATTTTTTGGGGTGTGACTACTTTTGATAGATACTGTATATTTTTAGATGTTAAGGGAATCAAGGGATCTTAGATTAGTGCTGGAAGGTGGCACTGAGGTGAATAATCAGACACAGATACCGTGTGAACCACTGAGTTCTTCCAACAACTCATTTATTTTCCTCCATGTTCCAGCATCTGCAGTCTTTTGTGTCAGTCATGATTGAATTGAATAGTAGAGCAAAACCTGAGGCTAAATGCCCTACCTCTACTGTTTCTTATGTTCTTATTGAATTTGAAACTTGCTACACGAGGAGTGCTATGGTGAATACTATAGATGAATTTTAAGTAAAGTAATATTAGTACTTCATGAATATAAGGGTATAAAGACAGGTTGGAGGATGGTGGAATGGGAAACTAAAGATTAGCATGGACCAATTGGGCAGAGTGGCTTGTTTCTACTCTGTATATTCTACATCATAGAAACATAGAAACATAGAAAATAGGTGCAGGAGTAGGCCATTCGGCCCTTCGAGCCTGCACCGCCATTTATTATGATCATGGCTGATCATCCAACTCAGAACCCCGCCCCAGCCTCCATACCCCCTAACCCCCGTAGCCACAAGGGCCATATCTAACTCCCTCTCAAATATAGCCAATGAACTGGCCTCAACTGTTTCCTGTGGCAGAGAATTCCACAGATTCACCACTCTCTGTGTGAAGAAGTTTTTCCTAATCTCGGTCCTAAAAGGCTTCCCCTCTATCCTCAAACTGTGACCCCTCGTTCTGGACTTCCCCAACATCGGGAACAATCTTCCTGCATCTAGCCTGTCCAATCCCTTTAGGATCTTATACGTTTCAATCAGATCCCCCCTCAATCTTCTAAATTCCAACGAGTACAAGCCCAGTTCATTCTGTCTTTCTTCATATGAAAGTCCTGCCATCCCAGGAATCAATCTGGTGAACCTTCTCTGTACTCCCTCTATGGCAAGGATGTCTTTCCTCAGATTAGGGGACCAAAACTGCACACAATACTCCAGGTGTGGTCTCACCAAGGCCTTGTACAACTGCAGTAGTACCTCCCTGCTCCTGTACTCAAATCCTCTCGCTATAAATGCCAGCATACCATTCGCCTTTTTCACCGCCTGCTGTACCTGCATGCCCACTTTCAATGATTGGTGTATAATGACACCCAGGTCTCGTTGCACCTCCCCTTTTCCCAATCGGCCACCATTCAGATAATAATCTGTTTTCCTATTTTTGCCACCAAAGTGGATAACTTCACATTTATCCACATTAAATTGCATCTGCCATGAATTTGCCCACTCACCCAACCTATCCAAGTCACCCTGCATCCTCTTAGCATCCTCCTCACAGCTAACACTGCCACCCAGCTTCGTGTCATCTGCAAACTTGGAGATGCTGCATTTAATTCCCTCATCCAAGTCATTAATATACATTGTAAACAACTGGGGTCCCAGCACTGAGCCTTGCGGTACCCCACTAGTCACCGCCTGCCATTCTGAAAAGGTCCCGTTTATTCCCACCCTTTGCTTCCTGTCTGCTAACCAACTCTCCACCCACACCAATACCTTACCCCCAATACCGTGTGCTTTAAGTTTGCACACTAATCTCCTGTGTGGGACCTTGTCAAAAGCCTTCTGAAAATCCAAATATACCACATCCACTGGTTCTCCCCTATCCACTCTACTAGTTACATCCTCAAAAAATTCTATGAGATTCGTCAGACATGATTTTCCTTTCACAAATCCATGCTGACTTTGTCCGATCATTTCACTGCTTTCCAAATGTGCTGTTATCACATCCTTGATAACTGACTCCAGCAGTTTCCCCACCACCGACGTTAGGCTAACCGGTCTATAATTCCCCGGTTTCTCTCTCCCTCCTTTTTTAAAAAGTGGAGTTACATTAGCCACCCTCCAATCCTCAGGAACTAGTCCAGAATCTAACGAGTTTTGAAAAATTATCACTAATGCATCCACTATTTCTTGGGCTACTTCCTTAAGCACCCTGGGATGCAGACCATCTGGCCCTGGGGATTTATCTGCCTTCAATCCCTTCAATTTACCTAACACCACTTCCCTACTAACATGTATTTCGCTCAGTTTCTCCATCTCACTGGACCCTCTGTCCCCTACTATTTCTGGAAGATTATTTATGTCCTCCTTAGTGAAGACAGAACCAAAGTAATTATTCAATTGGTCTGCCATGTCCTTGCTCCCCATAGTCAATTCACCTGTTTCTGTCTGCAGGGGACCTACATTTGTCTTTACCAGTCTTTTCCTTTTTACATATCTATAAAAGCTTTTACAGTCCGTTTTAATGTTGCCTGCCAGTTTTCTCTCATAATCTTTTTTCCCCTTCCTAATTAAGCCCTTTGTCCTCCTCTGCTGAACTCTGAATTTCTCCCAGTCCTCAGGTGAGCCACTTTCTCTGGCTAATTTGTATGCTTCTTCTTTGGAATTGATACTATCCCTAATTTCCCTTGTCAGCCACGGGTGCATTACCTCCCCTGATTTATTCTTTTGCCAAACTGGGATGAACATTTGTTGCAGTTCATCCATGCAACCTTTAAATGCCTGCCATTGCATATCCACCGTCAATCCGTTTAGTGTCATTTGCCAGTCTATCTTAGCTAATTCACGTCTCATACCTTCAAAGTTACCCCTCTTTAAGTTCAGAACCTTTGTTTCTGAATTAACTATGTCACTCTCCATCTTAATGAAGAATTCCACCATATTATAATATATATTCCATATATTCCACCATTCTCATAATATAACAAGAGCTCTCACCAATATTGTTTTTCGCAAAATCATTGAAGACTATTAGAACAGTTTGTATCTGAATTAGTCTTTGATGAGGACAAGCTTGGAGAAACTCAAATGTCTATTATTAAGAGGAAACGCTCCAATATTCCCAAGCCCAGGAGTTCAGCATCTTTTTTATAATTATACAGAGCAACACACAGGAAATGCTGGAGGAACTCAGCAGGTCAGGCAGACAAATAAACAGTTGACATTTTGGGCCGAGACCTTTCATCAGGACTCACCCTGTAAAGAAGCATGTAATATACGGTACATGTTTTTTTTTATTTAGGTATTGTGCACATTTGGATTTTAATCTTAAGTTTTGTGTTTCAATATATTCCTCATGCCTAACTCCAAACTTTCTCTCTGGTTTTTCAAATGGTTTCTTATTAAAAATGTATATTGTTTCTCTTTTTAATTTTGAAATTGAATGTCCCGCAGATACAGATTTCCCAAAGAGGTTTCTGCTATAGGTTCCTCACTTGTGATTTTTGGAGTGATCACCCTCACTAACTCATGACCTATAGCCTCTCGATTGTGAGTCATGGAGATTCCTTAGCTGATTCAAGCTAGTAAAAGAAATAGAGAATCAGAGGAAGCCTCCAGAGTGTTCAACATTATAATTGTTTATAACTTTATTTTCCAAATGTCGTGATACACTATTTATGCTTGCTAGTTAAATTACAGTGATTTTGCAAAGGCCACCATTTCCTGAAGTCCGTCCATGAGACCAGCCGTGCAATGTAGTGCAAGCATCCCTAAAACACAGATTTTAATCTCACCACTATCCTCCCCTTTTCAAAGTTCTAAGTTAACTTATTATCAAAGTACATAAAGTATACATCACCATATACAACCCTGAGATCTATTTTCTTACGGGCATACACAGTAAATCTAAGAAACACAACAGAATCAATGAAACACCGTACCCAAAAGGATTGACAAACAACCAAAATGCAAAAGACAACAAACTGTGCAAAGACAAAAGAGAAAAAAAATACTGAATAAATAAGCAATAAATATTGAGAAGATGAAATGAAGAGACATTCCTAAGAAGGGAGCTTATGTTTGCTGGCAAGAATAAATGCTTTTGTTTTTTTCTTCTGGAGGTAAAAAGTAATGACGTTCATCTGTTTGTTTGAATTTACGAAATTTGCATCTCAATGGTTCCATCAAATGATTTAATACAGCAGAGGACTGAGGATGGTAATTTTTTCTGACCTAATCCATTAGCTGTGAAAGGGCAGCTATGTTGTGTGGAGGCCTCTTAAAACAGAGGAACCCATGAGACATTGGTTTTATCTTATGCGATACATTGAACAATAGGGTAATTATATTTTTTCTCTTCATTGATCACACCATTTATCATTATCAAAAATAAAGTTAACCATAGATTAACCCACGGTAAAGCATGTTGCACTAAGTCCCCTGTCAAATGTGACAAATCATGAAACCAAGGGAATTGTTCTTGACTCAGGGGTGTAATCTATTTTCCATTATGCCTCAACTTATTAAATTATTTGGATCTCTCTTTTATCCTCTTTCTATCTCACTTAAATGGATCAGCTCATGCAATCTGGAGACACAGAGAGACTGCAGATGCAGGAAATCTGGATCCTGATAAAGGGTCTCAACCCAAAATGTTGACTTCCATTTCCTTTCACAGATGCCTGACCTGCTGAGTTCCTCCAGCATTTTGTGTGTAACTCATGCAATCCTGCAGCACCGAAAGGGGTTATGCAACCATTTCTGTCTATGTGCCTTTTCAAAAAATATTCAGATGTAGATATTTCTGTTCCAGACAAAAGCCCCTCTGTCACATCCCTCCCACCAATAAGAGTTATACCTTCAGATACCTGGGCACCAGTGCCTAGCACTTACTCTGTGTATCATTGCTTTGTAGTGCTGATCTTTGATTCTTTTTCCCTAAACCATACATCACATTATAATTATGCTGGATTGTTTGTGTGAATGGAAACAAAATTGAGTTCAGCTGTGAAAGGCAACACAGTTAAGTAGTCTCCAGAAACTTTGTAATGAATTAATTTTGCAGCAGAGATAGGGCCACAGATAGTGCAGTCTTGATTGCTTGAAATATGTTGTTATTAATGATAGTCCGTGTCAGGGTTACTGCCACTAAAGTATATATATTAATCATTCTCAAATACCTACACAAACCACAGTGCATTGAGAGTGAAGGGTAAGAGAGGCAGAGAGAGCCTGGACATCCCCTGAGCTGCAGCCATTATGTCAACAAAAAATGGAAAAATATTTTGGAGACATTTAGTCTTCCCTGTCAAAGGTTAAACATGATGGCAGCTCCAGAAACAAAAACGTTTGACTCTTGTGAATTCACTATTAGATTCAGTCATACTGTACATAAAAAAGGAAAGGCTTTCAATTTTAAATTGTCATCTGCTTCTCTGGGAGGTGCACATTGCAGTTTAGTGTGCACCTGTAACTATGGGATACAGTTAAGTGTGTGAGTGAATGAGTGAAGATTCCGTCAGTCAGGGTCAATCACGGATGGTGTGTCCTAGCTATCTAGATATGCAAGCCTGAGCAGTACGATATGAAGAGCAAGCTGTTGACCATGTAGCAAGCACCCCCTCTCCACACATCTGATGAATCGAAAGGAACGGCAGACACTGATACAGTTTGGTACCAGCAGCATTACAGGAGTTGCCAGTCGGCATTAAACTAAACATAGGGCTGCCCTAGGGACTCCAGTTCTGGATATTTCCCTTGGGGTTTACTCCTGAAGCCTTCCCCATGAGTGGGTATAGCTGTAAGGCAGCAGAGGTTTGAGATCAGAGTTTTCCTTCTTCTCGGTGAGCTGCCAGTCACGGCTGATGAGCCCCATCTGTCCGATGCAACTGTAACAGCCTTTGCCCCTTCTCCTGTCAGTAGAAATGATTCCACCAGGCTTAGTAGCTAAGCCACACATGAAGGTCGAGAGCTGGACTCGGTTGTCAGAGACTACTTAAGGCACACATTGTTGGAGTGATTTTTGGGTTTAGGTCATTTACATTCAGCAAATGGCTTTGGCCACCAGTCTTCTGTTCCTTGACAATGTTTTGTGGATTTAGTTTTTAACAATGCACTTCCTAAAAGCTGTGAATCCCAGTCCAGAGATGATGCTGGCATCTGTGGGATGAATGTGAATCAGAAGGTGTGACGTTTGTATGTAGCTTCAAAAGAAAGCATTGTCTATACTTGTAAATATGGAATTGTCCTTTGCGTTTAGTAAATAAATATCGAGCCCCACATTGGGACAGCAGACCTTTCCACCAAAAGCGTCTCCATATGATGCCTGCTGTACCTTGTTTTGTCGAATAAAGAAGCTACTTTGTATCTACCAGTGATTCTGTCCGGTGATTTCATTCACGCAACAACACACACCATTATGAGCATTTAATAGGTAATAAGAGCTTGTCCCCATTACCACCCCTGGCTATAACAACCTTAAGGAATCTTAAATGGAAATACATTTCTGCTAATCTATGCAACAATAGTCTTGTTTGCTGTGTGAAATCAATCCTAGGTATATCAGAGAGGCAAAATATATTCAAATATTCTTTATAATTAAGATCCTATAGAAATTTAAAAGTCAGGTACAGTTAACTTAGCATGAAATACCACTGTTCTTTGTAGACCTTTTGCTAGGCAGTTCCGTGACCAACAGTTTATATTTTCAGACATATATTTAAGAACATGTATTAGCAATTGTCAAAGGTAGAGAGCTAATTAGCTTGCTGTGTGATAGGTTATATTCATATTAAAGAGTTTTAACTTTCTCTGAAGTGTTACAGCACTTATACACAAAGGTGAAGTACAGAGCTATCTTTGTCCTTCTACATTTTTCTGCTTTTGTAATTGATATAAATTTACTGGCTTTACAAATTGCTGTTCTTTTTCTTATTTAATATTAGATAATTTTGTTTTATAGTCATTTGGAGTGAATTGCCCACATGATTATTGAATGTTAAATTTTGGAATTGCTCCAAATTTGTCATTTTTCTGGTGGCTAAAGATAATTTGAAGACAATATCTGAAGTAAAGTGACAACAATGCTATATTTACAATTTATACAGCACAACCTATTTATGGGTGTAGTGTATTCAATATCTCAGTAATATTTGGGTAATATTACTGAGTAGCGTATATTGTTTGATTGAGCATTCTTTGTTTGTTTACATAATTCATTATGAGTTATATGTGAGAAGTACATAATGAAATACGTCATTATTCCACCACGTCATTTGTGAACACGTCACTAAAGAAAGAAACTAAGTACACAAATACACCAGCATGTTGTGTGTGCTGCTTTGGATATCTGGCATCTGCAGAATTTTTTGTGTTTATAAGTATACAAATATCCTAGGCTACTGTGCTTTTCTTTTGATTAGTTTCTGGAGTTAAAGAATATAACAGTGAGAACAAGGAAGTTTCAAAACGGCCAATTACCTACCTGTTGAAGCTCAGCACATATTTCTTTGGAAGGAGGAGAGAGAAGATTGAGTTTTTAAAAAAGTGCAGCATGTGTTTCTTCGGAAGAGGACAGAGACAGTCGAGTTAAATAAAAGGCAGCAAATTAACAAAGTTAACAGGCAACATGTATGGCCATGATGCATACAGGATGATGATAATCATAAACAAAAAAAGCAGAAATGGCGAGCCACATCAAAAAATAGATGCATTTGATTGCACAACAGGTAATTGGATAATGTATACAGAACAAATTGAGCAGTATTTTGAAGCAAATGAAATATCCGATGAAAAGCGAGAGCCAGTGGACTGAATTCAGTTTGCTTAGAAGTTTAAGTGTTCCAACCAAACCAGCCAAAGTGAGCTTTGCTGATATCAGGAAGGTCACGCAGGAACATTAAGAACTGAAATCATTGATGATTGCAGATTGCTTTAGCTTTCATAAGGGGATTCAAAAGGAAGAGGAGTACATTTCAGCTTACAGGGCTGAATTGAAGAGATTGCCTAAGCATTGTCAGTTCAGTGATAGGCGTAATGATGCACTGAGAGATCGTTTAGTTTGTGGACTCTTACAAGAGAGCATTCAAAAATTGCTCCTAACTGAAGCACAACTCACATTTAAAAGAGCAGTTGAAATCACTGCATCAATGGAAACGGCAGACAAAGACACAATTGAGTTGCAATCAGGAATGGAAGTGAGTGTGAACAAAATTGCTACATCTAAACAGAAGCCTGCATGGCCAAACAAATTATGTTACCGTTGTGGCAGAGGCTTACATACGCCAGACCAGTGTAAGTTTAAAGGCAAAAGTTGTAGGAAATGCAACAAACTAGGACACATGCAAAGAGTATGTTGGGCAGACAAAATAAATGGACTGCACAGGGAAGAGCACTAGTCTGCATGGTGTTAATGAAAACCCTTATAATGATGAAAGTAGCACAGGACTGAGCAGCTTTGAGTTTTTCAATGTGCTAACTAACAAGGGACAAGCAATATGGCTTACATCTGAACGGCAAATTAATTAAAATGGAATAGGACACTGGCTCAACTGTTTCTGTCATTACACAAAATGAGTTTCAACTGCTTTTTAAAGATACTAAACTGAACCCTGCAGATATCCAACTAAGGACTTGTACTGGGGAAAAGATAACTCCAGTGGGAATAACGTTTGTAACAGTGAAATACAACAACCAACAAGCCACCTTGGACTTGTATGTGGTAAAAGCAGGAGGGCCAGCATTGTGGGGTTGTGTTTGGCTGAGCCAACTACAGCTTGATTGGAGATCCATACACCATGTGCATGCCACATCCCCTGCAACAGAGTCAACTGAAAGTGAATTAAGAAAGATACTGGATGATGCCACAGCATTGTTCACAGATGGCATTGGAAAACTCAAGCATATCAAGGGTAAGATAGTGCTGAATGAAAATGCCACACTCAAGTTTTACAACACTCATCCAGTTCTTTATATCATCCGTGATGAAGTAGCCAATGAGCAAGATTGCATAGAGGCTGAAGGAACTCTTTCCAAGTTTGGGTGGAGTCATTGGGCAATACCTGTGGTCCCAGTAGCCAAGAAGAATGGGTCTGTCAGGATCTGTGGTGATTTTAAAGTCACCATCAACCCAGTACTGAAAGTTGATCAATACCCTCTGTCCAGGATAGAGAATATCTTCATAAACATTTTGGGAAGGAAACAATTCAGCAAAGTGGACTTAGCTAAGGCCTACCTACAGATGGAGATGGAATAAGGGTCCAAGTGTTTCTCACCATAAACACTCACAAAGGGCTTTATCATGATAATATTCTTATTTTTGGAGTAGCATCTGCACCTGCACTCAGGTGCTGCAAGGATGCCCTGGCACTCAGTGTTACCTGGATGACATCATTGTTACTGGTGAGGATGACAAAGAACATCTCTAAAATCTCAAGACACATTGATTATGGGCTCAGAGCACAACACAACAAATGTGAATTCTTTAAACCAAACATCACTTACAGTGGTCCCAAGGACTTACAAGGATTGCATAAATGTAATGAGAAAACGCTAGCAGTGGTGGATGCCCCAAGGCCAAAGTTGTGGCTCTTTTTATGATTTTTCACTTACTATAGCAGGTTTCTGTCCAACCTGGCTACTGTGCTCCACCCCTTGAACTCATTACTGCAGATCAGGAAGAAATAGCAATGGACAAAGCAGTATGAGGTGGCTTTTCCAAAAGGTAAGGGAAATGGTGATGTCAGACACTGTACTCACACATTATAATCCACATTATCCAGTCAAGCTTGCCTGTGATGCCTCACCTTATGGTCTAGGTGCAGTCATGTCACGTGTTATGAGTGATGGAAGTGAATACCTCATAGCCTTTGCATCACGTTTCCTTACCACTGTAGAGAAAAATTACACACAGAGAGGCCCTGAGTCTGGTTTGGGGAGTAAAACGTTTCAACCAGTACAGGAGAGAGTGCATCCTCTTACTGATCAGCAAGTACTAGTGTCTAATTTCAGTCCACAGGAGGGTGTTCCACTAACAGCAGCAGCACAAATGGCCTCTGTTCCTTGGAGGACACAATTACAAGAGCAAATTCAAGAGAACAACTGATGATGGAAATGCTGACAGATTGTCTTGTTTACCCCAGAAAAGGAAGTACCAGAAAAAAATGACAAACAAGGACAAAAGAAGTGTATTCTCCCTAATGCAAATTGAAAGTCTCCCTATTACAGCAGAGATAATCTGAAGGGAAACCAGAAAACACCACACACTGTCTCAGGTCTACATGGCAACCCAACATGGCTGAAATATGCAGTGGAAGTTCCAGTTCCCCCATTATACCAGCACCAGGATGAACTTGCCCTTGACAAGGGTTGCCTTAGGTGGGGATTGTTACATCCAACCTGAGAGCTAAGGTGTTGGAAGAGCTAAAGTACGAGCTGGTCATCTAGGTGTGGTCAAAATGAAAGCATTCTCCCAAAGCTTTGTCTGGTGGCTGGGATAGATCAGCAGATCTAGCAGCTTGCCGTGCACTGTTCAGAATGCCAACATGTCCAGAAGATGCAAAGAGCAACACCTCCCCATCCCTGGGAATGGCCTGCATTGCCCTGGCAGAGGATTCATGTTTCATAGACACAAGTCTCACCTACCAAACAGAGTGACCCTCACCCCTTTGTCGGGAAAGACAACATCCCACAAGAGTAAGAAATCCTCCACAGCAATTTAATCTTTAGGCCTGAATGGGACAATTTCAAATTTACCATGCTGTAGATGTCTAGGATGTCTATATAGTAGTTGTAATATAGAGCATACTATACTGTATATATATAAAATGACTAGAGAACAATACATTACATATTTGAGTTGAGATGTATTCTATATGGAGTTGACATTTATAACTAAGCAGTGAAGAATGTCATGTGTTTAATATCACAGTAATATTTGGGTTATATTGTAAATATATTGTTTCATGAAGCATTCTTTCATTATGGGTTATTTGTAAGAGGTACGTGAATACTGTATGTCACTACACTATCACAACATATGTGAGTGCCTCACTGAAAGAAGACACTAAGTACACAAGTTCCTGTGTTTTTCTTTTGATTAGTTTCTAGAGCACCATATAACGTCAAAAGGTGTAAGCATTCTGCAGGTTGCTTGGGATTGGAAAATGGACTTGGACTTGGAAAAAAAGCTTGTGTTTCCCCCAGACATTGCAGCTACAACACTCCAGCCAGACATGGTCCTGTAGTCCACAACAGACAAGCTAGCATATGTTGTGGAATTGACGGTACCATGGGAAGATGGTGTCGAAGAAGCTTACGAGACGAAAAAGACCAAGTACTTTGAACTGGCAACTGAGGCTGCCCAGAATGGCTGGAAGACCAAGATTTTCCCTGTAGAAATGGGACGCAGGGGATTAGCTGCTACATCTACAACCAGTCTATTGAGGAAGATGGGGGTGAGGGGTTATTCACTCCAACAAGCAATCAAGTCCTTGTCAAACGCAGCAGAAGAAAGCAGCAATTGGATTTGGATTAAAAGGAAAGACAACAACTGGGCTGCAAGATGAAGACAGGAGGGTATGGAACTGAGGGGGGTGTATCTGGGACGCCAGGTAGCACCGTTGAGCCCTCTGGAGACGTCGTGGGCTTATCAACGAAACGTCAAAGAAGGAGGGTGCCCACCTGATGACCCCGATGAGGTACCTACCCTCCCTCCTTGTCACCACTCCAAGCCCACTGCCAACATCGAGAGTGCCGACTCACCACAGGGATTGAAACATCAAGTCCTAGTAGCTCTACTACTACAAAACATAACAATGGGTGTAGCCCTCCCCACCATCGAGCCAACATATATCGCAAAGGATGCTCACATTCTGGGACATGCCCTATTCTCCTTTCTACCGTCAGGGAGGAGTTAAGGGATGCTGAAGATTTATAATCTATAATTCATGATTGTAATTTATAGTAATTTTATGTCTTTGCACTGTACTGCTGCTGCAAAATAATAAATTTCACACTGTATAAATCAATGATAATAATTCTGATTCTGATGCTGATATACGAGTTTCATTAGGTGTAAATGCATCGAGTGATTTACGTTTGCTGTTAGCGCCAAAATGGATTTTGTCCTGCGGTTGGAGGCCTGTCTGTGCAGGTAGGTGTTGGGGGTGGAAGCTGCTGCTGCTGCTTGTTGAATGTTGACTGCGTGGTGTTCCGCTGAACATTGTGAACATGCTACGTTGCAGCCGGAATATGTGGTGACACTTGCAGGCTGCCCTCAGCATGTCCTCATTTTTGTTAAAGCAAACGATTCATTTCACTGTATATTTCGATGTACGTGTGATTAACAAATAAATCTCATCTAATCTGATTTAAAATCGATTTTGAAAATCAGTGCATAATGCTTGTCATAGAAACATAGAAAATAGGTGCAGGAGTAGGCCATTCGGCCCTTCGAGCCTGCACCGCCATTTATTATGATCATGGCTGATCATCCAACTCAGATAGGGTTATCAGAAACCTAGGTGCTGACGGAGATGACGTCATGTTTAAGTCATGTCTAACACTGGAGTTGTATTACCATGCAACACACACCAAGGTTGCTGGTGAACGCAGCAGGCCAGACAGCATCTCTAGGAAGAGGTACAGTCGACGTTTCAGGCCGAGGCCCTTCGTCAGGACTAACTGCAGGAAGAGTTAGTAAGAGATTTGAAAGTGGGAGGGGGAGGGGGAGATCCAAAATGATAGGAGAAGACAGGAGGGGGAGGGATGGAGCCAAGAGCTGGACAGGTGATTGGCAAAAGGGATATGAGAGGATCATGGGACAGGAGGCCTAGGGAGAAGGAAAAGGGGGAGGGGGGGAAGCCCAGAGGATGGGCAAGGGGTATATTCAGAGGGACAGAGGGAGAAAAAGGAGAGTGAGAGAAAGAATGTGTGTATAAAAATAAGTAACAGATGGGGTACGAGGGGGAGGTGGGGCATTAGCGGAAGTTAGAGAAGTCAATGTTCATGCCATCAGGTTGGAGGCTACCCAGACGGAATATAAGGTGTTGTTCCTCCAACCTGAGTGTGGCTTCATCTTTACAGTAGAGGAGGCCGTGGATGGACATGTCAGAATGGGAATGGGATGTGGAATTAAAACGTTTGGCCACTGGGAGATCCTGCTTTCTCTGGCGGACAGAGCATAGATGTTCAGCAAAGCGGTCTCCCAGTCTGCGTCGGGTCTCGCCAATATATAAAAGGCCACATCGGGAGCACCGGACGCAGTATATCACCCCAGTCGACTCACAGGTGAAGTGTTCCCTCACCTGGAAGGACTGTTTGGGGCCCTGAATGGTGGTAAGGGAGGAAGTGTAAGGGCATGTGTAGCACTTGTTCCGCTTACAAGGATAAGTGCCAGAGGGAGATCAGTGGGGAGGGATGGGGGGGACGAATGGACGAGGGAGTCGCGTAGAGGGTGATCCCCGCGGAAAGCGGGGGGGGTGGGGAGGGAAAGACGTGCTTAGTGGTGGGATCCCGTTGGAGGTGGCGGAAGTTACGGAGAATATGATGGACCCGGAGGCTGGTGAGGAGGTAGGTGAGGACCAGGGGAACCCTATTCCTAGAGGGGTGGTGGGAGGATGGAGTGAGAGCAGATGTGCGTGAAATGGGGGAGATGCGTCTGAGAGCAGAGTTGATGGTGGAGGAAGGGAAACCCCTTTCTTTAAAAAAGGAGGACATCTCCCTCGTCCTGGAATGAAAAGCCTCATCCTGAGAGCAGATGCGGTGGAGATGAAGGAATTGCGAGAAGGGGATGGCATTTTTGCAAGAGACAGGGTGAGAAGAGGGATAGTCCAGATAGCTGTGAGAGTCAGTAGGCTTATAGTAGACATCAGTGGATAAGCTGTCTCCAGAGACAGAGACAGAAAGATCTAGAAAAGGGAGAGGGGTGTTGGAAATGGACCAGGTAAACTTGAGGGCAGGGTGAAATTTGGAGGCATAGCTAATAAAGTCAATGAGCTCAGCATGCATGCAGGAAGCAGCGCCAATGCAGTCGTCGATGTAGTGAAGGAAAAGTGGGGGACAGATACCAGAGTAGGTACGGAACATAGATTGTTCCGCAAAGCCAACAAAAAGGCAGGCATAGCTAGGACCCATATGGGTGCCCATAGCTACACCTTTAGTTTGGAGGTAGTGGGAGGAGCCAAAGGAGAAATTATTAAGAGTAAGGACTAATTCGGCTAGACGGAGCAGAGTGGTGGTAGAGGGGAACTGATTAGGTCTGGAATCCAAAAAGAAGCGGAGAGCTTTGAGACCTTCCTGATGGGTGATGGAAGTATATAGGGACTGGACATCCATGGTGAAAATAAAGCGGTGGGGGCCAGGGAGCTTAAAATCATCGAAAAGTTTAAGAGCGTGAGAAGTGTCATGAACATAGGTAGGAAGGGATTGAACAAGGGGGGATAAAACCGTGTCGAGGTATGCAGAAACGAGTTCGGTGGGGCAGGAGCAAGCTGAGACAATAGGTCGGCCAGGAGGTAGAAACGGGAAGTGCGAGGTGTGGGAACTATAAGGTTGGTAGCAGTGGATGGGAGATCCCCTGAGCGGATAAAGTTGATGATGGTGTGGGAGACAATGGCCGGGTGTTCCTTAGTGGGGTCACGATCGAGGGGTAAATAAGAGGAGGTATCCGCGAGTTGTCGCTGTGCCTCGGCAAGGTAGAGGTCAGTACGCCAGACTACAACAGCACCCCCCTTATCGGCGGGTTTAATAATAAGGTTAGGATTAGTGCAGAGGGAGTGGAGAGCAGAGCGTTCCAAGGGAGTGGAGAGCAGAGCGTTCCAAAGGAGTGAGGTTGGAATGGGGACAAGGTGCGGTGAAGTGGAGACGGTTGATGTCCCATCGGCAATTAACGATAAAGAGATACAGAGCAGGCAGAAGACCAGAGCGGGGTGTCCATGAAGAAGAGGAGGGTTGAAGACGGGCGAAGGGGTCATTGGTGGGGGTGGAAGAGTCCTTGCCGAAGAAGTAGGCTCAGAGACGGAGACGGCGGAAGAAGAGTTCCGCATCATGGCGAACACGGAACTCGCAGAGGTGTGGGCGAAGGGGGACAAAGGTGAGGCCCTTACTGAGGACAGAGCGTTCTGCCTCCGACAGTTGAAGGTCGGAGGGGATGGTAAAGACCTGGCATGGATGAGAGCTGGGATCAGAGGGGGGAGGGGGGAGGCTGGGGGTGTCAGTGGTTTCTTGCGACATACTCAGAACTCCTTATCATTGATGAAATCATTGCAAAATTACAGTGCTTGAATTGTTAATTAAACAAATCAAATTAACTACTTTACTGTACTTTTCTTCCTAAGAAATTCTTTACAAATAACCCTTAAAGAACTTCATGTCCTAAAATCTCTACTAGCTCCTCAGAGCTATCCTGGACCCAACTGAGATTATTGCAATTTTCAAAAGAAATTGTCTAGGATTCCTTGCAAATTTGATTTTATATTATTCTTTCTCTCAAAACATTTAAGAGCTACATTGAGTGCAGTTGCAGAAATACAATAATATTAATATTTAGTACCGGAGTTAGTAAGTTTTTAAAAACTAAACACAAAAATCGTTGGCGTTGCATTAAAATATTGCACTGGCTAATCTTTAGATATCATCATTGTAGCAAATTGTTTTATATAGTGTAATTAACATTTCCAAAGCAACTGGACTATATCATGGATTAGCTAAAGCAAGCTAACTGATAGCAAATGCCAAACTGAGGAATTTTCAAATGCATTGTGCAATTGCTTCCTCTAGTGAGCTAGTGTTTTCTTAGAGCGGCTTTTTTCGGCTTGTAAAGCTTTGTAATAATGCCTGTCAATAATATAACGTAGGCTGTATGATTTATGTGAGACCAACTCTATTCTGTGGAATCATTATGTAATAAATCTATTCTATGACATTTAGTCTAAGGTAAGTTTCTAATTACAGACAGAAACCATCGCAGCTGATGCAAAAGTACCTAGGAGCATAACACTGTCATTAAGGTAAATGTAACTTTGTTGTGTGAAGATATTAATTGATAACCAATTTCTTTGAACAATTTGACATTTTAAAACAAATATTTGGTATTTATTTTGAAATGCCAGAACAAATTTCTATTGGCAGACATTAGTGACACTATTTCTTTCTCTCACTTTCTCTGTTTCCATCATAACATAAATACACATTGATAAAGGCATAATTTAGATGTGACTCATTGGAAGGTCGCTGAGTTCTGAATAGGATCATTTAGGTACTTAAAATTTAATGAAAATGAGACTAGCAATAAAAGATCACACCAAAAGCATCATTGGGTTAAAGGGTTTGGAATCAGACTGATTTGATCACATAAACTAATGGCAAAAATAGACGTCAGTATGACTTGATTTGTGATACAGCCACGTCAGCTGTGATTAAAATCTTGTCCCTTGCAAGTTTCTAAATGAAGTAATATAAAGATGACAGATGTTGGGCACTCTTAAAGTTCTATGTATATAGTGGACAGTTTTACACTAAGAGAGGCTATCAGTTAACAAATATTTTTCCATAAGGATTCATCAATGAAAGACAGAATTTTAATGGACAATCAAGGAAAAATTTCTTGCATTGGCTGCATTGCTAAAGAAAGTGTTGATTTTCTTTGTTTCCTTTTGTCAGGTCTATGAAGGCAGATACCTCCCAGTCTCCACCCAGGCAATAGGAGTCACCTGCCACTCATTTCCAACTCATTGCCTGCAGCCTATTTAAACCCACCTCTCCGTGAACCAGCCAGCTTCAACCAGTTGCTTCTAGACTTCAGGAACCTTGTTGCCTTGTTGTGTTCAGCATTTGTTCTCTCTTGTTTTGTGGCCCCTTGTGGCTTGTTATTTTGCAGTTTTTTTATTAAAACTGGTTCTCACAATTAAATTGTCTCCACTGCTCTGCTCTTGGATCAAGTCTCTTCTAAATTTCCTGACAAGATGGGTGAACCAGCAAGTGACCCCGCAGAGCTTGCTTGCCTGAAGGAAATCATCAGCTGATAGGAGTACACAAATCAGAAGCAGCAGGAAACTATTCACCATCTGCTCACCACTTTCAATCAACACTCCATCTCATTACAGCAACCCTGCACCAGTCAACCACCTCCCCTGGAGTCCCATATTCTGGTGCCCGAATGCTTCAACAGATCTCCAACCCAATGCCGCATCTTTCTGTCCCAGTGCATCTTACACTTCAAGCTCCAGTCATCTCTGTACTCTACAGACTGAGCCAAGATTGGCTTTGCCACCTCTGTTTTGACTAGGTGAGCTCTGACCAAAGCCACCACTAAATTAGACAATAAAAACACCAAATAAATTCTTCTTGGGCTTCCAGCCAGGTACAGATATTAATTATGACTGATATTTCAGTGACAAACTCTACCATCTTCATTAGGGATGATGCCTGGGCATGCCTAGTCAGGTGGTATTTATACCCCCGTCATCCATCCCTCCTGATTAGTTACTCCTTGTCCAATTAGGTTTCTGCTCTCCTACCTTGTTTACAATCAGATTCCAGTTCTTACTTAGAGCAAGACCTTCGTCTTTGTTAGAATTCTTTTCCTCTAGTTTTATTTCAATGGCTTTCTTCATCAGGCAGTCCCAAAAGCCATTGATGCGGCACAGTAGTCTTATGCCATCGAAGTCAATCCTATGACCATTGCGAACGCACTTTTCTGCACTGCCTAATTTCTCCGGGTAACCTAAACGGATAAACCTCCCTGGCTCCTTGATGCGGGTTTCCACCATGAGACCATAAGACCATAAGACAAAGGAGCAGAAGTCGGCCATTCAGCCTATCGAGTCTGCTCCGCCATTTTATCATGAGCTGATCCATTCTCCCAATCAGTCCCACTCCCCCGCCTTCTCACCATAACCTTTGATGCCCTGGCTACTCAGATACCTATTAATTTCTGCCTCAAACACACCCAATGACTTGGCCTCCTCTGCCGCCCATGGCAACAAATTCCATAGATTCACCACCCTGTGACTAAAAAAATTTCTTCGCAACTGTTCTGAACGGGCGCCCTTCAAACCTTAAGTCACTCCCTCTCGTACTAGACTCCCCCATCATGGGAAACAACTTTGCCACATCCACTCTGTCCATGCCTTTTAACATTCGAAATGTTTCTATGAGGTTCCCCCTCATTCTTCTAAACTCCAAGGAATACAGTCCAAGAGCGGAAAAACGTTCTTCATATGTTAACCCTCTTATTCCCAGAATCATTCTAGTGAATCTTCTCTGTACCCTCTCCAACATCAGCACACCCTTTCTTAAATAGGGAAACCAAAACTGCCCACAGTACTCCAAGTGAGGTCTCACCAGCACCTTATAGAGCCTCAACATCACATCCCTACTCCTATACTCTATCCCTCTAGAAATGAATGCCAACATTGCATTCGCCTTCTTCACTACCGACTCAATCTGGAGGTTAACCTTAAGGGTATCCTGTACAAGGACTCTCAAGTCCTGTTGCATCTCAGAACTTTGAATTCTCTCCCCATTTAAATAATAGACTGCCCGTTTATTTCTTCTGCCAAAGTGCATAACCATACACTTTCCTATATTGTATTTCATTTGCCACTTCTTTGCCCATTCTTCCAATCTATCCAAGTCTCTCTGCAGACTCTGTTTCCTCAGCACTACCAGCCCCTCCACCTATCTTCGTATCATCAGCAAACTTAGCCACAAAGCCATCTATTCCATAATCCAAATCGTTGATGTACAATGTAAAAAGAAGTGACCCCAACACGGACCCCTGTGGAACACCACTGGTAACCGGCAGCCAACCAGAATAGGATCCCTTTATTCCCTCTCTCTGTTTCCTGCCAATCAGCCAACGCTCTATCCACGTATGCAACTTTCCTGTAATTCCATGGGCTCTTATCTTGTTAAATAGCCTCATGTGTGGCACCTTGTCAAAGGCCTTCTGAAAATCCAAATATACAACATCCACTACATCTCCCTTGTCTAGCCTACTGGTAATTTCCTCAAAAAATTGTAATAGGTTTGTCAGGCAGGATTTTCCTTTAAGGAAACCATGCTGAGTTCTGCCTATTTTGTCATATGCCTCCAGGTACTCCGTAACCTCATCCTTGACAATCGACTCCAACAACTTCCCAACCACTGATGTCAAGCTAACAGGTCTATAGTTTCTTTTTTGCTTCCTTGCCCCTTCTTAAATAGCGGAGTGACATTTGCAATCTTCCAGTCCTCCGGAACCATGCCAGAATCTATCGACTTTTGAAAGATCATCGCTAATGCCTCCACAATCTCCACAGCTACTTCCTTCAGAACACAAGGGTGCATTCCATCTGGTCCAGGAGATTTATCTACCTTTAGACTATTCAGCTTCCTGAGTACTTTCTCTGTCATAATTGTGACTGCGCACACTTCTCTTCCCTGCCACCCTTGAGTGTCTGGTATACTGCTGATGTCTTCCTCAGTGAAGACTGATGCAAAATACTCGTTCAGTTCTCCTGCCATCTCCTTATCTCCTATTACAATTTCTCTAGCATCATTTTCCATCGGTCCTATATCTACTCTCACCTGTCTTTTACTCTTTATATACTTGAAAAAGCTTTTAGTATCCTCTTCGATATTATTTGCTAGCTTCCTTTCAAAGTTCATCTTTTCCCTCTTAATGACCTTCTTAGTTTCCTTTTGTAAGCTTTTAAAAACTTCCCAATCTTCTGTCTTCCCACTAATTTTTGCTTCCTTGTATGCCCTCTCCTTTGCTTTAACTTTGGCTTTGACTTCTCTTGTAAGCCACGGTTGCACCTTTCTTCCATTCGAAAATTTCTCCTTTTTTGGAATATACCTGTCTTGCACCTTCCTCACTTCTTGCATAAACTCCAGCCACTGCTGCTCTGCCATCCTTCCTGCTAGTGTCCCTTTCCAGTCAACTTTGGCCAGTTCTTCTTTCATGCCACTATAATTTCCTTTACTCCACTGACATACCAACACATCGGATTTTGGCTTCTCTTTTTCAAATTTCACAGTGAACTCAATCATGTTATGATCACTGTCTCCTAAGGGTTCCTTCACCTCAATCTCTCTAATCACCTCCAGTTCATTACACAATACTCAATCCAGTACAGCCGATCCCCTAGTGGGCTCAACAACAAGCTGTTCTAAAAAGCCATCTCGCAGACATTCTACAAATTCTCTCTCTTGAGATCCAGTGCCGACCTGATTTTCCCAATCCACTCGCATGTTAAAATCCCCCACAATTATCATAATACTGCCCTTCTGACAAGCCTTTTCTATTTCCTGCTGTAATTTGTAGTCCACATCACTGCAGCTGTTTGGAGGCCTATAAATAACTGCCATCAGGGTCCTTTTACCCCTGCTATTTCTTAGCTCAACCCATAAAGATTCTGCACTTTCCGATCCTATATCACCTCTTTCTAATGATTTAATATCATTTCTTACCAATAAAGCCACGCCTCCCCCTCTGCCTACCTTCCTATCCTTCCGATACACCGTGTATCCTTGGACGTTCAGCTCCCAGAGACATGCATCCTTTAGCCACGTCTCAGTGATGGCCACAATATCATACTTGCCAATCTGTAGCTGTATGACAAGATCATCCACTTTATTCCTTATGCTGCATGCATTTAAGTATAATACCTTAAGACCAGTATTTGGTACTTTTCGCTTTGATTTCACTCCAACTTTATTGCACTGCAACTCATCCCAATGGCTACAAATTTGACCCATCACCTGCCTGTCTTTCCTGACATCTTTACTGCTCACTATCATAGATTTATTTCTGTTTTCTCCTTCCTCTGCTCTATCATTCCAGTTTCCATCCCCCTGCCAAATTAGTTTAAACCCTCCCTAACAGCCCTATTAAACCTTCCCGCCAGGATATTGGTCCCCTTCGGGTTCAGGTGTAACCTGTCCTTTTTGAACAGGTCATACTTCCCCCAGAAGAGATCCCAATTATCCAAGAATCTGAAGCCCTGCCCCCTGCACCAGTCTCCCAGCCACGCATTCATCTGCCTGATCCTACTATTCTTGCCCTCGCTAGCACATGGCAGAGATAGCAATCCCAAGATTACTACCTTGGAAGTCCTGCTTCTCGGTTTCCTTCCTAACTCCCGGAAATCTCTCTTCAGGACCTCCTCCCTTCTCCTATCTATGTCATTGGTACCAACATGTACCAAGACAACTGGCTGCTCACCCTCTCCCTTCAGAATATTCTGGACCCGATCTGAGACATCTCATACCCTGACACCTGGGAGGCGACACACCATGCGGGTATCTCTGTCAGGCTCACAGAATCTCCTGTCTGTTCCCCTGACTATGGAATCCCCAATGACTACCGCATTTCTCTTCACCCTCCTTCTCTCATGCACAACAGCGCCAGGCTCAGTGCCAGAGACCCGGTCACCGTGGGCGTCCCCTGTCAGGTCATCCCCCTCAACAGCACCCAGAACAAGATATTTGTTGCCGAGGGGGACAGCCACAGGGGCGCTCTCCACTATCCAGGCATTTTCCTTCCCTCTCCTGACAGTCTCGTCTGGCTGATATACGCTGCTCCACATTCACAGGGAGTCCTGTAAACGCCAGCCGACCTGAGTCCCAGGTCATCTTTAACTGGCATAAGCTGTGATTTGAGCTTCCTTACTGTCACAATGGGGGGCATTGGGAACTGATCCAAATGCAAGACACAGACACTGAAGTACAAGGAACAGGGCTTGACTAGAGTAGGGCTTGACAGGATACAGGCAAGGAGCAGGGTCAAGAATGCAGAGTTGGGCTTGGACCCCAAGCCAGAGACTGGACAAGGAACCAGATCCTGGGTCTTGCCTCAGGCTCGGGCCCCAGAACCAGGCATGGACATGACTTGACTGCAGGACTGGAGGCTGGGGTCTTGAGGCTTGAGGCTTGGAGACAGGCTTGGGGTCTTGAGGCTTAAGGCTTGGAGACAGGCTTGGGGTCTTGAGGCTTAAGGCTTGGAGACAGGCTTGGGGTCTTGAGGCTTAAGGCTTGGAGACAGGCTTATGGTCTTGAGGCTGGAGGCTTGGAGACAGGCTTATGGTCTTGAGGCTGGAGGCTTGGAGACAGGCTTATGGTCTTGAGGCTGGAGGCTTGGAGACAGGCTTATGGTCTTGAGGCTGGAGGCTTGGAGACAGGCTTGGGGTCTTGAGGCTGGAGGCTGGGGTCTTGGGTCTTGGAATGCAGAGGCTGATAACTCAGAGGTTGGAGCTCAGAGACAGGCTGGGAACTGTACATCAACATGGAGCCGGGACTTATCCTTTGAAAAGCCGGGACTCATCTTCAACACGACACCAACATGAGACAGGACAGAACATAGACATAGGGCTGAGACTTATACTTAGACAAGCTGGGACACAACTTCTTTTCCACACCAAGTGGGACAGGACCATCCGTCGGGTAATGGCAAAACAGCCTGACTTACCCCACAGAAGCAAGGACAAGACAAGCCAGATCCCCCCGCAGGGCAATGGCAGAACAGCCTGACTTACCCCACGGAGATGAGGACAAGAAGAGACAAACACCGAAGAACGACAGACAGTTCCACCTCTGCATTGGCGATTGAACTCGACAGTGGTCCAGGCGAGGTATCCAGGCAGAGAGTCAGGCGAGGGGGGGAAAGACAGGGAGGGGAACAGGACAGTCCATCAGGGAATCCCTGGTTTGCAGAGGTATTTATGTCTCAGCCCCAAAACGAGAATCATGTGCCTGCAACAGAAACTGGGGAAAACCAAAAACCCCGGAACAACAACGGACCGGACCGTGAACCGGAACACAGACCCCACGGACTGGACCATGACACTTGTAGGTTTGTAGATGGTATTAATCTGGGATTTCTTCAGGATCCTAGTGATTCTTTCAGAAACTGTGGAAGTATAGGGACGACAAGCTGTAGTGACAGGTTCCTCCTCGTTGTTAGGTTTCCTGGTCATCAGCCAGAACCCCAATTCCATTCCCAGAATCATTTCAGGCTACGGGACTCTCATCAGCACTGCCTCCATAGCCCATGCAGTCAGGAAGAGCTTCCTTAACCACCCCTCTCCCCAAGAGGAGCATGAGTGCTGGTGGAGAAACGACTTGTGCGCTTATTGCGGAGTCAGCCACACATCAAATGCCCACTGCATCTGGGAAAATGGCACCACCAGGAAGAGATGAGGAGCTTTCCATCTGCGAAGCTGCCCTGGTCCTTCGTTCCAGCACCATAGCTTGACTCACTCTATCTCTGTCCTCCCCCACACCCCGACAGTTCTATGTACATGAGGCTCTGGAGAATTCCGGCACAGCGGGCAACTTTCTGGACCAGACTATGTGTGTGCGGCTTGGAATCCCTACCAAATACTTGGTGATGCCTTTCAGACTTTCCAACATGTTCTCACAGGTATGTGTTTTTCTATCTTGATGACATCCTCATCTTCTCCAAGAACCTCGAAGACCACATCTGTCACGTCCAATCAGTCCTTCAGCATCTCCTCGAAAACTAACTGTACTGCAAGTCAGAAGAATGCTAGTTCCACACCCCAGTCATTTCCTTCCTGGATTACATCCTTTCACCCCAAGGCATAACCATAGACTCAGAGTAAGTGGGCCAATGCTCACTGCTATATCGTCTCCACCGCTCTGCTTTTAGATCAAGCCTCCTCGAGGTTTCCTGACAGGATGGGTGAACCAGTGATTGACCCAGCAGAGTTTTGTGGCCCCTCGTGGCTTGTTATTTTACAGTTTATTATTAACGTTATCGCTCTTTGCTAAGTTGTCTCTGCTGCTCTGCTTTTGGGTCAAGCCCCCTCTACATTTCCTGACACCTTTTGCTAGAAATAATATTATTAAGCCATTTGCATTTTTAAGATCTTATTAAAAGAAGGTACACTTGCAGCTTTGCAAAACCAAGCAACACACAGAAATTACTGGAGGAACTCAGCAGGCCAGGCAGCATCTATGGAAAAGAGTACAGTCGGTGTTTTTGACTGAGACCTTTCATCAGGACTGATAGAGGGTCTTGGCCCGAAACATCGACTCTACTCTTTTTCACAGATGCTGCCTGGCCTGCTGAGTTCTTCCAGCATTTTGTGTGTGTTGCTTGGATCTCCAGCATCTGCAGATGTTCTCTTGTTTGCAATACAAACTTCTTTTTAGAGGTCATAAACACAAGAAAGTCTGCAGGTGCTGAAAATCCAGAGCAACACACACAAAATGCTGGAGGAACTCAGCAGGTCAGGCAGCATCTATGAAAAAGTGTAAATAGTCAACATTTTGGGCCAAGACACCTCTTCCTCTTTCCAGAGAACATCTTTTAATGTTGTAAAGACATTGAAAATTCTTCAAAGCAATGTTATTGAACTAAAAAGGACATATCACGCTAATGAACAAGATGTTTGGTCAAAGACATTGGTTTTAAGGGCTGTCTTGCTGTGGAAGAAATCTGGAAGGAGATACTGCCTGGAGGAAATCTCATCACTTGATTTGATCAAGTCAAAAAAGGAAGTTTTCAGGCTTAAACAGTACTTGTCTTTCAATGAAAAACAATAATGCATTAATGGAAAGTATATTAGAAGGTTAAGTACAAAGAATTTCCTCTAATTCTACTGCAAAGAAAAAGAAATTCTTTGTTGAATGCAGAGATTAGTGCTTAACAGAGCAGAATGGAAAGGGCTTGGGCTCAGAGAAAGGGCAAGGATAATTATTCCAATGTCATAGAAATTGAAATCTTTTGGTTTGACAATAGACAGAAGAACTGAATTCTAAATCTTTGGGATCTAATCAAGCTTCTTTAATACTATTATCTTTATATCCTAAGGAAGAATAAAACCTATTTATATTGGCAAAATTAATGGAGATTGGAGCTTTAAAAAAATATTGAATGGCATTCTGAACCTTGGAATAACGAGGTAAATTTATATTCCATGCCTGAGCAGTAAGTTTGTAAAATGGATTGACTGTATCCTTAATGAGATGACTTATATTAATAATACTCATAACTGTTGTGATGGCAGCCAGCTCCTGCAGATTACTACCCAGGTGTTGAAGTTAAAAATCTGCCCAAGCGATTTGAGTATAATACTAATACTGAAATGAGATTAAACATATTCGTTCTTTGTTCAAAGACACCAGAAACACATCATCTAGGTGTTGAAGTATCTGCCTGATCCATTGAAAAGATTTCAAAAGAAGTCAACAAGCTGGCAGTTTAACTAAGAGTAAGCTGAGAAGTGGACAGATACTAAATATATGGATTCTTTAGTTGTGTTTCATTGTAATTCAATGGGCTAAATCCCATTGGCTGGGATCATTGGTTCTGAAGGAAGCCACTACCATTCAGGCAAGCAAGTTCCAGACTGGAGCACATGCCCTCTGAGCCTCTTCTGTCGGATTTCACAGGAGTCTACATCAAGAACCAATTGTGATGGGAACTGCTATTCAAATCCTTTTCCAAGTTGGCTTGACTTGATATAAGACCAGAGAATAAAAGAACATAAGAAATAGAAATAGGTACACAGGCATTCAAACTTCCTCCCTGCTGTGTCTGCTCCACGATTCAATAAGATGCTGTTATTTCAGTACCTCTTTGCTGCTTTAACTCAATACCACTTGATTCCCTCAATTTCTAGAAATGTATCAATCTCTGCCTCAATTATGTTCTGTGACAATGCCTCTAATGAATTCTGGGATAGTCAGCTGCAAAGAGTCAGACCTCTCTTGGTGAATTCCTAATATTGGATTTGGGAGAAAAGTGAGCAGCAGTCCTAATTTACTGGGCAGTGAGACGAGACACTACAGGAGGATGGGGCTGACATTTGTTTTCCCAACAGAGCTTGCAGTATATTGGAATATTCCGAATTATGTAACAAAATGGAAAATTTTCATAGTTCCATATTACAGTATATAAAGTGAATGGAATATGCATTCTAGATTGGGATTTGTGTACAGATAAAACTGCATTGTAAGTCTGATGGCATGAACATTGACTTCTCAAACTTCCGCTAATGCTCCACCTCCCCCTCGTACCCCACCCATTATTTATTTATATACATGCACTCTTTCTCTCTCTCTCTCTCTCTCCTTTTTCTCCCTCTGTCCCTCTCACTATACCCCTTGCCCATTCTCTGGGTTTTCCCCCCTCCCCTTTTTCTTTCTCCCTGGGCCTCCTGTCCCGTTATCCTCTCATATCCCTTTTGCCAATCACCTGTCCAGCTCTTGGCTCCGTCCCTCCCCCTCCTGTCTTCTCCTATTATTTCGGATCTCCCCCTCCCCCTCCCACTTTCAAATCCCTTACTCACTCTTCCTTCAGTTAGTCCTGACGAAGGGTCTCGGCCCGAAACGTTGACTGTACCTCTTCCTAGAGATGCTGCTTGGCCTGCTGTGTTCACCAGCAACTTTTATGTGTGTTACTTGTAAGTTTCATTGTAAGCATTATAATCTAAAGTCATTAAATAGGATAATATTAGGAGAAGGGATCCTTACTTGAGCTTTGATATTAAACTGCGTGCCAGGTAGGCGTTTACTGTTGAAGAATGTTTCTTCACTCTACTGCTCCTGAATTACAAAGGCAATGATGGCCCTATAAAAAATGAAAAGATTTTGTAAATGCCGCATGTGTTTTATCGATAATGATATTCAAATTTCTGTTTATAAAAATCAGCACGGGGAGGATATTCAACTTGTTTTTAAGTGCAATAGGCTGTTTATTCTATTTCCACTGATTTGTAAGTCATGATAGAGGGAAAGCAGGATACCGTAATAGATTTTGACTCTGCATAAAGTGAGGTTTCTAGGTGGAATGAACATTTGTATCTAGATGATTGTGTTTGTGTTATCCACTCTTATTTTAAAAGGAGAATGTACTGTACACCAGGGTGGCAGACTACGAAGAAACATGAGAAATGTTAACAACCAAGTCATTTTTCACATTTGGCAGACTGGCCAGCCTGCTTTCTAAGTTGCAGACTGTTTACAGCTCCCACCACACACACAAGCAGTTTCTGATGTCCACTATTTAAAGTGCTTACACTTTAAATTGAAAATTCCTACTGAATATTGCTGGCTGGTCTCCCAGTTGGAAGCTCTATAAATCAAACTCAACCAACTCTCTACTGCTTTTATCCTGAAACACACCAAGACCCATTGATCAGCACAATCCCCATGTTTAATAATTTACATTGACTGCATGACTGGCTCAATTCAAAATATCTCAGCCTTGAGTTTAAATCCTACATAACACACTTCCTTGGCTCGAATCCTTTCATAGAAGAGAATCACAAAATGGTTATGGCACACAAGGGGCCACGTTGGCCTTCATGTCTGCACCAGGTTTGTTGTGATCCCTTATCTTTCAAGTTCTGGCTACAGCACAATAATGAGCTTCTGATAAAGTCTTTTCAAACAGAAATATTAATTCTTTCCACAGGTTTCTTTCTATGGGTGCTGTGGATTGTTTCTGCCCAATTATACACGTGATCAACTAACCTATTAACCCATTATGTCTTTGGCATGTGGGAGGAAACCAGAGCACTGAAGGAACTCATGTGCTCACAGGGAGAATGTCCAAGATCCTTACAGACAGCAGCTGAATTGAACCCAGGTCCTTGATGCTGTAATAGTGTTACGCTAACCAGTCCACTATCATACTGCCCCTTTACTCTTCCACTGACAGTACACTTCAAACTATGAAGTCCTAAGGTCTAGAATTGCCCCTCTAAACCTTTCCATTTCTCTCTCTACCTCTTCTTTAAATCAGACCTAAATATTAAGCAATATTAGAGAGGAATTCATTGACCAACCTTTGTACACCTGCTTAATATGGCTTGATACATCTTGGTAACAACTTTGCTTGTAAATTTGCTGTGCACTGCTATGGGACCGTTTGCAGTACTAAAGGTGCTATCAGAATTAAGGATGTTGCTGTTATTTTATTGTAAATGTTTACCTTAGAGGCACTAATTCATTAAGGAAAATACCTCTGTAAATTCTTTTAGAGCAGCAATGGAAGTTTCACAAGGTCTGGCAAGAGGACTAGAGGGTTCCAGGTTTTCTCGTGTATCATTGAGATATCTGAGAGGAAGGAGGGATGTCACATTCATTAAAATGGCAATAAGGAGCACAATACTCGGGCCAATAACGTGGTTAAAGGGGAGGCAAGGTTACGACTCTGGTGCGCCACCACTCACCTTCATTCTCGGCATATTGCCTTGTTTATTCATTTCACTGAGGCAATTCATTCCATCTTGTTCTCAAGTACTGAATGGGATACATTCAGAAGCGATTCAGAATACATTCAGAAATGCAGCTCAAAGCTGGACGTTGATAAAATACTAATGACCAACTACAATAGGGCTAAATTCACTGATAATCTGTAACTTCTTGATCCATTGTATCTCTCACTCTATCATTGTGATTCAGCCAGACAGCGACCTGCTTTAATGAATAGGACAAAGTTCAGAGATATTCCTTCATTGTGAAGTTAGAAAAGGGAGGTTTGCTTGTGATTGCAATGGTTAATTCCATTTGCAACAGCATGAATAATTCACCCACGCAACCTTGACATCTCAAAGTTCAAAGTTTAAAGTTTGAACTTCTGGACAGAATTCAATTATGATCTAAGGGAAAATACCATTTGCAGCATACAGATGTCAGACAATAATCAGTGTGAGAAAGACTAATCCTTGAGGAGATGGTCTCATTAGGATGCATAGAGTTCTTAAAGCGCTTGAGAGAGTTGATCCAGAGTTGGTCTTTCCTATTGCTGTGATATCTTGAACTGGGGATCATATACCTCCCCAGAAGGTAGTGACTGTTTAGAATTCTATAATCAAAGGGTTCTGGAGGCTCAATATATTCAAGAAAGTGATTGACAGATTTTTAGATATTTAAAGAATCAAAGTTATGGGGTTATCGCAGGAAAGTTGTAGAAGTTGTTGTGGTAAAGGATCAGACATGACCTTGTTGAATAGAAGCTGACTTGCTTCCTGTTTTAGTTGAATGTCTAATGTTCTTAGACATTTTTCCTTACACTCAATGGCATCACCATCAGTTAATTACTATCCAGGGTGTACCATTGACCAGCAGCTTAACCACAGATGTGGTTTCAGATATAGGTCAGAAGTTGGTTGTCCTGCAATCAGGATCCGAGCCAGGTTTATTGTCACCAACATACAGTATACCGTGAGATTTGTTGTTTTAGGGCAGCAGTATAGCGCAAGAGCATAGTTACGCACAAACAAAAGGTGCAAAAGAGGAATAGTGAGGTAGTTTTCATGGATCATTCAGTAATCTCATGGCTGGGGGGGAAGAAGCTGTTCCTGAAACATTGAGTGTAGGTCCTCCGGCTGCTGTACGCCTCACTGATGGTACTAATGAGGAGAGCATGTCCCAGAAAATGAGGCTCCTTAATGATTAGTCCCACCTTCGTGAGCCATCACCTTTTTCAGATTTTTTTAAAATTTGTTTTTTTTTAAAAGATTAGCTTTGTTTGTCACATAGACATTGAAACGTCGAAACATACGGTGCAATGTGTCGTTTCCATCAATGACCAACAGTCTAAATATGACCCGGGGGCAGCCCACAAGTGTCACCATGCTTTTGGCCACAATCTACTAACCCTTACAACTTTGTACAGCTTTGGAATGTGGGAAGAAAGCAGAGCACCAGACAAAGCACACACTGTCACAGGCTGAGCATACAAACTCCCTACAGGAAGCGGACCCCAGATCGCTGGTTCTGTAAAACGTTAAGCCACAAACATGTCCTTGATGGTGGGAAGACCTGTGCGCATGATAGAGCTAGCGAGCTGAGTCTACAACCTCTGCAGCCTCCTTCGATCCTGTGCATACTCGGCTGTGACGCTCTCCATCATACATCTATAGAAATTTGCAAGAGGCTTTGGTGACATACCAAATCCCTCAAGCTCTTAATGAAATACTACAGCTGGTGTGCTTTCTTCACGATCACATCAATGCATTGGGCACAGGATAGATCCTCTGAGGTAGTTTTGCCCAGGAACAGGAAGATGCTCACTTTTTCCACCGTTGACCCTAATTGAGGAATGGCGAATGTTCTTTCAACTTCGCTTTCCTGAACTCTACAATCCATTCCTTCGTCTTGCTGACATTGTGTGCAAAGTTGTTGCTGTGATACCACTCAACCAGCCGATCTATCTCCATCCAGCACGCTTCCTCGTTGCCATCTGAAATTCTGCCAGTAGTGGTGTCATGGGTGCATTTATAGATGGCATTTGAGTATAAATGTCAGTAAGTACAAAATAATTTGTACTATCTCCAGGCTTGGGTCTGTAAAGGAATACTCTCCACTCGTCTGGATGAGTGCAGATCCAGCAATAATCTAGAAGCTAAATACTTCCCTGGCTAAAGAGTGGAGCTGACTGGCATCAGAAGAATCGGAACACTACCAAGTTTCCTTCAAAGTCACGCAGTCATCTAATTTGCAAAAATATAACCCAATCCACCCCCCACTCCCACAATCACACCACTTGGCTCCTCCACCTTCTACCCACACACTTAACCCACCAAATCCCCCACCCCTATCCAGTTTCAGCAGCCTCACTGCCTGTTATGCTGCTGCCATTTAAGGCAGCAATGAAGGTCCTCAATCTTTGGCGGTGTTCAGGACTTCCTTCCTTGTGTCAGTAGCTTCCTTTTGGATTGCACCACTGTCAGTCACGCACGTCCCGGGTGGAGACTCAGGAATACCATCACACTCAAATGTAGAAGGATTCTTCACTACTGTTTCCATAGCAATTTTGTTTTACCAGTCAGGGTTCCTAGTCCTGAGCTGAACCCCCGAACCTGGAGGACTGGTGGACCATTCTTAGTCTTTCTTCTATGGTTTGACCTGTTTAACGTGGGTGACCCTACCAAGAGCAGAAACATATAGTCCTGACTCCAGCCAGCGTAGCTGTCCAGGTCATTGAGGCATGCAAGCCTACGAACTACGACAAGGTTGTGGTCTTCTTGGAGGTTCAACTGCCTACTTCTCTCCTAATGGTTCCCATTATCAATAACCTTACTTATCGTGTTACAGCACCAACAGCCCATATGGGCCTGCTTATCCACCTCCAGCAGCTGTTTCCACCTTCACTCCTTCCTCCCCTACCTTGTTCCACCTGCTTGCCATCCTTCACCAAACTTCAGTCCGCCTATTACCCACCGGTCACTGTCTCACCACTCCTCCTCTTATTATACTAGCTGTCCTCCCACTTCCCTTTCCACACTCAGTCCTGTTACAGAGTTTCTGATCCAAGCATCCGCAGATTCTTTCTCCCAAAAGATGCTGCTCAACCTTTTGATTTCCTCCTGCAGATTGTTTGCTATTTCCCCAAATCATTCTCTGCACTGAGAGAAGAGAGGGCTGTTCATTTGGAACAAGCAGCATTTGAACCCTGCCAGAACCGGTATCTTGGCAAGTTGAATAAGTAGGGATTTTAGACATGGCTATAAACTAATTGGGGGGGGGGGGGGGTGACTTCAAATGATGTGGTTTGATAAATGAAAAAAAATGAAAGAGCAGTGATACACAGTAGAGAAGGGATGAATGAAAATCAAAGTGTGACAGGAAGGGGCAAAAAATATAAGCGACGTGTGCAGCAGAAATTGAAGCCTGACTAAATAACAATGAGAAATAGTCAAAGCTTAATGCTCTTTCTTTATCTGCATGCATGTAAGAGATATAGCAAGATTGTCTGATTGCACAAATAAATGAAAATGAATCTGATTTGATGTGAATCTGCAACCATGGTTGCAAGGTGACCAGGACTGAGATTTTAATTTCCTGTCTTATTTGATGTTCTGAATGATTAGGCAAAAACAAAACGGCTGTGTAGTAGTGTTGCTAATCAATGCAGTGGATTGTGTTGGGTGGAAAGAAGATATAGGAGAGGAAACAAAACATGGGAGGGACTGATCTATTAGCCCTTAAGTTGTGCTTCATGGTAGGACAGAGCATAAATGGGGAAATGGCAAAGGTATCAAAGGAGTGAACCACAATTTTATGGGTGATTTTAATCTGCATATTGATTGGCTTAATCAAACTGGCACCACGGAAAATACGTTTAAAGAGTGCCTCAGGGATTGTTTCATGGGGCAAAACCTTCCTAGGAACAGGCTATTTTAGATGTGGTCATATGTAATGAGGTAGAATTAATAAAGGATGCGGTAATTAGGGATTCTCTAAGGAGCTGTGATGCCAACATTGTCGAATTCTTGCCGCAGTTTAAGGGTGAATATCTCAGATCCAAAAATCTGCACCCTCAACTGAAATAGAAGCAATTACAAATATATAAATGAGCAGTTGTCTCCAGTGGAGTGGGAAAGTATGTAGATAGGTCACTACAAGAGCAGTGGCAGATACTTAAGTAGCTTTTTCATAGTGCTCAGCAGGAATTCATCCCAATCAGAAAGAGGGACTCAATCAGAAAAATGAACCATTTTAACAAAAGAGGTTATGGAAAATATCAAGTAAAACAGTAAAGCAAAAACTAGTAGTAGACTACATGTCCTTGAATCTTTCAGGAACCACCAGCAAGAGATTCAAAAGCTAATAAGGATGGAGAAAATGGATTGGAAGAGGAAATTGGAATGTAATATCAAAACAAACAGCAGGAACCAGTAGCCAAGGTAAGTGTAAGCCCGCTGGAGAGTGGGGCTGGAGAATTAAGTGGAGGCTTAGTTGAACCAATACTTTGTACCAGTCTTCCCTGTGGAGGTCCGTTAACTTCCCAAAGATACATATCAGCTGGTTTGAAGTAGGAAAAAAGAAGTTGTTCCACTCCCTATCACAAGAGACAAGATACTGTAAATACTAATGGCAGATGATTCACGAGAACCTGATACGTTGCATCCAAGGATTTTAAAGAAAATAGCTGCTGAGTTAGTAGAACCAATTGATGAAGTTGTTCAAATCTCACTGAGTTCCAGGAGGGAAGTAGCAGAATAGAAAATATAAATGGAGCATCCTTGTCAGGAGGAGAGGAAGATTAAAGAGTTTTAAAAAATACTACAGACCAGCTAATTTAATATCTGCTGTTGGGAAGGGACTGGAGAGTACACTTGAAGAAGAAATAGCATATGATTTAAAAAAGGTTAATATGATCAGAGTGGGTGAACAAAATATTCATGAAAAGGAAATCATATTTGACAAACCTGCTAGAGATCTTTGATGACATAACAGAGGAGAAATCTGTAGATATAATTAGTGTTTGGATTTGCAGAAGGCATTTGATAAGGTGTCACATGAAAAGGGATTGCTCAAGGTCAAAATTCACAGAATTGCAAGAAATATAATAACATGGATTGAAGACTATTTATCACACAAAAAGCAGGGAATGATAATAAATAGACTCTGTCAGACTGGAAAGAGGAAACTAATGGAGTGCCTCAATGATCAGCCCTTGGGTCCTCAATTATTTAACGTCTATATTAATAACTTGGAGGAGGGAAAATATCAGAGTAATGGCTGATGCAATTTAATCCTGAAAAATGTGAAGTGATGCATTTTGAAGGGACAATAAGGCTAGGATTTAGATGTGAATTGGCATTCATGAATCAAAGTATTGAGTACTGGAGTTGGGATGCTAATTTGAAGTTGTATAAGGCTTTGGTTAGACCTGATTTGGAATAATGTGTGCAGTTCTGGTCACCTACCTACAGGAAAGATATCAATAAGTTTGAAAGAGTACAGAGAAAACTTATAAGGATGTTGCCGGAACTTGAGGAACTGAGTTATAGGGAAAAATGGAATAGGTGAGGACTTTGTTCCCTTGAGCGTAGGAAATGGAGGGGAGATTTGATAGAGGTATTCAGAACTATGAGGGGTATAGATAGGGTAAATACAAGCAGGCTTTTTCCACTGTGGTTGGGTGAGGCTTGATCTAGAGGTCATGGAATAATAGAGAAAGGTGAAAAGCTTAAGGGGAACATGAGGGGTAACTTCTTAACTCAGAGGATGGTGAGAGTATGGAATGAGCTGCAAGCAGAAGTGGTAGATGTGAGTTCATTTTCAGCACTTAACAGAAATTTAGATAAGCACATGGATGGAAGGGGTATAGAGGGTTGTGGTCTAGATGCAGATTGATAGGATTAGGCAGCATAATAGTTTGGCACAGACAAGATGACCCAAAGGGCCTGTTCTTGTACTGTACTGCTCTCTTACTATAATAGGAGGCTGAGGAGAAACTTGGTGGACAGGTCTAAGGGATCACTGAAAGCAGCAAAGATAGATAAGATGGTGAAGAAGGCATATTGAATAAAAACCATCATTATCTAAGACATACAATGTCAAAACAATGAGGTAATGATACAAATATACAAATCATTGGTTAGGTCACAGCTAGAATGCTGAAGGCAGTTCTGGTTGCCACAAAATCAGGCGGGACACGATTATACTGGAGAGGGTGCAAAGGACACTCATCAGGATGTTTCCTGAGATGGAGCATTTCAGCAATGAGGAGAGACTGAATAGACGGAGTTGGTTTTCCTTGAAGTGGAGCAGGCTGAGGGCGATCTACCTGAGCAACTTAAAATATGAGGCACAGAAAAGTGGAAGATATTGAGAAACTTTTCAACCCAGTAGAGGTGTCCATAACAAAACGTAAAGGGTAGGAGATTCTGAGGAAGTTCTCAGATTTTCTTATCCAGAAGGTCATTGAAATCTTGAATATACTGCCTGTCCAGACAGTTGAGAAAAGTACCCTCACAACACTTAGCAAGTGAGAACTTGAAAGGCCACAACACGGAAGGCTTCAGTAATAGTCCTGGAAAATGAGGTTAGAATAGAGAGTTACTTGCAGACTGGTAGCAGGAGCTACGTCAATGTTGTATCACTATGATTCTGGAAAACAAAATCACTCCACTGGCTTCCGATACCCACCCAGTTCCAGACTCCCATGACCTTTTCCCTGTTATTTTCACCCACATCACCAAATTTGCCCTTCCCTAGTTGTTACCAATGGCCAGTTGAGGGTAATCTGGCTCGCTGCTGGCCCAGAAACGAAGAATAGAGATACAAATCTAGACCTGCCTTTATGTTCAGCTGAACCAAGGACATGTTGGATTTCTCAGTGCCATTTTTGCCCTCTTCGTCTTGATATCCCTAGTTAAAGAAATTCACAGAGTCCTACATCTTGGAATTAGGCTCTTTGGTTCACCAAATCTGCACTGACCATATGCTGCTCACTTATGCTGTTCCTGGATTACCCTCACTTGTTATTCTCCCTGCAATCTCATTGACACCAATGTATCTAAACCACATATTCCATATTTTCAAAAGAACATACCAGTCGAGATGCATTGTTGTTCTCCTGTTCCTCCATGATTTTGCATATGAAAGATAGATCTTAATGTTGGATCTCCAGTATCAAAAGCAAGTGTTTGAGGTTTGAATTTTTTTCCACCATCTCTTGCACCAGACACATCCGAAAGAGCTAATATTACAACTTGTCTAAGCCTCAGAGAAAGCCAGTGCATTCCACCCCCAGTTTTCTGTCAATCAGTTGATCCAGAAATTTCATTTGGTAAGACGTTGGGAGTAATTTGAACTGCGGCAAAGAAAACGGGTCCATGTAAAGTGAAAATGTAAACTGCTATGAGCATGAACTAAGTGTGCCGCCCCATTGAAATCTAAATGGAGATGGAATAGCAGTAGATGATCAGTCAGGTCTCTGGATATAGTTCAGAGATTGAAGCCATTTTGTGGAAGCCTTGTTTGAGGCTTTATCTTTACATGGTTTATATTTTTGTCTTTGCTTTCAAACGCTAGAAAGCTTAGTTAGTAAAGTCAGACAACCTGAATCTGTAAAGTACGAGCTTTAACAGCATTGCTTTGGATTGGTAAGAACTAAAGTATTTTCTCAGGCCCCACCTCTCTATCCCTTCTCCACTAAGTCATCTCTTTCTAACCCTCATCTCCTTCCACTAAAATTCTCTCTCTGACTGCATTACATGTTACCATTATACTGCAGGCTATGGTCTTTTTTATTGCTCCCACTAACTGTCTAACAAGCAGCCAGATCTATTGATGTGGTTCTCCTGAAATATTATTTTCATGCATCAGGAAGCTACAAATTCAGTGGCTAGCAACAGTTTACAATTGGTCATAAATGCTCCACATCCTATTCTAGAAAAACTGGGTCACTGCTTGCAATGTTCTGGAATTGGGCATTCCAATGCATTCATATGACTTGATTATTATTTGTGGAAAGTCAGGTTCCCAAGTGATAGCTTTTCCCATTGTCATATGCCAGCTGAAATAAAAACAGCAGATGCTTACAGTACATCTTAAAACAGGTGGGAATCTGTATTTCTTGTCAACACTACAAGAATACTATTCAATTTACACTGGATGTAATGCTGATGTAAGGACAGAAATTTAAATGGGCATCTGCAGAAAATTATCAAGGGAATGCATAGGGAAAAGAACTGAAATTGAATTTCTCAGCCTCAAAATTACAAATTGCAAAATCATCAGATGAAAAATTGGCTCGATAAAGTGTCTTTGTACTGAGAAAAGCCACTGTTATTTTAATACTTTTGCATAGAAGTTTTTATTTCAGTCAGTGTTAGATAAGAGCACCAAAACACCTTTTGTGCATGCCTCATTACTTGTTTGGCAAAGTGTGCTCATTTTCATGCCTCTTTTTGCTTTATTATCCAATTATCCATACTCCAATATTTCTGTTATCTTCTACCCCCAATGCTTTTTTTTTCCAAACTTGTGAAGTCACTTGGTGTACAATTTTGCAGCAATAGAGGGGACATAAATTGCTCTCAAAATGTAACAGCTTAATCAAAAACAATAGGATGTAAATAGAGTCATCGAAATATACAGCACAGAAACAGGCCCTTTGGCCCATCTAGACCATACCAAAACCATTTAAGCTGCCTACTCCCATCGACATGCACCGGGACCATAGCCCTCCATATCTCTATCATTCATGTAGCTATCCAACTTCTCTTAAACGTTGCAATCAAGCTCGCATGCACCATGACCCTCTGAGTGGTCATGTTTCCCCTCATGTTCCCCTTAAACTTTTCATCTTTCACGGTTAACCCATGTTCTCTAGTTTTAGTCCCGCCCAACCTCAGTGGAAATCCTTGTATATACCCTATCTACACCCCTCATAATTTTGTATACCTCTATCAAATCTCCTTCAATCTTTTATGTTCAAAGAAATAAAGTCCTAACCTATTCAATCTTTCCTTATAACAGGTCCCCCAGATCCAGTAATATCCTTGAAAATTTTCTCTGTACTTTTTTCAACCTTATTTACATCTTTCCTGTAGGTAGTTGGCCAGAACTGTACACAATTCTCCAAATTAGGCCTCACCAATGTAGTGGAACACTATGTAACATATTGACTAAGAATGGAAGAGTTTACATGGTTTATTCTTGTAAATAATCTTTTATTTTAAATAAAGTTTATTTTGATTATATTAAAAAAATGTTCTCTTGTTACTGAGAACTCAAGAGTCAGAAACGATAACTACCCCACCACACCCTGACGAACAGTGGCCATTTTTCATTCTGTGCTCCAGTAGAGGGAACTAGTGTAATTACTTTTTATTTCCTTATGCTAAGGACTTGAAGTGAATTGTCAGGAGTCAAAATTTGATGGTCTCTGGCCTTGCCGATTTTTAAAATCAAAATGATCTTTGTCTATAATTTTAAAATTTACAAGAAAAAATCGTGCAATGCCTTTTCATTTTTACATTCACAGTCAATGCATTACATAGTATTTGTCACAATGGGGTGCTGGGAACGGACCCAAATGCAAGACACAGACACTGAAGTACAAAGAACAGGACTTGACTAGAGTAGGGACGTGACAAGATACAGACAAGGAGCAGGGACAAGAACGTAGACTAGGGCTTGGACCCCGAGCCAGAGACTGGACAAGGACCCAGAACCAGGGTCTTGCCTCGGGCTCGGGCCCCAGAACCAGGCACGGACATGACATGACTGCAGGACTGGAGGCTGGGGTCTTGAGGCTTGAGGATTGGAGACAGGCTGGAGTCTTGGAATCCTCGAGGCTAGTGTTCTTGGAGTTTGGCTTGGGATCCTCGAGGCTAGCGTTCTTGGAGTTCTAGCGTTCTTGGAGCTTGGCTTGAGATCCTCGAGGCTTGGGTTCTTGGAGCTTGGCTTGGGATCCTCAAGGCTCGCGTTCTTGGAGCTTGGCTTGAGATCCTCGAGGCTAGTGTTCTTGGAGTTTGGCTTGGGATCCTCGAGGCTAGCGTTCTTGGAATTTGGCTTGGGATCCTCGAGGCTCGTGTTCTTGGAGCTTGGCTTGGGATCCTCGAGGCTAGTGTTCTTGGAGCTTGGCTTGGGATCCTCGAGGCTAGTGTTCTTGGAGCTTGGCTTGGGATCCTCGAGGCTAGCGTTCTTGGAGTTTGGCTTGGGATCCTCGAGGCTAGCGTTCTTGTAGCTTGGCTTGGGATCCTCGAGGCTCGTGTTCTTGGAGCTTGGCTTGGGATCCTCGAGACTTGGGTTCTTGGAGCTTGGCTTGGGATCCTCGAGGCTAGTGTTCTTGGAGCTTGGCTTGGGATCCTCGAAGCTAGTGTTCTTGGAGCTTGGCTTGGGATCCTCGAGGCTAGCGTTCTTGGAGCTTGACTTGGGATCCTTGAGGCTAGCGTTCTTGGAGTTTGGCTTGGGATCCTCGAGGCTTGGGTTCTTGGAGCTTGAATGTAGAGCCTACTCTTTACAGCTAATGGACTGTAAACATTTCAATCAAGCATTTTCTCCATAGCATGAGCCCTGATTTTTTCATTGCTACAGATTAAGATAAAATGGTTTCACTTGTGATATGCCAAACTAATAATTATAAATTTTACATTTCACTTGGTAGTGCAAGCAGGTAGCAAGATCACACCATCAGATTCAGAATCAGAATCAGGTTTAATATCATTGGCATATGTCGTGAAATCTGGTGTTTTGCAGCAGCAGTACATTGCAATACATAATAATAAAAAACTATACATTACAATTAGAAAATGTATATGTCCTGTGTATATAAAAGTTAAATTACATGAGGATAATTAAATAATAAGAGATTTTAAAAATAGTGAGGTAGTGTACATGGGTTCATTGCCCATTCAGAAATCTGATAGTGGAAGGGAAGAAGCTATCCCTGAAATGTTGATTGTGTGTCTTCAGGCTCCTGTATCCCCTCTTTGATGGTAGCAATGAGAAGAGGGCATGTCCTGGGTGATGGAATGATGGATGCCACCTTGTTGAGATATCACTTTTTGAAGGTGTCCTTGATGTTGGGGAGGCTAGTGCCCATGATGGAGCTGACTGAATTTACAACTTTCTACAGTGTTACCACCAAGCACAATGACTACCAGAAAAATCTCAGCAAATGTCTCTGATGTTAGTAAAAATTAGAGTCATGGAGAAATAAGGCATAGAAACAGGCCCTTTGGCCCATTGAGCCCACACTATTCATACTTATACCACACTAATCCATTTTTATATCTTTGGCTATGATGAGTGATATCTAGAGGCATGCTACTTGAACATTATTTGGCTATTAAGAAAGTCAAGTTCACTATCAAGCCTACTTATTTTCCAGAAACAAGGGTCTGCAGATGTTATATTCTGGAGTAAAGAACAAACAAATAGGGCACTATCATAGACCTCAGCTATGCCTGCCTTTTTGTTGGCTACATAGAACAGTCCATGTTCCAAGTCTTCCTTGGTAATGCTCCCCAAATCTTCCTCTGCTCCAATGATGACTGCATTGGTGCTGCTTCATTCACCCATGCTGAGCTCCTCAATTTCATCAACTTTGCCTCCAATTTCCACCCTGCCCTTAAATTCACTTGATCCATTTCTGAGACCTCCCTCCACTTTCTTGATCTCTCTGCCTCCATCTCTGGAGACAAACTGTCAATTGACATAATTGATAAAACTACTGATTCCCACAGCCAACTTGACTATACCTCTCCTCACCCTGTCTCCTGCAAAAATGCTATTCCCTTTTCTCAGTTCCTTTGTCTCTACCGTAACTGCTCTCAGGATGAGGTTTTCCTTTTCAGGACGTCAAAGCTGTCCCACTTCTTCTAACAATGGGGTTTCCCTTCCTCCACCATTGATACTGCCTTCACCTGCATCGCCTTCATTTCCCAGACATCTGCGCACACCCGATCTTCCTGCTGCCTTAACAGTGATAGAGTTCCTCTTGTTCTTAACTACCACGCCATGAGCCTCCGCATCATTCTCTGCAACTTCCGCCATCTCCAAAGGGATCCTATCACCAAGTACATCTTTACATCCCCCCTCCCCCACTCTCCGCTTTCTGCAGAGATTTCTCCCTTCGCGATTCCTTTGTCCATTTGTCCCTCCTCACTAATCTCCCTCCTGGCACTTACCCTTCAAGTGGCCAAAGTGCTACACCTGCCCATTCACCTCCTCCCTCACCTCTATTCAGGGCCCCAAACTGTCCTCCCAGGTGAAGCAACACTTCACCTGCAAATCTGCTGGGTCGTCTACCATGCACCTGATGCAGCCTCCTCTACACTGATGAGACTCGTCATAAAATGGGGGTCTGCTTCATTGAGCACCTCTGCTCCATCTGCCAAAAGCTGAATTTCGCAGTGACCAAACATTTTAATTCCTCTTCACATTCCCATTCTGACATGTCAGTCCATGACCTCCTCTTGTGCCAAGAGGAGCTACCCTCAGGGCAGAGGAGCAACATTTTATATTCCATGTGGGTAGCTTCCAACCTGACAGTATGAAAATTTGCCTTCCCCTTCCCTCTTCTTCTGTTCCTCACTCTGGCCTCTTACCTCTTTGCACCTGCCTATCACCTCCCCCTAGTGCCCGCTCCTCTTTCCCTTTCTCCTATTGTCCACTCTCCTCCCCTATCAGATTCCTTCCTCTCCAGCCCTTTACCTTTCCTACCCACCTGCTTTCACCTATCACCTTCTAGTGACCCTCCTTCCCCTCCTCCCACCTTCTTATCCTGGCATCTTCCCCCTTCCTTTCCAGTCCTGAAGAAGGGTCTTGGCCTGAAACATTGACTCTTTATTCATTTCCACAGATACTGCCTGACCTGCTCAGTTCCTCCACCATTTTGTATGTTTTCCTTTGGATTTCCAGCATCTGCAAAATTCCTTGTGCTGACAAACTGACTGCCGTGGAGCAGAGTTTCCACCCAAAACAACAGCTGTCCCTTTGCCTCCACGAACGATGCATTATGTTCCTGCAGCAGGTCATGTTTTGCTTCAGAATTATTTTTTATTTGTCACCAGCAATGTTAAGATTAGTTGAATTACTGGGTGCAAGTGCTTCCAGAACAAACCTTGCTGTTCATGGTGCCTGCCTTTCTTCTTTGTCATCCCTTCAAAAATATGTTCTACAGGATTACAAACAAGCTGTATGGGTGCTGGTGTTATTGATGAGGCTTAGATGCAGCCTGCAGACTTTGCCACAGATGGGGTGGCAGTGCTTGATAATGTTGCGAGGGAAGTTGTTCTGTTTTTTTGTGTATGTTGACCGTTGGTCAGTATGTTCTTTTGTTTTGGCTCTCGTAAGTTCCCATTGTGGAGATTTAAGGAGCTCAGTGTTTTCCAAGGTGCCTTTTTGAGTGATCTTAGGCCAGAGATTCCTGAGTCAGTGAGGTCTATATCAAGAGAGACCAGAGGCTGCAGATGAAGAAACATCCAAATAAAGGGTCTCAACCCAAAACACCAACTGTCCATTTTGCTCCATAGATGCTGCCTGAATTGCTGAGTTCATCTTAATGTTGGTATAAGTATCATTTTCTACTAAGAGAACTGGTAATATTTTTAAGCATTTTTTTTAATGGAAGGACTTGAGCAATGTATACAGCTTTTCTCTGTGCTGTGTTTTCTGCACAAAGGCAAGCCAACAGCCGGCTTGAGAGAAACTTCCCTGAAGTTTTGATATCAATTTTGATGTAATCTATCCAGAGAGCAGCTGTTGTACACTGCAGTCATTAAAACACAGCACATCAAATCTTACATGAGCATTGTGTGGCACAGGAATGTTGTATTTTTCTCATATTTATTTTTTAACTTTTCTTAAACAGGAGACCATGTTCCCCACAAAGATAATGATCTCAGGGTGTTCCCATCAGATCCATTCTCCCACTCACTTTCCCTGCAACTAATTCTCTTTCTCAAGGAGATTTTGAGGACAGCCTTGAAGCACCCACTCTGTCCTGAAAAACCTCTTGCTGTGACAGAGCTCAGAGTAGGATGCTTGCTTCTGGATTCTGGTAGCTGGTCGAGCAGGATTAGAGCTTCAGTGCTAGGGTTATTGGTCTGGGAGGCGACATTGACATTGGTTTGGGTATCCTGCCAAAAGTTTTGGGGAATCATTATAAGTGTTTATAACCTCTTACAATAACAGCCTCTTACCCAATGTCAGCAAGACCAAGGAGCAGACTATTGACTTCAGGAGAAGGAAACCAGAGGTCCATGAGCCAATGCTCATTGAAGGATCAGAGGTGGAGAGAGTCAGCAACTCTAAATTCCTTGGTGTTATCATTTCAGAGGACCTGTTCTGGGCCTAGCGATTAAGGGCAATTATGAAGAAAGCATGGTAGCACCTGTCCTTCCTTAGCAGTTTGCAGAGATTTGGCATGACATCTAAAACTTTGACAAAGTTCTATAGGTGTTGGGTAGAGAGTGTATTGACCAGCTTGCATCACAGCCTGTATGGAAACACTAGTGCCCTTGAATAGAAAATCCTACAAAAAGTAATGGATACAGCCCAGTCCATCACGGATAAAACCCTTCCCACCACTGAGCAGATCTACATGAAATGTTGTCACAGGAAAAGAGTATCTATCATCAGGGTCACCTACTACCTAAGACATACTCTCTTCTTGCTACTACCATCAGGTAGAAGGACAGGAGCCTCAGAACTCACACCACCAGGTTCAGAAGCAGTTATTACCCTTCAACCATCAGGCTGTTGAATCAAAAGGGATAACTTCACTCAACTTCACTTGCCCCATTATTGAAATGTTCCTTCAACCGATGGAAATGTTCCTACAGTCCACTTTCAAGGACTCTTCATCTCATGTTCTCAATATTTATTGTTTTTTTATTTATTATCATTATTTCCTTCTTTTGTATTGGCACAGTTCGTTGTCCTCTGCACTTTGGCTGAATGTGCAAGTTGGGTAGTCTTTCATTGATTCTATTATAGTTACTATTCTATTATAGTTACTATCCTATAATATATTATGTATATTCTATTATATATCCCACAAAGGACGGGTATAGACAAATCCACCATCTCCTGGATTACTGACTACCTGACAGATGGACCCCAGTTTGTACGACTGGGTAGTTCTCTGTCTGAGATGGTGGTGAGTGGCACTGGAGCACCACCAGGGACTGTCCTGTCTCTGTTTCTGTTCACACTGAACACCTCAGACTGTCAGTACAAATCTGAGTCTGGTCACTTGCAGAAGTTCTCTGGTGACTCTGTGGTGGTTGGGACTATCAGAGATGGGCGGGAGTCAGAGTACGGAGGGCTGGTGGACAAGTTTGTGGAGTGGTGAGGGAGGAATCACCTGCTCCTGAATGTGGCCAAAACCAGGGAGATGGTGATTGAGTTTGAGAGGAAGAGGACTGTGTCAAGTCCTGTATACATTCTGGGAGAGGAAACTGCAGTGGTGGAGGAGTACTTGGGTGTTTACAAGAAGGGGATGAGCAGACTCTATTTTCTAAGGAAGCTGAGATCCTTCAATGTGTGCAGCAAGATTTTGGAGACCTTTTACCAGTCTGTTGTAGCGAATGCAGTCTTTTTTGTGGTTTTATGTTGGGGGAGCAGCATCGGCGCTGGTGATGCAAAAATGACTAAACAAACTCATCAGAAAGGCTGGATCCGTCCTTGGCTACAACCCAGACTCTTTTGAGTTAGTGATAGAAAGGAGGACACTGAATAACCTTAAAAGTTGCTGGTGAACGCAGCAGGCCAGGCAGCATCTCTAGGAAGAGGTGCAGTCGACGTTTCAGGCCGAGACCCTTCGTCAGGACTAACTGAAGGAAGAGTGAGTAAGGGATTTGAAAGTTGGAGGGGGAGGGGGAGATCCAAAATGATAGGAGAAGACAGGAGGGGGAGGGATGGAGCCAAGAGCTGGACAGGTGATAGGCAAAGGGGATACGAGAGGATCATGGGACAGGAGATCCGGGGAGAAAGACAAGGGGGGGGGGGACCCAGAGGATGGGCAAGGGGTATATTCAGAGGGACAGAGGGAGAAAAAGGAGAGTGAGAGAAAGAATGTGTGTATAAAAATAAGTAACAGATGGGGTACGAGGGGGAGGTGGGGCATTAGCGGAAGTTAGAGAAGTCGATGTTCAAGCCGTCAGGTTAGAGGCTACCCAGACGGAATATAAGGTGTTGTTCCTCCAACCTGAGTGTGGCTTCATCTTTACAGTAGAGGAGGCCGTGGATAGACATGTCAGAATGGGAATGGGATGTGGAATTAAAATGTGTGGCCACTGGGAGATCCTGCTTTCTCTGGCGGACAGAGCGTAGATGTTCAGCAAAGCGGTCTCCCAGTCTGCGTCGGGTCTCGCCAATATATAAAAGGCCACATCGGGAGCGCCGGACGCAGTATATCACCCCAGCCAACTCACAGGTGAAGTGTTGCCTCACCTGGAAGGACTGTTTGGGGCCCTGAATGGTGGTAAGGGAGGAAGTGTAAGGGCATGTGTAGCACTTGTTCCGCTTACACAGATAAGTGCCAGGAGGGAGATCAGTGGGGAGGGATGGGGGGGACGAATGGACAAGGGAGGTGCGTAGGGAGCGATCCCTGTGGAATGCAGGGGGGGGGGGGAGGGAAAGATGTGCTTAGTGGTAGGATCCTGTTGGAGGTGGCGGAAGTTACGGAGAATAATATGTTGGACCCGGAGGCTGGTGGGGTGGTAGGTGAGGACCAGGGGAACCCTATTCCTAGTGGGGTGGTGGGAGGATGGAGTGAGAGCAGATGTACGTGAAATGGGGGAGATGCGTTTAAGAGCAGAGTTGATAGTGGGGGAAGGGAAGCCCCTTTCTTTAAAAAAGGAAGACATCTCCCTCGTCTTAGAGGGCTCCATCCCTCCCCTCCTGTCTTCTTCTATCATTTTGGATCTCCCCCTCCCCCTCCAACTTTCAAATCCCTTACTCACTCTTCCTTCAGTTAGTCCTGACGAAGGGTCTCGGCCTGAAACGTTGACTGTACCTCTTCCTAGAGATGCTGCCTGGCCTGCTGCGTTCACCAGCAACTTTTATGTGTGTTGCTTGAATTTCCAGCATCTGCAGAATTCTTGTTGTTTGCACTGAATAAACTGTTATTCATTATGGACAATCAGGCACGTCCTCTCCATGACCTACTGAATAAGCAGCAGAGCACCCTTTTAAACAGGCTCATTCAGCTCCGCTGTCACAAGGATCGTTACAGAAAATCTTTCCTACCAAATGCTATAAGCATGTACAACAGTTCATCTCTGTGTGACAAGGGCCTTCAAAAGAACCCTGAAAGGGAAAAATAGAGATATTAAAGATGGAAATAGAGCTGTTTCCGAAGATATAAGCAAAGGAGTTGCCATTTAACGCCATTTTGACTAAGCTCAGCCCCTTCAGTCTCGGAATCAATAAAGTGCTTACTATTAATATTATTATTATTATTGTTGATGTTGTTATTATTGTTATTATTATTCCATAGGTTTGCTTGGTAAATCCACAGGAAAATGAATATCAGGGTTGTATATGGTGATATATATGTACTTTGCTAATACATTTACTTTGAACTTTGAACTTTGAAGTGGTTCTTCTCCATTATTTTAGCTATAGGTTGGCTAGCCGTCAGGTGTACACTTCAGTCAAGCAAATAATGATGATTTAGTGCTCAGACTCCACACAAACACAAGTGTCACTTCACAGAGACTAGGCTAATGTTGAGTGAATGAACAAGAACATGGTAGATGTAATACAATACATTTGCAGATACAATAGGGTCTTTTAAAAGACTCCTGGATAGGTACATGGAGCTTAGAAAAATAGAGGGCTATAGGTAACCCTAGGTAATTTCTAAAGTAAGTACATGTTCGGCACAGGTTTGTGGGCCAAAGGGCCTGTATTGTGCTGTAGGTTTTCTCCGTTTCTATGTAATATAATGTGGACAAATGTGAAGTGCACTTTGCTGCACATAACAGAAAGGTAGACGTGAAGGTTTGTAGTGGTTGCATCTGATTCCACCACCTCCTCTGGCAGCATGTTCAAGATATCAACCACTCTCTTGCAAACCCTTAAGACCCTCTTTAAATCTACTTACCTCCCACCTTCAAGCTACTTGCTTTTGGCAATCATCTTTAGCTGAGCCTTTTCTGTACAACCTTAAGTAAAATCACCCTTTATCCTCTTCCCCTCAAGAGAGAACAAGCCCTTTTTATCCAATCTGCTCCCATAATGAAGGTCCTTAAACCAGGCAGCATCCTGGTAAATCTTCTCTGCACTCTGGTACAATTACATCATTAATGGAATGTGACAACCATAAGTGTGGTCTCACAAGTGTTCTGTCAAATTGCAACGTTACACCCCAACTCTTACATTCTATGTCCTGATCTACTACAGTAAACATGTCATATGCCTTCTTCATCATCCTATCCAATGGTGTTCCCTCTTTCAGGGAGCTTTATTTATCAACCATTTATAAAGATAGAATATAGAACAGTACAGGACAGGAACAAACCCTTTGGCCCATCTCTTCTGCCTGCACATAGTCAATATCCCTCCATTCTCTGCATATTCATGTGCCTATCTAAGAGGCCTTTAAATACCTCTATCCTATCTGTGTCCATCACACACGTGGCAGAGTATTCCAGGTACCCAGCACTCTCCATGTGTAAAATAAAAACTGCCCTGCATACCACCTTTGAACTTCCATCCTCACATTAAATGAAATGCAAACCCTCTAGTATCAGACATCTCGACCCTGAGAAATATGTCCTACCCTTTCTGATTTCCCAAAGTGCATGACTTGGCCTTTGTCAGGTTAAATTCCACAGAATCAGATTTATTATCACCGGCATGAGTCGTGAAATTTGTTAACTTAGAAGTGGCAGTTCAATGCAATACATAATATAGAAGAAAAAAACAACAATAATAAATAAATAACAGTATACATATGCTGAATAGATTAAAAATCATGTAAAAAACCAGAAATAATACATATTAAAAAAGTGAGGTAGTGTCCAAGGGTTCAATGTCCATTTGGGAATCGGATGGCAGAGGGGAAGAAGCTGTTCCTGAATCACTGAGTGTGTGCCTTCAGGCTTCTGTACCTCCTACCTGGTGGTAACAGTGAGAAAAGGGCATGCCCTGGGTGCTGGAGGCCCTTAATAATGGACGCTGCATTTCTGAGACACCACACCCTGAAGATGTCCTGGGTGCTTTGTAGGCTAGTACCCAAGATGGAGCTGACTAAATTTATAACCCTCTGCAGCTTCTTTCAGTCCTGCGCAGTAGCCCCCCCCCATACGAGACAGCGATGTCCACAGTACATCAATAGAAGTTTTTGAATGTATTTGTTGACATACCAAATCAAAGTATAGTTGTTGTCTTGCCTTCTTTATAACTTCATTGATATATTGGGCCCAGGTTAGGTCCTCAGAAATCTTGACACCCCTTCCGCCAGGAAATTGAAACTGCTCACTCTCTCCACTTCTGATCCCTCTATGAGGATTGGTATGTGTTCCTTCATCTTACCCTTCCTGAAGTCCGTAATCAGCTCTTTTGTCTTACTGACGTTGAGTGCCAGGTTGTTGCTGTGACACCACTCCACTAGTTGGTATATCTCGCTCCTTTACACCCTCTCATCTCCATCTGAGACTCTACCAACAATGGTTGCATCATCAGCAAATTTATGGATGGTATAGATGGTCTAATGCCATGTGAAGAGCCATTGAGATTGCACCTGCTGTTGACCTATTGTAGCGATAGGCAAATTGCAATGGGTCCAGGTCCTTGCTGAGGCATCAAATGCTCCACCCAAATTTCCATATCATCTACAGTATAACACTATCAATTCTTGTATCATTCACAAACTTGCTCGTCAAATCTTAGATTACTTCTCGTTATACCCTTCTCCTTTTCAAGCATTTATATTATTCACTCATTCATTTGTCACACATTATCAAGTACATTTATCATGACTTCATCAGCCAGTTATTATGTTTGTTCAAACCTACCTATGTCAAAAAAAATCATTCGATCCTCCTTTCTGAGTCTACTTAACACTGGAGTATTTACCAAACACCAGAAATAATCTTTCACGATGTAGCCTCTCATAACTTTGAATGACTTTGTTAAAATCCCCTTCACCTTCTCTGAACCACTAGCACTCTACTTATTCAAATCTCTCATCATAACGATATCCTCTTATTCCCGATATTATCTTAATTAATCCATGCTGTGGCTTTTTCAAGGCTTCATTGTCCTTTCTACAAAAGGGTGTACAAATCTAGACACATAGCCATCAATGTTCTACACAGGTTCATCGTCTGCTTCAAGTATTTGTATTCATTATTCCATCTATAAATACAAGAGCACCCTTGCGCTTTGCTGGGCCATAATATGAGACAAAGGTGGCATTATTCTCCATTAGACTGAATCATGATGCAGAAATATAGTTTCATTCTCGGAGGTGGCCGATTTGTAGATTATTGGACCCTTGCATATTGCCAACAGGGTGCTGCACAGCATAATGACAATGCTGCAAACATCAAATAGCCAAATTTAATTAAAAAACAATCAGCATGGATATTGACAAATCATTTCCATTGCCTGATTTGTAACTGAACCTTTAAGACCAAACCCCTTCTGGGTTCAATCCCCAGTTGCCTTGCACTTGTATTAAGCCAATAAGACAGACTATTACATTCAGTTTCAGCACACTAGTCTGGAGATAATTCATTAGGGTTTCTGTACAGAACACTATCCAATGACCCCTGCTGGTCAGAATGCGTGTGTTGATCAATCATAGACTGGACTTAGGTGGGATACTCCTTTGTGTCTTAAACTTCTTGCATTGCCACATAAACACATACCAATTTACTTTCTCTCATACTGACTCGCATATATGTACTCTGCTATGCACATCATTATCCAGATTACTAGAGATGAATGATTCAGATCATATCAGGGATTGTTGCCATTTTTACATCAGCAACTTCATGAACAAAAAGAAGAAAATTGAATTAAATTTTAATGGCTCATAAGAAAAAGTACTGAATCAATTCTCTCCGTGAGGCAGGGAGAGAGAAAGCGAGGGCGAGGGAGACACTGAAGAGAAATGCTGAGATTACCAGATCTTTTGGAGTTTAAGTTTTACGATCTTAAAGTGTGAATCAAGCCCAGCTATGGCACTGTGAGCACTCGTAATGTTCAAATTTTATATGTTGTTACAACTAATGTAGAATCTCTGTATCCATGTATTTTGTACCTGAGCATCAAAAGCAATTGCATGCATAAAGCATGTGTATTTTTTCAATTTATCTTCATATTCAGTTATTTTAAAATATTTCAAAAGCATTAATGTTCTGTTAAACAACAGCATCAGACATTTCATTGTTGCTTCTACAAGAATGAAGCACATTCTGTGGATTTATATTGCAACTAGCTGGACTATTTCCTGTTAGGTGGCAGGAACCATTCTTTCTCGGGGATAATTGAGAAAGACTTCACTGATTTGCATGCAGCTGTTATTGTGAGGGTACTCGTAACCCACCCTGGGTAGCTTTATCTTGTGGTACGGACCATTCGCAGTACAAGTCCCATGCCCCCATGGGGGTGGGCTCTCAGGGTACCAGGACTAGCTTCTCTATTCAAAAACACACAGATGTTACTCCACGCTTCAGATCATTTTGCTGCTACTGGGCAGACTCATTTGCAGAGCTGGCTTGAAGGAGCTGTAGGTTGGTTGGGTTTATGTAGAGCTGTTTTTCATGGGCTGCATTAACTTGGGGGACTGACAGCAGCTGCAGGATTAGATAAAGGGATGCTTTGAATTCTGCTTCTGTGCTTAAAGAAAGGATTATGACTGAATGGAAGTCAGCTAACAGCATGTGGTGGGAATCTCAGATCATTCACTCTCCAGACCTAAGGTACCTCAATCTCTTTCAAAGTCTGCATGATTTGTTTACCGTTTTTGTGGCTCCTTGTCTAGCTTTAGAGCAGTGCTATTAGATGCTTAAATAAGTCTTTCAGTCAAATGTCTGCTGTATATATTAACACAGATATGTATTTTGTGCAAATAGACTTATCGCTAATCCTTAACTCTTTGAGGACAAAATGCCTATTTCTGATTTTTATTTCTAAGCAGGAAATGTTCCTTTGCTAGATTTTTCATATTAAGATCTTTGTAAAGTAACTGGGTTCCTTAATAAAGAACAAAGAAAAATTAATGAGGGGTGGTGGTGTTGGGGAACGCTCTGATTACAAATAATGCTTCACAGTGGAAAAATACTACTTGGAGGTATTAAATGGTTAAAATATCCCGGCACTTCTTTTAGACAAAGCACTGAAACAAGTGCTAATTTCACTATTCCTAGTTTTCATGTAGGATTCCAAACTTGAAATGTTCTGAGAATTAAGCTTCAATATGAACCGCAGTGTCTTGTTTGGAATGGAATGGCACACTGACTGAAAACAAGAGCTGGAGATCCTTTCTATTAGCTGATTTTAATGGGCAGCAAGGGATTTACCATGGTTTCCTCGTGCTGTACTCACAAATACTCAAGTTGCCAGCACCAAATACCTTTGACTTATTGTTTTATATCTTCTCTACATTAAAAGCCTTTCTCAAGACGGAGTGAAATAATTACCAGCAGATTTAACCTTTTCAGCACCATATTTTCCACTGCAACTTTCCAAAATGCATTTCGATCAATTTGGAAATTACCTGCAGCCAGATGACTCTGTGCTTTTTTTCTTTGTTTAAAGAAGGATCCAGGATTGTCAGTTTTATTTTGAAGGTTTTCTGCATCTGTTCTGCTTCACACTTTTATTGAGGAATGAATGTGTTCAGTCGCTTCAAAGCATCCGCATCGTTAACAGATTAGAGCAGTGATTGAGATATATTATGGCTTGAGGGTGCAAAGCATCTGGATAGCCTTAATTGCTAGTAGCCAGCACCACAATTTTCAGCCTTGACCTGATATGTGGTATAATGAAGTCATTATGGGCAGCTGTCATCTTAGTTCAATTCAGGGTTGGATATCTGTTTGCTGGATTTTGCTGCATCTTGATCATTTCAATGCAGCAGTAGGACTTCCCAAAGGTTCAACTTCCCCTCTTGAATGTTTGTGTGTGATAGCAGGACACATAAGGTATCAATCATTCTGCTGATTTTTAAAAAATGTTGTACATAACTCATTTGCACACTGAATATTGTCCAAGCGATAAAAGTACTCTTTTGTTAGTATAAGGAATGGATGAATCAGCAACGGCTTGACACTCACCTGGTATTTTCTTCACTGAAAGTTGATTGAGAAGTACAGAAATAGGTAGGAGGATACATAGGTAAAAGTCTTCAACAATATTTAATAACTACTGAGATTCATAGCAGCTAAAACAACATTGTCTTTGTACTAGAGATTTCGGACAATTATCCACACACACAGAAGCAGCTATTATGCAGTGTGTATTTTGTCCACAGTAAGCATTTTATTTGTGTTTGGTGATTAACATACACCTGAAGTTATAATGAGTTATCTTAACAATGGAAACTACTTTTATAAGAAGTAATAGTGAAAGTTTGCTTCATCCTTGATGAGCCTTTCATAAAGCAACTGGTTGCAAGTCATTTCTTACCAAACTATACTTAATCTGCATAATATTTTCACGAAATACACGGATTGGGGTAAAGAATGAAACACATCTGACATAAATACAGAAACACAGGAGATTCTGCAGATATGGAAATCCGGAGCAACACAGACAAAATGCTGGAGGAACTCAGCAGGTCAGGCAGCATGTATGGAAATGAACAGTCGACGTACGTAAATGAACAAGCAGCCGAACGAAATGTTGATATAAATGCATAATGCTTTTATAAGTCAGAATCTCAAGAGACGCAAGAATCTTTATATCTGCAGTTGATAATAGGATTGCAAATACAGCTTATAAATTATTGAAAATATTTAAGAGTTTAAACAGAAGGAAAAGAATAAACATGAGTAAGTCTGCAGATAATGGCAATCCAAAGCAACATACACAAAATGCTGGAGGAACTCAGCAGTTCAGGCAGCGTTTATAGAAATGAATAAAGAATCAACGTCGCAAGCCAAGACCCTTCTTCAGGACTGAAATGGAAGGGGGAAGACGCCAGAAGAAAATTAATCTATCCAAGTTAAACTTAGTTCAGAGATATTATCATGTGTAGATTAGTTCTCCTAATTTTACTTAGTTATCGTTTTAAGTGTATTATTAGTGAAGAGGGTACTATTAGTTTACATGGAAAGAAGGAATAAATTCAGACTAAAATAACTTACACGTGAGACAATATTTACTGCCTGGACATCCCAGTACTATAAATTGTTATAATTGTTAACTATGAACAGATGAGTTATTTAAACAAATCTTCTGCTGCAAGTGTACAACCATCATAATAGCATTTCATCTTTTTTTTCTTAGGAATTTGTGGAGAGAATCCAGTGATCAATTTGTTCTTTTGTTGCATTGTTGCAATTCTAGCAAGCCAAGTAATATACTCAATACACACAACGTGGCATCTTGTAAATAGTGGAAATTAACTCATTACGTGAACTGTTGACTGATCCTAAGTTCATCAAGTCATAGATTTAAACCTTGACTTGAAGAATATTATTAACTCAATTCCAATTTCCATTGCTACCCCATATCCTATCCATTAATTTCCCATTTCATGTTAATGTACTTAATGTAGCATATTTTATCATACTTTCTTTCATCATATTCCTTACCAAGCCTTACACTCTGATGTTATTTTTTTCTTATGGAGCTGTTAGTATATGCTGTCCCCAACCCGTGAGGATGGAGGAACCCAATACTTCATCCAGGTGGAGTTACTTGGCATATGCACCCACACTGCAAGAGAACATTGATCAATACCAGGAGTACACAATGGGCTGATTTGCTGGCAATTTAGAGCTCCTTTTCCATCGTTCCTTTTAACATCAATGGAAAGGAGCATTGGGAAAGTTGTGAAGTCACCATAAGGTCTACTTCAGTATCACAATCTGAGCCCAGATCCATCCTTAATTAACTGTGAGACACTTTTAAATGAATGCACTAAACAGTGAGGAGGTACAGAAATCTTTGCTGATTTTCCACTGCACATTTCTGAACAAGCGTTTAACTGGAATCAGTGAAAATCTCAGTAAAATTTGCATTTAATTAACTAAATATTCAGCAATGCTTTTTTAGTATGCACAATAGTTTATTGGCTACCTTTACTATTAATGCATTATACCAATTTATTTCAATAAATTATTGATAAAGTAAGAAATGGGGCTGGTTCCATTTTTGCAAGATCTGATTTGCAAGCTATTTAATTTGTAATGATAATTTGCTTGGCATAGGGTTTTGATTGCTTCTGGCAGTTCTATTTAGTTTTAGATTGTGTAATGGAGTTAATAGAATAATTTACTGTACAATCCTGCTTCTATCCATTGTAAATTTATTTTCTCCTCATTTTTTAATCTCCAGATTTCATCCATTTACTAGTGGCTGCTTTGCCATTGAACACCTTCTTTCAACAAGAGTGTGATGTCTTTCACTAGAATCATTACTGCTCAGGTGTTGGGTGATGTGAGAGACTGTTCAGACAATGAGGTGAACTGACATGTCTCTCTACCCCAAATGCTCCTTCCTGTGCGTTCCCAATGATGAAGCAATTCCTCGCTTCCTGCTGCTCTGTTTGAGCAGGCTTGTTTTGTCCAAGCATATCTCAGCAATCAAGCCAAATAAATTCCATTTAGTCTTCAGTTTCAGATGGTGACCTTCATGTGGCAGAGTCAAGTGCCTATCTGCGACCATTTGTACAGTTAAGCAAAGGAGTATCAAATTTGCATTCTTCACTGTGTTTCCTTTCAGGATGTATGGCATTTTTTAATATCTAGTCAGCAGTGAGCATGATAGCATAATGGTTAAGTTACTAGTCTGACATCTAGAGACCTAGGCTATTAATCCGCTATGAGAGTTCAAATCCTAGAACTTGAAACTGTGGAATTTTAACTCAGTTAATTAAATAATTTCCTAGAATCGGTAATAGTGATTGTAGAAGCTCATCCGTTTTAATCATCGCCATCAGATAAGGAATGCTGCCTTATCTGGTGTGGGATGCATTTGATTCAACACCAACTAACATGATTGAAATAGCCTGGTAAAACATTCATTCTTCATTTCAAGACACAAGAGATTCTGCAGATGCTGGAAGTCTTAGGCAACACACACAAAATGCTGGAGGAGCTCAGCAGATCAGGCAGCATCTTCGGAGACAATAAAGTCAACATTTCAGGCCAAGACCCTTGATCAGGATCAGAATCAGGAACGTTGGCCACATATTTCGCTCCGCAGATGCTCCATGGCCGATGATCGCTGGCCTTGCCAGAGAGGTCCCTAACTCGTTATTTCAAGAAATAATGGATTGGTGGAGATCATGCTGAGACTCCAGTCACACAGAGGCTAAGCGGTTGTATTCAACTTCGCCTTTGTTGTGATATGGTTCTGAGTCAACAATAAGATAGGAGCAACTGAGGGAGAGATTTAGATCACTTGGGACTTAGTAACACCTAGAAATATTCAGAAATTGGAATTTTTTTCACCTTAATAATCAGTTTCACATGAGTACAAAACTGGTCATACTAGCTAAGGGAGCAGAGGCTGAGAATTGTACATCTCATAATTCAAGGTGGAAAGGTAGACATTGCTGGATGACTGCTTACATGTACCCTTTCTGTAGCCCTCATAATTTTGAATACCATTATTAAATCTCCCCTCGTTCTCCTACACTCCAGGGAATAAAGTCCCAACCTACTCAATCTTTCCCTATAACTTAGGTCCTCAAGTCCCAGCAACATCCTTGTAAATTTTCACCGTACTCTTTCAGCCTTATTAATATCTTTTGTGTACGTAGGTGAACAGAACTGCACACAATATGCCAAATTTGGCCTCACCAAGGTTTCATGTCTGAGAATTTTTAAATCAAGGCATTACTCAACAAAGAGCCAGCAAGCAATAGGCGCTCTACTAAATGGGTGAACTACTGTTGATAGTGATAGAAGGCTGGAGGCTGGCCAGGAGTGCAATGGAATAATCAAGGCTCAACATGGCGTCCCAATCATAGGACCAGATGTGTGCAAAGACCTCACTTCAGGGGTAAAAGTAAAACAATTTAGTACTGCAGACATTTGCCAAGAAATAGGATAGTGGGCCATAGACAATATTTATCTCTATTACTTAATTGGGAGGAAACACTTAATCATTCAAAAGTGGGTATCAGGGACATTATGCAGCAATAAAGTGGCAATGTTGTGGTCAAAGGGATGGCAGTGTAGTAGAGCCATGTTTTGTCAGTATATATTTAGAAGCTGTGTTTCAGATCTTTATAACGAGAAGGAGGAGAGGCTCATGTATTGATTCCTGAAAAATTCCAAGAAGTGATATAGGATGAGAAGAGAAGCCATTGCAAATGTTTGACTGACTGTGACCCAGATGCGAAGAATGGAACCAGGTGAATATGGACAACAGGGGGAAAGCATTTGACAAAGATAATGTGCTCACTGATCTTAGAATATGGAACATAACATTGGACGGACTGTTCAGCCTATGATACTGTCCTGATCTTGATACCAATTTATACTAATGTCCTCCTCCTGTATATTGTCTCTATCTCTCCATTACCCTCATATTCATGTGAAAAAGACTGCTACAGACAGCCTGACGAGGGTGAAACCAGATGGTTTCCTACTGTCTCAATCACACAGATTGCAATTTGTGACTTTGGTAAGAGCTCCCTCAGTACTGTAAATCAAGCAGAAACCAGATTAAAGGAATGAACCGTGGCTTTTCCTATCTTCTTGCTTCACTACTTCTGGAATTTTCTTACAATCCATCTTTCTTTTCATCCATGTGATGTCTCTGACAAGAAAAAAATCACACAGATCTGGAAGATGACAACAAGCTTTGACCTAATAATTATAATTAGCAATATTAGTGAAAAATGTCTAATCAATCTTAGCACTGCATTCAATAGTGACTAATCTTCTAAAGTATTCATTAGAAATAAAGCGCTTTCAGAAGCCTTGAGGTCATAAAAGCTGATATATGAATGCAAGTCTTTTTATGTTTTAACCGTTCTTTCTGCTCTTGATATTTGTAGTTGTATTTCTGCCCCACTAATGTCAGATACATCCAGGCTTTACTTTTTCGGCAAGAACATGGATGGATTACATGAAAAAATAGGAGCTTCTGGGTTGGAATCCCACTCAAGATACTTATTTGTTTGTTGATATATTTATTGACATACAGCACTGAATTGGCCTTTCTGGCCCTTTGAGCCATACTGCCCAGCAATTCCTCAGTTTTAACCCGAGCCTAATCATAGGACAATTTACAACGACCAATTATCCTACTAACTGGTACATCTTTGGGATGTGAGAGGAAACCAAAACACCTGGAGCATACCCAAACATTTCATGGGAGGAACGCACAAACTCCTTACGGGCAGTGGCGGGAAATGAACCCGCGTCGCCTGTACTGTAAAGCGTTGTGCCAACCACTACACTACTGTACCGCCTTGTTCGGCTGATACTCCAATGTGGTACCAAGAAAGTACCTGATGTTTTAAAGAAACATTAAAGTAAGGTTACATTAACTCTCTCTTTCTCCCTCCAGGAGATGGAAACAAACTTGTTCTGAAGTATATATAGGAGGGGTGTTAGCCCAGTATCCAGCTCTAGCTTTATCAGTTTTTCTATAAGGTCAGCTGATATGTCTATTATATTGCTGTCAGCAAAATGGCTCTCACGTTTCATACATTATAGCAGTGACAACACTTAAAGGCTACCTCATTTGCTGTACAGACCAATGCGATGTTTTGGAAATGATGTAAAAGGTGCATTTTTTCCTTGGCTTAGCTATAAGTCTGTATTCCAGGAGATGTTTTGATGCTTTGACCAGCAGGAACATAACTAGATCAAAGCTGGAAAGAAATGTAGAATATACAAATTGGCTTCATAATTCCAATGCCATTCACACTTCACAGATCTCATTTTTTTGAGAGAAGGGTATTTGTAACTAAATTGTAAATGTTTCCTGTTTGCATCACTCGTAGTATATCCTCTTTGTTTTATTATTAAAATAGTTTAATAAGTTCAATTACTCTAAAAATTACTCCTTAAATTTTAACTTAAAGCTCTTTAAAAAATAATATGAAATGTGACATGAAATATAGGCAAAATATTGAGCAATATAATGTTAAGTAGTAGTTGCTACTACTCACTGGTGTAACCAAAAACTGAAAACCAGACTCATTTCAATGTTTTATTGCAAACTTCTGACAGATTGAGTGTAGCACACTGCAACACAAAGCTACTTTGCAGAAAGGAAAGGATATTGCCACGAAATGTAATACATGGGGATCTGAAAATATTCCTGTGGGAGCTTACGCTGCTTCACTACTGAATTAATGATAATGTAGAATTTAGCCGAGCCCCATATTAGAACAAAGAGCACTTCGAGCTGCAGAATTCCATCTCCAAGCAGAATTTCAAGTGGCCGTACGGAGCAGAAAGCTCACAGTGACGTGCGGTGAATTTTGTCGAAGAGATCATGATAGGACTCAGAAATCCCTTTATTCTAAGTTTTGTTTTGGCTTCAGAAAGAAAATAAAGAGCTACCTTCAGTACTTGGTCCAAGCACTAAAATTAATGCTCTGCATTACCAGCTCAACTTGTAAGTAGTTCTGTTTTAATATCTTCATTGTTTATTTAACTAAAAATGAATCTTATAAAATGTACAATTGCAGCCCTGGTTTCCACAATTTAAACATAAATTTTCAGGTGATGTTTTAACTTAATGCATGGCTTTATTCACTTTGGAACAAGAAGGATGATATTTTGTAAATGTATCAACTAGTTGGTTATATTAGACAAGAACCGATCAAGTGTATTGTATGTCTCAAGCAAATTAGAATCAGAGGGCGAACACTCCAGCAGAGCAGAAAGGAATTCAAAGACATAGTTCCCACAGTATGCAGGCACTTTATACAGTGGGTATGGATAATTATATCAATACATAAACTGTTTACATCCCTGTCACAGCCAGTGAGATTCTGTGTTGGTTTTGTCTCAGCAATGTCTCAGAAAATTATCATTGTTCTTTTGGGTGATAGTTCCACTCAAAGGATTCAAAGTACATTTATTGTCAATGTATGTATAAATTATACAGTGTTGAGGTTTGTCTGCTGACAGGCAGCAACAAAGCAAGAAACCTGAAGGAAGGAACCCACTTAAAAAAGCAACACCCAATGCGCTGAGAAAGAGGGGAAAAAAAACCACAGATAATGCAAACAATAAAGGCGAGCACCAGTATTCTGAACTAAATTGAGTCCATTGACCCAAATCCCGGAGCAGCTGGAGTAGGCTCAAAAAGGGGATTAGGATTCCCTAACCCAGGGGTTACAGATTATTTCTCATCATTTAGCATCACGTTACCAAACTCTTCTTTCTTTTTCAATCTTTTTATTAGTTTCATAAAATATAAACAGAACATAATAGTAGTATGAAGTTATTGGGAGTACATTGTTATAATAAACATGAGTGATTATAAAACCAAAAAATACGTAATTGACAAAACTCCCAATCATATAGGATACCAATGAATAATACAGAGTTATTAAACTCTTGATCAATAAATTTAAGGTATTTGACGTTTAGCGCTCCCAGTCCCCATTTGGTCTGCAACACATTTGCCTTGAATCCATAGTAGGTGCTTTCAAATTTCACCATAGAGTCTCTCTGATAAAACCTGGACTGGATTGTAGTGTTGAGAGGTCGCTACATTATCACCATTATCAAAGCTGAGATCCCTTTCGATGGGTGGGCATGAAAGATTCATTAATTTGAAAAATTACAGGATAATTCTTCCTTATCTCTTAGTCAATATTACTAAATCAGGTGATCTAGTTATTCTCTTCTATCATTTGCAAAGTCTTACCTCATCCTCCCATTACTACTTCGCTTCCTTCATTATAACAATACCAAGATTTTAAAGTACTTTCTGTTGACAAGTGGATTTTTTTCCTTGTCTCTTTTAATAGGTTATTCAGTGATCTAATAAGCCAAACACATCAGAAAGATTCAGGTTAGAGCCTCGATGTTGAGTGACTTATCTATCCCAGCATGGGTAGGACTAGATACTATTCAATTAGCCTCATTGCTCCAGGAAAGAAATGGTTCATTCAACCATGAGTCACTCTCCGGATCTATTTTATTAATGGATTTTAGTGCTGCTGGGGAATTTATGATGTTAGTCAAAGGTAGGATGCTGCATTGAAAAGACTTCAGATCCTATATTCAGGAATATTTCAACTGTATTCCAAGAAGAACGCCTATTAGAGTGTAAGACTGATAGGTGTATATCTATCAGAGTGCTTGACCTAGATGTGTGGGGTCTATCACAGTGTTGGACTAGGATGCATGTGATCTGTCAGAATGTTACATTTAGCATATATGATTTTTCGGTCTTTGGTGGGTGTGTTGTCGAGCAGAATGCTACTTTGACAGATACGGGGTCCATTTGAGTGCTTTGGAAAGGAGTGGGATCTATCAGAGTGACCCATCTAACATTATACCACTCCACTGGAGAGAGTGCTGAAGAAGACATATAGCATGTTTGTCTTCTTCAGTCGGGGCAATGAGAATATAAGTCATATTGCAGCTGCGTAAACTTTGATATGGCCATATTCAGAGCAGTGTGTAAACACAAGAGATTCTGCAGATGCTGCAGATCCAGAGCAACACTTATAAAATGCTGGAGGAACTCAGCAGGTCAGGAAGCATGTATGGACGGAAATAAACAATTGACATCTTGGGCCAAGATCTGTGTACAGTTTTGATGGTCACATTACAAGAACGATTTGAAGGCTTTGGAGAGGGTGCATTTGAGGTTCACAAGAATGTTGTCTGCATTACAGAAGTTTAACTGTGAAGGAAAGGTTGGACCAACTTGGATAGTTTTCTCTTGACTAACAGAGGCTTAGGGGTAACTCAATAGAAGTATATAAAATTATGAGAGGCTTAAAGTGCAGAGATTAAGATTCTTTTTTTCTCTAGATGGAAATGTCAAATAGTAGAAGGCATAGCTTTATAGTCAGGGGAAAAAGTTTAAAGGGGATATACGAGGAAAGTTTTTTTCACATAGAGAATGGTAGATGCCTGGAACACTCTGCCAAACGTGTAGGTGTAAACAGTTATGATAGCAATATTCAAGAGGCATTTCGACACGATGTGAACAGGCAAGAAATGGAGGGTATAAACGATGTGCAGGCAGATGCAGTTAGTCTAATTTGGCATATTGGTCAGCAAAGAGAGGTGTGTATCAAGAATGACTGAAACTTCTGTATTACTATAGTGCCCATAACCATGCTTCATAAAACTTTTGTGAAACAAAATGTTGACATCAAAACATATAAGCAGAATAGCTTAGGAAAGAAATTTGGGGGCCTTAACATGTAGGGGCAGTGTCTTGTGATGGGATAATGGAAATCAAAGGTGCTCTAGAGGCCAGAATTGGAGGACAGCTGCCCTCTTGCAAGGGCTATGACAAAGGAAGATTAGAGTTAAGAGAAGGATGAGGCCACTGAGCAACTGAGTTGCTGTGTCCAAGAATTTGAAAATTGAAGTAAATCACAAATATATAGAAACATAAGACCAAGAAGGGATTTAAAATTGAGGCTATAGTCAGGTCAGCGAGCACGGCGGTGGGGGGGGGGGGGGGGTTACAGTTAAGGTTGGGGTTAGGATTAGTGCTAGGGTTCGGATATCATAATGGATAGCATAGGATTACTGTGTGTAGCACAGTTTTAAACGACATGTTTACAGAGTGGAGAATGAGGCAACCAACCAGATATATGTTGGAATTAACATGTATTAATGAGAAAGACACAGATAAGATTTTAAGTTCAGAGGAGCTGAGTGAAAGATAAGATTTCTACTGTGTATAGTTCTGGTCCCAACATTGCAGGGTATGTTAGTATTAGAAAAATGCAGAAGAGAATCACCCGGCTGTTACCTTATAAGGAAAGATTAGATAGGCTGGTCTTTGTCCCACTGGAACATAGAGACTAAGAGATGATCTGATGGAGGTTTATAAAATTATGCCAGGCATGGATGGGGTAGGTAAAGTCTTTTACCTATGGTGGATAATCAAAAACTAGAGGCAAAGGTTTAAGGTGAGAGGAGAGAAATTTAAAAGAGACAAGAGGGTCAAATTTTTCACACAGAGGGTAATGGGTAGATAGTATGAGCTGCCAGAGGAAGTGGTAGATGCAGAAACAATTACAATATTTTAAAGGCATTTGGACAGGTACTTGGATAGGATGGGAGTTCACAGACATGGGTCATGCTGGCGCAAGGAATTAGCACCAACATGTATCACATCAGCATGGATGACTGTGACAAAATGCCTTTTTTGTGCTGTACAATCCTCTGACAGTTTAGGATTCGATAACTGCTATTCTGATCTTGATGATGTCACAGGTACAAGAATTTTATAATGATGAGTATATGGATTATATCAGGACCGTCCAAGAGACATTTGGGCTATGCAAATTTTTCAGCAGGAACAGAAAGGAAGATAACTGCAGGGCAAAGGAAACATCATGGGGATTGTGAATTAAGTAGCATTGTTTCCCGTAAGAATTGTTGAAATGATGGATGGTCGAGAGTAACTAAAATACTTTGCATTTCACTGGGGCGTCACAGATTTTTAATTTTGATTAAGTTACGCATCACATCTAAAAATTGTTCCCACTCACCCAAAATTTTTACAATAATTACTCATTCCTATTACTCTGGGCGGGAAAAGAAAATAAAAGAACAAAGTATTTTTTTTAGGATTACTGTTAAAAGTGTTGAACCAACTGAAAGAGCCTGATTCCTACTGTACCATTTTAATATTGAACAAAATTAGCGCAATGTTAATGGAAAGAATCGGAGCAGAGGACACTCGTTGCAGAGTGGAGCAGGTGTAACTGCCCTTGGTTTTATTAACAGGCTCCGATCTGAATGGTTATGTGATGAAAAGCTAGTCTGTCCTTGTTTAGATGCAACAGAAGTAACTGCAGACAGACAAAGAGCTGCTCTGTCCTCCTTTCCCATTGTTTGTGGCCACTTAATAGACCTTTTGGTAGACTGGCTTTTCTCCAAATGGCTTTCAATTCCTTCCCCTCCACAAAGCCCATCAAACTTCCCCCTCCCCATCCTCCTGCTCACACGCTTCTGTTGCTGAAGTAACAGCTCTAGCTGAGATCCTTGTGAGATGACTACTGATATCATTTTTCAACCTTGCAACCGTGACTATGCCTTTATCGATGCCAAGACAGACAAGAACTAAAAAGCCCACAAAGCCACACACATTCTACAGATCTGTTATTATATGCTACATTCAGAAGCTTCCTAATACTATCAGGGGAATGGTTAACTGTTTATGTAATTTATTCCCTTCAGTGCCCAAATTAGGAAGACAAGAATAATACTACCACAAGTGAGCAATCCATTTCTTCCCAACTGGGAATTAAAAACCTCGGATTTAATTTAGTTTACACACAAGAACACACAAATTTGACAGGCTGGTGGGAAATTCATCAAGCTAGCCCCACTACATGAAAGGTACACCATCAGGGCAGAATGCTTTCTTCCTCCTGTCTCTACTCTTCCTGCAGCTATGTAATCTCCCAAAAGAGACAAAAGGAAAGGATGAAATTAAACAAGCTAATAGTGGAAAAGATCTTCAGGAAAATTCACCTCAGGTTTATGTTGCTCTCATAATTTCAAAAGAGATTGGAGAGTGTTGAAAAAAGACTTCCAAAAAACCCAGGGGAGGATAGTAAGTAGTATTACAACTTCACCCACCCCATCTTGTTATTTCTGTAAATAGACAATGGTGCTCACTCAGAGCATATAGTCTGAAGGCTCAGCAAACCAGATATATCTTTGTAATTTCACCATCCTTTGTAATCCAGTGGCGGAAAATTATCTTTGATCTTCGTGATATTTAGTTGGAGTGCACTCATCTTCCCCGGAATAATAGACAATATGATGTTTAGAGGGATCACAAAAAGGTCATAGTGGATAGGTAAAGATGGGCTTTGTCAGCAGCTCTGTAGAAATTGGCTTTATTCATGTGATGTTACTAAGGGGAATTGTGCAGATAAATTAAAAGAGTGGGCTAAGGATGGATCAAAGGTTCAAAGTTCAAAGTAAATTTATTATCAAAGCACACAAAGGGTTAGGGTTAGTTTTTTTTAATGCCCGCAAGAAATGAATCTCAAGGTAGTAGAACAAAGAAATACAACAGAATCAATGAAAACACACACACAAAACAGACTGGCAAACAACCAATGTGCAAAATAAGTAAACTGTGCAATACAATAAAAAATCAGATAATAATAATAACGAATAAGTAAATAAATAAATATACTGAGAACGTGAGTTGTAGAGTCCTTGCAAGTGAGTCTATAATTCGTGGAATCAGAAAATTGCACAACGTAATACCCCATGATTATATTAGAGCAGGGGTTCCTAACTTTTTTTTATGCCATGGACCAATACCATTAAGCAAGGGGTCCATGGACCCCAGTTTGCAGACCCCTGCATTAGACCAATGGACAAATAAGGCTTCAGACCAACTCCAGATGCACAGCATTCCCTCAGAACCATATTGAAATATCAGGACTGGGGTTGATACTGGAACTCAAAACCAGAGAGAACAGCATGGCAGCATGGGGGTTAGCGTAATGCTATTACAGCACCAACGACCCGGGTTCAATTCTGCCGTTGTCTGTAAGGAGGATGGACAAGCTCCCCATGATCATATGTGTTTCCTCTGGATGTTCCAGTTTCTTCCCACATCCCAAAGATATACCAATTAGTATTTTATTTGGTCACCTAGGTATAGTTGGGTGGCAAGCACTCATTGGGCCAAAAGGACCTGGTATTGTGCTGTATCTCTAAATATTTTTTTTTAAAAAGCGAAAACCTCTTGCCAATTAAACCAAGCTCACAGTCAATATGAAGGTGGAATTTCTAATCCAACGGATTGGAAAAGAAGAAAGAAAGGCAATAGCAATCAGGAGGCAGAGTTATTGGAAACAAGGGTGGTAAAGCACTGATTGTGTGCAGGTAGCTCTAGAATGCATATGAGCCAGTTATGGAATGAATAAAGTATGACATGTGTAGGTGATTAGAGCTGAAGGAACCCTGAGTTCTGGAAGGATTTTTAGGCTGTAAGAGAATGCAAAGATACAGCAAGATGAGTTTCTTTTTATATTAAAGCATTGATACAATCAGGGCTGTGTAGATCATCAAAACTGGTTTAATAGGTATGTGCGCCTGCACAAAGAGGCAAAGTCTTGAATATGATTAATATATGGAGGGTGGAATCAGCCTGTATTAGATACATCTGGAGGGTAAAAAGAACTTGGATGTTCAGTGAACAAATTGAAAGAGTCAGTGATGATAAAATATTTTCCAGGTGATTTTCAGAGTAGTTGGAATTGGAAGAGTAGCTTAAGATCAACTAGCCTGAGACAGTAGTTTAGGTAATGTTTGGGACTGGGATAGAGTTAGTTGTTTTAACATATGTGAATGGGTTTTTATCGATGGGCCAAAGATGGTGTGTTTGCTTTTTCTCAACACCTGCTTGACGCAATTTTGCCTATCCATGGACTGCACATTGATTAAGCAGTCCAACAATGGAGACGGTGACTAGGTCAGCAGCAAGTGACTGGTGGTGTTAACATTAATATATATGATGCCAGATAAGAAGACAGCATATATGCAGAGGACAATACCAAGGGCCAGCATGTAAGAGAGAAACCGGGGCAATGACAGATACTTGGTGATAACAGTTTGGACATGAGTAGCATATCTTGCAAGAAATTCCCTGCTTAATGACTGGAGAGCAGAGAGTAGAACCACTAATGAGAAATCATGCTGAGCTGAACAAGGAAGAAGAGATGTTGCTGAAGTATGGCCTGATCAGCCATGCCAATGGCTGCAAAAAAGGCCAAGAAGAATGAAGAATCAATGCACAGCACACAGAGAGTCACACAAATTGTCACTTTGACTTTGATTAGAATAGAAACCAGACTGCAGGGATTCTCTGTGTACTATTGGGAGAGTGGGAACAAATTAAGACAACACACTTGTCCAGCTAACCAACAGTAAATTGATGGAAGTAATGATCAATAGTGCCACTAAGCTGCCTGCTCACCAATACCCAGATATGAATCAATGTGCTAAATCCCAAAGGTGAGATGACAGTAACTGTGCTCATATCAGCTTCTTGGGTATGGCAGCAAGGAGTCTTGGTAAGATTGAAGTCAAAAAACATCAAGTGGAGAACATCCTAATTGTTGCAGCCATGTATTGCACGAAGCAAGATTGTTGTGGTCATTGGAAGTCAATCATCGTAGCAACAGGACATCACTACCAGGAATTTCTCAGTGCAGTGTAATAGGCCCAACCATCTTTAGCTGCTTCACTTATGATCTTTCTTCCATAAATTGGTCAGAAGGCTGGATATTCAATGATCATTGTTTGATGTTCAATTCTATATACAGTCCTTTGCATGTAGTGAGACCTCATTGGTTGTTAAGCAGTAAATAACATGCATGCCTCTAAGTGCCAGGCAATGACTATCTCCAATAAAATGAGAATCTAACAACTTCACCTTGACATTCAATAGTATGATCATTGACAAATTCTTCACTATCAATACCATGGGGTGACCATTGACCCGAAACCCAACAGGACTAACCACATAGATACTGCTGTTACTAGAGCAGGTCAAAAGCTAGGTATCCTCTGGTGAAGGACTCACCTTATGAAGCCCTGAAGTCCTTCCACTTTCTACAAGATGCAAATATGGAGCATGATGGGATACTCCCTGATTGCCTGAATGGGGGCTGCTTCAACAACTCACAAAGCCTAACACTAACCCGAACAAAGGAAACCATTGATTCATATCCCATCAATTACCCAAACATTCATCTCCTACACTATCAAGGGCTAGTAGGGGTAATGTGTTCCAACCGAAAATTATACTGCAGTTACTCTGATGGTAGTTACCACATCTGTAACTTCAACCTCCAAGAAAGGTAAAGATACAAAGCTCATGGGGAACATCTGCAAGTCTCCTATTTAGAAATGCACCAATCATTGAATCTAAATTCTGAAACTCCTTTTTCCCCGCAGCACAGTTGAAGTGCCTACACAAGAGGGACCGCAGCAGTTCATAAAAATGACCTTGCCACCACCTTCTCAATGGCATCTAAGGATGAGTAATAAATGCTGGGTGACGCGTGGCCAAGTGGTTAGGGCGTTGGGCTCATGATCTGAAGGTCGTTGGTTCGAGCCTCGGCCAAGGCAGCGTGTTGTGACCTTGAGCAAGGCACTTAACCACACACTGCTCCAGTCCACCCAGCTGAAAGTGGGTACCGGCAAAATGCTGGGGGTTAACCTCGCGATAGACTGGCGTCCTATCCGGAGGGGAGTCTTGTACTCTCAGTCGCTTCACACCACAGAAACCGGCATAAGCACCGGCCTGATGGGCCACAAGGCTCGGGACAGACTTTAACTTAAAATTAAATAAATGCTGGCCTAGTCAATGGCATCCAAATTCAATGGCATCCAGATTTCAATAAAGAAAAAGTAACCAAGGAACAGTAAGTTTGAAATTATGATTCTAGATGACAGTTCAGTGATTATTTTATGAGAATGGATACATGGGAATTGAATTCAGAAGAGAAGGTAAGAGTTGTGAGGAAGTGATTGGAGATAGCCTTATTTGTAATGATGGTAATGGTGATCCCACATAAAATTGCAAATTCAGGACTGATTATATTTTAGAGCGTTGATCTCAAAGCAAATGTTAAGAGATGACAGGAGGATGGATATCTTAAAGGATAAAGTAAATTGAGATGATTTTAATCAATGCAGAGGTCTAGCAGGCAAACCATACAAAAATGTTTTTTTTTCACCCAATTATTGAAACACTGACTGCCCAGGAGTGTAACATAAAAAGTTTGCTGTATTTGAATGGTTCAAGATGAATTATTGAAAGCATGACAAGGAAGTTACTTGGAATTATTGCAGGACTTACTCTGTGGGAAGTTTGATAGAAGTCTTGCTTAATTGTGTCAGAATAGTCCTGTTTTTTCTCCAGATACTATAACAACAGGGAAGGAGATTTCGAATCAGTGATAAATAGAAATATTATGAATCACTCTTCTTAAGATTCAACACAATAGTCTTAGTTTGAGAAAAATACCACAAAGGTTTGAGTCAAAAATGTCTACAATCCTGATTATTTTGTTTCCAGACAATAATGTAGTTTAATAGATTTGGTGCAATAGCAAATCACAGAATTTCAACAAATCATTCTGCCACAGGAACACTGGCAAAACTATGAGTTGGCACTTCCCAAGTTTCTATAGGATTCTTGCCAATCTTCTGCTGAAATTGTGGCAGTAGAATAAGATATCCCAGCAAAATTTTAGACTTTAGTGTTTTTGGCAAGTTAATGAATTTATTGCTTTTTCTTTACTTATGACCTGTTGAGACATTTTATTTCCAAGTCAGGATGATAAGCGGAGAATATGTAACACTGCGTCATGGATGTTCTTGAGTTGCCCACTATGAGGAGCCAGAGAGCAAACTAGCAATGCAAGCAGAAGGTAACAAACTGAGAAATATTCATGCCTTCAGCAAACATTGACAATGGGGCAATTTTGCAAAATGTGACATTGGATGCAGAGGATGACAGCGCTAGCAGAATATTCCTAATTCTTGAATCAAATATTGCAAGACATGAAATTTTTCTGCCAAACAGTAATTATTTTTGAACAGTCTAATAGCACAGCAATATCGAAAAAAGGAGCACAAGTGACCCATAATAAACCCATATTCAGTGCAATTATGTCTGATCATCCATCTCAATATCATTTTTTTGCTCTCTCCCTTGATGCCTTTTCATTTAGATATGTATTTCCCTCCTCCTTATACAGTACTGTGCAAAAGTCTTAGGCGCGCGCGCGCACGCGCACACACACACACACACACACACACACACACACACACACACACACACACACACAGTATGTATCGCTAGGGTGCCTAAGACTTTTGCACAATACTGCAGTAACTTTATATATTGCACTGTACTGCTTCCACAAAAAACAACAAATTTCATGACATAAGTAAGTGACAATAAACCTAATTCTGATATGGGTCTCTATTGTGGACTGAGAGTGAGAAGGGGGCAGGGAGAGTGGAATCATGGTTAGGAAAAAGGAAAGGAAGAGGGGAGGGCAAGGGAAGCACCAGAGAGACATTCTGTAATGATCAATAAACCAATTGTTTGGAATCAAATGGTCTTGCCTGGTGTCTCTCGCGGCTGGGTGTGTCTCCACCCGTGCCACCCCACCCCTCCCCCCCGCCCCGACACTCCTTCTCTGCCACTTATCCCACGCCCCTCCTGTGGCACTCCACCCTCACCACTCCCAGCATCCTTTGCTCTCGCCAAATTTACATACTTGCTCTCCGCTCTACGTTGACAAATACAGTACTTTTGTTTTTATCCCCTATTTTTCATTTCACATTTTACAGAAGTATCTGAAATTACTGGGAGCTGGATTAGCCACTGATGTAATTCAAATAGAGTTTCATCTCCACCTCCACCTCAATAACCCTCCAGAGAGTAAACAGCATTAGAAAACTTCCACTTTCTCTCTATAACTACATATACAGACGATAATATTTGCAAACAATTTCTCTTATTATTCACTCTTTGCCACTTGATAGTTCTAACATTGGGAATCAACAAATAACTTTAAGGTGCATTCTGTATCTCTGGCTGCCATTCGTGCTTACTTAGAACTTCCAGTGTTACTGGATTCAGTTTACTTACACCAGAGCAAGTTGTTGACTGTGTTTATCCTACCATTAGCCAAGATGCTGCAGTGATGTTTTGTTGATCATTCTGCTTCCGTCATGGCGGAATGCTAAGCTTGCATATGGTGGCATGGTAGCGTAGTGGTTAGGTCAATGCCTGTCAGTACCAGTGACCCTGGTTCAATTCCCACCACTGCCTGTGACCACGGGGGTTTCCTCCAGGTGCTCCAGTTTCCTCCCGCAGTCCAAAGATGTACCGGTTGGTAAGTTAATTGGTCTTTGTAAATAGTCCCGTGATTAGGATAGGGTTAAATCTTGGAATTGCTGGGTGGTGCAGCTCAAAGGGGTGAAAGGGCTGTACCTCAACAAATAAATAAATATCATCCCACATCAGTAGGGCAGCGTGTATAAGCTACTTGATGCACTCATTATCGTGGACTTGGTACCGCCAATTCTCCAACCAACCTTCTCAAACTCATTGTACATTCTGTCTTAGTCGGTTAATTATTATCGATATGTAATGATAACCCAGGTTGTTTGCCTACATGCTAGGTTGGCTTCCAGTCTTTAGGCATAGTGCATTAGTGTAAGTGATTTTGTTAGACCATTTAATCCCCATTTGTATGCATGGTGTTATTACTGGCAATTGTTTGCTATAGTAGTGACAAAGGGGAAAAGGTTACAACTGAGCACTGTAAGTGATCCTTCTCGAAAGTTGACCACAAATGCTCACTCTGGTAATTAAGCACAGCATGAAGGTAGTGCTGCATTATCAGATGTTGCTACTTTTTGATAAGAAGATCATAAAAGATCCTAAGGCACTATTTCAAAGATAAACAAAGCAGTTATCCCTGGTATCCTGATCCAAATTTAATTACTCACCATTATTAAAAGCAGATTGCCATTTTCTCAGTGTTATTGGTGGGAGCTTGCTATGAAAAATTGGCCTCTCTATTTTTCTGTATCACAACAGTTTCTATGCTTGAAAAAGTGTTTTATTGACTGTAAGCTGTAAGGTGACATCCTGAAAGAGACATGAAATATACTATATTAATGTTCGATTAGGGATAGTAACACCCTGAATAAATGAGGTTATTCAGTTGACAAAATCAGTAGGCAATCAATTTTCCCAAGGAAAAACTCTTAAAACTTTTATTTGGTGGAAAAGATGAGCATGGTGAATTGACAACATATCGTATTATGACTTGAAGAAGGGTTTTTGGACAGGTCCCTGTGGAAGCAAAATAGCTAACTTGTGCAATAAGGAGGAATAAAGTTGTTTCAGATAATGCTAGCTTTCAGTTCCATGGATCCCATTTGATTGAGTTAATCAACTTTGAATGCAGTAGCCATTAGCTATCTGACACCATGTTTGAATCCTTTATATTTTTCACTGGAAATAAATCATCATATATAACTGGTGAGGGGAGAGATGTGTCTGGGGCACTTGCATTTTATTTCGATCATCTGCATCAAGTTTGAACCTCTGGATGTAAATTCCTCCTGAGGCTGCTACTGTTCCTCCACTACAATGTTCCTTTTTCTCACGAGCTTCAATAGTTCTTCCACTAAAATTAAGTGATTTCCCATAAAAATGCATCTCTTTTGATTTTGCAAATATGCGTGTCTAATATGACATTAACTCAAAATCCAGACTACATCAGAATATGCATTCAATATTCAGAATAATGGTGCCAAACCATCTGTGTCCAATATCGCAGTCTACAGTATTTCTACATAAAAATGTCGATATTTTCATCCTAATACACACAATGAGGTGACTGAAGCAGCAACACATATCACATTCAGCCGTACTGCCCTAAAAATCCACCACAGTTTTCTGTGTTATCTGCCTAAAAACATCTGTATAAGATAATTTAAGTACACTCTTAATCTCTAGTATAAAATGGAAGAGAGAGAATTTACAGGGTAGTACAACAGGTCTTCATTGACACTGACTGTAATCCTGTTACTTATAGTATTTCATTCAAGTGAGAGAATAGTCTTGTAGCCTCTAAAGGTCGGTATTGTTCGATGATGCTGGTTTTGCAAGTGTAAATGAAGATAACATCATCAAAGCAGGCTGCTACTTTGAAAAGCCCAACCAATATCTAGTAGTCCAAGAATTTCTCAGACTATATTACATTTCTTTCTGCCACATACCACCGGTTCATCTCTTATTTCAGTGGTGAATCATTAAACAGCACAAAGAGGCTCAGCCACATAAACCCAACAGAACGAGAGTCTTGAGAACATTACAAATTGTCCTAATCTTTGACAAGTCCCATCTGTGGATTTAAAATCCTTGAGCAGATGCTGGATAAATTATGCTGTCATCTGGCTGGAAGCCTGAGAATACACCAGCGTGCAGATTAACCATGGCACAGGCTGCAACACAAGGCCACTGACACCAAGCTGTACTTCATAACAGTTTTGCAGAGTCAATGGCAAGATGGTCACCTCCTCAGGGGCACACTTAACTCCAAAATCATGGCTACCATCAGCCAACAATGACACAAATTTCTACATTAAAAGATGCAATTGAGTGGCCTAGGCAGGTAGTGTAGGGGGTCTGTCTATTTCTTATATAGTAGTGCTGGAAATGACGACAGGCTATGCAATTGTTGTCATCACCTGGAGAATTAAAAAAGCACGATTTCTCAATTGAGGAAGAAAATAAATTAAACCATTCTGTTTCCTCCATGTGAAGTATTCATAATATTACAAGACCTATATCATCCATTAGGTACAGTTCTAAGCATGCCAAATTCCTGGAAGAACCAAGTGAATTTGCAATAAACTTATGATAGTCCATGGACTGCTCTGGGACAATTATACTCAGTACCTCCTGTACCTAATAAAGTGGCTATTGGATGTGTGTTCATGGTCTTCTGCTGCTGTAGCCTATTCACTTCAAGGTTCAATACGTTTTTCATTCATGGAAGTTCTTTTGCACGTTACGTTCGTAATGCATGATTATTTAAAGTACTGTCACCTTCCAGTCAGTTTGAAACAATCTATTCATCCTCCTCTGACCTCTCTCATTAACAAGGCATTTTCACCCACAGAACTGCTGCTCACTGGATGTTTTTTTTTTCTGTTTATTGCACCAATCTCTGAAAAACTCCAGAGTCTGTTGTGCATGAAAATCCCAGGGGATTAATGTTCCCTCTAAATTGGAATGACCAGTGTGCACAAAAATATTGTGCTGTGCAATTTTTTGCCCAGTGCCAACAACATGTGTAGACTGAATTTTATATATAGATGTATTCATTTTAACATCCTGCAAAACACTGTCAATAAGAACTTTGGGTTTGATCATTTTCACTCTCATTCATCTGCACTCTCACAAAACATATGTAGCGGGCCTATAGCGGGTAATGAAGGATTTTCTTGCCAGAGCTATTGCACAATGTCCATTTGTGATTTGCTTGCTAAATGATGCTTCAAAACTTCAAATTCCCAAATATCACTCCACGTCTTCCCATTTGCAAATTCTCCAGCAACTTTTGCATCATGACAATACATGCAGTAACACCAGTTTCTGTATTGTACAGAAATATTTCTTGTAGCTGCACGCTCCTGACCTCATGAGCTTTTGGTCTCGCAGTTTCTACTGTTTCATTTAGTCATTCTGCTTTAAATAAGCTAGCAGTTCTTTTGCACTTCATGCCCTTTGCTTCTTTGGAATTCTACATAGTGAATCAAAAATTTCTTCAATAAAACAGTATAAATAAGCCAGTTCTAAAATCTGCAAACAAATCATCGCAAATTTCCCATTGTCAACACCGTCCAAATCAGAAACCAGAAAAGGAAATGTGATTGTGTACAATCGTGAAATACACTTAACATGCAATGAGTTAGAGGGTGACAACCTTTCGTGTGCAGCTTAAATTCCTTTGTGCGCTAGTAGAAAAGGATGTGTGCGCGCGTACACGTGCACACCGTAGAGGGAACATTGCAGAAGTTCTGCAGTTTCTAAGATACTCAAGCCACCCTGTCTGGCACTAACAAACATTCCACTGTCAAAGTCAGTTTGACTGAATTTCTTCCCCATTCTGATGTTTTGTTTGAAAAACAACTGAACCTCTTGACCACGCCTGCATGCTTTTATGCAGTGATTACAGGTGTACTGAATAAAGTGGCCACTGAGTGTATGTAATTTAAACATTTATGGTGTACTTATTTTTCAAGTTACTATTTACATTTAGTGTTGGCGCGTGGCCAAGTGGTTAAGGCGTTCGTCTAGTGATCTGAAGGTCACTAGTTCGAGCCTTGGCTGAGGCAGCGTGTGTGTCCTTGAGCAAGACACTTAACCATACATTGCTCTGCAACGACACTGGTGCCAAGCTGTATGGGTCCTAATGTCCTTCCCTTGGACAACATCGGTGGCGTGGAGAGGAGAGACTTGCAGCATGGGCAACTGCTGGTCTGCCATACAACCTTGCCCAGGCCTGCGCCCTGGAAACCTTCCAAGGCGCAAATCCATGGTCTCATGAGACTAACGGATGCCTATATTTACATTTAATTTTGAAATGAATTGGCTGGATGAACAAAGGTAACTGGAGATGCAGAAATTATCATTAAAGCATTTATCATTCGACACACATTGCTATTTTCAGTCTTCCTTAAGTTCCTCGTGAGAAACTTGGTCAAGTAATACTATCCTCATGCTTCAGCCTGATTCAGCTTTAGTTGGAATGGATAATATTCTAAACCTTAATCCAATCTGGATTCATCCAGTTCTCAGTGGCAAACAAGATCTCTGTTGTCAGTTATTCATCTGGTCGCCTAATCACTAAGAATTTTTAAGATGCATACAGTGCCAAGTCTTAGAATAAGTAATACAGGATAAAGGATTTAAGATAGCATTTCTTCTGTTTTTAACCATTTTCTATAAAACAGTACTGTTTCTTTATCTGCAAAATTTCTTTGATTTTTAACATAATTTTTTTCCATAATTTTAAGCATTAGAATATTATTTTGTAGAGTTGCAGGTGGCTGCAACAACAGTAAAGCTTGTATTGCATACTCAGAAGGAAGTTTTAAATCCCTGCTATATTTTCTTAAACATAGGAATGGTGTTATCTTTGAGCCCATGCACATATGTTTGTATTGTCATATAATTAGTTAATATTGTCATGCCGTGTACTAACTTTTCAAACAACATAACAGCTTCACTGGCATTTAATTTGTAACAGTTCAGAGAACCAACATTAAAATAGTAATTGTGCTTTCAGTTTATCAGATAAAGTTCAATCCGTCCAAATCTATTTTCTATGTGGACAAAAAATCTACCATCCTTCTTCAAATCCGTCAATTCAATCTCTCACTGGGGAAAAGAATCGAATTGTTTCTTTGTTTCTCTCTGTGGTCTGCTCCAATGGCACTCTAACATAATTCGCTCCACAATCCCATCGCCCTTTGTCTGAGAAGGTTTCACTTGACTTTCTTTTTAATCTTGTGATTCAAAACCATTTGCCATGTTATTTGAACCCATCGGTTTGCCAATCTGTACAGCTCAGCATGACCAACTTCACTTATAATTTGAATGCAAGTTTAGGAAATCACCTCAACAGCTCATTCCAAGGATAAGGTTAGAGAGGAATTCAAAGTGTGTGTTTTTCATTGAAGACATGTTCTGACTGGTATTCAATTCAATTGATTACACTACATATTGAATTTGATATACAACAGGCATTTGAAGCAATATTGCTCATTTAATGCAGAGGTGCAAGTTGAATTTCCACCCTAGTAAGACCAACTTCATTAAATGGTTCTTATAATTTAATGAATCATACCTGGAATCATTTTGACTTCTCACCTGTACCATTCTAAAGTTAACACAATTCTTCCTGGAATTTTACATAGTTCTCCAGATGGGTTTGTCAGATGCTAGTAAAATAATACAAGTGCCTTGGATATACACTTAGTAGCCATTTTATCAGGTACACCTGTACACCTGCTCATTAATGCTAATATCTAATCAGGCAAATCATGTGGCAGAAACTCAATACATAAAAACATGCAGACATGGTCAAAAGGTTCAGTTGTTTTTCAGACCAAACATCAGAATAGGGGAAGAAATGTGATCTAAGTGACTTTGACCATAGAATGACTGCTGGCGCCAGATGGGGTGGTTTGAGTATCTCAGAAACTGCTGATCTCCTAGGATTTTTATGCACAAGTCTTTAGAGTTATTTAGAATGGTGTGAAAAACAAAAAAAAAGTGAGCAGCAGTACTGGGGCAAAAATACCTTGTTAATGGGAGAGATCAGAGGTGAATGGCCAGACTGATTCAAGGTGACAGTAGCTCAATAACCTCGTATTACAGCAGTGGTGTGCAGAAGACCATCTCTGAATGCACGGCATGTTGAACCTTGAAGTGGATGGGCAACAGCAGCAGAAGACCATGAACATACACTTAGTGGCCACTTTATTAGGTACAGGAGACATGTAATAAAGTGCCACTGAGTGTATTCAATCATTGCTGATACAACCTAGTGCCCCATTGCTGAATAAATACTACAGCAAAGATCTTTCAGAATAATCCCTCAAAATTTTGAGATTTATTTCTGAATCTACCTGTATCATTTTTTAAAAATTATATTCTATTTCATTTATTCCACCTACTAATTAAATTATAGTTATCTGTTCTGCATTACTTTTTCCTTTCTCCAGTAATCCTCTGTTCCCAGTTAATATTTTCTCTTGAACGCTGCAATTTACTTACCATGTTCAAACATAGATATTCCTTTGTACAGCATGTCACTCACGAGAGAGATTTTTTCTTCAGCCCGCGAAAACAGGCGGAATGGGAAATGGGATTTGCCTACATTTCAAAGTTCCCCAAACTACAAGCGTTCATGGAATGCACAGTTAAGACCGTAAGATATAGGAACAGAATAGGAGATCAGCCACCTACCCAGGGATGCCTGGCTGTAGCCAGGACCAGCTTGTACAAAGTACATGCTTCCTCTGATCACTGTCCTTCAACTGCCCCGCTCACTCTCCCACACCCAATGCATCATTGCCGCGTCCATCCATAAACTAGCTGTTAAGCAGCTTCCAGGCTTGTATTGCTGTTGCCACTTTAAGAGATGACTGCAGAGATTGTAGCTGTGTGGCATCATGTGGCAGCTTCAGAAACTTGCAGAAGGCCAATAGATAACACTGCACCGAAGCTAGCAGAGCATGGGAAAGCCTGACAGAGCTGTTCATGAACCACACAATTAAAAACGTTGACCTTTATGTAACTTCTGCAGACAGCATTAAAGAGACCTGCAATGTTTTAAAGGATTGCAAAGCAATTTCTATGCTTATGCTTTCCATGCTTTGGAAGTCCAAATGTATAAAACCTGCAGTTCTTTGTGTCCGATAAAAAGACACTTGAACTAGTGGTGTTAATCCATGAAATGCAGCTTCAAACCCTGATACCCAATTACACAAAGACTAAAATGCATTTAAGTTTCATAATTGAGTTATTTCTGGGACTAGTTTGCAAGGTTTGCTTAAAGCCCAGCTCCTTTTTGTCCTACCTATTACAAGTTATTTCACTTATTTCACTCTAATTGAAAAAAAAGTAGGCTTCAGCTATTAATTTTCCATTTGACAGGTAACATTGCTTATTTTATGATGAATATATGCTCATTGATTAATAGCATCAGGAATTAAAATTAAAAATGTCCTTGCCATCATTTTTCACAATAAACTGTCTTGTAAAGCAACCAATTAATTAATGTTTGCATCTTAATTCCCTTAAAGGTGAAGAATGAATGTACAATATTTTGATGTTTTTTCTCGCACTTTGTAATTGACTATTTTAAAAGTCAATTATTATTTTAACTATTTCAACCAATTTTTAACAATCTTCCCATATAGCTACTTATAGGCACTTGGTCCACATTCCAGACCATAAAAGCTTCAGGTTGGTCTCAACTTCTCTGATCAGTAGTAAATAACGATTACAGTCTTCGAGCTATAAGGAAAAACTGGCTGCCATTATTAGGCTGAGATATAATGCCAACCATGGTCTGTGGCTTTGACCTTTCTTGCTCTCAGGAGAAGTGCTGGAAGGGCCAGTACCACCTATGATAGCAATGCAAAACTTTGATCCTTTCTATTAGATTTTCTCTCAGCTCCAGTTCAATCCTGACACCCAGTGCTATCTACAAGGAGTTTGCACATTCTTCAATTTCCTTGCACACCTACCAATGTTGTACATCTACATTGTTGGTAGAATCTCAGATGGAGATGAGAGGGTGTACAGGAGCGAGATATGCCAACTAGTGGAGTGGTGTCGCAGCAACAACCCGGCAACTCAATGTCAGTGAGACGAAAGATCTGATTGTGGACTTCAGGAAGGGTAAGATGAAGGGACACATACCAATCCTCATAGAGGGATCAGAAGTGGAGAGAGTGAGCAGTTTCAAGTTCCTGGGTGTCAAGATCTCTGAGGATCTAACCTGGTCCCAACATGTCGATGTAGTTATAAAGAAGGCAAGACAGTGACTATACTTCATTAGGAGTTTGAAGAGATTTTGTACATCAACAAATACAGTCAAAAACTTCTTATAGACGTACTATGGATAGCATTCTAACAGGCTGCATCACTGTCTGGTATGGAGAGGGCTACTGTACAGGAGCGAAAGAAACAGCAGGAGGTTCTAAATCTAGTCAGCTCCATCTTGGGTACTTGCCTACAAAGTACCCAGGACATCTTCAAGAGGCGGTGTCTCAGAAAGACAGCATCCATCATTAAGGACCCCCAGCATCCAGGGCATGCCCTTTTCTCACTTGGGAAGGAGGGAGAGGAGCCTGAAGGCACACACTCAGCGATTCCAGAACAGCTTCTTCCCCTCCGCCATCCGATTCCTAAATGGATGTTGATCCTGTGAACGCTACCTCACTTTTTTAATGTATATTATTTCTGTTTTTGCACAATTTTTAATCTATTACATATACTGTAATTGAATTACTTATTTATATATTATTATTTTTTCTTCTTCTATAGTATGTATTGAATTGAACTGCTACTGCTAAGTTAACAAGTTTCACGACTCATGCCGGTGATAATAAACCTGATTCTGATTCTGATCTCAAATACATATGGACTAGTAGGGTAATTAGCCAATGTAGTCTGCTGCAAGTGTAAGTGATAGAAATCGGAGAGAGGTTTTAGGAATGTGGAGAGAATAAACAGAACAAGTTTAGGAGCTGGGTGAATAGGCACATGGTGTGTGACATGGACTCGGTGGATTCAAAGATGCAAAGATTCAAAGTACGTTTATTATCAAAGTATGCATGCAACCCTGAGGTTTGTCTTCCCACAGACAGCCACGAAACAAAGAAGAACCATGGGAACAACCAGTTTAAAGAAAAATACCAAACATCAAACCCCTCCCCCACACACAAAAAATTGCACAAACGGCAACAAAAAATGAATGAAGGCACAGAATATAAAAGACATATAATATAACTGGAAGGCCTGTTTCCATGCAGTAGGACTCAAGGTCACTATGGCTTAATTCTGTTTGTGACTTGCTGCTTTAACTGTTTATCAGCCGCAGGTAGTATCAGCAGGTTGATACCCCAGTGTTAATTGCTCTTTCACTGTTGTTATTGAGCCAGTGCTGTTTCCAGTGGCTGCTGGTAAAATAGAAGGAGGGATTCATGACTCATGTGATTACAGTTTCTGCCAGCTCTCTGTGACAATTGGATCCTCAGCATCAATAGTACAAATGTGCTCTGAATTTATCCCATTCAGAGAGTTGATAGTGATGTTCTTCGTACATGGGTTAGATTGATTTATTTTCAAGGTGCAATGAAATTCCATGTTCACATGAAACTCACAGAGTAAACAACAGACATGGTAATAATTAGAACAATAAATTGTGATGAGAACAAAAACAGCAGAATGAGTATCTTGCAATCTGAAATAGTGCAATGAAAGAACACTAAAATGACAGAGTAACAGAGAAGTAGTTAAGATCATGAGAAGGTTGGGTAAAAAGAGGTGATTGGTTCAGGAGGCTGACAGCAATGGGGAAGAAGCTCTTTCTAACATAGAACATAGAACATTACAGACCAGTACAATGTCTTCGGTCATGATGTTGTGCCCACTGTTTAACCTCCTCCAAAATCTACCCATCCCTCCCACATGGCCTTCTATACTTCTTTCATCCATAAATGTCCATAATGTATCTGGCTGTACCACCACTCTCGGCAGTGTGTTCCAAGCACTCATCACTCTCTGTGTAAAAAACCTACTTCTGACATGCCCCTTATATTTTCCTCCGGTCACACCAAACGGTTCCAGCACTGCCTCTTTAACCTCAACATGTTCCAGCACATTAGCCTGTTCTACACTGACCTTACATTCATCAAGATCCCCCTCAATGGTAAATACTGAAGCAAAGTATTCATTAAGAACATCACCTACCCCCCTCCAACTCTAGATGCATGTTTCCTCGTTTATCCTTAATTGGTCCTACCCTCACTCTAGTTGTCCTTCTGTTCTTCATGAACATGGAGAACGCCTTGGGCTAGTCCTTATTCCTATTTGTCAAAACCTTCTCATATCCTCTTCTCGCTCTCTTAAGTCCATATTCCTAAGCTCCTTTCAGGCTATCTTATAACTCTCAAGAGCCCTGTCTAATTTTTGCTTCCTAAACCTAAGTATGCTTCCTTCTTCCTCTTGAACAGATATTTGACATCTCTTGTCAACCATAGATTCTTCACCTGATCATTCTTTCCCTCCCTATCCAGAACGCCGGCCAAGCGCTTCCTAAACAACCTCCACATCTCTATGGCACATTTCTTTGAGAACATCTGTTTCCAATGTATGCTCCCAAACTCCTCCTGATGGCATCATAATTACCCCATTCCCCCAAATTATTTTTTTTCCCTATGCCATCTGCTCCTATCTTTGCCCAAGGCCCAAAGTCATGGAGTTGTGGTCACTGTCTCCAAAATACTTTTCCACAAAGATATCTGTCACCTGACCTGGTTCATTACCCAGTACTAATCTAGTATGGCCTCTCTAGTCAGCCTGTCTACATATTGTGTCAGAAATCCTTCCTGAACATACCTAACAAATTCTGCCCCATCTACACCATTTGCACTAAACATGACAACAACCCTGTTATTTTTGCACCTTTCCAAAATCTGCCTACTGATCTGATCCTTGTGTGGTCACTGTCGTGATTGCGGTTCCTATAGAATACTTTCAATAGAGTGATTGCTTCCTTCCTGTTTTTGATTTCCACCCACTGACTCAGTAGACAATACCTCCATGAAATGCTTCCTTTCTGCAGCTGTGATACTATGCCTTATTAGCAATGGTACTCCCCACCTCTTTTACCTCCCTTTTTGTCCCTTATGACTGGACATCCAAGCTCTCATGCCCCTGCATCTTCTCTCAGAAGGTGGAAGAGTGGAAAGGAATACCAGCATGGTAGCCATCTGGTGGAGCTTTGTCTTCGAAAGGAATTATGTTACTTGCTCTCATCAGAAGTTGTTGATAGATGCATCAATGACAAGTAAATTTGTGAGGAGAGCTTTAAGCAAACTTATACATTGTTTTCGTCCTTTCATGACTATTTGCCTCGTTTGTCACATACACCTTTCAGTATGACACGGTAGCACAGCCGGAAGAGTTGCTGCCTCACAGTGCCAGAGACCTAGGTTCAATCCTGACCTTGGGTGCCATCTGTGTGGAGTTCACATGTGTTTCTTGTGACTGCATGGATTTCCCCTTGGTGATCTGGTTTCCTCCAAAGTCCTAAAGATATTCAGGCCAGTAGAATAATTCCACGCTGTAAATTGCCCCTATTGTGTAGGTGAGTGGTCCAATCTTGAGGGAGTTGCTAGAACGAGATTAGGGTAAGTGGGCAGTTGATGGTCAGCATGAATTTGATGGGCCAAAGGGCCTGTTTCTGTGCTAAATCTCTATGTGACTATGACTCATCCAATCAGCCAGTGATGGTGCAACCAAGGCACTCGACATGATAAACATTGAAGAGACCCAGTCTGTGTATATTCTATGTCCTGTCACTCTCAGTGCTATCCAAAATGGTTTTAATTGTGGATGAGTACAGATTCATGAGTGGAAGGAGAGTAAGGGTTAGCAGAGGACTGACCAAAGATGTAATGGAGTTTGAGCAGTCAGACGGAATGGATCCAGTGGGAGGTCTGTTGCAATGGCTGAAAAATATAATTCCAAGAAAATGGTCAGACCAGATTATTGTTTGATTCATCTGAAGAACAACTCTATTATTTAGAACACCAGACCCTGGCTGTTAGTAATGAGGACTTCAGAGGTTTATTGGGAAATTTGAGTGATTTCATTCTTTTTATGTTTAATCATAGCAATTTCAAAACACCCAAGTAAAATTGACTTTATAGGCCAATAGAGAGGATATTTAATAGAGTACTATGTCACTCAAGACCTGGAGTCATAAATTGGCCTATTCTCCCTTAATGGAAATTGGTAAATAATTTTTGTTCAACCTCTTGCTGCTAGCTTTATAATTCCAGGCAAGTTAGTAAACTGAACTTTATTTCTAACCTGTCATCTCATAGTACAGTGCATGGGTTTAATTGTTTTGCTGTAAGCATTTCCAAATAGGCAAAGATAGAACGATAAATATAACATCCTTTATAGAAGGCAGTAACTGTGAACTAGACTGCAGTGTTTGGATACGATTATGTATCAATAGCCATTCAAACTAGTTTTTAAATGTACCCTATACATACTGTAGACTATTATATTATTTGCATTCATGTTCCCCGTGTATCGGTCCAGGTCTCAACTTCATCCCATAATTTCACTACTTTGCTACATTCACTACACTTCTGTGATTTCAAGATATCCTAAAATCATACAAGGAAGTTCATTTGAAGGAAGTACAGCCCTACATGTTAACCTTGCTGGTACCCCCTTCCAATCGACAATGGACAGCTCCTCCTTCATGCCTCTGTAATTCCCTTTACTCCACTGTAATACTGATACACCTGACTTTTGTTTCTCTCTTTCAAGCTGCAGGGTGAATTCTATCTTATTCTGATCACTGTCTCCTAAGGGTTCCTTTACCTAATCAAATCTAGTTCATTACTCAACATCCAATCCAGAATTGCCTTTCCCCTGGTAGGTTCAACCACAGGTTGCTTTTAAAAAGTCATCTCGTAACCATTCAAAGGTTTCAAAGGTACATTTAATGTCAGAGAAATGTATATAATATACATCCTGAAGTGCTTTTTCTTTGCAACCATCCACGAAAACAGAGGAGTGCCCCAAAGAATGAATGACAGTTAAATGTTAGAACCCCAAAGTCCCCCCCCAAGCTCCCCTCCCTCCCGTGTGTAAATGGCAGCAAGCAACAATCCCCCACTCCCTCCACGAGCAAAAAATGCATTGGCACCCACCACCGAGCACTCAAGCATGAACAAAGCAACAGCAAAGACACAGAGTTGCAGTACCCTATAGACCACTTGTTCACCCAGTATTCGACAGACCACAGGCTCTCTCTCTCTCCCTAATAAGGGAGAAAGAAGTGTCTCCATTTCACAACAAGAGGGGAGACATAACAAACATTTCACTGGTTTACAATGTTAAAAGTCCATTGCGTCACTTTTTCTGAGCTCTGTGCCTAAAGATCTTGGGTTTCTGGGCACACAGCCAGAGATCTGCTGTCTCCAATGACACACCAATCACCTGCAGAGGTACCGACTTCTGATCACACGCCCCCCCACCGCCCCGTCTCCAGAGCCACGAAATCTTGGTCGTCCGAAGGCGAGCGAAGCTCTTAGGCTGAGCCCTTGGCGTGCCGAACAACGGCCATTCATGAAATCCTTAGAGCGGGTCCCATTCCCGCAAAGAACCGTAGTCAGCATAGTCATTCTAGATATTCCTTCTCTTGGGATCCAGCACCAACCTGATTTTCCCAATCTACCTCCATATTGAAATACTCCATCACAATCACAACACTGCACTTATTACATGCCTTTTCTATCTCCTGTTATAATTTGTATTCCACATCCTGTCTGTTGCTCGGAGGCCTGTATAAGACTCCCATTAGGGTCTTTTTACCCTTGCAGTTCCTTAACTCTACTTAAAGATTCTACATTTTCTGATCCTATGTAACCACTTCCTGAAGATTTGATTTCATTTTTTACCTACTGAGCCATTCCACACCCTCAGCCTACTACCTGTACTTTCAATACACTGTACATCCTTGGACGTTAAGCTCCCAACTAAGATCTTCTTTTAGCCGTGACTGAGTGATGCCCACAACATCATACCTGCCAATCTCTAACTGCATTACATATTTATCCACCTTATTCAGATATAACGTTTTCAGGCCTGTTTTCAACATTCAATTTTGTCTCCTGATACACTTCAACTCATCCTACTGACTGCAATGTTGTCCTATCATCTGCCTGTCCTCATCAGTCTCAATACACACTGCATCTACTTATATACCAAATGCCCCATCCTCAGCCCTATCAGTCCAGTTCCCATCCCCCTGCCAAATTAATTTAAACCATCCCCAACAGCTCTAGAAAACCTGCCCACAAGGGTATTTGACCCCTTGGGTTCAGGTGTAATCCGTCCTTTTTCTACAGGTCAAACCTTGCCCAAAAGAGATCTCATTGATCCAAAAATCTGAAACCCTGCCCTCTGCACCAATTTCTCAACCACACAGTCATCTGCCAAATCATCCTATTCTTACCCTCAATGGCACACGGCACAGGCGCCAATCGAGAGGTTACTACCCTGGCGGTCTCGTTTTTCAGCTTTCTTTATTCAGGACCTCCTCCCTATGTCGTTGATACCAATATGTAGCATGACTTCTGGCTGCTCACCCTCTCCCCTTAGAATGCTGTGGACCTGATCTGAGACATCCTTGACCCTGGCACCTGGGAGGCAAAGATGTCTCTTTCACGTGCACAGAATCTCCTGTCTGCTTCTCTAAGAATGGAAACCCTATCATTACTGCATTAATATTGACTTGGTAAAAAGACAAGATCTAACAGCTATTTTAATTACACAATTATTGTACTTCCCATGTTTTTTAATAATATATTAATTTTACATTGAACATACGTAGAACAGTACAGAACAGTATAGGCTCTTTGGCCCACAATGTTATGCCAGCCTTTAGAAACAACAATTGATCTAACCTTTCCTCCTACACAATCCATAGCCCTCCATTTTTCCGACCTCTATGTACCTAAGCAAAAATCTCTCAACTGTCCCTATTGTATCAACAAATATTTTATCCCATATCGATTTTCCTGCCACTCTTATTTCGACATTTCTTGCAGTGATCATTTCTTACAATGATCAGTTTGATTCCATAATGAAAACAGGAAATGCTGAAATATTCAGGAAGTCAGGGTGTATCTGTGGGAAGAGAAACAGTATTAACATTTCAGGTTGAAGACACTTCATCAGAACTCAACATTTCCTGTTTTTATTTTAGATTTTCAGCGCCTGTGCTTTTTTATAAATTCTAATTTTGATCCTCTGGATCTCTTGCTGTGAACTTCATCAACTTTCAACTTACTTAATCCTGTATTTTGAGGCAAACAAACAGAAGTTATGAAAACCTTTCTTTCACGTTATGTATTTCATGAATAAATGTGAACAATGTATACCTGTGGTGGTCTAAATTTTTATCTCTAAATTTCCATACATAATAATGTTCCTTGAATTATCTATATCGCATGAATGCTTTTTCTGTGTATTTGAGGCATTTGCTGGTTAAACATAAAAGGAATCATGCCAAAATATTATACACCCAACACGCATGATCTAGGTGGAGTAATACTTCTATTTTCTCTTGAATCACATCACTGTCGATTTTTGGTAATTTCTGTCACACCAGCAGGAAATACTATAAAAATGCCTTTTAAAGTAACTTAGGTATCTGTTTAGGGCATGAAAAGACAGTGTTTCAGAACTAAGCTGGACATAAAACGTTTTGGTGTGGCCTGCAGAGGTATCAGTGGAAAAGAAACAGAATAGTAAAAGGCAAAGAGGAAACAACTGGAGGTCATAGAGATTTAATTAAGAAATATTCCAGTTCTTTGGGAACTATCAGGTCTGATGTAAGTACGATCTGATTTTACATATTTTGTTGCAGGCAGTCTACCAGTGAAAAAGTCTTTCAAGATCATAAGGAAGTCCCAATGGCTTGGAATGTCAAAACCAATTATGATGATTGCTTCAATCCTGAGCAGCACAAAGCCAAAACTAAAAAAAAAACACATAATAGAGAATAGAGATACCCATTATTCTCCATTTTTATCTTCTGTAATCACTAAACACTAAGATAATTTAATAAATATGATAATATTGAAAGGCCTATTAAATATTTCTAAAAATATGGTGAAAAGATGACATCCATTTATTCCAATTTAACAAGTTACTACCTTGATTGATTTCTGTCTGTACCTTGGGAAATGTAGAGTTTGCAGGGGAGAACTTTAGAAAGAAATTAGGAGGGCAAAATGGGGCCCTGAAATATGAAATCCATGAAGAGCTGGTTGATTGCAAACTGGGTGTGTGATAAGAAGCGGAGAGTGGTGGTAGATAGATGATTTGATGGTTCAAAGTCTGTGACCAGTGGTGAAGCACAGGGATTATTGGTATAGCACTATAGTTGTTTGCGATGTAAATTAATGACTAGGATGTGAATACAGGAGGCATGATTAGTAAGTTTGTTGATGACACAAAAGTTGGTGGCATTTTGGATAGCAGAGAGTGTTGTCAAAGCAGCAAAAGGATATACCATAGATCAGATGGGAAGTTGTGTAGATATTGACAGATAGAATTTAATCTCAGCAGTGCAAGGTATTGTATTTTGGGAAGGCAAATAAGGGTGTGAGGTACTGTATACAATAAATTTTAGGGCACTCAGGAATGCTGAAGAACAGGTGAACTTTGTGCTTCAGTCCAAAGTTCACTGAAAGTGACAGAAATGTAGATAGCGTAGTGAAGAAGACATCTGGTCTGCTTCCCATCATAGGTCAGGACATACTTCAAAGAAAATTTATTATCAAAGGGCATATATGTCACCATATATAACCTTGTGAGTCATTTTCGCAGGCATACTCAATAAATCCATAATAGAATAATAATCATCATAGAATCAATGCAAGACCATATAACTTGAGCATTTAACTAGAGCACAAAAGCCAACCAACTGTGCAAATACAAAAAGAAAGAAATAATATTAAGTAAATAAGCTATAAATATTGAGAACATAAGATGAACAATCTTTCAAAGTGAGTTTGTAGGTTGTGGGAACATTTCAATGATAGCGCAAATGAAGTTATCCCCTTTGGATCAAAAGCCTGATAGTTGAGGAGTAATAATTGTTCCTGAACCTGGTGGTGTGAGTCCTAAGGCTCCTGTACCTTTTCCTGATGACAGCAGTGAGAAGAGAGCATTTCCTGGGTGGTGGGGGTCCCTGATGATAGATGCTGCTTTCCTGCGATAATGCTGCATGTAGATGTGCTTAATCTTGGGGAGGGCTTTACCTGTGGTTGACTAGGCTGTATCCATTACTTTTTGGATGATTTTCTGTTCGAGGGCATTGGTGTTTCCATATCGGACTGTGATGCAGTCTCTACTACACATCTATAGAAGTTTGTCAAAGTTTTAGATGCCATCATAAACTCCTAAGGAAGTCAAGGTGCTACTGTGCTTCCTTTGTAGTTGCACTTACATACTGGGCCGAGGACAAGTCTTCCAAAATTATAATACTGAGGCATTTTTAAGTTACTGACCCTCTCTGCCTCTGATCCTCCAATGAGGACTGGCTCATGGACCTCTGGTTTCCTCCTCCTGAAGTCAATAATCAGCTCCTTGGTCTTGCTGACATTGAGTAAGAGGTTGTTGTCGTGGCACCACTCAGCCAGATTTTCCATCTCCCTCCTACATGCTGATTCGTCAGCTTTCTTATACTGTTATATAAAATATATAAGTTGAATCTCATTATGCAAATTTACAGAACACTGGTTAGATCACATGTGGAATATTGTGCGCAGTTCTCTTTGCCACACTATAGGAAGAATGTAGTTGTGCTGGAGAGATTGCAGAGGAATTCACTGGGATGTTGCCTGGATTGGAGGAGCTCAGTTATGAGGAGAGATTGGATCGATAGGCTAAACTTGTTTTGTCTGGAACATGGAAGGCTAATGGATGACCTGATAGATGTTTATAAAATTATGAGAGGCACAGATTGACCAGATAGTTTTTTTTTCTCATGGCTGGGTTATCAAAATTAAGAGGACATGGGTTTAAGGTGTGTGGAACAAGTTTTAAAGGAGATTTAAGTGGACTATTTTGTTTTTGCAGAGTGGTTGATATCTGGAACTAAGTGCCAGAGGAGCTGGTGGAATCAGGTGCAATCACTATGTTTAAGAGACATTTAGACAGGCTCTTACATAGCTAAGGATTAGAAGGCAAATGCAGGTAAATGGGATTAGTGTAGCTGGGCACAAAGGCAGGCATGGGCTTGGTGGGCAAAGGAACTTGCTTCTGTGCTGTACAACTTTATGTCATGCAGGCCAGTGGTGTAGTGGCATCCGCACTGGACTTTGACACAAGGGGTCCTGGGCTCAAATCCGACTGGTTCCTTGCATGCTTTCCATCTGTGCTAGGTTGAGCATCAAGCTAGCAACATGGCCTCATAAAACACAGACAAATGCTAAAGTTTGCCACTGGATGTGCCACAGAGTGCAGAGAGGAACAACAACAACTGTAATTTCAATGCTGTATTTGCATTTAATTTATTCTACTGCAACCACAAAGCAATGCTTAAAAATGGACCATATAGAGAGAGAAAACTGTTGTAAAACATATCATTTCATTCCATGAGTTAGATTGTTTATAATGCAAAAGTCTTAATGAATGATAACCCTATTTTTCACACATAACCACCCAGAGTTACACACAATAGGAACAATTGTACCAGTGACATGAAATGAAATAAAATAGAGCAAATGTGACAGTGACTGAAGACACTGAGAATCTTGTGCTGAATAATGTCACAGGAGGATTCCACATGTAGACAGATGCATGTTTGATATGAGTAACAGGGTCATCATTTAATCAACAGCTCTGAGATACTTTATAAGAGTGCTTGAGCTTTTTGTGTTCCATAATCCAGGGATTAAATTGCAACAAGCAATGGCTGTGTTACCTCTTGTAACTTAGTGCCAATATCATTCAATAAATCTGTCGTGATCTTATTACAATCATTAATCCTTGAGGACAGACCTTGTCATACATCAGCTGGATGGACAGCCCTGGTTTCTGACTTCTGTCTTAATATTGGAGTCTGACTAAAATAAAAGAGTGAAAATCAAATAAATTAGTCTCAGCTAATGCACGGTATGTTCTGCAGAATTAGTGGGGAATTGAGAATGACTTACTGATATTAATTTTATCTTGAGCATCATTCTTATTGAAGACATTAAGGACTTATATCTGTATGGCTTTATCACATTTTCTACAGGCACCACAGAGAACCTGAAATATAGAGGTGAAGTTTATAAATTAGTGCCGTTGATGCAAAGGAACAAGTATTGAAGGTCAGTGTTCATTAGATTACGGTCTAAGTACCCAAAATACATTTCCAGAAGCTGTGAGCCTGTGGTTCTATGTTATAAAATCTATCCAATAATGAATGATTTTGTCTACAAGAAGGCTCTAATATACCCAGTTATAGCTGCTATATATCATACAGTAAGGTCCTACAAATAGCGCTGAGTTTTTTGTCCAATTTTGTGTTGCTTCTGCAAGCTTGACTTAGCAAAGTTCAAAGTAAATTTATTATCAAAGTACATATGTGTCAGCGTATACTGCCCTGAGGTTTATTTTCTTGAAGGCATTCAAAGTAGAACAAAGAAGTACAATAGAATCAATGAAAAATCACACACAAAGACTGAACAACAACCAATGTGCAAAAGAAGACAAATTGTACAAATAGAATAATAAATAAATAAATGAATAAATAAATCTAAGAATTTGAGTTGTAGAGTCCTTGAAACTGAGTCTATAGGTAGTGGAATCAGTTCAGAGTTGAGGTGAGTGAAGTTATCCATGTCAGTTCAAGAACCTGATGGTCGAAGAGTAATAACTGTTTGTGAATCTGGTGGTGTAGGACCTAAACCTTCTGTACCTCCTTAGCTTGGCCTAGAACTCTTGCATGTCGAGCATTCTGGAGGTTCAGTGGAGCAGGGGAGATGTTCTGATGGAGATATTTAAAACATTCAAAAATGAATTAAGACATATATAGAAAAATCAGTTCCTCAAATGAAGAAATAAAGAACAATGTGACAATCTTACAATTAGAGCAAGGTTATTCAATAGCAAATGCAGGAAATACTTCTTTCATAGAAAGCATACAGGAAATCTGGAACTCATGCCCCAAGAAAGTTGAGGCTACTTGATTAAGCAGAGTTTTCAAAAGTCACGTTGATATATTTTTGTGTGTTAAGTATATCAAGAGGTGTGAATCAAAGACAATGGTGCTGAAATAGGTATAAGACGTTAGCTAAAGGAAAGAAGAGGTTGGACTGAGGAGTTTGCAGGTCTATTCTAGTTCCTAATGGGGCTTTGAAAGAAATGTGTTCACCAGAACACTCTGGCATCAGTCCAAACTTTATTCTTTGATATTATGATGCCAAAAATTCTTCTCAAGCTTGGTGGTTAGCAGAGTCTCCTTTTAGCCAACTCACATTAAGATATATATTCCAAACTTTCCCATTATTATTTTCCAGCTGTGGATTTTGGTTTCAAGAAGTCCAAAGTGGATTCATTGAACTGAGTTATTCATTTGTCAGTTGGTTATCTGATTAAATAGTCCAACTGGCTGTTACACTATCGTGCTTATTATTTCACAGTTGTAAAGCAAAATTATTCTCAATCTCAGAAATCTAGTATTTTCAACATGTAAATAAGAGAACATTGGAAACCGCAGAGCTGCAATATTCTGAAAGTGTCAGCTTCCAGTTATACAAAACCCACACCATGAATTATTAGTGCTTGATGTGAAATATGAGTGTTCAACTCACATTAACTAGAAACAGGGGCACACATTAACTTTTCCCTGAGAGCCATATTAATACGAGGTAACTTAAGCATGTTGCATTCACAAGACAATATTTAAATAACCTGCCTGCATATACTCCCAATGGCACAGGCTTCATTTCAATACAAATCCATCCTTTGGAAGAGAAAATGGCACAGTAACGACATGGTTAGTGTAGCGCTTTACAGCGCCAGCTGTAAGATTGGGGTTCAATTCTTCCAGCTGTCAGTAAGGAGTTTGTATGTTCTCCTTGTGATCGCATGGGTTTCCTCTGGGTGCTCCAGCTTCCCCCCATTTTCCAAAGGCGTACAGTTCGAGTAAGTGAGTTGTGGGCATGCTATGTTGGTGCCAGAAGTGTGGCAACACTCGTGGGCTGCCCAGCACAATCCTCACTGATCTGGTTTAATGCAGCTGACACATTACACTGTATGTTTCAATGTACGTGTGATAAATAAAATCAATATTTCTTTCTTCCTTTCTGTTCTTCCCTCTTATAAATGGTGAAAGTTGTGGGGTTCACTGAATGTTGTTTTGTCTGCAGAAGATGAACGTGTATTGAAACTGGATCAATACATGAAAGGAGCATGAATGCAGGATTATCAACATCACATTTCTACATTGTCGCTATTGGAAGTCCTGCAGCCCCGTACCCAACTGCATAGTTTGAGTTTCCTCACCAAAACGATTACAGCAGTTCAAGGATAGTTAGAGATGCACCTTGTGTAGGACAGTTAGGGATTGTCAATAAATGCTGGCATTATTAGCACTGTCTACATCCCAAGAAGCTGAGCTGTGGAATTTGCAGCATTGATATTGCAAAAGCGAGGAAGTATTTGAAGGGCTGAATTGCCTCCATTGTGCTGTTATCACTCTAAAATTCGCGGCAGTATTTTTGTTTACATAAGAATCATGCTTGAAATTATGATTTTGTATTATTAATTAGTGCCTAATGGTCAAAAAAGAACACAACGTAAAATTGACCATCACTTAGTACAAATTGTCAGTAAATAATCAAGGCAAATTCATGCCTGAAATAAAACTGACCCATTGCAAGGGAAGAGTGGAATGTAATTTCTGAAGTTTGGGACTAAGACCATGTCCTCACAGAGTTGTGATAGTCTCCCGATGGCTCATGCTGTCAACAATATTTCTGTTTATTGGATACATTTATAAACAGTCAAAAAAACCAATTAAAAACTACTGATTAAAAACTGTAAAAAATAAATTGACCTAGCACTTAATTGACTTAATTTAATTGAAAATGCACAATTAGATAAAAAGAAACCACTTATCCTTTTACTTTTCAATAAATAATTGGTTAGATAATATTGAGTCAGTGAGAATACTAATCTCAATACAGACAACATCTCCATCACCAAGTGGGTTCTGCTACGTACCTTCAATTTAATTAGACCGTGCTAGATGTGCCAGTTTTCACTGACATAATACTGGGGACACAGATACAATTTGCATCTGCCTTCTCAGTTCAGTAAGTTACTTGTGAACTAAGTCCAGAGGTGGAGTAGAAGACCAGAACTGTAGATACAAAATTCCAGGATATGCACATGGATGTAGGAAAAACAGAGAACTATGAATTATGTAGGAGGGAAGAGTTAGATTGATTGTGGTGTAGATTTATAAAGGTTGGCATAACAACATGTGGCAAAGAGCCTGTACTGTGTTCTATGTTCTATGTAAAACCTAATATTATGAAGCAAGGGAACTATAATAATTTAGCAACTAAAATAAATGCTGGGTCTTGTCCTTTTACTGAGACAATATTAGATATAATCTGCACTGGTGTGAATCTCCTAGTTATGCAGTGTTTCCTCTGCTTGGTAAAACTCATTGAACTGGATACCAAAAGCAGAGCATTGTTCATCTCATAAAGAGGCATTTCAGCCTTCACTAAAATGCAAAACTGACTCTGGCTTTCATTTCACCCTCCAAGAACCAGTTTCTATTGCTGGCCATCGTATCATACCAGCTAAGCCTGTCCTATTTGACATTACTCTAATTTCCTCAGTTGCTCTTGTTCCAAGTCTTCTATTAGCAAATGAGGGATGGAGCTGGGGGACAGGAGCAGGGCAGTTAACAAAGGAACATTGATGAACTGGAAAGTTGAATGGAAATAAAGTCCTATTTTTGAGGTTATTGCCAGCATTTTGTCTGACCTGTGTAGCACTTGACTTTATGCAATCTGATATTATCAGCCAATGAGCTAATGATAAAAAACAAAGAACAGATATAATGAACAGCACTACTGTCAATCACCTTTTCATACTGAACATCCTAAATGTGGCACAAATTAGAGTTTTCCATTTTAATTTAGAACACAGTATTATTCAAATACATAGTTCCATTTATCCATTCACATGATCCCAAAACAACAACTGCATTGCAATTATATTGTTATATCAATCACTGGGTTCAAACATTACAGATAGACATTATCGTTCTCTGTACATTACTGCCCAATGGAACTCTACACAGAAGTTTGCTAGAAGTGCACTTTCACTTTTGTTTTCCTGTCTATTAATCACTATAATAAAGTATAGCCACACGGCAGTGGCTAGATTTCATAAGGAGTTTGAGGAGATTTAGTATGTCACGAAAGACACCTGCAAATTTCTACAGATGTACTGTGAAGAGCATTCTAACTGGCTGCATCATTGCCTGGTATGTGGGTTGCACTGCAGAGGATTGAAATAAGCTGCAGAAAGTTGTAAACTCAGTCAATTAAATCATGGGCACTAGCCTCACAATCATCAGCCATCATTAAGAACATGCCCTCTTCTCATTGCTACCACCATGGAGGAGGTACAGGAGCCTGAAGACACACACTCAATGATTGACCATATAACCATATAAAAATTACAGCACGGAAACAGGCCATCTCAGCCCTTCTAGTCCGTGCCGAACTCTTACTCTCACCTAGTCCCACTGACCTGCCCTCGGTCCATAACCCTCCATTCCCTTCCCGTCCATATATTTATCCAGTTTAACTTTAAACGACAACATCGAACCTGCCTCAACCACTTCTGCTGGAAGCTCGTTCCACACAGCTACCACACTCTGAGTAAAGAAGTTCCCCCTCATGTTACCCCTAAACTTTTGCCCTCTAATTCTCAACTCATGTCCTCTTGTTTGAATCTCCCCCATTCTCGATGCAAAAAGCCTATCCATGTCAACTCTATCTATCCCCCTCATAATTTTAAACACCTCTATCAAGCCCCCCTCAACCTTCTACGCTCCAAAGAATAAAGACCTAACTTGTTTAACCTTTCTCTGTAACTTAGGAGATGAAACCCAGGCAACATTTTAGTAAATCTCCTCTGTACTCTCTCAATTTTATTGACATCTTTCCTATAATTCAGTGACCAGAACTGTACACAATACTCCAAATTTGGCCTTACCAATGCCTTGTACAATTTTAACATTACATACCAACTCCTATACTCAATGCTCTGATTTATAAAGGCCAGCATACCAAAAGCTTTCTTCACCACCCTATCCACATGAGATTCCACCTTCAGGGAACTATGCACCATTATTCCTAGATCCCTCTGTTCTACAGCATTCTTCAATGCCCTACCATTTACCGTGTATGTCCTATTTTGATTAGTCCTACCAAAATGTAGCGCCTCACATTTTTCAGCATTAAACTCCATGTGCCATCTTTCAGCCTACTCTTCTAACTGGCCTAAATCTCTCTGCAATCTTTGAAAACCTACTTCATTATCCACAACTCCACCTAACTTAGTATCATCTGCATACTTACTAATCCAATTTACCACCCCATCATCCAGATCATTAATATATATGACAAACAACATTGGACCCAGTACAGATCCCTGAGACACACCACTAGACACTGGCCTCCAATCTGACAAACAGTTATCCACCACTACTCTCTGGCGTCTCCCATCCAGCCACTGCTGAATCCATTTTACTACTTCCATATTAATGCCTAACGATTGAACCTTCCTAACTAACCTTCCGTGTGGAACCTTGTCAAAGGCCTTACTGAAGTCCATATAGACAACATTCACCGCTTTACCCTCGTCAACTTTCCTAGTAACCTCATCAAAAAATTCGATAAGATTTGTCAAACATGACCTTTCACACACAAATCCATGTTGACTGTTTCTAATCAGACCCTGTCTATCCAGATAATTATATATACCATCTCTAAGAATACTTTCCATCAATTTACCCACCACTGACATAAAACTCACAGGCCGATAATTGCTAGGTTTACTCTTAGAACCCTTTTTAAACAATGGTACCACATGAGCAATACGCCAATCCTCTGGCACCAACCCCGTTTCTAATGACATTTGAAATATTTCTGTCAGAGCTCCTCTTATTTCCACATTAACTTCCCTCAAGGTCCTAGGGAATATTTTGTTCGGACCCGGAGACTTATCCACTTTTATATTCCTTAAAAGCACCAGTACTTCCTCTTCTTTAATCGTCATACTTTCCATAACTACCCTTCTTGCTTCCTTTACCTTACACAATTCAATATCCTTCTCCTTAGTGAATACCAAAGAAAAGAAATATTTCAAGATCTTTCCCATCTCTTTTGGCTCCGCACATAGCCATCCACTCTGATTCTCTAAGGGACCAATTTTATCCCTCACTATCCTTTTGCTATTTATCTAACTGTGGAAACCCTTTGGATTTATTTTCACCTTACTTGCTAAAGCTGCCTCGTATCTTCTTTTAGCTCTTCTACTTTCTTTCTTAGGATTCTTTTAACATTCTTTATATTCCTCGAGCACCTCATTAACTCCAAGCTGCCTATATTTATTGTAGATCCCTCTCTTTTTCTGAACCAAGTTTCCTATATCCCTTGAAAACCATGGCTCTCTCAAACTTTTAACCTTTCCTTTCAACCTAACAGGAACATAAAGATCCCGTACCCTCAAAATTTCACCTTGAAGTGACCTCCATTTCTCTATTACATCCTTCCTATAAAACAAATTGTCCCAATCCACTCCTAAATCTTTTCACATTTCCTCAAAGTTAGCCTTTCTCCAATCAAAAATCTCAACCCTGGGTCAGTCCTATCCTTCTCCATAATTATATTGAAACTAATGGTATTGTGATCACTGGACCCGAAGTGCTCCCCAACACATACCTCCGTCACCTGACCTATCTCATTCCCTAACAGGAGATCCAATACTGCCCCTTCTCTGGTTGGTACCTCTATGTATTGCTGCAAAAAGCTATCCTGCACACATTTGACAAGCTATCAGGAATAGCTTCTTCCCCTCTGCCATCAGATTTCTGAATGGACATTGAATCCATGAACACAAACTCACTGCTTATTTTCTTCTCTTTCTGAATTACTTATTTAATTTAACTTTTTGACTTCACATTCTGTAATTTACAGTTTTTATTATTATGTATTGCAATGTATTGCTGCCACGTCATAACAAATTTCAAAACATATGCCAGTGATATGAAATCTGATTCTGATTCTGATAATAGGTCAGTGACCATGGGCTGTGAAGCCACAAAGCAGAACTCCTTTCTGGGAATTTGTTTATCATGTTCTAAATTTGATCTGTCATTGCAATACTGAGGAAATGCAGCACCATTAGAAGGCTGTTTGATTGAGATGTTAAATATCTCTCTCTTGAAGTTAATGTAAAAATTTTGTAAAATTATTTTCAAAGGTTTCAAAGGTGCACTTAATGTCAGAGAAATGTATACATTATACACCCTGAAATACTTTTTCTTTGCAACCATCCATGAAAACAGAGGAGTGCCCCAAAGAATGAATGACAATTGAATGTTAGAACTCCAAATCCCCCCCAGCTCTCCCTCCCACGCATAAGCAGCAGCAAAGCAATGATCCCCCTCACCTGCAAACAAAAAGCATCAGCACCCCCACCGAGCACTCAAGCATGCAGCAAAGCATCAATAAAGACACAGAATTGCAGTATTCCAAAGACTACTCATTCACCCAGTAATTCAACATACCACAGGTGCTCTCTCTCTCTCTCCCTAATAAGGGAAAAAGGGATGTCTCCATTTCACAGCGAAAGGGAAGACATAACAAACAACTCAGTGACTTACGATGTTGAAAGTCTGTTGCGTCGCTTTTTCCGAGCTCTGTGCCCAAAGAACTCGGATCTCTGGGCACACAGCCAGCAGCCAGCTTGCTGCTTTCAATCTTCCGTCTCCCACGACACACTGATTTCCTGCAGGTCCGGCCGCCTCCAGAGGCACAAAATCTTAGAACACCGAAGGCAAGCGAAGCTCTTAGGCCGCATCCTAGGCATATCGAATAACGGCCAGTCGTGAAACCCAAAGAGCAGGTCCCATTCCCGCAAAGAATCGAAGTCAACGTGTACATCCAGGTCAGGGTCTTCAAAAGTACCCTGAAAGGGGAAAATAGAGATATTAAAGATAGAAATAAAGCTGTTTCCGAAGATGCAAGCAAAGGAGTCGCCGTTAGGCGCCATTGTTTCTCCCAAGCTCCTCCTGCTCAATGCAATTTGAAGAATTGCATGGAGGTTCTCTAGCACTACGCACACAAGTTGCTGGAGGAACTCAGCAGGTCAGGCAGCATCTTTGGAATGAAACAAATAGTTGACATTTCAGGCTAAGGATGGATAAGAAGGGAGCAGATGCCAGAATAAGAAGATAGGGGTGGGGAAGGGGCTCAAACTGGCAGGTGATGGGGAAAACTAGGAGAGGGGGGAGATGGGTGGGTGGGGAGAGGTGATGAAGGGAAAAGCTGGGAGGTGATTATGCCCACCATCACACAACTCAGATCAGTTCCCTTGCACTTGTTAATGAATAAACTTTCCATTCTACCACTGCAATAGGGGAGTTTATTTTATCGATATTAATGGAGAAAAATTGATGCTGCCTTACTATAAGTCCTATAAAGTAAAAGCATTTGAGGAAATTCAAATTGAGAATTTCCAAAACAATATTATTTTTACACTTATAACAGCACAGATAGAGGCCACACGATCCACTGGGTTTTCTGCCAGATGCTTCTTTCCTTGTACTGTTGCTAATTATTCTTTCTCGCATGTCAGTCTATGCTCCTTCGATTCCTCCTACATAAAGGGTAGTCAATTAGCCTACCAGCATGCCCTTGGGATCAGGGTGGAAACCTAAGCCATCACAGCGAGTACCTGCAAACACTGTACAAACAGGACCTTAGGTCAGAATGAAGCCAAGATCTCGAGAGCTGTGAGACAGCAGCGCTAACTGCAACTGAGATATAGCACAGCCAAATGAACCTAGTGGGATCCTCATTCAATCTTTAAGGAACCATAATTTACTGCAACGCACCACCCATCTCATAACAGTTCTGTATAATGAAATGAGGTGAAGTGCTCATGTAGACATTCATTGTAGTTAAATTCTTCATTTCCACAAACAGCAACTAGATAAAGGACTAGGCAATCTGATTTTGCTGCAGTTAGTTGCATGAAGAACATTAGCCAATCCACTGGGAAAACTTCTCACTCTGATGATAGATCCATACAATAAGGCTTCAGTCTATTACTTTTGTGCAGCTATCTAATCTATTTTACTGTTCATAAGGCAATTTAGAGCATTTGCGGCATTATCAATGCAATCCTCGTGGTTAATAATAATCCATTTTCCTGCAAGTCAGGAGGAAGCAGCTCAAGAAACTCAAATGCAGTTCCTCCTGGGTGACAGCCATCATAAGAAGGGCCATTGCAATGAACTATAAGTATTTTCATCATATCTTCTGTGCCACATTTCCGTCAGCTGACTCAAGATCTAAGTATGCACATTCACTCTCCACAGATCAGAATACAACTCTTTCCCATTTTTAATATCAGATATCTTGGACATCGAATCTTTCCAATCAGCAAAGGAAGACGGCAACCGCAAAGTTGAAGAGGAACTATCACTGGATAATACATATGCAACCAATGTTTCAGAGAACAACACTGCGCATATTTTAGAGGGTGGTAGAGAGAAGGAATTGGTGCATGGTGTATTGGAATCCCTTATTTATAAAAAGGATCAATTCCTGTTGAGTGTTATAAACCAACAATTTACCATAGTTCATCTCTTCAAAGTTTAAAGTTCAAAGTAAATTTATTATCAAAGTACATATATCTCACCATATACTACCATGAGATTCATTTTCTTGCAGGCATTCACAGTAAGTACAAAGAAACACAATTGAAAAACTGCAGACAACAATACAAACAACCAATATTCAAAATACAAAAACTGTGCAAATGCAAAAAGAAAAAAACACGCACAATATTAATAATAATAAATCCAGGATATCTCTGTATTTAGCAGCATTCATCTTCCCACCAATCCTGACTAGATTTCCAGTCCCTGCTGCTAAAAAACATCCTCACAGCTTGAAAAAGTATTTAGCCCCCACAATTATTTTCACATTTTACTATCTCATTTTCTAAATTTAAGATATATTGAATTAGGGTTTTTGAGCTAATTTACAAAACATTGTGCATCATGTTAAACCAAAAGAAAAATTCCAAATTTACTAAAAGTTAAAAAAACCAAAATTGTTAGGCTGAAAAAGTAGTCATCCCATTTCTAGTTACTATGCTAGCATCCTTCAGTGCAATATTACCTTAACAACTGAACCAATTTGATCATGTAGAAAACTGATGTTTTCAATAAATTCATGAATAAATACCACTTCTCTCTGTAATGTTCAACAGTATTGTAGATTTTTAACAGACCAGACCAAAATGAAGACAAAAGAGCAATCAAGGCAACTCAGGGAAATGTTAATAGAGAAGCACAAATCTAGAGAAGAGCACAAGATCAGCTCAAAGGTACTGAACATACCTCGGAGCTCAGTGCAGTCCATCAGGAAAAAGTGGAAAACATACAAACGTTTGTATTACACCACAGCCACACTGCCTAGATCAGGCTGCCCCTCTAAACTTAGTCGCCAGAGAAGAATGGCATTTGTGACACCAACAGTCACTCAGAGTGAGCTGCAGAGGTCAGTGGCTGCAACTGGAGATGAAGTTCATGGCTCCACAATCTCGAAGGCCTTGCACAAAAGGGGTATTTATGGAAGAGTGTCAAGGAAGAAGCCCTGGCTTAAAAAAAAGAACCATATCCTTGCCCGTTAAGACTTTACAAAGTGTCACTGTGCAGATGTGGAAAAATATCTTGTGATCAGATAAGACTAAAGTGGATCTTTTTGGCCTCAACACTAAGCAGTACACGTGGCGTAAATCTAATACTGCACATCAGCCAGGTAACACCATCGCTACTGTAAAGGATGGTGGAGGTTTCATCATGCTGTGGGGATGCTTTTTAGCAGCAGGGACTGGAAATCTGGTCAGAATTGGTGGGAAGATGAATGCTACTAAATACAAAGAGATCCTGGATAAAAGCCTGCTAGCCCTGCCTGAAAGCTTAAACTGGGGAGGAAGTTTGCCTTTCAGCAGGACAACGACCCAAAGCACACTGCCAGAGCAACCATAGAGCAGCTTCAAATGAAAAAAAATAGATGTCCTTGAGCAGCCCAGTCAGACCCGAACCTTAACCCAATTGAACATCTCTGGTACATCTTTGCCAAGACCTCAAGATTACTGTCCACCACCATTCCCCAACTAACCTGGCATAGCTTGAGAAATTTTGCAAGGAGGAATGAGCAAATCTTGTTCCATCATGGAGACTTATCCAAAAAAACTACAGGCTGTGATAGTTGTGAGATGTGGTTCAATTAAGTACTGAGCAAAGGGGAGTGAATGCTCTTGAACTGCTGACTTTTCAGTCTTTGAGTTTTTAGTGTTTCATGCTTTACAATTTTCCCTGTATTTTGGGCCTATTTGAAAAAGGAGCATATGATTCACACATCAAAATTCTCGGTTAAATTGATCAAAATCCCTGGTTGTAATACTCATTTATGTGAACAAAGGGTTAAGGGCTGAATACATTTTCAAGGCACTGTAAATAGGCAATAGATATTGAGAACATAAGCTGAAGAGTCCATGAATTGTGGGAACAATTCAGTGTTGGGGTGAGTGAAGTCTGGTTCATGAATCTCACGGCCGAGGGTTAATAACTGTTCCTCAACCTGAGGCTCCTGTACCTCCTTCTCGGCAACAGCAAGAGGACAGCTTAGCTCGGATGGTGGCCTTAGCTTATTTTCTCAGTTCCCCTTAGACTACGGGTTCCCAACCTCTTTTATGCACTCCAGAATCCTTCTTCTCCAATGCCCTTGACTGTTTAACTGTCCAATCAATATGTAGATTAAAATTTCTCATGATAGCTGCAGTTCACGTCAAACGTCACCAGGAGATTTTCACATTTATGCTCCATTTTAGTGAGAGGTCACATTTTCGGGGCCTATTGTCTATTCCTACCGATGTCTTCTTTCGCCTACTGTCATGATTTCAACCAATACCAATTCTATGGCACTATCCACTACCTCAATCATAACACAACTCTGATTTTTTTCTCACGGTAACACGTCAAAGCTGCACCCTCTCTAACATGCTGGTAGAGAGAGTTTTATTTGAGTTTTCTTTAGCGCTGAAAATGGTTACATCCCGACACGTGGGACAGAAGCAAGGTCGCATTGTGTATTCCACAGACCAGCAAAGACCGGCCGGCTTAGCGAACAGAGCGGTGGACACCCCTGCTGAAATCCGGAGCAAAACACACAGAGGGGGATCACAAAGCCGAGGAAGGAGGACCGGCTCGAGACAACAGAGACTTTTGGAGAAGAGGAGTTCGGTGGGTAATACTGTTCCGGCTGACCGGAAGCGCACTGAGAGCGGTAAGCGTAAAGGAGTTTGGTGCTTACTGTTCTGGCTAACAACGGATGGTGCAATCCGGGGTATATTACGATCGAGGAACGTGTTTGCAGACTGGATATTGAACTTTTTACTGTTGGACTTCGGCCACATTCCACCGTGATACAACACTTGGCGGCACGGGAGGTCGTTCCTGCCTGTGGCCATCGAACGTGCAGCACCTCCTGTGGAGGGTCAGACACCCTGAGCCAATAGACTGGCCCTGGACTTATTTTCCATCTGGCATAGTTTGCATTTTGGTGTTTGATTGTTGGGGTTTTCTGTATTGCTATATTTACACTCTATGGTGCGGCTATAACGAAACCAAATTTCCCTCGGGATTAATAAAGTATGTCTATCTATCTATCTATTAATCGCACCTCCTTTTTCTTTTGGCATGTTCTTTTGTTGTATAACCTGGAGTATTTAGCACCCAGTCCTGCTTACCCTGAAATTATGTCTCTATAACAGCTAATAGACCATACACATACATTTCTATCTGTGCTGTCAATTCATCTATCTTTGTAAATCTTACATGCATTCAAATAAATACCAGAATTAAAATCAGAAACAGGCTTATTATCACAGATTTATTATGTCTTGAAATTTGAAATTATTCTTGTCTTGTCCGAGAAGAAATGATATATCAACAGGAAGTCTGCATTATTCTTCTTCTGCAATGCCCTTGGCAGTTCGGTTTGTTCAATCAACACGTGGATTAAAATCTCCCATGCCAGTTGCAGTTCCCAAAATATACACCCACGTGGCTATTATGGTTGAATGCTGTGTGCAATCTTGGGTTATAATAAAAGATTTGCAATAGTTCAAAGTCCAAAGTAAATTTATTACCAAAGTACTTGTATGTCACCAGGTATTACAGAGATTTATTTTCTTGCAGGCATTCACAATAGAACAAAGAATAGGCCTAATTCCGCTCCGATGTCTTATAGTCTTAGGGTCTTATACAATAGAATCAGTGAAAAACTATATATAAACAAAGACTGACAAACAACCAATGAGGCATGAGGGTTGACCATGGACGTTGCATCCTAGCTGTTTATGTGATACGCAAGCCAAGGCATTAAGATATGGAAAACAAGTTGTTGCCAATGCAGCAGACTACCCCTTTCCATGCAGCTGATGAATCCAAAGCAAGGACAGAGACATATATACACCAGCAGCGTCGCAGGAGTTGCCAGTCAGTGTTGAACTCAACGTAGGAGTACCTTACAAACTCCAGCTCTGGATTTTTCCTCAGAGTTTACTTCCTAAGACTTCTCCATGATTTGGTATAGCCGCAAGGCAGCCGAGTATGAGATCAGAGATTTCCTTCTCCTCAATGAACTGCCGACCACAACTGATGAATCTCACCTGCCCAAAGCAACTGGTCTTACGGCACCAGTAACCCATTTTTGCCTCGTCTCCTGTCAGTAGAAATGGTTTTGCCGGGCTTGGTAGCTGAGCCACATGTGATGACCAGGAGCTGAACTTGGTTGTCAGAGGCTATTTGAGATGCCTGCCATTGGGAGCATTTAACAGGTAGTGGGAGATTATGCCCATTACCACCCCCAGCTATAACAACCTTAAGGAACCTGCCAAAGAAGACACCCTGTGCAAGTACAAAAGGAACAAATGATAATAATTTTGTACAAATAAATAATGCTGAGAACATGAGTTGTAGAATCCTTGAAAGTGAGTCCAGAGGTTCTGGAATTGATTCAGTGTTGGGGTTGTTGATGTTATCTATGCTGGTTCAGTAGCCTGATGGTTGAAGGGTAATAACTGTTCCTGAACCTGGTGATGTGGAACCTAAGGCTCCCATACCTCCTTCCCAATTGCAGCAGCAAGAAGTGAGCATGGGGGCCTTTGATGATAGATGCCGTTTCTTTCTGGCAGCAAAGGTATGTATGAGAATGAAGTAAAGACACCAGTCCCAGCAATCAGGAGGTAACACCAATTCATTGCCTGGATCGCAAGGAAAGGCAACAGAACAATAATGAACACTAATCCCAACAGCATTTTTTAGTAACAGTTAACTTCTTTAAATCTATCTCAGTATCACTTCAGCCGCCTCTTGAGGGGAAACCATACCTGTTTCTTTAAGCCCAACCTGCTGCTTTACAATTTCTTGTGTCCTGAAAACAGGCCAAGGGAAATATTCTCCCCAGATCAGGTGAAGTACTTTCTCAGATCATTCCCAACCCTACAGTGTATATTTCTCACTCCTTTACTTTTCTCTTCTCGCAGACTTTCTGCTTCCCATTTTTCTCTGGTTGCTTTAATTTGCTTTGTTTTGTTTTCTCTCTCCATTGACTGGAATTGAAATCTAGTTATGATGACAGTCTGATTTTTGAGCCGGCTAGGGAGAAATTCGTTAATTTAATACAGAGACCAATCATATTATTTTGAGAATAGGATCTTTTCGTTTCCCTGCTTAAATTCTGAAATTACACATGATTCATGTTTTAAAAAAGTGCTCTGAGAAAGATAATTAAGGAAGTGCAATGGGTACACAGCAGTGTATCACCGACAGCTTGAGATTATTTGCAGAGAGCACCTTGGTCTCAATGGAAGCCTATATGACACCAGTGACATAGGGACATCAATGACTCGGGTTCAATTCCCGCCGCTGTCTGTAAGGAGTTTCTATGTTCTCCCCCGTGAACGTGTGGGATTCCTCCAGGTGCTCAGATTTCCTCCCACAATTCAAAGATGTACTAGCTCGTGAATCATTGTAAATTATACAGTGATTAGGCTAGCATTAAATCAGGGGCTTGCTGGACGGCACGGCCCATTCTGTGCTGTTTCTCAATAAATAAACAAATAAACAAATAAATAAATTTACCATCAGCAGCAAACAAAATGGCAAGGACCACATCACTGAAAACTGGTCAGTTAACCTGGTTTTACTTCTTATTTACACTGGTTATTATTTTCTCACTGTACAATGTGTTTTAATCCAATTCCATTACACAAGCTCAGTGATATATACAAATCTTGAAATTAATAACTGGTATATTTCCTCCACCTTTGCACAAACACTATGTTTTAAGTTTTCTAAGCCCACTCTGAAGGCTGCAGGAGAATGTTAATGTACAGAGGAATCCCAAAAGGATTTCCATATTTATTGTTGGTTGCAATTTTGGCTTTGCATTATAACAATTTGATAATTTGCAGCAATTCCAAAATAGTTATTCAGAATGTAAATAATTTCTAGGTCAAAATTTATATTTCTATGTAAACTGTGTAAATACGTACTAAAGAAACAGAGTCACAAGAAACAGGATTAAAAACATGGTAAACCACTTACAAAGCTTTCAATTGACAAGAACAGATGAAAACTAACCCTTCCTATCCTATTTTTCATGGTAACTGAAGCTATTACAAAGCATGTCACTCTAGGCTGCAGGGTTTGCACAAGGAGGTCATATTAGTTTCTGGGCAATTATCTCTGTTCTATTCTTCTCTGATATTCCCAGAAGTCTTCCTAATATGTCACTCAAATTTTAATCAGAAGTTTAAAAGGAAGCATCTAATCTTAATAACACTTTAATTGTTTATTGACTTTAATCTGATAGTCTCTTGCTGGCAACAAAACTGAATAGTAACTTGAAAAAAGGAAATAATCAAGGATTATGCCAAAATAATATTTGCGACAAACTCCCCGGACTCCCTGACAGTTTTAGCTCTTGAAATATAATGAGTCATTTTCAAAATCCACTTCAGTAATGGAGGCCTTACCCTCATACTGAGAAATCAAAGACTGAGTGGGTATGATATCCCAGTGCCATTGGTGTTATATAAGCTTCCCTTGAGACCAAGGTGCTCTCTGTAAATTATCCCAAGCTGTCAGTGCATTACTTAGATGACATACAGTATATGACTACTAAGTACCTTTTGCACTTGCTTAATTGTCTTTCTCAGAACACTGTTTTTAAAATATGAATTATCTGCAAATTTACACGTATACTGTATATTTTATTCTCAAGTTACTCAACAGATTTACAGTCGGAAAATCTGTCTACTATATACTCATGGATGTGAGTGGGAAGCTTGATGCAGGATGAAAAGTAATCTTAGAAAGGAAGTATTTCAAAGGGTTAAGTGTCATTAAATCATGAGACTCACAATACAGACCATTTAACATCACCAGATGTGGCATCGGCAGCTGTTCAAACAGTGACACTCATTCACCCCATTATCCTATTTCATATTATACATTCTTTTCTTTTTAATTGCTACCTCATTTCTTTCTGTATTATATTCTAATAAGTGCTTCAATATCTGTATGGAATAAAATAATAAAATATTCAGTGGTCTAAAAATTTTCATCCAAAAATATCCTCTAACTTCTGGTTTCTTTAGGTTTTAATTACTATCTTTGCAAATATTCCTTTACTATTTGCCTTTGCAAAACAATTTTATATACTTGAAAATCTCACTTAACCTTTTCTGCTTCAGTTTAATGAGAACAAACTTCATCTTTATTGTTGTTCTTTCTGGTATATCTTTGCCATGCGCTTTCCTTGCTCCTGTATACTCCTCTAGAGGGTTCATGCAATGTTAATCAATAACTACAGCATTGTTTGATCCAGTCATTTTTCTGTCCTGCCGTCCCATCTTTTGGTCTATCTTCAGGTACCTCAGCTCCATTTACAATAATGTTGTTTGCCATACCTATTCTCAACTTTCTAAACCATATTTAATTAAATGTCAATGTTTCTACAAAACGAGGCATGAGTCTGATGACCCACTTGGGCCTCAAGCACATTTCCCACAACAATACAATAGTATTCCTCTGGAGCTATTTGCATCTTCCCTCTTCCTTTAAAAAAATATTTTTATTCGTTTGAGAAGATCACCAAAAATAAGGTTGCCTGTACAAGGTGGCAACATGGAAGAGATCCTGTCACACTGTAATTTGTGAGAGAAGGCTTGCACTAGCCAAACTGATCCTTTAAAGGCCAAGTGTTGCCGGTCTCCTGTGTCTTCTCAGTTACATACATTTTTGGTTGCAGGATCATTTTGCGTGAGGCAGACAATATTACGTCTGTTTTTCCGACTGTCGGGAAACCTACTGTTACCCAAGGAGAGCAGCTTCAATTTCACTGCACAATTCTGAGGGAAATTTAACGTAAAAAAAAAAATCGACACTTCTTTCTTCTATTCCCCTTGAGGGTTCTTCAGGGTGACTACAGGCTTTGCAAATATTTTAACTCCTGAGTTTTCTGTTTTCTTTGAAATGAGCACATGTGTTCCATGAATTGATTTAATAAATAGCTCAGATAAGTGCTCCTGGTGGTATTGAACCATTCAAATATAGGGAAGTCCCCTATTTACTTCTTGTCAGGCACGGCTCAGCTCACAGCATGCATGGTCACTTCAAGGTCACGTTTTAAATTTAATTCCCTGCACAATGATTTGCACACATAATTCAGGCTGACTGTCTGCTACAGTGTTGTTGGAGATACAAGAGAGTGCAGATGCTGGGATCTGGAGCAACAGAACAACCTCCTGGAGGAACTCAGCAGGTCAAGTAGAACCTGTTCGTGGGGACATGAAGAAATTGTCAACAATGCAGATCAAGACGCTACACCTAAATAGAATTGAAATTACATGCACTTTCATAAGTTTAGATGTAAAACTAAGGCCCAGTCTTTCATCTCAGGAAGTATAAAATATTGCATGCCTCTGCTCCACAGCCTACTTACAGTATATGGAATGAGCTGCAATACAAAGTGGTTGAGGCAGGTACATCATTCAAAAGGCATTTGGATAAATGCATGGATTGGGGGGACCAAACATAGGCAAATGGAATTAACTTGGAACTAACACTTGGAGCTACTTCCACTCCTATTTCTTCTCACCCTCTGCATGAAGAAGTTGCCCTGCGGGTCTCTTTTATTAATATTTACCAGATAATTTGTTTTCAATGTTGCAAGATAAAAGATAATCATTGGGTGATGGCACTAAAGCGATTTCCCTATTTTTGTTCCAAAAAGTATCATGGGATATTTTCTATCTCCAGAGAGTTAGAATGTAGGAGTTGAGCTGCTGTGCCTGTTACCATGCTGGATTAGTCTCTGACTCTAATACGAATCTGCTCCAGTGAAGCTTGTTCGGTAAGTTGTCCTCTGTCTCTGAAAAGTGCCTAATTAAATAATAATCTCTAGAAATTTCAATCTTTTTCGTGAAATAGTATTTGTATTTCGGGTTAACATCCACCTGTTTCCCCTGCAAAATATGGTGCCACTGACAACAGAAACCATAGAAATTTGATGAATTGAGATGCATGTCATAAGAAAGCTCCTTCATTCAGGATGAACTAGTTGGAAGAAACTGACAGGAAATCAGGTTCTCACAGTGTCTCCTTTAGCTGTGAGAATCCAAACTCATTCAGGCAAAGCAAAAAATACGTTCCACATCCTCACAAGAAGTACTACGATGAGGTGCATCCCATCAAAGACTATTGTAGTGAATAATTAGATGAGGAATTTGTTCATCGATATGCTATTACTAGTGTAGGTGGTTGTGCATAGGAATGGAGACATAATCTTATTATGTATCATCCAGTATTTCTCATTGATTATGAGCGAGCTACGTAGATGTTAAGGACAGCATTATGGAGATGGTCAGTGTGTCTAGGTTGGAGACTGTGATTTAGTAGTCAGGGAATCTTCTATTGCCCCTGTAGTCAATGCCTCTCTGCTCAGGTTTGCAGGCATTGAGCAGGAACTTCATTGTCCAGATTCTGTCTTTTCTTCATGCTCTGCCTTGTGTTTCTTGTCTTCCATTCTACTCTTCCTCAATCCCTACTTGGCAGAGTTGTGCAGTGCCCTGCAGATAGGGATCTCCAGGATATAAAACTGCAGGGCACTCCTGATGGACGTCACCACTCGAATCTCATTTTGATAAAGCTACTGGGATTTTCCACAGTGTCGTTGGTAATTGGTTGTCCAGCATAGCAGTTAGTGCAATGCTTCACAGTGCCAGCTGTAAGATCGGGGTTCGATTCCCACCACTGTCTGTAAGGAGTTTGTACATTCTCCTCATGACTGTGTAGGTTTCCTCTCGGTGCTCCAGTTTCTCCCGCATTCCAGGGTTAGTGAGTTGTGGGGATGCTGTTTTGATGCCGGAAGCATGATGAAACTTGTGGACTGCCCAGAACAATACTCGCTGGTTTGATTTGATGCAACAATGCATTTCACTGTAATTTTTGATGTACATGTGACAAATAAAGTTAATTTTTAATCAAATTCAGCAGCTGTGATTTGAGGGTCCACTAAGGTAGACAGGTATGGAACTTGGCAATAGTCTTATTGGAAACGCTGGCAGGGTGTTGCCCATGACTGTGAGTGCACCCTGTGCATTCACTGAAAACAGAACATCAACTATCAGAGAATTCACAAACATCAGGAAACAGAGAAAGCAAAAGTAATTCCTGTTAAGGAAAGTTTCGGGTTACTATCTCCATCTATTTCAGGTCTTGATGAAGAGTCCCGGCCCAAAACATTGGCCTTTTGCTCTCCATAAATGCTGCCTGACCTGCTAAGTTCTTCCAGCATTTTTTGTGCATTACTCTGGATTTCCACATTCTGCAGAATCCCTTGTGTTTCTGTTTATATTTGGGAATTTTTACATGTATATCACTGTGGTTGATGGCCATCAGCACTCATAGGAAGGTAACTCAATGAGGTGAGAAGCATCTCAGGTAAATCCTAATTCTTGATCTGCCAGCTACTCCTCATTGAGCTCAAAGTAAAGAAGCACAGTTGGGCAATCTGTTGTCTCACTGCTTCATAACTCCTGGGTCCTGAGTTTGATTCTGATCTCCAGTGGTGTTTGTGAGCAGATTGCATGTTCTCCCTGTCACTACCTGATTTGTGCTCCAGTTTCCTCCTCTGTCCCATAGACATGCCTCATTGAGATTGTAAATTACCCACAGTGTAGTTGGGCAATAGGAGATCCAGGAAAGATATGATGGACAGAACAGTTTGCCAGGAAATGAGGACAACCATTATTGGTAGAATCTCAGATGAAGACGTGAGGGCAGTGAGATATACCAGATAGTTTAATAGTGTCGCAGCAACAAACTTGCACTCAAGTCAGTAAGACCAAGAGCTGATTGTGGACTTCAGAAAGGGCAGGACGAGGGATCACAATGCAATCCTCGTAGAGGGATCAGAAGTGCAAAGAGTGAGTGATTTCAAGTTCCTGGGGTGTCAAGTTCTCTGAGGACCTAACCTGGTCTCAACATATTGATGTAGCTATAAAGAAGGCAAGACATTGGCTATATTTCATTAGGAGTTTGAAGAGATTTGGTTTGTCAACCAAAACACTCAAAAACCTCTATAGATATACCGTGGAGAGCATTCTGACAGGCTGCATCACTCTCCAGTATGGCAGAGGGATCTACTGCACAGGACTGAAAGAAGCTACAGAAGATTGTAAAATTAATCTCTAGTACCCAAGAGATCTTCAAGGAGCAGTGTCTCAAAACGGTGACATCCATTGTTAAGGACCCCGATCACACAGAGCACACCCCCTTCTCATTGTTACCGTCAAGAAGGAGGTACAGAAGCCTGAAGGCTCAAACTCAGCATTTCAAAACAGCTTCTTCCTCTCTGCCATCTGATTCCTAAATGGATATTGAACCTATGAACACTGCCTCACTCTTTTTAATATATATTATTTCTGTTTTTGCATACCTATGCTTATTGTATTTGACTTTATTTATCTTTTTCTTTCTGCATTATCATGTATTGCATTGAACTGCTGCTGCTCAGATAACAAATTTCACAACACATGCCAGTGATAATACACCTAATTTTGATTCTGATATGATTGGTCTGGGAACTACCATGCACTCAGTAACTTGAATGGCATAAGGAAATCTGACAATTAAATCTTCCTCCATGAATGCAGTGCTTGGGTAATTTTCCTAATGCTGTGGTGAGCAACAAGTTGAGAGGCACTGCAGAGAGCTACTGCAGTAATACTGGGTAGATCCTGTGCTGAGGAAGCTGAAACTTATCTCCACATAGAAAGCAGTCCGTGCCAATCACAACACAAGGTCTTTCTGCAGAATTTCATATGTCTCTGTGACAACAGCTTGAAAACCCAAGGATGAAGGAATTTAAGGTGGGGGCTTATATGGGAGGCAGGGTTTGAGAGTCGGCACAACATTGTGGGCCGAAGGGCCTGTACTGTGCTGTACTATTCTATGTTCTATGTTCTATAACTTCACTCACCTCAACCCTGAACTGATTCTACAACTTATGGACACACTTTCAAGCACACTACAACTCATATTCTCAGTATTATTTATTTATTTTTTTGGTATTTGCACAATTTGTCTTCTTTTTCACATTGCACGTTCTGATTGGTTGTTTACCAGTCTTTGTTTATGCGTTTATGTATTTGTTGTTCAGTCGTTTAGTCGAGACCGACTCTTCGTGGCGCCATGGACCATAGGGTCCATAGGGTTTTCATGGCAAGATACGGAAGTAGATTGCCAGGCCTTTTGTTTATATATAGTTTATCATTAATTCTATTGTATTTCTTTATTTCCCTGTAAATGCGTGCAAGAGAATGAATCTCAAGGGTTAGTATATTGTGACATAAACATATTTTGATAATAAATTTACTTCGAACTTTGAATAGCTATTCATCAGAAGGGTCCAGGGAGAATATAATGTCTCCTAAGATTCTCTGGGAATTTGATTTACATGGACTGGCTTGTCTGTCTTTCACTGAAGTCCCTGACACCTCCTGGCAGGCCAGTCACCGCCATGCTGAAACCTTGAGAAATGAATTACTCTCAGAGTTATCAGCACTGTGTCCATTAAATGAGTACCTCTGCTGTTAACTGCTGAAGAAAGAGCTCACTACTCTTAGTAACACACTTATTGAATTCTGGGCATGGTCAAGCAGCAGACAGTGGCCATTTCAAGTATCATGGTGTCCGCAGAGTGACCCCTCCTCAACTAAGCAATTAAGCAAACTAACATAACTATATGGTTACCAAAAAGTTATCTTATAGGTTGAACCCCAATGATGCCCAAGTAATGCTAGTTAGGATAGAAAATCAATAACTGCAAGAAATCCATAAACACAAGGAAATCTGCAAATGTTGGAAATCCAAGGCCACACACACAAAATGCTGGAAGAACAGCAGGTCAGGCAGCATCTATGGAAATGGAAAAGTGAATGTTTCGGGCCAAGGCTCATCTTCAGGATTGAAAAGGAAGGGGGAAGGCACCAGCATAAGAAGGTGGGGGCAGGTCAAGGAGGCTAACTGAATGGTAATAGGTGAAGCCAGGTGAATGGGAAAGGTCAAGGGCTGGAGAGAAAGGAATCTAATAGGAGAAGAGAGTGGACCATAGGAGAAAGGGAAGGAGGAGGGGAGCCAGGGTGAAGTGATAAGCAAGTGAGAAGAGATAAAAGGTCAGAGTGAGGAGCAGAGAAAAAGGGAGGGGAAATGTAGAAAAAAACATAAGACCATAAGATCTAGGAGCAGAATTAGGCCATTTGGCCCATCGAGTCTGCTCTGCCATTTCATCATGGCTGATCCAAATTTCCTCTCAGCCCCAATCTCCTGCCTTCTCCCTGTATCCTTTCATGCCCTGACCAATCAAGAAACTATCAAACTCTGCCTTAAATATACATAAAGACTTGGCCTCCACAGCTGCCCGCAGCAAAGAATCCCACAGATTCACTGCTCCCTGGCTATAGAAATCCCTCCTCATCTCCATTCCAAACTGAAGCCCCTCTAATCTGAGGGTTTGTCCTCTGGTCTTAGACTCTCCCGCCATAGGAAACATCCTGTCCACATCTACTCTATCAAGGCCTTTCACCATTCAATAGGTTTCAATTAGGTCCCGCCTCGTTCAACAGTTCAACAGTTTTTCTCCCTTGCCAATTGTGTGTCACTTTAAAAATTCTTCACATGTTTGATAAGGAAAGTGCCACCAAACTGTTGAAAAGATAATTCTGCCAGTCTTTCATTCAAGTTCAAGTTTAATTGTCATTCAACCATATCCATGAATACAGCCAAATGAAACAGCCTTCCTCCGAGGCCAAGGTGCAAAACACAGAACCAGCAGTCACACACAGCACACAGCACGTTTAGCACATATAATTATGATAGCAGAAATCATACGGTTACATAATTATAATAATATAGCCCAAGCCCCTGAGTGTCATGGCCTGTAGATTGATGGTGAACACTCAAAAAGTATTTTATACATAGCACGTGTTGAATATTTGAGTTTATATGGCAGATTAAGTACACATGCCACTTACGTAATCCTACTTCTGAAATATAATATTTCAAGGCTTATTGTCTGTTTGGAAGTAATTTATTATATGCTGCCTGTTGTAACTGAAAAGAGTGTCTTAACCTGGCCCTCTTTGCTAATGCTTTGTATTAATAACTGCAGGTTCTGACAAATGTTATTTATTCAAAGCATTTGCAGTATGATCTCTGTGCAGCCCTTTCTTTTCTCTACACGGTTTTCAGATAAGAAATATATTTTTTAACCTTCCTCTGACCTCTGGGTGCCTGGTAAAACATCGATCCTCTCAGGAAACATTCTATTCTTTACTGCTTGCCCTGACAGACATGTCCTTGAATCAAATGAGAGAGCTGTCTGTGGTCCTTGATTACTGGCTCTTTTGCCATTGTTGTGTTCACAAGGATAAGATTAGATCTTGAACAAAGGATAATTTTATATACACTGTCGAATAAACACCATGTATGTATTCCATTGTTAGATGTATTGCTCCAGATCTTGTTCAGCAAAATTCTTCAGACCTCGTATTCAAAAATGTTCTTTCTTCTCCGGGCTTTCTCTTTGGGTCTATATGGTGAGATCTCCTTCATTGAAGAACATTTGTGTACCAATTAATTTTTAAAACAATCCAATAATTTCATGGTTACTGTTAAAGAGAGACTTGTAATTCTTAAAAGCTTGGTCCCCTGGTGTTACAGCAGAATTGCTGAACTGAACTATATCATGATTGTGATCAATAAGAAATAGGAGTAAATTGATATGGGAAAAAACTGGCAATGTTACTTTGTAATGATATAAGCAGATTTAAACAAGCTTATGTCAAACACACTGGAAGTTATCTCATTCCAATCACAGTCAGATGATCTTCAATGTATGCATGAGAATTTTAATATTTTGTGTTGTTTCTAAAAATATATTGAAACCGTAACTTTCATTTTAAGCACATTGGCTTATGATGTTCCTGTAATATTCAGTTTATGTTTTCCAGAAGTGAAAAGGAATTAAACAAATGCTGCTGCTATTTATCATCTACATTCTGAACAATGCCAGAGTCAATCAGGCTTTAGATTTGTGTAGCCCCCAAGTGTTAGTCAGGAGAAGATCATTAACCTGAGGAAGGAAAGGAAAATCACAAAATTGGCTTTGATCTATGCTGATCCCACAATGTCGTATATCATTTGTTAGGTGATAATTGTAGTCTGCATACTAAATGACTAGAACTGTTCTAGTGTTCAATATTCCTGATCAAAGTAAATTTGTTCTGCACTTCCCAAAGCCTTCTTTATGTTGACATAGCTAAAACCAAAAAGAGTGAAAAAAATTAAAAACTAAAGATTGCTACAAAAAAAATCTGTACATATAGTACATGGTGCTTAGAGTTAAATGAGGCTGCTGTATCTCAATGGGATCTAGGACCTGGATTTGAAGGATACTGTCATAGGATCCCATGAGTCCTGGAGTTTATTATATCTTTTATAAACAAATATATGGTATTTATTTAATACTTTTTGTTGGCTTAACTCAGTCAAAAACAAGATTGTGATCTTAAATAGAGACAATAATGATCTACAGTGAGAAGTGAGATGAAAAATTGCTAGTAAATAAACAATTGCAAATGTTTAAAGAAATTGTCAACAAATGTACATTCAGTTGAGAAATGTGGTGAACCGAGGAACTAAGAATACGTTAGACTAAAAGAGGAGGAATACAATGATTCAAAAAAAAGTAGTAATCCTGAAGCATGACAAGCATATTAGAATCAAGCAACAGATGACTGAAACAAATGCTGAAAAGGAGCAGGCAGAAAATGAGAGAAAACAAGCAAAAGGAATAAACACTGAAGAATTAAATAGTTTGCATTTATTTTAACAGTGAAAGATACAATAAATCTTACAAGAATCTCATGACAACGAGGAATAAAATAACTCATATTAGTAAAAAGAAGAGAAATTAAGAGAACTAAAAGTTGCAAATTACTTCACAACCCATAGGCCAGGTTCTTAAAAAGAGGTGGCTGCAGAGATAAAATATTCATTAGCAAGATTCCCTGGAATCTAGAACAGAATGAGCAGATTAAATAGTAGTAAATATTGTATTGGTTTTACAGAAAAGTGAGAGAAACAAAATCAGAAACTGCAAACTAGTTAGAGCAAACAGAGACAACATGGTTTATGACAAAAAAATTTAATTTGATTTGTTAAAGGTGGAACTAGCTTTCGAGATCAAGCAAACTAGTGGATACAATAGTTGATCTAAATATCCACTAGCTTTGGAGATCAAGCATTTGAGGAGATATAATACAAAATTTTATTATATAATCTCAGAGCCTTTGGTTACGTGTAATATATTATCAAGTATAAATGTCAGAGAAAGGAAAGAAAACTGTGTATGGTGAGACAATGTGTGAAGTCATTTACTTTGGAAGCCTTGGTCTTGGAATCAAAGGACATACACTTGCATGTTAATGTATTTTCATGCACCATAGATTTTAATGAGAAAGAATGACATCCATTTAATGAAATTTAAAAGAATAAAAGGTGAGCTGATGGAATTGCTAAAGATTCTGAAAGGAAATGAAAGGGTAGATGCTAAAAGGTAGTTTCCCCTGGAGAGAGATTCAGGAACCAGTGAGTATGACTTCAGCATGTGGTCAATCAGTTAGGACTCAGATGAGGTGAAATTTCCTTGGAATTATTTCCCTCAGAGAGCTGTAGATCCACATTCAGCATATTAATAACTGAGCTTAACACATTCTTCGAAGTGAGGGATCAAGAGATCAGGAAATCTGATCTGAAAGTGGTCCAATTGTACAGAATTAGTGATAATATTGTGTGTCAGAACAGGCTTATAGGTGCATGACCTACTCTGTTTCTAATGTTCTCATGATCTTCAGATCTGTTACAAATGCATTACAGATACACATGTTGTTCTTCATCTCTCACACCATAATAACCCAGCAGTAAAATATCAGCAACCAGCTGAATGGCTATCAATATGTCAAGAAATGACTGCACTTCTTTCCTCTTTCCCTCTGTGAATCCTACTATCATTACTCGAAAACCTAAAGCTGCAGATGCAGGAAATTTAAGATAATAAAAGAAGATACTAAAATACTCAGCAGGTTAGATAACATTGTGTGAAGAACAGAGTTAACATTCCAAATTAAAGACCCTTTGTGAGCTGTTTCTGATTTAAGATATTTTATTTTTGAGCTGGAATTCCAGACCTGTTTCTCTTTCCATAATGCTGCCTGGCCTTTTGAGTGTTTCTAGTACTTTTCATTTTTATTTGACCCTTCCTTACTTCTGTATATGCTAATAATTATTTGTAAAATTTCATAGATATCCAAGAATGCAATTTCTCTTGAATAGTATTTTTATTTGAATGTAGTAGCATACTGTTACGTACCCCGTAACTGGGTTGCCAAACCAGCAGAAATGGAACGCTCGTTGGAGTCTGGATTACTAGGAACTAATAAAGTTTTATTAAAGAAATAAGTAATACAGTACACTAATTGTAAGGATATAAAAGTAACAGGTTAGCAATGATAATACACACATATACACAGAACTAGGGTAACAGGAATCAACCAAGCTCTATCGCAGTCTAGGGGTAAAATGATCAGTCTTAAGTGAAGCAGAGTTCAGTTCAGTTTAGTGCAGTTCGCAGTAATTGCTGTTGTCGTACCGTTGGAGACAGAGAGAGAGAGAGAGAGAGAGATATGCAATTTGGTTTCAGGCAGACCTTTCGATGTCTTCGCAGTTGGCTTCGGGCAGACCTTTTGATGTCTTCTAGCCCCGCTGTGGTCACCGACTGTGACCCCTCCATTCCGGATACGATCGTTCTTCTGCGGTGAACCCAGCACCCAGGCAAGGGCGGACACACACCCCAGGTTCCCACCGATTGTACCTTTACACCCTGTGAGCCTCTGGTCGGTTCCCGCGAACCAGTCCTCCATACTCCCACCAACTTGTGGGGGCACACTGCTCTTTCCAGGGTCTCGTGGTGTGTCTCGTGCCTTAGCAAACCTGCTCCTTTTATCCCCCTGCTGGGGTATCATTTGTCCATCAAACTTCAAACAGTTCAGGTTCAAAGCAACCGGTCTGTCAACATCTGAATTGTGTTTCTTTCCCGTTAATCCCTCTCTTCTCTCTTATTAGCATTTTGAATGTTTCTCCATTGTCTTTCTTATCTCTCTCATTAGCATCATCCATCTGGTACCTCTGCTTGGCGTCACACATGACAATGCATACTGTTTATTCGTTAAACTGTGAGCATATTTTCTGAAAACCTAGTGACCTGCTCGAAGGATTTGAAAGGGTGGGTGCAACAAAATTGGTACACATGTGGACAAGTCCAAATCTAGGGCTCATAAATGTAATATAGCCATTGCTAAATCCAATATGGAATTCTGCTTGGAATGTGGAACTTGTTACCTTGATTCATTTAAGCTGGTTAAGTTAAGTACATGATGAAGAAATGTGGTATAATGAAAAAGGAAGGAACTATGCTTATGTTAGAAGCAATAATGACATCTTCTGTTGGATAAATTAGCCTATTCCTTTATTATAAATATTTGTAAACATGAATAAGTCTAGATAGTAATGGTGAAGGTTTTTTGTTATTTCAGGCATTTTTCATTCATAATAACAGTATAAAGTCTTATGAAGCACAAAAGTGAAATGAATTAATTAGTGTGATACACCTACAATAATTTAATTTAGTCCAAACTAAGTTAAATTTCATATCTTAAGCTTTTTATTTCTCTCTTTGCTGCCTCGCATGAATGACGTTTATGTTATAAATTGATTTGACTCAGATCTGCAGTGACCATTGTACATTGGATGGATCTTTCCAACATTTGCTGAAAATATGGTTCTATCTCCAAGTCACTCCCTTTATATCTGCTGAATGGTCTTTTAGTGATATTACATTTGCTCCTTACAAAGCTAATAAACAGGATTTTGTTTGGCTGTTTTATTTTGTTTGTTTACTTTTTGACTAATTTTCTCTCACTTCAAGGGACTGATGAGAGTGTTGCTAGTAATCAAAGGCCTGAGTTTGGGGGGATATGGGTGAAAGCAGGCAAATAGCCCTGGCTTAGGTGGGCACTTTGGTTGGCATGGACAAGATGGGCTGAAGGGCTTGCTTTCATGCTGTATGTCTCTATGACTCTATGACTTAAACTCATTTTCAGCTCATCTCCCAACCAAATCACAGCCAGCTGATATATTATACATGCCACTTTATGAAAAATCTACTCTTGTTCATAACCATTTAAGTGAAAATCACACTGTGCTGCAGAGATCAGAAAGAAAGGACAGAAAACTATTTGTCCTTCTTTTAGCTCTAGAATTCCTGAGGGTGGAGGGAGAGATATGGTGTTTGTGGTCTAGTGTCCCTTTGTGTATTCCACCCAGCTCAATCACTTCTCTGTGTTACTAAATGACCATTTGTGGACAATATTGAGGGTTTGAAGACGAGATTCACCGAAGGAGAGTATTATTATCTTCCATTGGACGTTGGGACTGCAGGACATCTAACTGATATACTCTAGCTGAAATCTGAAGGCTCCATACTAGATGACCAGAAACCTGGTCAGCCACAGGCCAAATGCTGCACTTACATTTCCTGTGCTGGCACTTGGGGCAAGATCCAGCCAGCAAATGATTTACACAAGACAATCCCAAGCAAGAAAATCAACAGCTCTAATCCTGCTCAGGCATCCTATTATTTCTTCTTCATGCACTGAAGAGATGGAGGAATAGTAGGAATGAAGAAAACTGCATCTACAGTGAGATCTAATGCTTTATGGAGCTACAATGGACTATAGATGTTGGAATCTTGTTTAAAAAGCAAACTGCTGGAGAAACTCGGTAGGTTAGGCATCATCAGTGAAAAGAAATAGACAGTTGACATATTGGATCAAAACCCTTCGTTTGAGCTGAAAGGTCGAGGGGAGGTGGACAGTATAAACAGGTGAAGGGTGGCAAGGGGGGATATGGAACCAAATATGGGAGATAGGGGTGAACAGATAGACAAAAAGTAAGTGGAGTGTCTCAGTGGGAACCTCACCTCAGCTGGAGCTATCTATTGCTTGATCGTACTTGCTTTTACCCATTCATATTACCTCTTTATACCGATTATCTCCCCTCTATTTTTCTTCCCAGCTAAAGGGTCTTGACTTGAAACATCAACAATCCATCTAGAATTTTATACCATGCAGTCATGATTATGTGAGTTCTAATTGTTGTCGGATCTAGAGAGAAGCAAGTTGAATGAACTGAACCATAACTTCATGAAAACCTCATGAGTTTTACAAATACCTTAGAGGTTATGATTGTGAACTTTAGGAAGTTATCAACAGAACCTTTTGAGAAGGCTATATAATAACATCTAAAGTTATTCCCAAAAACATCATTGGAACTTTTCTTGAAATAATAATGCAGAATACTTTTATTTATTGTTATTCCAATTCCTCCCCCCCCCCATTAGAATTGGATCTATATTTTGCATGTGGGCAGACAATGCTAAAATACCAGCTAGTTGAAGAATGATTTGATGAGATAACTGGAAAACTTTTTCCATGTGTTTGATTTGTTGTCATGTAATGAGTCCAGCTTCTTTATTGCTTTAGGTATCAGTGTGCATGCACATGGATCAATACTGCTGATCTGATCAGGGTCTTGTCCAAGGGTAGTTGCCTCTCATTGACTGCTGAATCGAGGTGAGGTTGCATGAAAGACATGGTTATTAAGACACACATTGAAGTGCTGAAAATCATTGTGATCATGAGCAAGAATGTGTTGGCTGCAACCAGCAGTTCTAAATGAAGCCACAGCCATTGAAACTGGCAAGTCCTGGGCTAACGCACACGTGGTGTGAGACGTGGATATCAGGAGCATGCTGACAGATTTGGGAAGTCAATAGCTCAGCAAGGTTCTGCTGGTATTCCTGAATACTCTATTGGGTAATTCTCACTTCAGTTCTTCGCCAAGTCAGACCTGACATAGGATTCAAGGCCCCATTGTTTTCAATTTGGATTGCAATCTTCAGATTTTGGGCATAGAGACAAAGATATTCTTTTCAATTATTTAGTTTTGGTTTAATGTTTTTAATTATTTCAAAAGAGCTTTTATATGTTCTAATTTAACCTTTTTGATTACTTACGACAATTATAAATACAGTTAAAAAAAAATTAACCAGAAGTCACCTGCAGTTTGCCCCTCTATTAGGGCTACTTGAGGGCCATTAAATTTGGCTCTACATATACAGCTCAGGTAAGTTCAGGAATACTGTGGCGATTCCTATGTGGCGTCTGGCACAACCTGACCCCATGTGCCTTCATTCCAAATTTAAAACAAATACTTTGTTATAATATGTGGGTCTCGACCGAAGGAAAAATGGTGGCTGGAATCGCTTAGCACTTAGTGCAAGGATGTTTATTAGGTGCATCAAAAGTCTGCAAAAATAGTGAAAGGAAAACTGCAAATATTTATAAAAAGAGATATGTACCAGAAAACACATTTGTAGTTCCATACTATTTTGTCCTGCTGAGAGTAAATTGCCCCATTCTTTTAGGCACCAGAACATACCATCTTTAATTACCTACAGAGTTAACTTAAGACTGCACATGAATTAAATTATGATGCACCCCACAATATAGTTACAATCATATTACAAAATAAACAGAAGTATCTACCTTAAATACAGTATACATACAACATATGTACACATCATTTACACATCTCCATTAGTAAAGAAATGGAATATTCCACCATGTATGGCGGGAAAGCACCATAAAGCCAACCCATTATGAGAATATATGGGGTAAAGACATTGAAGCGCATGTGCTCAATGCAATGACAGCAGAATGACAAAACAAAGTTTGTGCGTGTGTGTGTGTGTGTGTGTGTGTGTGTGTAATTGCGCATAGTCCTGATGAAGGGTCTCGGCCTGAAACATTGACTGTACTCTTTTCCACAGATGCTGCCTGGGTTTCTGAGTTCCTCCAGCATTTTGTGTGTGTTGATCTGGATTTCCAGCATCTGCAGATTTGGGTATGGTGTGTGTTTACCGAGTACTTTCTGTCACATACTTAGAACAGCACAGCACAGTGTGGGCCTTTTGGCTTGTAGTATTGTGTTGACCGATATAAACTTACTCCACAAACAATCTTAGACCTTTCCAAATTCATTTTAACTCTTTCTGAATGGATTTTAGTCTATTAAAATGAATAAATTCAGGTTACATATCTGTTGCAGGAGGGTGAACACTCACACAGCAATATCAAATGCATAAAATTTGGTAGTATTAAAAAAGAAACAATGTTGTTCTGAAGGAACTAAGAGCTGGAGAGGAGAAGGAGAGCGATTCAACACTGATGTGTGCTCAAAAGTTGAAGAATGGTTTATCTGTTTGGTTGTATCCCTAATTATTAAGCCAAGAGGTTCACCTGTTTCATACTGTATGAAGACCATCAGCAGTACTAATCAGCAGCAACTTACTTGTGTATAGATCCATTGAGTTTCCTACTACCTGGCACCAAGCAATGAGAGAAGGTATGAGCAAGGCAGAAATTTAAGATGGAAACCAAAGTGGCCAGAAAGGCTTTTTCACTTCATAATGGGACCTACATAAGTATCAGGATGTGCTAGTTTTGTATAGCTCAGCTTCCATTTCCTATTCAATAGGAAAGGTCATTTCCAAACTATCAGCAACTTGAAACTAGGTGTAACTTTCAAAGCCTTAATGTGTCAGACCTCATGAACAAGACCTACTTAGGTTCCTCTTAAATGGAAGGGAAATATGGTAACGCTGCTCTGATGAACAATGGAAATCTATTTGTACCCTCTGTAGTAGTGAGGGAGCCATATATAAATACAGGAAAATGAATACTTGACAAACAGTTGCCAGGCTATAATGTATTGAACTGAACCAACCTGGTGGACAGTGAAAGATTAAATTACTGTTCTGATCATGTACTGTATATTATTATTTTAATTATATTGTATTTTATATAAAATATATATTTTATATATTATTTATTTTATATAGGTTATATGCTTCAAAAACCTAATCTAATTTCTAAATATATGAATACCACAGTACAAAAGGGTGATTGGGAATTAATCATCAGCCTCTCAATATAAGCAGAGATTTGCTTGATGGCAAATGGAATCTTTCTGACAGGCATCTAATCTTCATGGACCATGTACAGCATTGGGTGCTAATTACAGGAGTAATAGTTAAATTTAACTGTAGCAGATTGACTGCATGTTATATGAACCACCTGATTCCTCTCTCCAGTGAAGACAATGATGAGGAAAATTGGGTAGAGTGTGTAACAATGACAGTTCTGTGCCATGTCACAGTGAAATGTTACTGCCATTGAATACATGTCCATGTGAATTCACATGTATTTCCAGTTGCCACTCTGACAGTTTCTGACAACCTTCTTTTGAGTTTATCTGCCAATGAATCCTAACTTAACCATTTCCAAGACTTTAACTTCCTTGTCATAAGCTGTAGTTTGGATAATCTTGCATTACGTAGAATTACCTCAAAAAATACAGAACAAAGACAGGGCAGCTAGTCCAAGCGGTCAACATTATTGTTCTTGACCCGCGCAAAACTCCTTCCACACTTGTAATGCCATGACAGCAGAGCAGTTAGTGAAGCTGTTATACTGCTCGAGGGACCTGTGTTCAATCCTAATCCTGACCTTAAGTCCTCTCTGTGTACAGTTTTCTCGTTCTCCCTATAACTCAATGGGCCAGCTGGTGGCATAATGGCATCAGCGTCGGACTTCGGAGCGAGAGCTCCCGAGTTCTAATCCAGCCGGCTCCCTTGCACGCTTTCCATCCGTGCTGGGTTGAGCATCAAGCTAGCAACTTGGCCTCGTAAAAATAAGAAAGCCTGCTATAAAAACGCCATCATGACGGCATCCCGATGACTCCACTTGGAGTTAAGGGGCTTTCTTCTTCTTCTGTAACTGGATGGGTTTCCTTCCACATCCCATAGATATGTTGTTAAGTTAACTGGCTTCTATATAATCTGTGTAAACAAATGGCAAAAGCACCAAGAGGAATCGATAGATGTTCAGTATGTTGCAGGGGAAGTGGGACTGTTGGGACTTATCTTTTGGGACCTGGCATGAAGCCAATGACTTCTGTGCTTTGGTAAGTTAGTTCTAGTGTGCGATCACTTGATTCGAGTATGATGTTCTCCTAAAGGGTTGTCTCTTTCCTTAATGGAGAATGCCTGTATGTGACTATATTTAATGTGGGGAGGCTGATGCTTGGGCAGCCACCACACGACCCTTGACTCTTCCACTTCCTCTCTTTAGGTCATCTCATCGTTGTTGGTGATGAGCCCCTTCACTGTCATGTCATCGGTGAACTTGGCAATGTGATTAATCAGGTTTTGGCCGTGCAGTTGTGCGTGAGCAGAGTGTACAGCAATGGGCTCAGCACATAGCCCTGGGGGGGGGGGGGGGGCGGCGGTCACCATGTTGAGGAAGATGAGGAGGGAGGAGCGGTCGTGCATCCTGGCTGTCTGAAGTTTGTTGGTGAGGAAGTCCAACACCCAGCTGCACAGTGGCCGGTGGTGTATTTAGACCGACGAGTAGGAGTTTGTTCACCAAGGTCTGTGGGGCAATGGTGTTGAATGCAGAACTGAAATCCAGAAACAGCATTCTGACATCAGTGTTCTTGTTTTTTAGGTGTGTCACAGCCAGGTGCGAGACAGATGCAATGGCATCTGTCGTATAGCAGTTCTGTCAGTAAGCATATTGGTGAGTGTCCGATGTGGCAGGAATGGAGTTTTTGATATGTGCAACTACCAGCTGTTCAAAGCACTTCTTGATGATTGGCGTCAGTACTACCAGGTGGTAGTCATTTAGTATGTAGTGTTCTTTGGTACAAGGACGACGGTGGCTGATTTGATGTGCTGATAGCAGCTTGGATGAGTGAAATGCTGAAGATGTCCGTGGTGATTTCAGTGTGCACACTCCCTGAGTATTCGGCCTGGGAATGTTGTCTGACCAGGGATTCAGAGTCTTTCTCACTTCTGCTGCGGTTACAACTGCTTGCCTGGGAGAGGGGTAGCTTTTGCGGCTGATGTTATGGTACAAGCCTCAAAACATGCATTAGTAAATGCAACAACTTTAGGATCAATTTTACAAATCTATGCAACAAATATGAAACTCTGTCTCATGGCTGCTAATTCCTAAATATAGATTAAAGTTGTGATTGTTAGAAAATGTGAAAAAAAATACCTCAGGACGTTCCATGAACTGTCTTTGTTCTAATTCAGAGGAACTTTACACACGTCCCCATAAACAGCAATGAGATAATAAAATACTGTATATGATTTGTTTACTGATGTTAGTTGAGCAGAATCTTGAAAATGACTCCATCTCCTTCCTCGGAAATAGTGTCAGTACTAAATTATCGGAAATTTGTCTGTTGTAACATGCAAAGAGTGATATAATTTGGAGGAAATAGAACAGTGACATTGACATTATTTGGAGGAATAGAACAGATTGAGGAAGGTAAAATTGAGATAAACTAAAGTTCTGATCTCTGGACTAAAATAAAGCAATAAAGTAGTCCACAGTATAAAAAAATAATAGCGTTGGGTTCCCTGCTGAACTGCTGTGACTGGGAAAGGTATATCATGAAGAAATGAAAAGGAAGATGTCAAGAAACAGGAAAGGAAAGAAGACATTGTCAATAAATTACATTTTACTGACTGGACTTCAGGGTTAGGATCTTTGAAAGAAAAGTAAATTGTCCTTCCATTTCGTGGTATTTCAGATTTGAATTGGGACAATTCTTGCCATTGCTCACCATTGTGGATTTCAGTTCTATGATACTGTACTGAGAAAATGGACATAGTTTAAATTAAGTATTTTTGTCTTAAGCTATCATTTTGATGCAAGGCTGATGTATCATCTTACCAGGTGAAGAATAAACACAGTCTTCATTACTTTACTGCCACAATTTAAAATTAAATTAAAGTAATTACATTGGAATACTTCGGGCAGTATAAAAAAATAATATGTTTAAATAACACAAATACAATATGAATGCATTTTCTTAAATAATTTTTAATAATTAGTACATGTTGTAAATCTACTGTAATTCTGAAGGTCTTAGAAGGTGACATCCAAAATGAGATAAAAATGAAAAGCCTTGTGCTTGCAACAGATACCACATATATAAATAGTCTAATCAATACTTGAAGCATAGTTTTTTTTTATTTATACTTCATTGCTGGAATACAGAAACTGAGGAGTGATAGAACAGTCTCAAGACATCTACCACTCAATGGGATCAAACTGATCTGTGAACTAACTCTATGAGGCCCTCTATTGATTGGAGTCAACCATGATCCTAGCTGTCCAAGTGATATGCAAGCCAGAGCAGTATGATATGGAGAGCCATCTGTTGCCCATGCAGCGGGCTCCCCGTCTCCATGCAGCTGATGAATCCAAAGCAACGACAGAGTCCGATACAATTTGTCACCAGTGGGGTCGCAGGAGTTGCCGGGCAGCGGTGAGCTCAATGCAGGACTGCCTTATGGACTTCAACTCTAGATTTTTCCTCAGGGTTTTCAGGGTTTACTCCCAAAGCCTTCTGCATGAGTAGGTATAGCCACAAAGCACCGCAGGTTTGATATCAGAGTTTTTCTTCTCCTAGGTGAGCTATCAAACATGGCTAACAAGCCCCATCTGTCCGAAGCAACTGTTTTTAAGGCGAGAGCAACCACCTTTGCCCCTTCTCCAGTCAGTAGAAACGATGCCACCAGGTTTAGTAGCTAAGCCAAGAGCTGAATTTGGTTGTCAGAGGCTATTTGAGACACATTAGAACATTAGAAAATTTTTGACAAAAACAGGCCATTCGGCCCAACAAAGCTTGCCAAATTCCCTATTCACATAAAGTGTTGAAATAACTATCAAGTTTAGATTTGAAAGTCCCTAAGGTACTACTCTCAACTATACAACTAGGTAGCTTGTTCAATGTGTCCACAGCTCACTGTGTAAAGAAATGCTTCCTGATGTTAGTCTGAAATCTCCCTTTAACCAGTATCCACTTACGGCCCTGCGTCCTCGTTGATGGATTCATTTTGAAGTAGCAGCTCACATCCACCCTTAATGATTTTGAACCTCTATCATGTCTCTTCTCATTCTATGTCTACTTAGGCTAAAAAGATATAATTCTTTCAATCCTTCTTCATAGCTCATATCCTGCAGACCTGGAATGAGTCTCCTTGCCCTTCTCTAAACTCTTTTTCAGTGCCTTTATATCACTCAGAAAATATGGAGACTAAAATTGTACACAGTATTCAAGGTGTGGCCTCACATACACATGTGTAGATAATGACGAAAGAGAAAGCTGGAAATATTCGTCAGAGTAGACAGCATACTCGGAGAGAGACAGACAGACAGACAAAATTAACATTTCACACAGATGACTTTTTGTCAGAAGTGAGAGAGGCTAGAAATGAAACAACCTGCATAGCAGAGGTGATGATGCTGGGGATAAGTGGGGAGGGGATGTGCAGGTGGCTGAAGGAGAAAAGAATGAAAGAGGAAGTGTGTGGTAGATGGAGAATATGATTCAAAGTGCAGTTATTATCAATGAATGTATAAGTTATATGAGATTTGTTTACTTAACAGGCGGACACAAAGCAAGGAATCCAAAAGTACCCAATTAAAAAAAATCAGACTAACCCCCAGTGCCCACAGAGAAAAGAAAGAAAACAAATCATGCAAACAATAGAAGCTAACATCAACAACACTGAATGCTGCCTGTTGTGATAATGTTCACATAAAGAGGGGGAAAGATACGTTTTGAGTAGTTCTAAACTGAAGGAGACAACAGAAATCTGAAATATTGGGAGAGAAAAATAAACAAATGGTGGAAACTTACAAAGTAAGACATGGATAGCTGATTATCTGAAAATATTGATATCTGAAGGTGTAACTCAGAGGGTATAATGATCAACTTTGAGCTTGCATTTGGAATTCGTTGGAATAGTGAGGGAGGAACTACGAAGGAGGATACAAGTGACAGGTAACTGGATGCACAGGATCAAGAAGGTGCTCAGCAAAGTGTTCACCCATTTGGCTGTTAGTTTCCCCAGTGAAGAGGAGCCCACATGATGAAGACAGAATTAGGACTAAATTGGAAGAAGTAAAAGTGAATCACTAATTTACTGGAAGAAGTGTTTGGACTTTTGGAGAAAATGCATTACTTAGGAGCATCTGCAAGGCCAGTCTGAAGCCAAATAGTAAGACATCATGCATGACTCAGGCTCATGCATTGATTCAACAATTCCAGCACATATTTAGAAGTTTAAAAACATCTGACTGATTATAAGCAGGCAGCAATGCATAGGGTATGATCTGCTTTTAAACAGCTGTCACTTAACTTTGTTTTAAATGTTTGTCAGTTATGAAATAATAACAATCTTAACAGTTATTCTGTTAAATTTTTGCAATATTCCTTCCAAATATTATTTTGAAAATTCTTCTTCACTGTCCAGAACAAATTCATTACTTTAAGTTAATGCTGAATATTGTAAATTAATATGCATACTGAGAGTGACAAAGCTAGCAATGCAATGAAGCACTCTGCAGTTGATCTTTTCTTAGCAGTTCAGTCTGAAAAATATGTCACAAGTATTCTGGAGTACAGGAATACAGCAGATATTAATTCAAGCAAGAACTGGTCTAAAGTTTTTATTGTAAATTAAAGCAGTAGTTTGAAGTTAAAAGCCCATAAACTAAAAGATATAGTTTACAAAATGATGGCCATGAGATATTTGCATGTGCATCAGACAATGGAGTTGTGTTAATTGCCCTGCAGCAACCCAGGCATCTATGTCTTTAAGTAATTTGCAACATTGTAAACTAATTCAAGGAAGCTTGCAATGAGCAAAGACATTCAGAGGTGTCTCCCACCGTAAATATGTAATTCAAAGGAAGCTTTGTTAACCCAAAGTATTGAAATAAATGTTGTCATTGTAACTATTGAAATTATATTGAATCACCTACTGTTATCATTGATCTTCAGGTGATTGTAATGTACCTTTGTGATGTACCTTTGGATCTGTGAGCCTCCACTGAGAGTGTCTCCAGAATGATGCCTACTTGTTGTACTGAATAAAGACTTCTATGTCACCAGCTTCAAAGTCTCTCTGGTGACTTTGCTCACAGCCACAACATTTGAGGGCTCATCCAGGATATATTTGCGACTCACAATGTGGCCAGCAACTTAGGCAGTCTAAGGGGGTGAGTATTTCGAGATCTGTTCAGGTTAATGACCCTGCGCTATTCTGCATTATGTTCTTTAACCAGCTTGGAAGCAGTCAGGCATAGAGCACTTTTAGCCATAGTAGACTTCACAAATCTGCATGGGAGCATATATCACTGGTCTGAGCTCTAGCTACTGTTTCAAATGCTGGTGCAGCTTTCCAAGCCTCCTTGTTGAAATGCAGGTGCTTCACACATTGTACCTCCACGAAGTTCAGACACGATGTTTTGATTCTGAAGGCCTCACACTGTCAGGGCCTCCTGCAGCCTTGCCTCCTTCACCTTCAACTAACAAGCCTTTCCTACCTTCGCTGGCTGCTCCATCTCTGACTTCTGAGCTTGGCAGCATTCCCAGAAGAAGAACATTCTCCTGACCTTCACAAACTCAAGTCTGCAAAAAGTATGTCATAAGCATTATGTCAAATCTTAGCTCAAAAGCAACCACAGATGTAAGTCAAGAGCAGCAAAAATCACTTTAAATTCTGTATCAGAAAGCAACTTGCAGATTAATCTCAGCACAACACATAGGCATGCACCCACTCGACAATACAAACAAAAAAGCCCTGATTCTGAAGCAGTAACATTCCCGAACGAGTACTTCCCCAGTGGGTAGGCATGGAGGGAGGGTGATTAGAAATGATAGCTAGAACATCAATGGGGATGGACGGATGGTCAGTGGGGTAGATTTGGTGGGTGAGAGCATTGAGCAGATCAAGGAAGAGTAATGTCAAGCAGATGATTGGTTGAGATGATTGGCAGATAACTGGGGGTGTATGGTGGACTTGGGATTCATTCAATGATTGAGTGTTTTTTTGTGGAAATGATTAGGATCAGATGGTTAAGTGATTGGTTGGTCATTTGGCTGAACATTGAGGTGGGTTAATCAATGGAGGCGGAGTTAGGCAGATAACTGGCGGTTGAGGAAGTTACTGAGGGGGAGAACTAAAGCAGATGGTAGGAGCAGGGTGGTAATCAGGTATTTGTGGTACTTGGGCTGATTGGGGACTTGGGAGCCAAGTGGGTGTCTAGAGCGGTGCCAATTAGGTCATTTGGTGAGATCATCAGGAGATGGTGAGATGCTTGCTGATGTTTTGCTGAGATGTTTGGGCAGATGATAAGAGTGGATAGGAAATTGTAGGCTGATAGGAAGTCCCTGCCATCTGGCATTGGGCTTTTTCAGCATATGGATGAGGTGGACAGATAACTGGGGTGAGATTGTCGACTTGAATGGGGAATGGATAGATGACCTTGGGATTCAGGAAAATGATTAGAATAAGGGTATTGGGTAGACATCAGATAAAGATAATTTGGGTAGAGAGGATGGAGAGAGTGCTGCTTAAATAGATAACATTTACTGTGGGATCACAGCTGTAATAAATAAATGTTTGGGGATGCCTGCAATACGGTGTTTTAATAATGGCCCAGTCAAAATAAATGAAACACTGGAATCAAATTGGGGTTGTAGCTAAATTGAGCACTCCTGTGGCACAGAATAACACACTGCTAGCTTTTACTGTATCAAGCTCGTTGTGGAACTCTGAAATCTGTGAAACGCAATCTTCCTTTCAACAGATTGTAGCATCTCCTGACTCGGAAAAGGAGAGCTCGTCCAGGACTTCTGCTTGGCAGAGAACATATGTAAACATCGAGCGAGAACAGGAGTATGGCAGTAATCAAAAGCAAATACATAAGGTCGCTCGGTCTCCGTGGGTGATATGTCAAATATGACAAATACCGAAGGAACTATGGAACTGTTGCCGGCAAACAACAGTGTGAGAGGAAATAGATTCAAGCAGAAAATACGACTGAATAAGATATCAGCAAGTAAAGGGAAGTGGTGCAAACTGATGAGGGAATTCATGTCCACTGCCAGTTTTAGATGGAAGAAATGGGCACAGCAGGGAAACTCAACTCAATCTCATTGTTGCAAAAGTGATCAAAGTCACCAGTGAGAGACTGAAACTGGTGATATAGAAGTCTTTATTTGTTACAACAAGTCGGCATCATTCTGATGACAGTCTTGGTAGAGGCTCACAAACTCAAAGGTACATATTTCATTGGTCACCATTTTGCAAACTATATCTCTCGGTCTGAAGGCTTTTAACTTCAGTTCACTGCTTGTAATTTACAGTAAAAAATTAAGACAGATTCTTGCTTGAATTAATATCTGCTATATTCCCATAACTCCAGAATGCTTCCAGACGTAACCTCCTCTTGGCCCCTGGACAGAAATCTGTCCCAGTAGGTCAAACTTTAAGGAGCAACTAATTAAGTAGGGCAGCAAAAATGCCCTTCACTTTGGATCCCTTTCTCAATTACTTACCTATCATCTCTCTATGTGAATCCATATCTGCACGATCATCCCTAATTGGTATCCATAAGACTAAGCAGAGATGGCAATAAAATGTCCCAGAAATTTGAACACACCCTCTTCTTAGACACTTTTACCCTCTCAGCGTCAACCAGTTTTTAAAATGCAGTTTTGGCACTTATGTGTCTGTTGGCTCCTTCCCTGCTGGCTCATTGCGGTTTACATATCTTTACTTTCGCCCTTTCAATATCTCATATCTAAGACTCAGCAGTGGCTATCAGTAGCTACTCTGTGAGCGGGGGCACAACAAGGTAACTATTTCAGGTTCAAGGCAACAGTTCACACTTCATGCCATGACAGTGAATTGTCAGAATAACCTGACAAGTCTCTCAGTCCCTTTGATCAATAAGCAGGAATGTTTGGGGTGGTCTCTATTGCAATGGCTGTAAGGACCTCACCCGGATAGCACCCCTTTCCAGACTATCCTTTCGATCACTGGCCCTACCACTGAGAGGATCCAGTCCAATCACAAACAAGAGAAAATCTGCAGATGCTGCAAATCCAAGCAACACACACAAAATGCTGGAGGAACTCAGCAGGTCATGCAGCATCTATGGAAAAGAGTAAATCATTGACATTTTAGGCCGAGACCCTTCATCAGGACTGGTTTTGTGTGCGTTACCAGCCTATTTGTGTTCATTCCCCCACTCAGCTGAGGTGGCTGCCTTCTGATGCTGTGTGCAATTTCTTCTCTCTTTCTCTGTCTTCCTTGACACAGAGGTTGTGGAACTTGATGTCTCCTTCTTAACTCGGATCCCTTCCCATCTATTTTCTCCAATATCTTTCTATTCTAATCCATACAACTAATCGTCTACCTCCAAGAACCAACATTCATTACAGAGTACCGTTACCATCATATTTAACACATTATTCATGGCTTGCTGTCATGCTCCCTTTGTGTTTTCTGCATTTGCACTTCCGTTCTCTTTCATTTGTGGGTCTACTTCCATCAGGTGTGGTCAGATGTGACACATCAGGCTGGTGTTCATCGCTTAGATTCTCTGTAATGACATTGTTAATGGGCGGACTTGATCCCTTGTTCTGTCTGTGAGGGTAACAAGGTAAGTCACATGGTTTAACCTGAGTCCAGGGTTTCCACTGGCTGCCTCACTGTGTCTGCACACAAACACTGGTGTCATCTGTCAGAAGCACTACCTGTGGTCCTATCACTTGGGAGAGAACCCTTCCTTTTCAGGCAGCTTCCTTACCATTACCTGTGGAAGGGCTATCTTCTCTCTCTTAGTCTCTCTCTGATCAGCAACATATTCTGTTGCTTCGCTCAGTCCCTCAACACTTCAAGCTGGTTACAATGGTTGTTCAGACCTTACTAAATTGGCTTTAATAGTTTCTTTCTCTTCATTTTCCATTGTCTCATGTTTTTCTGTTGCTCTCTTTGCCCTGTGGTCTGCACATTCTTTTCCTTTCTATTCCTTACTCTCCCATTTCTAGTGAGCATTTACTTTAATAGCTACTACCTCTGCAGGCAGCTGCACTGCTTTTAACACCTCTTGACTGTGTCTGGCCCCTACCTTTGGGACTTCCTGACATGATTCACACACAGCATCATGTCCTCTCACTTCTTGGGGCTGTTGCCATGTGGTCTGCTCTGAGGGTCACCCATGTTCGCTGTTCCTGTCTTGTCCATGTTACTTCTCCTTTTCCTGAATCTATGATAGCACCTGCCTTACTCAGCCTGTCCATTCCCAGGACAGTACCCACATTGTTTGGACACACCTAAAAATACACAGGGAGCTGCATTCCTTCTATCTCAAGTACATGAGACTCTCTTCTCTTTGTCTTCATTGTTTCACATTCTGCACCAGTAATGTAAATTCATTCAAGTAGGAAGCTTGTTGGAGATGAGAAATAGCACTACACTGAAGAAGACTGAGAACAGTATTGAGCTGATAACAATGTTCCTTGGCACCAGTCTGTATTGAGATTGGATTCACTGGGGGCCTTCTGTTGAAGATCATAGCCCGAATATCATATAGAGAAGAAGTAAGATAGGGATTAACTTCTGCAGGCTGGCAAATCTGCAAATGATGCACATCTATTTTGTTGATAGACAATCTCAAAGGTTTCTTGATAGAGGGAATGAGGAACCAGGTGATACAGAATAGGCCTATTGTCCTGAAGTGCAATCGGTTGTAATGCAACAAGGTACTGAAAAGAGTTGAACCATCGTTTTCTTCTCCAGAGCATGTCAATGCCTTCAAAGCATGCAAACATATAACACAATATAATATCATTTTCTACCTAATTCTCTCTATTCTTACTTTAGTAAGATAAGCTTTAGTTTTTAGTTGAACATGGAACTCTCATCTCTATAGTCTGTGTTGTGGCATTAGAGATTTAGATTGTGGACTGAAGATATCTGGAATTTTGAGAGCAACACAGAATGACTAGAAACCACAGAGGTACAAAGATGGTGCCAGCAAACAACACGAACAATGGCGACATCCTGCAGACAGTTCACAAAACTATATCTATTACTTTGTTTTTCCAAATATAATTCTACTACTAAGCTACGTGCAATTGGAACCTATAATTTACATTCTGATGGTGTGCTTTTGGGCCGATTGAGCGATCTGTCACTTTCCAGTCTCCGAGGGAGTTTGATGAAGTTTGGAGTAGAGTGTATGTCCTGGAAGCCTGGAGACAGGGAGTGAGACCATGATCGACTCCAAAGCTTCTCTCTGACTGGGGCGTCGAGCAAAGACGAAGTCGATGAGGGCGAGAGCAGAGGACGGGTGGGTGTTTGGTGCAGTCTGCCTGCATTTGACTAGTCTTCCTCTCCCTCTGGCTAGCTGCTGTCAGAGGAAAGTGCAGGAGTCTTGGGATCCACATTGCAATGATTGATCGGTGGGGTTGTGGACTTGTTTTGGGGGACTTTGAGGTTTATGTTGCATGTGTTCCTGAATTCTAGTTTTGCTGTTTCTGGGAGGTTTGATCTAGACAACCAATGCAGACTGGGGCGCATTGATGACTCCTGGTTTGATGTTTGATATTCTAAGTGTTTTTCACTTGCTTTTTGCCGTTTGCGCAATTTGTCCTATTTTTGCACCCTCAGAGTTTGATGTTTTCTTGATCAGGTTCCATGGTGTTTCTTTGTTTCATTGCTGGCCGCTGAAGGACAAATCTCAGAGTTGTAATCTGTATATATACATGGCTAATAAACGTGCTTTTAATCTTTGAATCTTTTGAATCTCACACAAAATGCTGGAGTAACTCAGCAGGTCAGGCGGTACCTATGGAGGGGAATAAGCAGTCAACATTCTCGGCCCAAAACATTGATTGTTTATTCCCCTCCGTAGATAACACCTGACCTGATGAATTCCTCCAGTATTTTGTGTGTATAGCTCAAGACTTCCAGCATCTGTCACTCTGACAGGTAATTGATTGGCACTTGTCATGAACATCTGAAGCAAATAACATCAGTTGGAGTTGAAACCCACTGAAACTAGCCAATCAAAGCAATGTTTTTTTTCAAACACGTATGATTGACATGTAAAGAAATTAACTGAAAATTAGTTGAGGGGTGCTTAATTGTTAGATCTGAAACACATAACAAGATGTGAATGAGATCAACAAAGAAAGGTGATGGGCTTGGTATCATATAGTGTTCTTTATTTTTCTTTAGTGAATTCCTCACAATTCCCACATGTGGCACTCTCAGGCAGGCAAGAAAAGAAGTCCATGAGATATTAATTTTCCTTTCTGAAGCTATTTGTTGTCTTGCATTGGAACTATGCTGTTGCCTGTATGACAAGTAACAATGATTGACCAGTGGCTGAGATAAATCACTCAGGGTTCTTGTGAAACAATTAAGTGATATCAATGAAAACAAGACTGACCTAGCATTTAAAGTTCCAATTTACATGCAGATCTAAAATCAATATCAAATTACCTCAAATGGTCCTGTGATAACTGCAATAAAAATATCGGATGACAATTTACTCTAACAAGTGACACCTATACTTGTTATTCAATTTTCATGTACACTTGTAGCAAGATGGACACCAAAATGGTTCAGCATCTTCTGCATAACATCTGGACACAGACCTGCAAAGCAGCACTTACCTCCTTGGGCAAATACGTTGAAGGATCATTCATGAACAGCACAGAATCTGAACCATTTTGGAAAAGCCAATTCATTGTCAAATCATGCACTGGAGACAGAGGGATCTCAAAGCCAAGACTGTAAACAGAGGGAAGGTCAAAGTCAATGTCAAATTTATAGTCAGAAAAAAAGTTTCATTTGAGGACAAAAGGATAGAAAAATCAAAACTAACTTTTAAGGCTTTTAAAACTGCAACAATTAAAATCTGAAGAGGTAAGATTCCATGGAGGTAAAAATGAATTTTTAATGCTAGAGAGATTGTTTGGTAGTAATCACAGCATTACTTTGACTGAACTGGATAAGCCTAATTTTCATTAGTGAGTTTTGTTCATATCTATAGTTTCAGAACAGGACCTGCATGCTCTTGTGATGATTGAATGGGAAGGCAGAGGTGAGAGATGCTATTTTTTTCAACATTTTATGTGGAGCACCACATCTCAATAATTACTTCCAGATTTGTGCATTTACCCATGCAAATATATTCACCAGAAGCTGTTAAATCATTTGTGTATAAACAATGATGAGTAGCTTATAATTTATCATGATTTCCAAACTCAACTGGACAATTAGTTTGTTTCTGTCTTTAGTATATAGACAAGGTAAACGGGGGACTATTTCAGGAAAAATCTAGAAATTATAAGGAAGTTTAATATTTTGTAATTATCAATGTTTGCACTAGGGTTTAATATCCTGTTTTATGACATTGCAGAGTAACTGATATCATATCGCTGATACTGTTACATTTAATCTGGTACATTCAAAATAAGAAATCTTATTTACAAGTCAACGTCTTCGAGAAAAATACAATGATCATTTTTAAAGCCCAAATATGGCTTTTGCTTACTTCAAGATCTTTGTATTGCAAAATACATACAGTAACACATTAGAAATTCTGCCTCATAGTTGATGCACATATTTTACAAGGTGATATTATATTGCTTTGCATTTCCTACTCCACTCCCATTCACTTGTTGCCAATCAAAGCAAGCTGATGTGAAGATTTTCGGCTCTCATTAGTTGCAAAACATAGAAGAGGAAGTGAATTTTAGATTTCAATGCAGGTCTTAGCTGGTAATTGATCTGAAACTCTCTGACCCACACTTGAATATGTTTCAGTTTCTAATCTGCTCTGTCAGGCATAAAGACAACAGATGCTTGCAATGATTCTGCGAGGGATAGCAGCTTTACAGTGTGTACAGGGACCATAAATCTTCTTTTATATTGAATGCCGAGCTGTTCCCATGATAATGCCACCAGGGAAACAAAGCTTCAGCCAAAATCAATTGTTCTGCTGCCAGACTGAACCAAAACTGGATACATGACATTACTCAAGCTGATGACAATGTGGATTTTGAATAGATGGGGCTGGGGTGGGGTGCTGGTGCTGGGAAGAGGAAATAATTCTCTGAGGAGGAAGCCCTAAACACCTCCCCAAACCATGTTGCTGTTTGTATTTTCATGCATAGAACAACTTTTAGCATGCATTTGACAGCAGGAAATCTTTTATTTTCATTTATGAATCAAAAGACAAGCTTCAAAGTAAAATATTTTCTGCTTCATTTCATTCATGAGAAAGAAACACAACACCAGAGTCTGGTGACAGGGATGCTCCAGTAATTGCTCTGCAGCATAGCTGCGATCTGTGACCTACAAACAGCCTCTGTGAACCTTTTTTTTTGTCTCCCTGTGCAGATGACACAAGCATATTAATTTAAAGACTGAAGCAATTTCTTTTATTTATATCTCGACTGTAAGAGGAGAACAAAGGATACTAAGTGGCAACGTTGGTTCAGGATATAATCTTAGCTCCCTCAGAGTCAAGCACACAGTACTGTCCAATCAAAACCTTTCTCATATATAAATATTAAATGAAACACTTGAGAAAATTATTTTCACTTTTAAATGAATTGACGTCAGTCTGAAGGATATTTTGGTCTGTTAAGTAGACTTGGCTGCTGCATTCTGTATTTTTTTCTTCAAGCAAGTTGGGAGTAATTAACTAGTAAGCAAGTTAATCATCTTTGTGAGGACAGATGCTGGTCATCAGAATGTTAGGGTCAGGTAATAGCAATATGGAGAACAATTTAGATATTTAATTATTTTTTTCAAGTGCTTTGCAATGTAATGTGACCATTGTACCCGAAGGAATCAGCTCAACTCAACAAACAGGGCTTAGCTCTCACTATAGCCATGCAAAAAAAAGCATGCATTTAATGTGTGAAATTAATAAGAGATTCTGTTCCACCAGAATTCACCCTTAGGGGGGGTGTTTTCCACTGCCTTAAAAAATGTGTCAGAGATAGATCCTATGCTCCCCGTTGGCCATGTCCAGTTATCTTGAAGAAATAGGTGAAGCAGGAAACAGCTAGTGAGCCGGCTCCACTTTAACAAATAGCACATTACATTTGCGGAGCACTGCTGAGATGTATAAAATATTAAGTGGCCTAATTAAGTGGCCTAAGAAGAGGTTAGACAGCAAAAAAAAAATTCCTTGACAAAGCAATAAGGAACATGGGAGCATAGATTTATAATCAAGTTATAGAAGGACAGGTGAACATTTGAGAAAAAATATCTCACTCAAAAAGTTGTGTGAAGCTTACTGCCTGGAATTTTAGTGAAGGTGAAGTCATCAACACAGTTAGCTTAGTGCTTGGAGAGCTATGATCTGCAGAGCCACAGACCAAGTCCCTGTATTGGCATCAAGTCCATCTTTAGATGGCAATTACACAAATAGATTAATAGGCCCCTTCCTCTTCTGTAATTTTTGATATTCTAATGATCCTAAAGAACAAAAAGACCCTGAAGAATGTAAAACGCTGACTCATGGCATAGACGTTGCTAAGGACCAGAAAAATATGGTTCGGTAATGAGTTAGTGTGTCGAGTTATCAATTCCATCGAATAATAAAGGAGGGAGGAGAAGATCTTTGCCAATAATACAAATACAATACCATGGTTAAAAGAACAACATTCAGAGGAGAATAGGAATATCAACAGCTCAAGCAGTGGGGGAAGATGGCTTATTGGACAATATGGAATTCTTATCTTGACCAAGTTCTTCATCAGAACATAACCAAATAAAACAAGAAGAAATATTTTGATAGAGTAACCTAAGGATAAGAAAAACAAATCAATGACAAGAAGTAAAGTAAAAAGCTTTAAAAAAAAAGGCAAGATTACTCAGAGAAAAATAAGGATTATGGAAAGAATAATGAAAATAAGATACAGCTAAAGCTGGATAATGAATATAAAATTGTTAAGCTGTCCTTGTGGAAATATATGGTTTATCAGCAGCTAAACAAGGGAATTAGACACAATGCAAGAGAAGGAATTAATAATGAACAATTGATAACAAAAGCATGGACCGATGGTTATTGGACACTGTATTCAGAGCCCTGCCATTGGAAGAGACACCAGACAGATGGAAGTAAAAATTCAAATATACTCAAAGCCTCCTTGAAAAAATGCAGCAGTGCACTGGCTCTTGGGAAATTTTGACCCATGACTGCTCTAAGCGGAGAAGTAGCATTGGGATGGTATGTAGCACCTGGATGTCATGCATCAGAACACAGAGAAGCCTTGTGTAAACAGTGGAAGCAGTGAACCACTTCATAACCTTGTTAGATGCCTGCTGCCCCAGCTATAGATGAGTCTGTAGATCAAACAGACACGTCAACTCCTCATTAATCATCTCTGAACTCAAAGACTGAAAGTAAGGCATCCTCATTCCCAAGGGCCAGTCTATCAAGAAGAACTTGTTCAGGAAGGGCAATTAAATCAATATAATCAAAAACGATAGGAAAAGAAGAAAGGAAAGGGGTTGGAATGCTAATGAGAAAAAGAACAGAATGATGGTAGTAAGAGTGGGCATAGCTAATAAAGAAAGAACTAAAATCTACATGTGCCACAATAAGGGATTAGTCACACAGTTAGGAATGTACTGCACTGCCAAGTATTAGGAGGTACAAAAGGTGAATAAAATACATGAACCTGTAAATCGAATTTTCAAGCACTTTCTTTCAGCACTACTTGACTGAACATGCACCATGGATGAAGTGAGATGAAATTACAGCCATTTTCAAGCTGTTTCACATTACTCTGGAAATTCACTGGACTCTACTTGAATCCTGATTACACATCTAATATTAAATACTGGACACCTGTTATGAAGGCATTCCTTGCTCAAAGCTTCTTAAGCAATTTTATTTTTCATTACTCCTGTACATTTATCAGGCATCTTTATCATTCCTTCAAAAAGTTATTATTTTTTTCAGTCTGCTCAAGGGAATGAAGATGTGGGGAATGAAATCAGAGGAGTAGGGATTTAATTAAATGTGGACCATAATGGGACCAGGCCATCAGTGTTTCAGAACATTGATGGCTGAGCAATGGTTAGGTGAGGCAGTGAGTAAGACCATAGGAATTAGGCCATTCAGCCCATCAAGTCTGCTCTGTCATTCCATCATGGCTGATCCCAGATCCCACTCAACCCCGTACACCTGCCTTCTCGCCATATCCTTTGATGACCTGACCTATCAGAAAACTATCAATTTTTGCTTTAAATATATCCATGGTCTTAGCCTCCACAGGTGTCTGTGGCAGAGTATTCCACAGATTCACTGCTCTCTGGCTAAAAAAAAAATCCTCCTTACCTCAGTTCTAAAGGGTCACTCTTCAATTTTGAGGCTGTGCCCTCTAGTTCTGGATAATCCCGCCACAGGAAACATCCTCTCCACATCCACTTTATCTGGTCCTTCCAACATTCAGTAGGTTTCAATGAGATCACTTCCCCCCCCCCACCCCCAGCATTCTTCTAAGTTCCAGTGAGTAACCTGAGGGAGCAGTGACTCTTGTTTGGAAGAACGTTGTAGAGTTCAACATGTTTAAGGGATGGGAAGGGACCAGGGATGGACTGGTTATCCAGAGAAAAGAAGCTTAGTACACCAACCTTTGTTGGTCACTGCAAGGACATTCAATCCACTAAATGCTCCCACCATGGTCCCACCGTATCCCAACAGCAGCTTCCATCAACCCCCTTTACAATGTCTGCCTGCCCCCTCCAACCCCATGCACATACACCATACAGCAAGCATACACAAAAAAATTCTATGCCGTAGGATCATAATAATGGGAGAATTCAGGTGATCAGGCAAGGAAGCAAGAGCAGTTGAGGTATTTTCAATGTTCACAGGATTTCCATCTGGATCTTTATTGCCTTGCTACAAATAGCCAGTGATTATGCAATGGATGCGTATATTCAATAAGATCAATAAATGGAGGAATATGGACGCGTACTGGCAGAGGGAGTGGTATAATTATGCATCAATAGCTTAATTAGTTTATGGGGACATTGTGGGCTGAATTGTGTGTTCCTGCACTGTATTGTTCTATGTTCTATAACATACAAATACATGCACACGTGCATTAGAGCTAAAGGTCAGGACATGGGGAGTCAGAACAAGTAACTGCTTGATGCCAACCAGAAAATGGAGTGTATAATTTAAGGAAACAATGTTGGACTGATAAGTGGGAAATTTAGTTCTGCAGGGATCCATGCTCGCCATGCACACAAATGACTTGGAAGCTGGAAGGATGGTGACATTTGCAGAAAATATAATTTTGTATTGGTGTCTGATGGCAGATCAGATGCAACCAATATAGAGTACTGCACCATGATATAAACAGCTATATAGAAAAGTCAGAATTTTGAATGTAAGGTGATTAATTTTGGTAATAGAAATAAGAAAATAAGAACCTAAATGAAATGAAAGATTTCTGCAAAACCGCACAGATGTTTAAAAAATAAAATGTGAAGTGATTAATTCCATAAATAATGCAAACTAGATACTGTTGTTTGTTTCTAGAGGAATATAATATTAAAAAAACAGAGATAATGATAAATTATAGTTTGGTTTAATAATAATAACTTTGGTTTAATAACTCTAATCAGAAAGAGTATCTTGTGCTATTGCTGACTACAGAGACTGTGCAGAAAAGATTTGTGAGAAGAAAATCATAAAAGCATGAGCAGATTGTTGTGTTAAAAGAAAAGTACAGAGGCCTGGGTGATGTCTTTACAATGAGAATTTGCAGGTAAATCCCAGCCAGAATGGTACTTCTATGCATGTGTAACCAACTTCAGAAATCCCAAAATGGTTTTGGAATTGCAAACACGGTATTGGTGAAAACACTTCACCATAGAACTCCACGTCATCTCCAGTGAAAAGAGATCAGTGTTTAACCTGGGAATTGATTCTTAGATTTTATATCCATTGACACCTAGTGATAGATCTGTGACTTTGTTAACTTCACTGGGAATTGTAAGGCCACTCAAATGAGGCAAAGGAGCTGCTCACTTCATTTTATAATTGTTTTATTTAAGATACAGCATGGTAACAGACCAAATAACCTACTAGCCATATGTCTTTGAAATGTGGGAGGAAACCACATGGTGCTACCATGCCATCATAAATTATATGAATAGGTTCTGTGTTTTAATTATTCATAATATTTTAACTGTTTGGGGCTATTTTTTATTTTTATAGGATTTTTTTTAATATAATCAATTATATTCTCTTGTGTGGTGCATAAACATTTCTGAATGCCAGAAATCTTGTGTAAATGTTGAAACATTTGGGAGCTTTTAAGGGCCGTGCTGCTACATTGCATTGTTACACATGAATATTCAGGATGAGAAAGATTTGGATCACTTGCAGCCTGAGGAGATTTTGTTTAGTTCAGCATTGCATTCTGCACAGATATTATGGGGTAAAGGACCTGTTCTTGTGCTATCCTATTCCATTTTCTCGGTTCTAAAGGCAATTATGCTCAAGGTAGGATTTATCAGGCAATCTAGCCTCTGTGCCAATGTCAACTGTTTCCAGCTTTCGGCTTCCAGATCTTCAATGAAATTATTAAATTCCTGTCATGAAATTTAAAGTGATGGAACACCATTTCTACCAAACAAACTAACCGTTCAAAATAGGGGCCTTTGTCAGTTCAGCTGTACTTTATGTGAGCCACTGTCTTAGTATAGGAATTGCATACACTCTACACAGGGACCAACTGACTAAATGTTCATTTGAACAGCTGTCAGCATCCAGTCAGTGAATACTGTTTTGGTGCCTTGCACCTCTGCTAACGGTAACCAGTATGTATGGAGTAGGTAGAGCTATGATGTTTATTTTAGCTGACTCTTAAAAGGACATTCACGGCTTACTGGGCCACTTGATGGTCAATGTGGAAAGGACTGCAAACCAATTCCTATCCAGAACTTATTCTAGCAATTTTCCAAGGGGTTCATAAAAAGATTAAGCAATTCCAACTTATAGTTGTTCCAAAGGTAGGGTTGTGTTTGATAAGGAACACTTTGGGCTGGATGAGTTAAAAGAAAAAGATTTGAAGCAAGCTGTTGCAGGAGATCAGGAGGAGGATAGGATATCAAATACAGAATAGTACAACACGGGAACAGGCCCTCAAGCCCACAATGTTGTATTGAGCTAATTAGACTGGTGATTATTTGCCTAACTAAACTAGTTACTACACAAGGTCCATATCCCTCCATCCTCTGCATTTCCATGAGCCTCTTAAATGCTTCTAATTTATTTGCTTCCATTACCACTCCTGGCAGGGCATTCCAGGCACACATCACTCTCTGTGTAAAAAATACTTGCCCGACACATCTCCTTTAACTTAGTCCCTTCACCTTAAATGCATCCCTCTAGTATTAGAGATTTCAACAATGAGGATGGTTTGGTGTCTCATCCTTCCTCTGTGACGTCCAGTCCGACAACTTAGTAGACCTTGATATCCAGACCTTCAACCCCTGAGTCACCTGACAGCCATCCAATACATTCCAAGCCTTCAGAGAAAGCAGTGTGAGGAACTGTTCCAATAAAATCATATTCAATCTGCCAGTGTGTCATGGAGCAATTTCACTCAAAATAATGCGAATCAGCAATTATGTGCAAAACTGTGCATTAAATTCAACTTTGAAATACAAACATTACACCATCTCACCTCAAATTAAGTAGCTGCTAACAGAGCAAATAAAGCATTTCTTTGCACATATTGAGCTGGGGTTATAAAATGTTTTTTCATTGATATGGGTAGAGTTACTGCACTTACAGAGGCCTGATGGACACATGAGAGAAAGACAGAGTGGCAGAGTAGGAAGAAGCAATTAGAACTGCAGCTAGGCTGTGTGGAATATAAAGGCACCTTTTGGACTGAATGACCTACTTCTGTGATGTAGACATTGTGCTTCTAGGCAAGATGGGAGATCAAATTTGTTTTGTCCTGATAGAATTTGGAGCTTTGCCAAGTGTTATATCATTCATAGGCATGAACCTTGGTTACGGTGAAATGTCAATGATCATAATGAAATCAAAATACAAAATAGTCTGAAAATAGTCAGCATGTCAATCAGCAACCACATAGAAAAAAATGTAAATTAACGTTTTAATCAATGACCTTTGATTAAAAATAGGAAAGTCATATGTAAAGCATCCTTTAATTTGCAACTCCATGGATGCAATATGACCCGCTTAGAATTTCCAGCATTATTAGTTTTCAGATTTTCAGTATCTGCTGTTCCATTTTGATTTTTGATCATCAGCTTTCATATATTTCATTCTGGACAGGTTCAAAACTATGATCTTCCCACAAAAGCATTTCTATTGAGGCTACTTTCCAGTTTTAGATGTGATTGATTTGATGAATGTAACCTCCCTACAGAGACATTGGCAAAAGGACTTTGTTTCTCCCCCCACCTCTTAGCTATGTTAAGCATTGTGGCCTCAGAATAAAGGACAATTATCCCTCTTATCTCTCATTCTGTGATCTTCAATGCATAACACTACTGGCCCAGCTCAAATTAAAATCAAGCATCTTCAAGCATGCCATAATAGAACTGGCATACATCTGGTAATTACAAGAAGCAATTGATCTCCAGGATGTAGTGGGCCTTTTGCAGGAATCGACAAAAAAATGGAGACAATGATAATTCTATCGTATAAATATCCAGAGATATAGTCCAAAATTCTGTATACTATGCAAAAGCTTTCATATGATATTATAGTGTCAGTTATTTAAATAGATATACTCACAGTTAGTGGAAGTAAGTTGACAACATGCTGTTCTTTGAATGTACATTTTCAATACATTTACACATTGGCATATGATGACTCATAGAAATGCTTTTCACTTAGTCTCCAGTAACACGTCATAAATTCAAGAGAGTTAAGGGGCAGGTGTGAGTGTAGTGGCTATTGCTAAGGGTAAGAAGCTGGGGAAGCTGAAAGTCCTGAAGGTGGATAAATACCATGGACCAGGTGAGCCACCCCCTAGGGTTCAGAACAACTGAAGAGATTGTGGAGGCATTACTAGTGATCTTTCAAAAATCACTGGAGCCAGGGAGCACCCCAGAGGACTGGAAAATCGCAAATGTAACGGTGCTGTTTAAGAAGGGTGGGAGCCGAAAGATAGGAAATTATAAGCTGGTTAGACTGATCTCAGTGGTTGATAAGATTTTAGAGTCCACTCTTAAGGATGAAATTTCAAAGTACTTGGAAGTATATAATGAAATAAAATGAATTCAGCTCAGTTTCATTAAGTGGAGGTCTTGCCTGACAAATCTGTTACAAATCTTTGAGAAGGTAACAAGCAGGATAGACAAAGGAGAGTCAATGGATGGTAGGCTGCTCAACAGGATAAGAGCCCATGATGTAGAGACAAGCTACCAACATGAATAGAAGATTGGCTGACTGGTAGAGGTCAGAGAGGAAGGATAGATGGATCCTTTTCAGGATGGCTGCTGGTAATTAGGGGAGTTCCACAGGGTTTGGTGTTGGGACAGTAACTTTTCACTTTATACATTAATAATCTGGATGAAGGAACTAATGGAACTGTAGCCATATTAGCAGAGGATACTAAGATGGGTGGAGGAACAGGCAGTGTCACAGAGGCAGGGAGTCTGCAGAAGGACTTAGTCAGGTTGGACAGGCTGAGAGAGTAGACAATGAAGTTGCACATGGAATACTGCTGGCCCTAGAGAAAGTCCAGAGAAGGTTCACAAGAATGATCCCAGGAATGAAAGGCTTAACATTTGAGGAATGTTTGGTATCTCATTTGATGAAGTTCAGAATGATAAAGGGAATCTCCTTGAAACCTACCTGATAGGCCTGGATGGAGTGGTTGTGGGGAGGGTATTTCTATTAGTTAGAGAGTCTAGGACCAGAGGGCACAACCTCAGAGTAAAGGGACATTCAGCTGGGGGTGTGGCTCTATGGAACTTGATGACACAGATGGCTTTAGAGGCCAAGTCTCTACTTACTATGCAATTTGCAATACGTGATCTGCATTGCCTTGATTAAGATTGTGTGCATCCAGCCTCATGGCCTGACACTAGGGTTTCTCCAAACCCATTGGGGGGATTAGTGGCAGCAAATGCATGTTTTATTTTACATTATTTTAATGATTGTTAATTTTTTTAATGTAGCTGTATTCATTTTTAATTATTTTGTTGTTTTTAATCATTTAAGTGTCACTTTTAGACATTAAAAACTATTCAAAATCTTTTAGCAGCAAGCTGTCAATGGCGGTGTTCCTACTTACTGAATGGTGCTTCTCTGTTTTCCCTTGTATAGTGCCTGTTGCACATGATGGGACTACTTAGCCAGCATTTACATCTGGAAATAGTGTGTTGAGGGTGGGAGACTCATAATTTAAGGCTTAAGGTGGAACCTGAAGCACAGTTTTGATGACTGTTGGTAAAGGTCCCAAATTATTGCAGGACTCCAATTGCAATTATGAAGCCTGTTATGTGATTAGTACACGATTTCCCCATCCATACCGAGTCCTTCAAATCACACAGCATCTTCATTTGAAAATATTTCCCTGTCCTTCACTGTTACTGGGTCTAAATCATTGAATCAGGATCAGAATCAGAATCAGGTTTAATATCACTGGTATATGTTGTGAACGTTGTTGTTTTGTGACAGCAGCACATTGCAATACAGAATAGTAAGAACTATAAATTACAGTAAGTACATAGAAAAATTAAATTAAATACGTAGTGCAAAAATACGGGCAAAAAATAGTAAGGTAGTGCTCACGGATTCACTATCCATTCTTGCAGTAAGATGGCGATGCGTTCGATTGCAGCGGCTTCTACAAGGTCAACCAAAGATGTTATTGTCTTTTGTAAATATGTTCTTATGACAGCTGACAACAGCTGAGTTTACAGCTTTCTGCAGCTTTCTCCGACCCTGTGCAGTGTACTAGATGGTGATGCAACCAGTTAGAATGCTCTCCGCGGTATATCTGTAGAAATTTGCGAACGTCTTTAGTGACATACCAAGACTCCTCAAAATACAATCTAAGTAAATGTCTGAGGGCTTTTTGGGGACATTTTGGATCGGTCACAACTGAATGGAAAACAAGGAGAAACAACTTTAAAAGTTTATTTATTTATTTTTGAGTAACTGGGCATCAGTGAAAAGGGCAGCATTTACTGCCCGTCCATTTGGCGTAGGAAGGTAGAGGAGCAACTGGAGCTCTGCCTCATGGATCCAGTTACTTGGGTTCAACCCATCCTGATAGTGCCATTTGATCAGTCTGTCATGACATGGATTTCCTGTAGGGGCTCTGGTTTCCTCCCTCAGTTTGGTAGGTTAACTAGCCATTGTAAATTGCCCATATCAGTAGGTGATTAGATGAATTCCAGGCATGTTAGGATTTTATTGTGGGACATCCAAATCAAATTAGTGCAGATTGGCATAAATGATTCAGACTCTGTGGGGTAAAAGGTTGTTTTCAGTGACTCTATGCCTCTTGATTCCCCTTGAGCAGATGGTGGTGTGTCATTTTCTTGAACCTTTGCATTGCTAGTGCAGGAACTCTTCCTGTGCTATTGGTTAGGAAGCTGGAGAACTTAGACCAGTTACACTGAAGGACCAGCAAATATTTCCAAATGAAGATGCCCTGTGATTTGAAGAACTTGGTATGGATGGGGAAATCATGTACTAACCACATAACTAACTGCAGACTATCTATTATGCTTCACAATTACAATTGAAGTCTTGCAATAGTTTGGGACCTTTGCCAGCATATTAGGAAACAATTCTGAGATTACCACACCAAAAGTCTCTTTAAATCTGCCTACCTTTTCACATTAAAGTGACGCCTTTTTCTTTTTGATTACCTTACAATGGAAAAAATTATTTTGAGTTTCTTTCCTATCTATACTAATCTTATTTACATCTAGCAGGGCTCCCTTCAGCGCTCTTTGCTCCAATCTATTCAATCTCTCCTAGTAAATGAACTTCTCCAATCCACCTAACATCCTGGTGAACCTTCTGTGCAGAAATGTACACAGCACTAAGTGTGATCTAATCAGTGATCTGTAACATAAAATCCCAAATTTGATATTCTATACAATGATCTATGAAGGAAAGCATGCTATATGGTTTCTTCACCACCATAACTACCTGTGTTTCCACCCTCTGTAAACTATTAATTGGACACCTTGGTCTCTCAAATCATCTACATTCCCTAGCACCCTGCATGTTCTAATTTATAGTTGACTTACAAAAATGCATTACCTCACGCTCATTGGAATAAACTTCCATTTGCTAATATATCGAAATTAGAAATTTTGCTGAGAATTTCCTGATACCTTAGTGAATGCATGAATGATACTGACCCTGGATTATAGCAGAGGCTTTTCACAGAGGTTGTTTTACACATTGGCAGAATTCGGAATCGGAATGGATGAGATGATTCTCTGCTCAGTTTTCACCTGTTCCTCAGAGAAAAATTGGGCATCTGGATATTTATCCAACCCTTTTTATGCCAACGCAATAGCTCAGTGACACAATGTCCTGTAAATACAAATGACGGATTATTTATACATGGCTCTGACTGACTGCCTTAAATTCCACTGATGCTTTTCCTATGTTTTCCCTCCTACTATCATTTTATCTGTTCTCTGCTAAATTTCCTGCTTTTTGCAGGGCTATAACCATTGCACAACTTCGCTTCCTGTATTTCATATAAATATTGCAACACAATTTGGTGCATAACTATGAGGGATCATATCATCATGCAAATATTAATGTTTTGCTAATGCATTCTGATCACACTTTCTTTGGAAATGTTAATGGTTCCTCTCAGCGTTTATGGTAAAAGATTATAATTAGCTGAAGTGATATTTTACTTTAATGGCACATAAGGTTATCTCCAAAATTTTCCTCATGCTGTGCATGTATTTGAAGTTCTTAGACTGTATTTTTTCTGTATTATATCTTTTCTTCATTATTTCAGAATGTTTTTCATTCACTAAATCAAAAGTCAAAGTCTAATAATGGATTACATAATTATTGCATGTTTATTGAAAATCAAAAAATCATCAAATACTGGAAGTCTGAAATAAAACCAGAAATTTCTGGAACTAAAATGTTAGGTTTTTCTCTTTTTCAGATGCTGTCTGACTTCCTGAATGTTTCCAGCAATTTCTTGTTTTATTGCTCATTAGAGTTTGTGTGGGGAAAGTAACTTCTTAGTGTAGCGGGCACAAAATAGAGAAGGAATAACTTCTGTCAATTAGGAATTAAGGTCTCATAAGGGAAGTAAAATAGAACAAAGGAGTTTTCCAGAGTCAATGAACCAAATCTGACATGATCAGAAAATATTGTAACTCCAAACTAAACTTTGAAAATGAGTGTAATCCTAGAAAGGTAGGTTTGATATAATAAAGGACTCTGCAGAATGAGACAGAGGAAAGAGGAAAGCAAATGAGAGTAGGTGCTGATTTTGCAGAGAGAGCATGAGGAATGGGTATAGAGAAGCCTTTATAACTGAAGATATGGTACAGTAGCATAGCAGTTAGTGTAGCCCTATGACAGAGACAGCGACACGGGTTTGATTATGCCATTGTCTGTAAGAAATTTGTTCGATCTCCTCGTAACTATGTGGGTTTCCTCTAGATGCTCCGGTTTCCTCCTACATTCAAAGGAATATGGCTGATAGGTTAGTTGGTCACATGGGTGTAATTAGGTGGCATGGGCTTGTTGTGTTGGGATGGTGTGTTATCATGCTGTATATCAAAATAAAAATAACATAAGCAAAATTATTTTAGTGATTGTTGAGAATGAGATGACCTTTTGAATATTTTGCAATTAATCTGCAATGATGTATCCACATGATTGCTCCAAGTTTAGTGAATTTTTTCAGTGATCATACAGATAATTATACCGCAAGTACTAGCCATTCACAAGCATGCATGTTGCAAATGAAATACAACATAAAAATTGAACTGATATTGAGTTAAAATATAAAATCATGTTTCCTTTTCTCTTTTATCTCCCCCAGCTGGTTCCATATGTCAATCATTTCCTTCATTACTTTTCACATCATCTACCAGCCCAGTCTCACCCCTTCCTCTCAGTTACAATCCTGGTTACAATCTTCTCCCTCAGTCCTAAAGCAGATCTTGACCTGAAATGTCGACCAAGGCTTTGCCTCCACAGATGCTGTTGACTCTCTGATATTTCCCAGCAGTTTTCTTTTGCTCCAGATTCCAGCATCTATAGTCGCTTGAGTCTCTTCAACATAAGAGGAATAAAGGATTCAAAGAATGAACTGAACTTTCCCAAAGAGGGTATTAGATTTTGGAGAAGAAAAAGTAGGAAAGAAAATGTTTGGAGGATTGTCTGCTGTGAGATGAGAAAATCAGCAAGAGTTCCATTACTCCATGCACAAGTACTGTAAATGGAATAATTGAAGGAAAACCCAAGTGTTTATTGCCCCTAACAACTCACTAATCAGAGAAAGTGAAAGTTTGACCCTGGCATGATTGTGAGATCGTGAATTAGCTGCTGAAGGATTCCTTTTGATGAGAATAGCATAATTAAAATCTAACGGATGCTGCATTCATCATATTAATATGCACTTACAGATTGTTGTCATGGTCTCATTAAAATGTGGGAAGGAGTGCATTATCCCAACATCTTGTCTGCTTGCCATCTTTCAACAAGACGGATGTGCCCATTCTAGCTGTTGATCTTCAGTGCTGCCCTGAAGACTGCTCTGCAAGAATCCTTACCTCTTACAAAGCAATAAGAGTAAGCTTATCTAATTCTTCAAACAAAGCCATGACATTTAAAAGAGCTTTAAGGAATATTTTATGGAAAGTACTTATTTGTTCTTTGTATAGATGCCAATTCTGCCTTTAAAATGATCTTTCCCTCTGTAAATTATTTTATGATCGTCAGAAAATGCAAACAGTAGTTTAGCCCACTGTGGTTCACTGTTGTAGTATTTCTCATTTACTGCATAATTCGCTGAAAGTGTTGTCACAGGTAGATAGGGTCATGAAGAAAGCTTTTATGTATTTATTTATTTATTTACTTACTTACTTAATTATTGAAATACAGCGTGCGACAGGCCCTTCCGGCCCTTCGAGCCACAGTGCCCAGCAGCCCACCCATTTAACCTTAGCCTAATCACGGGACAACTTACAATGACCTACAAAGCAGTACGCCTTTCAACTGTGGGAGGAAACCTTAGCACTCAGAGGAAACCCATGCGGTCACAGGGAGAACGTACAAACTCCTTACGGACAGCGGTGGGACATGGCGCATGGCTTGCATAGATCAAAGTACTGAGTAACAGAGTTGGGATGTTATGTTGAAGTTGTACAAGACATTGGTGAGCCTAATTTGGAGTTCTGGTCACCTACGTACAGGAAAGATATCAATAAGATTGAAAGAGTATAGAGAAAATTTACAAGTATGTTGCTGGGAATTGAGGACCCGAGTTATAGGGAAAGGTTGAATAGGTTAGGACTTTATTACTTGTAGCATAGGAGAATGAGAGGAGATTTGATAGAGGTATATGAAATTATGAGGGGTATAGATAAGGCAATCGGGCAGGTGGGGCTTATCTGCCTTGGACAGCAGCCTGCCTAGGAGAAGGAAAACTCTGATTTTAAACCTCCGCTGCTTTGTGGCCATACCCATCCATGGGAAAGGCTTCAGAAGTAAACCCTGAGGAAGAAATCCGGAGCCGGGGTCCCTAAGGCTGTTTGATATTGTTTACAACTTCACTCTGGCAACCTCTGCGATGACACTGGTGTCAAGCTGTATCAGCGCTTGCCCTTCCCTTGGACTACATCAGTGACGTGGAGAGGGGGAACCCACTGTATGGGCAACAGCCGGTTCTTCAAATCTTCCCGCCCAGGCTTGCACCCTGCAGAGGATCCCCTGGGATCAACAGCTGCCTACTACTAGATAGGGCAAATGCATGCAGACTTTTTCCACTGGGGTCTGGTAAGACTGGAACTAGAGATCATAGGTTAAGAGTAAAAGATGAAATGTTTAAGGGGAATATGAAGGGGAACTTCTTTACTCAAAGGGTGGTGAGAGTGTGGAATGAGCTGCCAGCAGAAGTGTTGGATGTGGGTGTGCTTTCAACATTTAAGAGAAGTTTGGTTAAGTACAGGGGTGGTCCAGGTGTAGGTCGATGGGACTAAGCAGAATAAAAGTTCGGCACAGACTAGATGGGCCAAATAGCCTGGGTCCGTGCTGTAGTGCTCTATGACTCTATGCAGCTTGCAGTTTACCCCAATTGGGATTAATAATTGAGTCCAAGCTTGAGTAATTCAGTAAAGCAAGTCAATAATAAAAATGTAGGTCGAGCAGTTTATTTAAGCAAGTGAAGATCAAAGTGTTTTACACAAGGAAAAGAGACTGCCAGAACAGCGTTGTCCAGTATTACAAAGTATGATCAGCAGTGTATGTTCTCACTGAAAATTTTTGAATTCTGAGCAGATATATGTTTCTGACTTTCACATTATTTTCTGATATATTGGTACATACTTCTATCTCTTAACCATTTTCTTTTAGGGTAGATTTTATATTGGTTTCAATAATGAAATAAGATAGAGCCATGAAGCTGCCAAAGACTTCACTGAATGGTTAAAAATGTTTTGAGTTGATCACCACCTTGGTCTAGATTCTAGCAGTTTCTAGAAGAAAATAATATTAGGATGGATTGTTTAATGTGATGTTTTGTTCTTCATAGATAAAAAAGTCAGAGAATAGAAAGGTCTAGTTGACTGATATAGTTCATCTAAAAGGGCTGTTTCCTTTGCACTGCATTGACTGTCTCTCACCAAGCTCATCTTCTGAGCTTTCCTCTGACAAAAGGACCAAAGAACTGTCTAATACTTTTATTATTCTTATATTTTGAATTAATGTTATAATGACATATAACAGTAATCTTAATGCAGTTTTCTTAGAAAGCCATGGTGCTTCTATCATTAAGGTCTGTTCAGAACTTGTAGGTAATACTACAGGTGAATAATTTTTCAGATGGAGACACAAAAGACACAGTAAGGTCTTGGAGTCAAAACTTCGAATTTCCCTTTGCATCACAGAATGTTGCCTGACCCACTGAGTCATCCAGTAATTTGTTTTTAGCTCCAATTTCCTTGGTGGACAATTTTAAAACATAATATTAATATCACACCATGATACCTGCTGATAAAATCAGAAACTTCCAATTCATTTTATTCATGGCTCAATATCCTAAACACAGACAATATATTAAGTCATGAAGTGCATTGTAACTTCAGAATTTCCTTGTAACAAATGTGCATTGCCTGTATATAAACCTAAGATAAGCCAATATAATTTAAGGTAAAAAAGTATAACATCACTGCCGCAATACAAAGAAATAACCAAAAGCAATTAATTAAAATACAAAACATTGTGAATCGATTGGTGGACTTCCTAAAGAGATAGTCTCCTTAGTAAATCCATCGGTTCTTTATTATATTCATCTTAGGCTTATGATTCGCTATGACTAATAAATACCTTGATTATTTCATTTCTTTGCTCAAATGTTAACTTAGGACAATGTCATCTGCCCCTTCCCAACTAGAATTTGGATATTTTTGATTCCAGAAGACTGAGTTGACTTTATTTGGAGAAACAAATACTTGAAAAATCATGAACAGCTAAATACCCATCTTCTGGGTCCATGCTAAATTCACATTGGCAGCCTTGCATTGTAATCCACTTCCAAAATTTGTCTTCATTGAAGTAAATAAAACCAAACTTTAAAAAATGAGTACAATGAACAACCACCACTATAAAAACAAAAGAAACTGGGACAGGACTGGGTCATTATATGCTACCAAAGACAAGTTTCTAGCTGATTCAAAGTTTTATTTAATTATTACAATATCCAATTAAGCTAGCAGCTTGTCCCAAAGACATGCTGGTAGGTTAATTGGCTACAATAAATTACCTCTTCTTTAGTTAAAGTGACAAACGAATCAAATGAGAGAGTATGGATATGTGAGATCAAATAAGCTGCATAACGGCAGGGAAAAGAGAAGGAATGGGATTGAAAGAATGGCTCTGTTGAGAGCTGGCATGAAATCAAGGGGCTGAATGCATCCCTTCTGTCTCAGACTAAGTATTTAATAGTAACTTAAACTAAAAGGACCTGTCTTATTGACTATTTTTGATAAATTTTAATCTCATACAAACATGTTAGAGAAGTCTTCCTTGTGCAAATTAGATTTCTTTAACTACATCGACCGTGAAACTCCATTCAGCACCTTGTTCCTTTTTCTTCAGAAGGCTTTCTTTATATTCTCTGCAGATCTTTGGCTTGTTCAGGATAAATACAAGGAAGAATCTTTGTCCAATCACAAATGCTGAGATGTTTTCTTTGCCTCTTTATATGGGAAACCAGTATCACGGAGATGTCTGTAAACCTATTTTAATCCTTTGCAGACACCCCACCGAATCACCATAGTGACACCACAGAATTACGTTTGTACTTTAGAATCACTGTAGAAGCATTGCAGAAATACTGTAGTGTCACCATAGAAACGTCGCAGAAGCACAGCCTTACAGAAACATTTCCTGCATTGTTTCAGTACCCACTCATGATCAGTCCACTGTCATGGGATATGCCTACGAATTAGATTTCATCTGACCTCCTGGTAGGTTCTTGAATAAAACTAAAAATTCCTTGGCATAATCGCAGTTTATTCATTGAACTGGTGGCAAAGGCTTGGCTGTAAATAGAACACACATGAAAATCCACAATCACAACATCACAACCAGTTCAGCAGTCAAATACTGAATTTAATATTCCTGACCTTTTTCAGTGAAATAGCCATACAGTTAAAAAATAATTTATTTTATTCATTAGCTTTCTAATATTTCTAATTAAAGAAACAGATTGTGTTCACAAAGCAAAGGAAATACAAAACAAAAACTCTGGACCACAACTACCATGGAGGCTCAGCTTGTTAAATTCAGTCTATCACAAGTACATTATAGTTATTAGGTATTCTTCCAGAAAGTTATGGTAAGATTCTTTTCTTGCGGGAACATGATTGTGTCGATCCCTTCCTGGCATATTTTAATTTGTATTCATGGGATGAGTTTATTGCAGAGAGTTCCAGCTCTTATTGTCTCTGAACTGAGGAACACAAGAACATGAGAATTCAAGGGAGTAGGAGCAGAAGTAGCCCACCTGACCTCTCAAGCCTGCCCCAACGTTCAATAAGATTACAGCTGACCTGTTCTAGGCTTTTAGTTACATTGGTGAAGGTTTTGTGGCAATCCAGTAGTTTCAACATCAGCTTGATGAATGCCAGTTTTTTTTTTATTCCAGATCGAGTCACAGAGTCACAAAGCACTACAGCACAGAAACAGACTCTGTATTGTTGCAAGCCAAGCCCCTAAGAAGGCCACCCATTTTAGTTCCAAGTACTGATCCATGTTCTAATTTCATCACCCTTGTTACTGATACTTCTTGCATTAAATTAAATACATTTGAGCATACCTAACTGATTGCATTTATGCCCTGTCAAATGCATACCCTTCTCAGTTTCTCTACACATTGCATCTACCTTTACACTGATTGCTCCATCCTCTGGCCTATCACTCTGGATCTCATACCCTTGCTAACTTTGTTTGAACCCTCCACAACAGATTTAGCAAACCTGTCTGCAAAGCCATTGGCCCCTCCCAATTTTAGTTGTAACTGATTCCCTTTGTGCAGGTCATACCTTCCCCAAATGAAATTCCAACAATCCATAAATCTGAAACCCTGCCTCCTATGTCAAGTTTCAGCCACGCATTCACCTGCCATATCATCCTACTCTTATCCTCAATGGCACATGGCAATTCCAAGATTACTACTCTTGAGGTCCTGCTTTTCAGCTTCCTTACTAACTTCCTATATTTGCTCTTCAAGATCTCATCCCTTTTGCTAGGTTGTTGGTACATTGACCTCTTGCTGTGCTTCCTCCACCTTAAGAATTCTGTGGATTCAATCTGAGACACCCCTGACCTTGGCAACTAGGAGGCAACATACCATCTGAGAGTCCACAAAATCTTTTATCTGTTCCTCTAAATATTGAATCCCCTTTTGCCACCACTCTTTTCTTCTTCCCTTTCTCTTCTAAGCCATGGAGCCAGACTCAGTGCCAGAGACCTGGTCGCTGGTGCTTTCCCTTGGTAGGCTGTCCCCCCCAACACTATCTAAAGCAGTATATTTTTGTATTGAGGGGAATAACCACAAGGGTGTTCTGCAGCGTCCGCCTATTCTCTTTTCCTCTCCTGACAGTCATCCAGATACCTGCCTCCTGCAGCTCAGGTTTCACTGCCTCCCTGTAGCTCCTATCTATCAACTCCACATTCTCCTGAATGATTTAAAAGTCATTCAGCTCCAGTTCCAGTTCCCTAACTGTAAGGAGCTGCAGCCAAATACACTTCTTGCAGGTGTAGCAGTCCAGGAGACTGGGGAACACCCTGAATTCCCACATCATGCAAGAGATGCACACTACTGTACTGGGATCCATTCTCACTGCTCAATCTGTGCAATAATAAAAAAATGAGAAACTTACCGGAAACTCACCGTAGCCTCTGGCTTTTCTCACTGAAGCTACTTGAGCCAAAGCCTCAGTTCCCCATTCTAACCTTGCCCACTCCAACAATGGCCTCCCTGCTTAATATTCACTTCTTTTTATTGGCCCAAGTGAAACGCACACACAATGATTTTGTATACCTCTATAAGATCTCCCCTCATTTTCCTGCGCTCTGGGAAATAAATTCCCAACCTATTTAACCTTTCCCTGTAACTCAGGTTCATTTAAATAACAGTTGAAAATTCATGCTGTGAGATTTGAACTTAATTTTTTGACCAATAGTCTAGGTTTCCTGAGGTTAATTCAATTGCTTTAATTCTAAAGATTTTTCACTATTTTTGGATGATGACCTGTGATTGTCAGCTGCTGGTAAAGTCAGAAAAAGTTGGATTTGATGTGATTGTTCATCCACATCATCATGGATAAACAGGTAGAACAACAAGCACTGTGCAGTCTCAAAATGCTTTTTTTGTTCAACTTGCTTTTCTTATTAATAGGGTACAGTTACCCACTCTTATTGAAGTATGACTGCTCATACAGGCAAGTTGAACAGTAAATTTCAGTGGGGAGCCTGAATAGGAAAACATTACACAGCCAGCAGGACAGTGTTATGGAGGGACGTAAAATGTGCTGGAGAAACTCAATATGTCATGCAGCATCTGTGGGAGGAAACAAGTTGTCGACATTTCGGGTCAAAAACCTGCAGCCAGTCCTGATGCAGGGTTTTGATCCAAAATATGAATATTATTTTACCTCCCACAGATACTGCCTGACCTGCTGTGTTCCTCCAGCAGATTGCTGGTCCAGATTCCAGCATCTGCAATATCTCGAGTCTCCAAGTATTATGAACGGTATGTGGCTGGATGGTTCTTTCAAGAACAGGATAAGTTCAATTGTCCCTTCCACTACCATGTGTTTGGACTGGAATACTTCTTTCAGGTAGCACTTAAAAGTAAGCTTCCTTTTATTCACTATTCATGAATTCAAATTAAGTTAATTATTTGGCAATCATAACTGTTGACAGTATGGAAGCAAAGTTCGTTTTGCTGAAATTTTCACAAATTTATTTTACTAAAAAAACTGAGTATGACCACATTGAAAGAATATAGAACCATAATTTAGTGCAGACATTTTCAGTCTAGCAATCAGTTGCATGAAGTAGTCACACATGCACATTGAACTCCCTCATATTAGACAACTCCTATGTTATTTACACTGATGAAGTCATTAGCAATTTAAATCAACATACTGAAATGAACTGGGATCAAAAATTGTCATCTGCTTTTTTAATTAAGCTGAAATCAGGAAATGTATGCATTGGGAACATTGAGAGAGATGTAAGTGATCAATTTAATATGTGGTCTGCACTGATTAAAGCTCCCTTTTTCATTTAACTTCATCTTGTCTAAGGCTAAAAAAGGCAAATTCTAGACTGGCATTATAACAAATATCAACAATTATAACATTGTGTGCCTTTTTAATGATTATTGAAGTGTTCTAGGCATTTTTTGAAGAGTAGTAATTGTTAAAGAAAGACTCTCAATTATAAGACATCTTCCACATTCTCAAATCATAAAAAGCCTGCATAAGCAATGAAGAATGTTTGCAGTGTTGTCACTTTTGGAGGGAAATGGGGCATCCAATTTACATACATCAAGGTCCCACAAGCTTTATTCAGATTAAATATCCTTCGTTACAGTGTAATCGGCATTGCCTGGGGAAAATGTGTGGAAAAGCGACCCAATTAATCTTTTTGTGGAATAATTCAAATGAGTACAATAGCTTCACTCTTTATAGAAAAGATTATCTGAGCCCTGTGTTTCAATAGATAGAAAGGACCTGGCTGTGTTTTGCAATATTTCAATATGTACTGGTGATAAGTCTCCCTTGCTCTTACTATATGATTAACATATTACTCAGCTAACCCTTTGAGCACCATTATCCAACAAAGACAAAATTGTTGTTATTCCCTGATAGCTGATTCACAGTTGTTGGCAGATAAACAATGCATACTGTTACAACAGTAAAACAAATGCAAATCAGTCCCCCACACTCCACCCACTAATTTAGTAAGAATTTCCAGTGCATTGCTTTACAAATAAAGCTTAAGAACTATGTCTATTATAGGCGCAAATTTGTGCAGAAAATCCCATCAGGAAACTGACCTGGGCATTCCATATGCTGTTCATTAAAGCAGGTTCTCCCAGTGTCAGCTGCACGCCACAAATAGCACTGTATGTTATCTCAATGTTTCCTCGCAACCTAGCTAAAATTGGCACTTCTGTGCACTACCTACAACTTCTGTTGAGCAAACATAGGGGGAAGAAAGGAGCACAAGATGCTGAGATCCTCAGTAAGACATCAAATGAAGTGTTTGTAACCTGGCATTGATGCCTTGCACATAGCACCTGTCACGTTGTTTTGCTGTGAACCACATGATGCAAAGGATCAGATCAGGACAGATGATTGCCTAGGTCTGTATCCCACCTCACCTCCATTATCCTCACTGCTACAGCCACTTCTGCAGCTGTTCTGTGCCTTCCAAAAGAAGAGTTTATTTAAGATTTAGCTATGGCCAAGGAGACAGGAGCCTTTCATCCTATCAGTCTCAGAACTCTTCTTTACTGCATGATTCTGGGTAGAACTGGTTGTGAAGGGGGGTTTTAGGGGGGGTCTGATTGGACATCAGCACTACAGTTGCCATGGTGAGCGCTGGCAACGACTGAACTGGTGAGTGGAGGAACGGCAGACTCCCATGTAAAGACGAAAACAAGAGGTTATACATATGAATTCTAAATGAATATTAGTGGCACAACCAAATGACACCACAAGACGAATCATTCTCAAAACTAGGACTCCACAATAAGCACTACTAGGGAGTCCACTTAAATAATCACAGAATGTGGAAAACCCATGCCAGTCACAATTAACCTGACAGGATTAAACAGAAGGTACAAGGGCTTAGCGACTCTAGTTAAGACAACAATTAATAAATACGTAAACAACAGGAATTCTGCAGATGCTGGAAATTCAAGCAACACACATCAAAGTTGCTGGTGAACGCAGCAGGCCAGGCAGCATCTGTCCTGACGAAGGGTCTCGGCCTGAAACGTCGACTGCACCTCTTCCTACAGATGCTGCCTGGCCTGCTGCGTTCACCAGCAACTTTGATGTGTGTTGGTTGAATTAATAAATACGTGTTCAAGAAACCTAGAATCTCAGTGATCAATGACTTGCCGCAGAGGCCCGCAGGGCTCATAGTGACAGCAGTATACCAGCTCATGTTTAGTGCAACTAATACAAGGTGAACCCAATACTTGTTCAACAACAGTTTTGTGACTCTGAGGCTACTGGTGATGTCAATGTGAAAACAACAGACACTTCTGCATATAAAGCACGAGCAACTGACAGACCAGATGGATAGTAGTTTGGAGACAATGCACTCTTTCTGTCATGTAGACAGACTTCCTTCTGCTTCCAGCGCATGAACCTAAAGGTGTCAATAATAAAGCACCCACCCCCTGCTCCTTTTCCAATCTGAGTTGAAAATTTCGAAGAATTGGGGTGATTGATGTATTTTTACAAAGAGGCTTGAGCACCTCCCTTGAATCCTTTGCCCACTAAGTACTTCCCATGAGAGTATTTAGAGCAGAATGGCCAGTTCCTCAGTGCGATGTCAGGCATGGGAACCATCTCTGGCATCAGTGGTGAAATTCACCATCACATTCAATGCACAAGCACAGCCTTTCATCGACTGAGATGAAGGGTCTTTGAAGGTCAAGACCTCAGAAATGGTTCAAAGTTCATGGTCTTTTAGACAGCAGTGATCCCCAATGTCCAATATGCATTCCAGATCTAGACGACCTACATCACCACCTCAAGCCACTGGAAGGATATCCTTACTGCTGTCTCTGTAAAACCCTCCAAATTCACTTCAATCAAACCAATGACATTCCTCTCCCAACTTGAGGCCTTCAGTTAAACACACACACACACACACACACACACAACCAAAATCATATGCACACTCTATGTACATACACACATGTACGCTCACACTCACACCTACAGATGCGTGCACACACACAAACTTATACAAGTCAGTCCTGCTGCTCTATGAAATCCAAAGGCACCAGAGAAGTGATTCTTCCAACAGAGCCTTTTAGCTGGTTTTCCTGAAAATAAATTTGCATACTATTCCAAGTGACATATGTCCATTCCTACAACCTACAGCATATTGCTCAATTCATTTCATTAATGTTCGTACTCCATCTAGGAAACCAATCAGTAAAGCAAAATTATCAAGTATGTATCTAACCACAGAATTCTCTTTTAAAATTCTGGCATTAAATTTCATTTATATAAACTACTCATCTGTTAATTCAAAATGACAAAATACATACCATGCAGGGAAATTGCAATTATTCAGTAAAGATCAGCACCTCCAATAATTAGATTCAATTTTGTTTTTCGTCCTCTCATTCTCTGTGGATTGTATACTTTGTCAATGTGTAAAACTACTTTCACATAATCCACCGTGAAAATTAGTTCTTTTAATCTGTTAAATGTCAGACACCTCGCCAATTTCAGATATGCATTAGTTTCTATCACTTTCCACCAGCATCGGCATATTTTGCATAGTGCCAGTTATTAGGGGTCCTGAATGATTCATAGCATTTTTTTACTGCATAATTCGCTGCATATTTTCATAATATTCTTATAGCTGTGTAGCTAGGCACAGCTCAAATACCACCTATAAATTTGTCAATAACACTACTGTTGTTGATAGAATGCTGGTGTACAAGAGTGAAATAGATAGGCTGGACAAGAGGTACCACCTTGCACTCAGCGTCAGCAAGACCAAGGAATCGATTGTGGACTTCAGGAAGGGGAAGTCGGGAGAACACAGACCAGTCCTCATTGAGTGGTCGGCAGTGGAAAAGGTGAGCAGTTAGTTCCTGGACATCAACATCTCAGAGGACCTACCTGGGACACAAGATAGTGATGCAATCACAACAAATGCAGCCAGCAACTATATTTCATAAGGACTATGAGGAGAGTCAATGTACCATGGAGAGCATTCTCACTTGTTACCTCACCGTCTGGCTTCAGAGAGTTGTAAACTCAGCTAGCTCCATCACAGCCACATTCTTCCCCAACATCGATGTTATCTTCAAAAGGTAGTACCTCAAGAAGGAGGCATCCCTTTATTAACGTCCATCACCTCCAGCAAAATGCCCCCTTCTAAATACTACCATCAGTGTGGAGGTGCAAGATTTAGGAACAGCTCAGTAATTTAGGAACACCTTTTTCCCCTCTGCCATCAGATTTTTGAATGGTTCATGAACTAGTCCTCTTTTGTGCTATTTCTATTGTAATTTATAGCAATTTGTTATGCCTGCCTTGTACTGCTGCCACAAGAAACAACTTCCCTTACTAATGTCATTGATAATAAAACTGATTCTGATCAGGAAATGATACAATGTTCCCAGACTCCATTACACTGTTTAATATGTTTGAGTCAGTTGGCAACTCTGTTATGTGAGGCAAAAGATCAATATGTGTTCAATCCATGCTCGAGTTCTAAAGTCCACATTCTCGACAAATTTTGTACAGAGTATGGGGGCACTGCATTTCGGAGATGCTGACAGGCTGCATCACTGTCTCGTATGGTAGGGGGAGAGGGAGCTACTGCACAGCATCAAAAGAAGCTACAGAGAGTTGTAAAATTAGTCAGCTCCATCATGGGTACTAGCCTCCAGAGTATCCAAGACATCTTCAAGGAGCAGTGCCTCAGAAAGGCAGCGTCCATGATTAAGGACCCCCATCACCCAGGACATGCCCTCTTCTCATTGTTACTGTCAGGAAGGATGTACAGAAGTGTGAAGGCACACACTCAGTGAATCAGGAACAGCTTCTTCCCCTCTGCCACATGATTTCTGAATGGACTTTGAAACCCATGAACACCACCTCACTTCTCCATTTCTATTTTTGTACTATTCTTGTTAACTATTTAATATACATATATATACTTACTGTAATTAATTTAGTTATTTTTTTCTACATTTATCCCTTTTCCCTAGTTCCCTTTTTGACCAAATGGCTAAGTTATCTGCTTGCATAAAAGTGAGGATCATACGCAAAGTAAATGCTTTGAGATTTCTTGTAACATTCTGGCCATACAAAAGAAACAACATAAATTATAGTTATTCCTTTGTAGTCAAAATACTGTCTATCCCTCACTAAAAAGGGGGATAAAAACCATTGCTCCTAATTCTTAAACCATTGCTGAAGAGTCCACCTAATAATAAGCTGAGGAAAAATCAGTCACAAACAATGACTTCTGCAGTAGCTGGAACTTACTTGCTAGAACTCAACTCATCAAAGACTTGGGTATTAGCATAAAATATCAAATAGAAAACAAGTAATCATCTTGTTTTGCAATCATTTCTTTTCCTATTGCTCATCTTGCATTTCTGGCCAAGATAAATTAGATCTATTTGTACATATTTTTCACAACATGTAGTAACTTGAGTGATGATCACAGCATTGCTGCTCATGGGATAATATTTCAGCAAGATGTAGTGAGTCAATATTCAATCTGCTTACCACATGAAGAATTGGTATTGGGCAGATTAGATGCATGTTCCAGAAACCACCCAATATCGCAGGTTTGCATTAAAAATAGACCGAGCCTTCATGTGAATAAATAACTTTTTAAATAAAAATCAAACAAAAATGTTATATAGGTTAGTACAGGCACATATTATTAATAGAAACAATTTGTTGACTGTTAAACCTTTGTTCTTAATGTACTCGTAGCTTTTATTGATACAGTTTTATCTGCACAGCAGAGTAAGTTCAGGTTGAGTATTCTCTCTCTCAAAGTTCAAAGCTCAAAGTAAATTTATTATCAAAGTAAATTATATGTCACCATATACAACCCTGAGATTTATTTTTTGCAGGCATACTCATTCCAATAACCTTAATAGAATCAATGAAGGACCGTGTACCAACAGGGACGACAACCAGTGTGCAAAATACAAAAAGAAAGAAAAAAAGTTATTATAATAATAAAAAATAAATAAGCAATAAATATCAAGAACAGGAGATGAAGAGTCCTTGAAAGTGAGTCCATAGGTTGTGGGAACAGTTCAGTGATGGGGCAAGTGAAGTTATCGCCACTGGTTCAGGATCTTGATGGTTGAACTGTTTCTGAACCTGTTGGTGTGGGTCCTGAGGCTCCTCTACGTTCTTTCCAATGGCAGCAATGGAAAAGAGCATGTCCTGAGTGGTGCAGGTCCCTGATGGCAGATGCTGCTTTCCTCTGACAACATTCCAAGTCGATGTGCTCAATGGCGGAGAGGGCTTTACCTGTGATGGACTGGGCTGTATCCATAACTTTTTGCAGGATTTTCTGGTCAAGGGCATTGGTGTTTCCATACCCATTGTGATGCAGCCAGTCAATATACTCTCCACAACGTACCTATAGAAGTTAGTCAAAGTTATAGATGTCGTGCCGAATCTTTGCAAACCTCTAAGGAAGTGGAGCTTCCAAATAGCTGTTATCTGCATGCATAAATACAAGGACCATACTCAAAAGTAAATACATTTGAATTCTTTATAACGTTCTGGCAAAATGAAAGAAACAGCATAAATATTTACCCTGATACCTTGCAGCCCTTTCTTGCTAATAAAATTAACGTATGTATTATTTTTTCACCCACTCAGATATCACACTGTTTTTTCAACAGTTTCTGTTTAACTGTTGGAGAAGTGCTATCACTTTCTGCTCTGCCGATTAACTTCATGACAATTTCAGCAATGCAGAGAAGTTGAGAAAAGACTTCATCTATTTCCATGAACCTATTCAGGTAACCTTGGCATACTTACCTCTTGAATCAGCCATAATAGCTCTTCAATTACACCTGATGTAAACAAGCTCTGCATTCTCCTTAGGAAAAACGTTTACAATTTCATTTAGCATTAGTGTTAGTATTTAGAGCTCCTGGTTCCGGCTTACTAAGCAAGTGAAAGCTCCACTGTCCATCCTTACATAACCTTGAAGATTCTACTCGGTCACAATTAAGTTTTCCATTTTCTGGAAAAAAGCTTCAGAACCAGTTCAATCTTCACACTGTACGTATAACACAGATCTGGAATCATTCTAGTAACTCTTCCTTTACCTTTTGTCCAATACTGAAAAGGCCAGAACTGAGGGATAATGACAGCTCAAAGTAATGTGTTCTATATGAGTTCAACAAAACTTCTCTGCTTTTCATTTATACCCATGTCGAAGTGCATCCTGCATTTGTATCGTTGCAGGATGCAACCTCACTGGCTCTCCACTCAGTCATGGATCACCTGGACAATAGTAATACCTACACCAGGCTGCTGTTTATTGATTACAGCTCAGCATTCAACACTATCATACCCTCAGTTCTAATAAACAAGTTCCAAAACCTGGATTTCTGTAACTGGATCCTTGACTTTCTCATTGGAAAGACCACAGTCAGTGCTGATTGGAAATAACATCTCCTCCTTGCTGACAATCAACACTGTTGCACCTCAAGGATCCATACTTATCCCACTGCTCTATTCTCTCTGCACCCATGTCTGTATGGCTACGCCATCTGTAAATTTGCAGATGACATAAATATTGTTGGCAGAATTTCAGACGGTGAAGAGGAGGCATACAGGAGTGAGATAGATCAACTGGTTCAGTGGTATCAAAAGAACAAGCTTGCACTCAGTGTCAATAAGACCAAGGAATAGATTGTGGACTTCAGGAAGGAGAAGTTGAGGGAACACACACCAGTCCTCATCGAGCGATCATCAGTGAAAAGGGTGAGCAGTGTCAACTTCTTGGGTGTCAACATCTCTGAAGATCTACCCTGGGCCCAAGATATTGATGCAGTTACAAAGAAGGCACGACAGCATCTATATTTCATTAGGAGTTTGAGGAGACTTGGTATGTTGCTAAGCACTCTCTCAAATTTCTACAGATGTACCGGGGAGAGCATGCTGGCTGGTTGCATCACTGTCTGGCATGGAGGGGACACTGCACGGGACTGGAAAAGTTCTAAACTCAGCCAGCTCCATAATGGGCACTGGCCTCCCCAGCTTCGAGGACATCTTCAAAAGGGAATGCCTCAAAAAGGCGGCATTCATCATTGAGGACCCACGTCACCCAGGACATGACCTCTTCTCATTGTACCACCGAGGTGATTCAGGAGCCTGAAGACACACATTCAACATTTTAAGAACAGCTTCTTCCCCCCTGCCATCAGATTTCTGACTGGACAGTGAACCCATGTGCACTACCTCTCTGTTTTTTTTTTTCTTTTTGCTCTATTTTTACACTACTTATTTAATTTAATTATATCTGCATACCAGATGTACAGGACAGCTACAAATACCTTGGGATCCTGCAGACGCATGGAAACCACAGTGAGGACACAAGGAAGGCTGTAACATCCAAGTACCTCCAAAGAGTGAGACAGGTCCTAAAAAGCCAGCTGAGTGGGAAGAATGAGATCAGAGCCATCAACACATTAGCCCTACCAATCATCAGATACCCAGTTACAATTATGTGCTGGCCAAGGAAAGAACTGGAAGCCACTGACCTCAAGACACAGAAACTACTAATATACATGGAGGATTCCACCCAAAGTCCAACATCGAGTGACTGTACGCCCCCCAGAATAAAGGAGGACGGGGACTTGGAAGTATCAAGGCCACAGTCCTGGAAGAAATGTGAATCATCCATGAGTATGTCAGGAAGATGGCTTCTAAGGGCGACCTTTGGGAGAATACCTCAGACAGCAGGTGGGGACATGGAAATGGAAGTGAGTGAAGCAGAGCCAGAGGACCAGGGGCCATGGCAGGGCAGGCCACTGCAGGAGATGTACAATCGCCAGATATCAGAGGTGGTTGATATCAGAAAGTCCTACCAATGGCTGGAAATGGCAGGGCTGAGGGACAGCACAGAGGCGTTGCTCATGGCTGCACAAGAACAGCCGCTGAGCACAAGAGCAATTGAAGCAGGGTCTATCACACCAGACAAGACCCAAGGTGCAGACTGTGTAAGGAATCTGCTGAAACCATCCAGCACGTAGTAGCAGGGTGCAAGATGCAGGCAGGGACAGCATACACTGAACAGTACAACAAAGTTGCCGGAATTGTGTACAGGAATATCTGCACTGAGTATGGATTAGACACTCCCAAGTCCAAATGGAAACATCCGAGACAGTAGTGGAGAGTGACAGAGCTAAGATCCTGTGGGGCTTCCAAATACAGACTGATAAGCAGGTACAAGCCAACCAACCAGACATAGTAATACTGGACAAGGAACAGAAGAATGCAATAGTAATAGATGTGGCAATCCTGAATGACAGTAACATCGGGAAGAAAGAATATGAGGATATGAGAAGCTGGAGAAATACTAGGTCTTGAAAAGGCAGATAGAAAGGATGTGGAAGGTTAAAGCCAGAGTAATCTCGGTGTTGATAGGAGCACTTGGAACTGTGACACCTGGACTGGAAGAGTGGCTCCAACAATCCCGGGAACAACATCTGAGATCTCCGTTCAGAAAAGCGCACTGATAAGAACAGCAAGGATACCACTCTCAACCCTCAAGCTCCAGCAGAGGACCCGAGATTGAGGGAAAATACACGTACACACCACCATAAGGCGTTAAAAATACATACAAAATATAAATATATATATACTATTTTAATTTATATTTTTATGATGTATTGAACTGTACTGCTGTCACAAAACAACATATTTCAGAACATTTGTCAGTGATATTAAACCTGATTTTGATTCTGATTGTGATCATGCTCCCTCACTTGCTTTGCCAACCAGTTACCAGTGATTTTGAACTCATCTTCCAGATCTCCCTGTCCAATTTGACATATTCTCCACCAAGGTAAACCAGAAGGCATTTGTTTATACTGAAGTACATTTGTCTGCTGCATGCCTATATGTCCCCACTTTATGCAGACTGAGAAAAAAAAACACCTCAGTGTTTGTGTTTTGTATCCCATTCTGCAACTTGACACCTGACTCCACATAATAAGCCAATGACAGATTGGTGTCACCATTAATGACTTCCACAGTAGTTGGAATTTACCATGTTTCTTGTTAGAACTCAAGTTGGTGTAGACTTGGGCATTAACATAAAATACAATATGGCATATAAGTAGTCTATTTTGCATGAGTACTGACCTTACTTAGTTATCAACTCAATAGTGTGCTATAAAAACAATACATCCACTGTACACAATATCTGCTACATTTCTTTCTATATTACTTCTTCAAAGAATTCCATGTAGTTGCTCAACATGACCTTTTCTTTGTAAGTACACACTGACCACTGTTAATCCTATTTCCAGTCTGTCGATGCTGTTCTCTAATACATCTTTCAGGAAGAAAAGGGATCTGAGGGCCAACTTTTTTGCATAAAGGGTGGTGGGTTTATGAAATGTGCTACAAGAGGAAATGGTAGTGACAGGTACAATCATGACATTTAAAAGACATATGGACAAAAAGATTTACAGGTATATGGGCTAAATGTTGGAAAACGGGACTAACTCAAGCAGACAACTTGGTCATCCTGGATAATTTTTATTTTATTTTATTGAGATCCAGCGCAGAATAGGCCCTTCCAGCCCTTCGAGCCACTCCGCCCAGCAATCCCCTGATTTAACCCTAGCCTAATCACGGGACAATTTACAATGACCGATTAACCGACCGACTAGTAGGTCTTTGGACTGTGGGAGGAAACCAGAGCACCCAGAGGAAACCCACACGGTCACGGGGAGAACGTTCAAGCTCCTTACAGGCAGCGGCGGGAATTGAACCCAGGTCGCCTGTACTGTAAAGCGCTGCACTAACCATACATTACCATGTCACCCCAGTTGGTCTACAGGGTCTGTGTCTGTGCTGTATAACTTTGTGACAAAGGAAACAATTGCTTCTTATTAATTCACCCAGAAATAAAGGAATGTTGACAATGGGACAATTCATGTATAGTAGTGCCTTATTCATGGAGCTACAATGCTTTGTACATCCTGTAATATTTGTTCTGATATCACAGTCAGAGATAATAAATTGACCGATGATCACTCCTTAGTTATTTACTATGACATACAGGTAAGCCATTCATTCTAGTGGGTTTATGTCGACTCCCAGCAGAGCAATCCCATCATTTAGATTCCATTCCCTTAATTTCTCTGCAGTCCTGCAACTTATTCTCTGTTACAACCCACCAATTCCCCTTTCAATTGCCACTCACCAACACTTAGTAAGGTTTACAGGAGCCAATTAATCTCCAACGTGTAAAGAAAGAAGAGCACCTGCCCTTATAATCGCAGGGAGAATATGCAAACTCCACACAGACGGAATCTGAGGTCAGGATCAAAAACGGGTCCCTGGAACAGGAAGGCAGCAGCACTAACTCCTGCACTTCTTTTCTACCAAAATATAACTGTTAGGTTATAATTCTTTGAATTGATCTTTATAAAATATTGGAATCTCAATAGCTGCCCACTATTGCTGTAGTAGCATCAGTGTTTTTTTTATGAGTTGAACTGTGCAGACTGTGACTGAAGATTCTGTTCGGATCTTATCAGCATTCAGCCACTCAAAATCATTTAAGTCCTGGACTCAGGACCAGGCCTGACTCTCATTCCTCATGGCTTCTTGATGTTCTCTCCATGTTCAGTTCAACAACAAGGCTTCATTTTGGGGGAATGATCCTGCAATGTGCCAGGGAAACATGAGTAGATCTTTCACAAGCTGAACAATGTAAAGATCTGAAACCCTATTGACTTCAGTGGGAAATGTAAACACTCAGATTAGGAGGCAAAGAGGAAGAAATCTTTTAAAATATTTTGCTTTAGTTTGATATTTATAATTATTTCTTCATCTTTTACTTTTTTACCATTTGAAAACATGTTCTACAGTATATTATTTATTTCAATAGTAAATGTCATTTAAATTTAAATTCAATGACAGCATTGCAAAAGCGGAAGCTCTACGTTGGGGTTTTACCTCATGCCAGTCAGGAGTGTTTCAGGCAATGGATCTTTGTATAAGAGCACATAAAGGCTTTTGGATCTCATCCCTGGAGTCTAAGATGCAGAAGGTCAATGTGATAAACCCCTCCATCTGCCATGATTAAATCCAGATCTCCAGGAATCTTGGGCAGTGATTATGGGCAGCAGACCCAGCGCAGCATGATGCAGACTAATGAATTTTCATATTTTAAAAACATGTTGGCTATTTCTTCCAGAAATACCATTAACATTAACATGTCTATCAGGTCAATAGGTTTTACCCTGTTACCTTTAATTATTTTATTAGTTGTCTCCCTCTTTCGACATTAATTATCTTTAAACACACTTTCTAACATTATGCCCATGATGTTAATCTTCATGACAGGTAAGGTGAAAGTAACCACCTAATAGTTTTACTGCTTTGCTGTTGTCACCCAGGAGTTTATTGGGTTTATTTGTAATGCTATCCCATCTTGATTTCTGATTTGTTAGTTGAGCTTTTATACACTTTCCTATGGTATTCTTTGTCTATTCCTAAGTATCTTCATTGTGTCATTTCATTTGCCTTCCTAATTGCTTTTTTTTTAAACTTTCTTTTTGTTGTTGCCCGTAGACTAGTGAATGCCTGCATTGTTAATCAAAGTTGGTCTATAATTGTATTCTTAATCAACTGACCAGCCTGACATTAATAATTGGTTGAATATTCGTCTCATTGACTGTATTATTCACCAATTTACCTACTTTCCACTGCTTGCCTAGTTCTTAGTTTGTCACCATGTTTTTCTTTTTCATTTCATTATCAATTTCTTACCTCTTTCCCTTAAAATATGCTGGCCAGTGGTGTAGTGGCATTCACGCCAGACATTGAGCTGAGTGGTCCTGCATTCAAATCCTGCCGACTCCTTGCATGCTTTCCATCTGTGCATCGAGCTAGCACCTTGGCCTCATAAAAAAAACAGACAATTCCTAAAGAAATGGCAAGGTTGCCACCTGATACACCATAAGGCACAAAGAGGAACAATAATAATAAATTATTCCCTTAAAAATAAGTTTTTGCGCTTATTACTTATTGTCCTTAAAAGTGCCATGATATTGAATGAGAAGTAAGGTTTTCACCTCACCTTTCCTTCAATATGGTAACACTCTTTATGAAGTGATTATTATTGGTTTTCTATCATCCTTGGCTACTTTTCTCTTGTTGGGCTTTGTATATGTTGGTTAAATTAGGAATCCAATAAATTGTAAAATTTCTGTTCCCTGCATCACTTCCTCCAATGTTTCTAGACAGTTTATTTGGCTATAGTTAAACTCTGCAACGATTACTATTCTGTCCTATATTCACTGCACATACTTTCTTACAGTCTTCTTTCTCCACCTCATTTCTACTTTCAGCTGATCTGTAATTACTCCTTTAACTATGATTAGACATTGCACCTGAATGCAGAAATTATTGAGCTCAGCTCCCTGTGACTGGGCTCGAATCCATAACCTTTTGGCTCAGACGCAGGGTGAATGACAAACAAGACTGAAGAAGATAGTATATTTGCCTTTTTCTGAACTTAACACCCAGGTTTTCTGAGGCATTGTAAAATGATATAATCCTAATTGTATTGTAACTTGGAGAACAACCTTCAAGTGCTGTTACAGTGGCATTATATTGTTTAATAGAGAGCATCGCATGAAAGAGCAAGATCAGTGCGGAGGTCAGCTCGGCCACTCCGTGACCTGCACAGCTTTCTATCCAATGCTCATTTGTTAGCAAGTGATTAGTGTAGTTGACAGAGCATTAGTTTCCATAGCCGGGTTATTGTAAGCCTGTACAAGTTTTTCAGACCTTCCCAGGTAATGAAAAATACAAATACATTGGAGGATATTGGTCTTACTCTTCCTAATTTCAGTTCAAACACATGGCAGCTAAAAATTCTACAATATATTATTTAGTTATGATATTTCACAGGCAGAAGCAGGCCTTTCAGCCCACTAAATCAGTGCCAATCACCAAGCATGGCTTTGCACCAATCTTACACTTTATTCTTCCTAAATTCCTACCAAGTACCCCTACAACCCAGACCCTAATATTCAAAGATCACTTGGGGTAGTTAACCTACCAACCCTTATATCTTTGGTACATGAGAGAAAATTGAAGCTGCCAGAGAGTATCGGTGCAGTCACGGGGAGAATGTGCAAACTCCACACAGACGACAGTGAAGAGCCAGAGCTTGAAAACCCACACTCAATGTTTCAGGGACAGTGTCTTCCCCTCTGCCATTCGGAACGGTCCACAAACCCATGAACACTGCCTTGTTATTCATCATTGGCACTATGTATTTATTTATTGTAACTTACAGTAATTCCTTTTATGTGTTGTACTGTACTGCTGCCACAAAACAACAATTTTATGATATATGTCAGTAATAATAAATCTGTTTCTGATTCTGATAGACGCAGGCTGCTGAAGCGGCAAGCCAGCAGCTCTGCTAGCTGCATCACTGTGTGCTGATGTTGACTGTTTCCTCTCTGAGGTAGACTTGAGAAAATTAGTATGAAATTTATAGACCAATTTCCCATAATGATTAGATCCAGATAACAGAGTTTTGAATGAGTTTATGTTTATACTCCCACCGGACTGCAAATCTGTAGCAGCCTTTACTGCAATGTTTCCTGGTATGAATTACAATTAGTGTTTGTCCAATCATAGAGGAACTGCATGCAGTATCTACCCATCCCAGTTTATTTATTTCAATGTCACTCACGTCTGTCTCAAATTTGACTTCTGTAATGGTAGCCCCAACCAATCTGCTCCCTACCCGCCAATCACCATTACCCTATTCCCACACAAGATCCATCTGGAAATGGAAAGAAGAATAAATGGAGACCAGGCTGATATATCTTTGGTACATTTCCTGCCCTTTGTCATTCTCCCTGCAGTCATCATTTAAGGTGAGAGGGCGTGAATTCAAAGCAGATGTGAGGCGCAAGTTTCTTTACACAGAGAATGGTGGGTGCCTGGAATGCACTGTCTGGGTTGATGGTTAAGAACTCTCTACAGGGGCACAACTGAGAGCATCCTGACTGGCTGCATCACTGCCTGGTATGGGAACTGTACTTCCCTCAATCGCAGGATTCAGCAGAGAGTGGTGCGGACAGTCCAGTGCACTTCCCATGATTCAGGACATTTACAAAGACAGGTGTGTAAAAAGGGCCCGAAGTATAACTGGGGACCCGAGTCACCCCAACCACAAGCTGTTCCAGCTGCTACCATCTGGGAAATGGTATCGCAGAATAAAAGCCAGGACCAGCAGGCTCCGGGACAGCTTCTTCCACCAGGCCATCAGACTGATTAACTCATGCTGACACAACTGTATTTCTAAGTTATATTGACTGGGTTATATATTTATTATAACTTACTATAAATTGCAAATTACACATTTTGACGGAGATGTAATGTAAAGATTTTTACTCCTCATGTATATGAAAGATGTATGAAAAAAGTCAATTCAATTCAATTCAACTCAATTAGGGACTTTGAGATGTTGAGATAGACACATGAATGTGAGGGAAATTAATAGATATGGTCATTGTGTAGGCAGAAAGAATTGGTATAGTTGGCCATTTGATTTGCTAATTTAATTGGTTCAGCACAACATTGTGGTGCAAAGGGCCTGCTTTTGTGCTGTACTATTCTATGTTCTATTTCATTGGTGGGCACTTGAAGTGACCTGGATCACTGATTTTACCCAGAACCTCTTCTTCCATTCAGAATTTCAGTGAGCAAATGATGTAAGAGTTGTAATTGTTTTTACAAAGGCTGTTATAAACTCCAGTGCCATCAGAATTAAGAAAGACAATACTCTATTGATAAAATTGTAATGGGAAAGAATAGAGAGGGACGAGGACTAGAGCTTGTCATCAGATCTTCAGATCTATTCTGTATCTATTTCCAATAAACTGCTGAATTCAGAATTCACTCTTGGTTTTAAATGGGCTGAAAAACTCTTTTGTACTATTTAATTCCCTGCAATTTATACAGCGAGATCATTTAAAAAATGCTGAAGGGTAAAAAATCCAAGGACTAGGGATGGTATTGCAACGAATTATATTGCTGATGCATTACAAATATTCATAGTGTATAAATTCAATGCAATTACCAGTGGCAGAACAGGGTCTGTGACTCCCTGGGGGCGCGGTGTATTGAAACTAAAATAAAAATGAAATTTCTATGCAAGTCCCACAAATAAATGCATTTGATCTCACCAACATATATCATTTATAATGTAATTTTAAATGTTCTGTGGGACTTTGAGAGAAGATAAAATGTTGAACTGATAGCAAATGGACATTCAATTCTTCGAGCTTTGCCTCGTATGTCAAGATTTTCCTTTCTCTGTTGTGTGGATTGAGGCTGTTTAACTAACTACTTTTGTATTATATTAGTTATAAGAAGGACTTCCATAAGCAATTTCTTTTGAAAAGGTATTAATAATTTTGTATTTTAAATACAGCTTTCATTGGCTAGTTCCTTAATTAATTGGAGAATTAATTATTTTATCAAGATTGAGAAAAGATTAATCTTTCCTAAAATTAATGATTTCAAATAGGTAGCATATTCTTCTATTACAGGTACAGTATATTGGACGTACTGATTAGTTATTGGAAAGATATGACAAGGAGTTTTCCTGATAATTGCACTGTTCCGAGACAATGTTGTGGTCTGAAAAAAGGCAAGTGCACTTGAAATATTTAAAAGCAGATGATTTATTCAATTTTTAACTAACAGAAAATTAAACTTTGTGCAACTGTGGATACAACTCTATTCTATCTGAATTATAATAGTAAATTCCTTCTTAAAGTTTGCTAGTGAGGGGCAGCATGGTGCCATAGTGGTTAGCACAATGCTCTACAGTACCAGCAACCCAGGTTCAATTCTTGCTGCTGCCTATAAAGGGTTTGTACATTCTCCCCATGATCGTGTGGGTTTCCTCCAGGTGCTCTAGCTTCCTCCCACAGTTGGTAGGTTAATTGATCATTGTAAATTGTCCCATGATAAGTCTAACATTAAATCGAGGGATTGCTGGGTGGCGCAGCTCAAAGGGCCAGAACGGCCTATTCCACACTCTATCTTAATAAATAAATAACGTAGAGATTAGAAACCTGAAACTTATCCCTTTTCTCCCCCTTTCCTGGTACAACCCATCTTTCATTTTACAACCCCCCCCCCCCCACACCTCAGACCCTTTTCCTACCCCTCCCCTTCTCCTCTCTATACTGGCCACCTCATTTCTCCACTCTCAGTCCTGATGCAAGGTTTCAGTCTGATACATTGAAAGTACCCTTCCTCCCACAGATGCTGTTTGACCTACTGAGGTCCCCCAGCAGATTACTTGTTACAACCAGAAACTGCGTCGTATTGATAGAGAATCTACATTATAACAGACATGCTAGAAAACAATTCCATTTGGAACAGACCCTTTTTGAGAGAAAGATGAAATGAATACTGTGTTCATCACAATGACAGGATTAGTCAAGTTTATTGTCATTTAACTATATATACCGTCAAACGAGACAACATTTTTTCTGACTAGGTTGTAAAGCACTGTAGTACACATAACACAAAACACACAATAACTTATGAAAGTAAGGATGAAATCCACAGATGAGATAGACATAAACAAACAAACTAAAGCACATAAATTAAATATTGTAGCGTACAGTACAGATCAACCAGTGACATTTTAAATGTGGTGCAGCAGGGAGTTCAGAAGCCTAATAGCCTGAGGGAAGAAATTATTTCCCACCATGACCATTCTTGTCTTTGTGCATCGGAGTCTCCTGCCTGATGGTAGAAAGTCAAAGAGGATGCTGGATGGATAGATGAGATCCTTAATAATACTAGGAGCCCTGAGTACCTGATAAATGTCCCTGATGAATGGTAGGGAGACCCCTATGATCCTCCCAGGCGGTCGCACAGATTATTTTGGCATTTATTTAAGCTCCTCCCATTGTTAATTGCAAGTTTACATGTAATCAAGTAAAACTAATATTTCATGCTAAGAAACTGCCTTCGTTCAAAATCATACAGGTCCTCTTTAACAATCCTTGAGAACCTTTATATAAATTACCAAAGGAAATTTGCATATATTCAAACATATAAGAAAAAAGGCTCCTCATGTTTGCTTCTCTATTTAATAATTTTGTTGCTGATCTTTTACCTCAATATTATTTTTTCTTCAGTAATCTCTTAATTCTCTTAATATTTAAAAAAATCTCTTTATCTCTGTCTTCGATATACTTGAGCACTGAGCCTCCACAGCCTTGAGTGAATCCAAAAATCCAGTATACTCTGGCTGAAGAAATTTCTTCTCATCTCAAAGCTTGCAGGGTTGCTGCATCTTGTATAGCTTGAATCACACCTTGTATAGCTTGCATTAGTCTCATACACCCACTTGTCACTTAGATAAGAGTGCTTGATATTTAAATAAATCAAATTGCTTTAACTTTGTGACTGATTCTTCATTTTAACCACTGCACTGCTGATATAATTCATGATATTTTAGATTCCATATATAGCATTACAATTTTCATTCCACAACTTCTTTACAATGATATACCCTGCACTGGTAAAAAAAAATGATAATATTATAATTATAGCAAATCATTTTCAAGTACCCCCACTTCTATTTCTAGAATATAATCTATGATTAGGTGAAACTGAAATTATTGTCTGATCAGCAAAGCACTACATATTGCAAACCTTGACTTTACACAGTGCCACAGGGACTTTTGTGCATTCTATAGCATTTGGCAACCAATAAAATATTTAGGGAATATAATCCTCGTTTGTAACCAAGGAAGCACATCAGCAAAGTTGCACACAAGAGGGCCCTCAAACACCAATGATTTTTTTTTGTATTTTTTTCTAACTGTGCATTGGGCGTTTGACGGTCTTTTTTTTAATGGTTTCTTTTGGGTTTCTTTGTTTCGTGGCTGCCTGTAAGGAGACAAATCTCAAGATTGTATATAGTATACGTACTTTGATAATAAATGTACTTTGAACTTTGAACAATAACCAAACAATCTGTTTTGTTGCTGTTGATTAGAGGATTCCAGGTTATTTCGGACTGCCTTCCCCTTTAAATAGCTGTTTAGGTCCACCTGAAAATGCAGAATGAGTTCATTGTCTGATCTGAAGGGTACATCCAAAAGAGAAACTCTCCTCAGTATTGAAGAGTCAGCTTTGATAATACATTTAGTATCCTGGAGCAACAACTGACTGAGAGGCAAGAGTACTTCAAGTGCTAAGCCAGAATAGGAATTTTAGGAAAAAGATCAACTTTTTGATAGGTTATTAGCATAACAACAATTAAAGTAAACCAATCTTGGTTTTATGATCTTAACACTACCTTAGAACAATCATGATTACATTGGTTTAAACTGCCTCCCTGTGACTCTTTCAATGTGATCTCTTTGTGTTTCTTTCCTTACTAGCTCTGATTCTGATAGTTTAACCTGTGGCCAGTGTGAAGTGGGGAAGGTGTGGTAGCGGGGCGACCTCTTAAGCCTCCATTTCTTTAAATTCTGTACAGATTTATTTTCTGGAAATCAGTTGTGATAAAGCTGATTTCAACCTGTCCTAGATCTTGATGTCTCTCTTTTGCCCACGAGGCTTCTCACCTTCTTTGCCAGAGATTTGGGACATTACCCCTGACCTTGGCCAGATAAATTCTCTGCATGTGGAATAGAATCAAGCATTATAGATTCTGAACCAGTGCAGACATCAGACCCAAACTGTCCCTCTCTACACACTGTACATACATACATTGTGCAGCATCACGATTCTGAACAGGAATACAACTAAGTATCTGTTTAGATGTGCCTGAGAACTTGGATCAGTTATAGCTTTCATATTACAGGCTAACTCCTTACAAGCCTAGGACCAAATGCAGATCCCACTTATTGGTATGAGTCAATACCTTTGTGGATGGAGAATATGTTCAGCATCTATCAGGGAAGCAGTGAAACAAAGAGCAATTGCAGCCAGCTACTTTACAGTATTCTGGCTCGTGATACTCGATAGTAATTATGCCGTTTTATCAAATTCTGTTTCATGATTTCAAAATGGAGCTGCTGAAAACTTAGCAGTCTGCACTTTTAACCAGTGAACCAGAAATCAACCAAACCCAGAAATCAGAGGGTTAACATATGAGGAGCATATGGTAGCTCTAGGCCTGTACTCACTGGAGTTTAAATGAATGAAGGGGACTTCATTGAAACCTATCAAATATTGAAAGGTCTGGATAGAGTGGATGTGGAGAGGATGTTTCCTATAGTGAGGGAGTCAAGGACCAAAGGATACCCACAGCCTCAGCGTAGAAGGAAATGCCCTTAGAACAGAGATAAGGAGGAATTTCTTTCGCTAGAGGTTGGTGAAACTGTGGAATTTATTATGGCAGGTAGCTGTGGAGGCCAAGTCAGTGACTATATTTCAGGTGAAGACTGATAAGTTCTTGATTAGTCAAGGTTATGGGGAGAAGACAGGAGAATGGGATTGAGAAGGATAATAAATCAGGCATGATGGGATTAGGCAGCAGACTCGATGGGTCAAGTGGCCTAATTCTGTTCCCATGTTTTATGGCCTTAAAAAACATTTGGGTTAATTACTACAGCTGACATTTTCTGGAGATTGTTTTAATGAGTATAATTTGGTTGTGATCAAATTTGGTTATATCAATTTATTGGAATTTTTAGAGGAATGAGCAAGTATGAATTTTATGCCTTTCCAGTTTTATTCTGGATACATTTTCTATTAATTCAGTATTTTCAATTATTTTAAGTACAATTTGAGCTGCCCTATAGATGGCTAATTTAGAATGTGTCCAGGGATCAACTGGAAAACCCGTTATTCTATCTTTATTTCTTGACTTTGGAAAATGAGAGAATGAACAATTGTTTGTGCCATGATTTAAACTATGAATTGTGAATTAAATTTATTAATCTGTAAATTGACAAATAGTGGACCATAAACTAAGAGTGGTTAGCCCTTTCTTGAACAGTAAATTATCCCTTTCTTTAAAGAAAATAATTAAAGAACTATACTTCACCATTCTAAACCTTAAGGTGATCTAGAGCTGCCATTTCAAATACTATTTCTGCTTGAAGCAATCTCCGTAGCCTTTTGGTGTCACTGAAAATGTAACCAGATAGTATGACGAGGACTCGTTGTCTCTCCTGCTTTAAAAAAACAAAAAAAAAACATTCAAACAAACCCCACTGGAAGCTTGAATTTGAATTGAATTTCTTCCCATGTCCTTAGAGATATGTCCTAGAAAAGTCCTAATTTTTTTTTCCATTCAATTCCAGGTGGATATGAGCTGAGAAGAGTGACAAATTTCTCCCAAGTCATTCTAGTCACGTCCTTATTAATGGGATAATGGAGTTACCATGTTATTGTTAAGATTCACTCCTTAGTATCATATGAGGTGCCTTTATTTTATCATGGGACATAGGGATTGCTAGTAAGGCCAGTCAGTACTCATTGTGCATCCGCGATTGCCGGTGAAAAATGTGCTGCCTACTTAAACTATTCCAGCCTATCAAGAAAAGGAACCCTCATAGTACAATAGGAAGGGGGAATAGAATTTTGACCTAGTGATCGTGTTGAAAATATATGTCAGGATAGTATTTGAATTTGGAGAGAACTTGGACATCATAATATTCCATGGACCTACTATTGTTGACCTTATTTGTGCACTAAATACCGTAGGTTTTTGATATTGTGTTAAAGGAGCCACAGTAAGCTGCTGCAGAAAAGCATAGGCTGTGAATGATGTATTGTTGATCAAGGCCATGAATGTGTCGGGTGATAGCTAAGGTGATAATCAAACTAGCTCCTTCACTCTGGATGGAGATGTGTTTGTTGAGTGCTGTTGGAGCTGTAAGTATCTGGGCAAGTACTCTGAATCCCATAACACTATTCATTTGCCCATTGTGGATTGTGAGAAGAACTTAAGCCAAAAGTTACTGCTCTGGTAGCCATGGTATTTTGTGGCTGCTTCAGTACAAGAGGTGACTTGCTTGTTAGAAAATGTGGTGATGAAAATGTCACTACACATCATGGTAATGCAGTTAGACACTCTCTAGGTAGAGGTGTCAATACCTGGCACTTGATTTTCCTGTGGCATAAATGTTAGCTACTGCTTGGCAATCCAGGCACCACACCAACTGCAGCTGAGAAGAATAATGTCCTTTACCAGCAAATTGGTGACATCAAAGGGGCCTTACCAGCACTTTCAATGAAAGAAATACAAGGACCAGGCAATAGCATCGGCTATTTAACTCTGAGCCCCTCACTTGGCTGGAACATGTCTGGAAACAGGTCCCTGTGTGACCTCAAACTTCAGAGCCAATGGTTTGTGTTTGCCCTGACGTAATGAAAATAATGCAGAAGACTTTCTGTAAACGTCAAGACTCCTTGAGCAAGGGTAAATTGTTATCCTACGATACAGGTGTATCTCTATGGAATACAGGTACCAGACAGATCTAATTTTCAGAAGGAAAAACACAGCATTTCGCAAAAGACTTTAGGTTTTCACTTTTCTTGTTTTGTAGTTTTACACAGAAAAGCCAAGTGCTGACTGTGGTTGGAAAATAAGAATAAACTATGGTTTTTGAAAAATTCGAAAAGAGAAATGCAGGATAAAACTCTTTGGATGAAGTTTGACAGTTGCCTGAAGCTCGTCCTGTGGTCTGTCTGTCATCCATGATTCATAATTATCATTACAATCTTTAATTTGGTTTCAAACCTTGACTGGAAATATCCCACAAGACTCCATGGTGTTTATGGTGTCAGTGGGGCATTTCCAATGCTCTTCACCTGCCCCCAGCTCCTGCCATTACCCCATTGTCACACCATCTTTATCACACATTATCAACTGAAAACCTTGCCCTCTGATAGGCTGATTCTCCCTTCAGTCAAATCTTCTTCCCTCCCTTCTGCAACATGTTACATTATGGCTCTAGTTTATCTTCCCCCATCTCCAGATGCTCACTCCAATGGATGGGTGGTTAACCTTTAACTCCTGAAAATCAAAGACAGGATTTTGAAGGTCCTGATCAATCTTAATGAATAGTAAATCCATTCTGCACCAGAATTCATTGTATGAGTTCAAATGTTCTGTATCAGAATAGCTGAAACTAATGATTGGAAATTCCTAAGAAGGAATTCCCCCAGTTCCTGTTGGACAAGGTTTTAAATGGGGAGCAAAACCAGTAAAATGTACAGTACCATTTCCTAAATGACAGCCCTTGTCTGATCCCATGAGTACAAATTTCCAGAATTGATCTTAAATGATATGAACTTAAGGACATTAAAAAAACACAAAGTAAGCAACAAATCTGTTCCTATCATAGATGATGTTCTCATTCAGCCTGACATACTTAATCACCTCAGGAAAAATGATGCCCCACAAATCTGACCTCTAACTATTGCACTATTGTTTGCTTCATTCACTTGACACCTCTTGTCGAGTTTGATACTGCAGCTTCATTTCCCCTTCAGCCTAACTGGAATACATTAATTAAAATCAGCAACCAATACCAGACATGTCAAAAATCGGCAATCTTTGAATGTATTATTTATATATTAGTGAATAATAAATTTATATATACTTTATATATCTAGATGTGTGATATGAAAATGCAAATTATAAATATAATGCATATTCCTATATTACAATACAGATTACACTTTGAAAATACATTATAAACTCATAGGGATATACAATATGGAAACAGGCTCTGGCCCACCAGGTCTGCACTATCCATCAAGTACCCATTTATATTAATCAACAATAATCACATTTCATCTTCTCTTATTGTTGTTCAGTCGTTTGGTTGAGTCCAACTCTTCGTGACCTCATGGACCATAGGGTCCATAGGGTTTTCATGGCAAGATACGGAAGTAGATTACTGCTGCTGCCCAGGTTGGGACCTGGCTGGGTTTGAACTCAGGACCGTCTGCCTTAAGCCCAGTGCTGATGCCACTACACCACCTTTTCCATTAACTGCCCACCAGATTCTATCACTTACCTACACAATATGGCTAATTTACAACAGTCAAATAATCTACTAACCAACACATCTCTGAGATATGGGAGGAAACACCCCAAAGAAACCCATGTGGTCCCAAAGAGAGCATGCAAGCTCCACTCTGACAGCAACATCAGTCAGAATTGACCCGAGGTCACTTAACCTGTGAGGCATCAGTTCTAGTAGTTTGCCACAGTGCGGGCCCCGTCATTAGCCATTAAGCATACTGCAATATCCTAAAAGAGGTCTGATCTGTCATCAGATATATCCATCTTCACATGAAAGATAAAGAGGCCCTGACCTTTCACCTTGCAGGTGTCTTGTGTTTGCAGGATGAATGCTTTGTATTCCTCACAAATAAAGGACAAAAACATTGGCTGCAGTCTAGTATGCAACTGTGGCAGTGTATTTTCTGCACAAAAAGATGCACTAAATTGTGACCTGCCTAAGCCCTGATGAGAACACTCCCAATCTATCTGTATTTTGTAGTGCAACAATCAAAGGAGGGCATTGGCCATAAAGCACCCCCCCCCCCCATCAGCCAGATAGGAGAGAGATTGCATGGAATGTTCAATAGTTCCATTTAATATCAAAGAAAGGTATGCAATATACATCCTGAAATTCTTGTTCTTTGCAGTCATCCACAGAAACAGAAGAGTGCCTCAAAGAATCAGTGACAGTTAAAATGTTCAAGCCCCAAAGCCTCCTCCCATGCACAAGCAGCAGCAAAGCAACGGCCTTCCCCACCCTCCACACTTCCGCAAAAATGCATCTGCACCCTCCACCCACCAAGCATGCAATAGCAAATGCCTCAATGAAGACCATGATCAGAAGTACAACAAAAAACTAATAGTTTACCCGACAATTCGACATATCACAGGCTTTCTCTCTCTCCTTAATGAAGGGAAAAAGAGATGTTCCCCTTACACAGGGACAGAGGAGACATAACAAAACAACTGGCTGATTTGTGAAGATAAAATCTGTCACGTCGCTTTTTTTTCCTCGAGTTCTCCAACCAGAAAATTGACAACTAATTCTCCTCCACTGACAGAGGGAGAGAGCGCACGAGTCGCTGAGTACTGATCTTTCAACAGCTGATCCGTTACTCCCAAAGTTCCATTTTCCCCTGTGACACTGCAGTCAGCACCACTAGCATAGAATCAGCCCATCTACAGGGCCATGAAACCTCGAAATCCCCGAAGGCGCCCTCGTCTTCTAGGTCGTGTCCTCGGGATTTCGAAAGGCGGCCGGTCATGAGCCCCTGAGCAGGTCTCACGATCGCAAAGAACCGAACTCTGAGTGTAACTCCAGGTCAGGGTCTTCAACAGAACTCCATCCACCTTGAAAAGGAAAAAGAGAGATATTAAAGGTAGAAATTAAGCTGTTTCCGCAGGTGAGCCCGAAGGGGTCACTGTTGAGCACCAATCATAACCCCACCTCATACGAAGAGTGCACTGTGATTCTCTAAGACTGATATTGAAGCACTGCTGAATAAATTACAAACAGCAGAAAGCACCAACATGCAGCTAACTTGTGGCATAAAAGGTATCATAGCTTCACTATCTGATCTTTGCAGCCTGATAGATATTGGTCCTTAATGCTGGTGTATATACACACACACACACCATCCACCATGCCAGACAGTTACTTAGACACAACAACCCACCTCCATCACCTGCTCCTTGATTATTGTCACACCAACTGAGTCCTTTAAACTTACAGCGAAAAAGGCTATCATCCTTTAAGGGAGAAGTTGGCAAGAATAAAGAGGAAATCAAATAAACTGAAAACCTGAAACAAAAGATAAAATGCAGGAAATACTAAAAGATCAGGAAGCATCTGTGGAGGGAGAAGCAGAGTTAATGTTCCAGGTTGACGACCCTTCATCAGTACCTGATCAGAGGTTTGTTCACCCGTTTTATCCTGTGTTGTACAATGTTCGCAATCACAGTCTTTCCAATTCCATGATTATTCTTGGCAACTTTTTCTACAGAAGTAGCTTGCCATTGCCTTCATTTGGGCATTGACCACAGGTACTCACTCCAATTACACAACTACTTGAAAATCATGAAGGAAATCCAGCTCAATGCTATCTATTTCCTCTGCATCTGTTTCCCTATGTTTGCTTTGCATATTTAGTGCAGTAACCTGACTCTCAAAAGAAGTCGTATGATTTTTCTCTGAAGATTATATTCTCAGCTTGTTCCCCCTATCTGAAAGTTAAATAGCAGTGTAAAATCCATGCTTAGAAATCTATTGAAATCCTCTTAATTCAGAGAGATGGAGTGCCCATCTCCACATGGTTTATGTTTGGACGACAGCAGGAGGGATTCTTTCCTTAGTGAAGAGTTTCCTCTGGCTGAGTTGATAGTACTCAATTACTTCTGTGTCAAAAGGCTGTGGGTCAAGAGTTTCTAAGACCTGACCGACATTCCAGTGCATTCTAAGGTAGGGACATGTTTGGCACAATTTTGTGGGCCGAAGGGCCTGTATTGTGCTGTAGGTTTTCCATGTTTCTATGTTAGAACTGAAAGAAATTTGCATTGTTGGAATTGTTGCCCTTCAGACGAGCCTTCCATGAGCGCTCTCGTCTGTTCTCTCAGGTAGACAAAGTAGATTGCCAAACACCACTTTGTTGAACAGTGCAGTTACTTCTGGCATCCTGGCCAGTATTGATCAATCAATATCACCAAAAGAAATTAAGTTTCATTATCACAATGCTAATTATGGAATATAAATGATGCAAATCAATGCTACATCTCCTATATTACAGCAGTAAATACATTTGAGAATGACTTCATTAGCTACAAATTCCTTTGAGAGCTCCAGAATTTGTAAAAGTTGTTATAGAAATGCAGTAATTTTCCCCTGAAGGATGTATGTTTATCAGGAGCTGTCTGTGGAAACCCATACACTGTTGTAAAAATGCTGCTTCTGTCAGTGTAGGAATTCTAATGATTTGTAAGTGACATCACAATTCCTTTCTAACTTTATACTGTTGTGTGCATGTGTATGAATAAGGAGTAGGTGATAATAGAATTCTTAGTGTGCTCTTTTAACATACCATTTGTCACACATAATCTTTTCAGAGAAGGTAATTATACAAGAATAACCTAATTGCTCCTTTGATTAAAAATGTAGCTATCTTGTGATGTTGATTACATAGTCTAGAGTCCATTCTTAATGCTGTCTTTGGGAAATGAAGCAAAGTTGTTAAGGTCACAGGCAAGTTTGAGAATAGTGTTTATCTTCACACTGTGAGGGACATGGGTGGAACTTAAGTTGTACAAGAGATGCGATGGTATATCAGAGTGTCAGAGCAAGAAGGGAAACATACCTTCTGCTCCTGAGAATTCAAAGAATAATCCTTTCACAAACCTGTTCGATTTTGTCAGGATGCCACACTCAGAATACCATTGAAGTGTGTGCTTAGAATTTCCAACTCATGTGTGTTGTATTTCTTCAGTGAAACAATTCCATGATCTTTTTTCCCCAGGAATGTCACTGAGATAGACTGAGCAAGGTTTTCATCATCATTATGAGTAACTGATATAGTAAAGCTTACTGAATTTTTAAAAGCTCATTTATCTATTGCCTTAGGTCTAAACATGGGCAGAAATAGTAATATGCATTAATGTCTTCTAGTTCCGCAGATTTATGTGTGCATGCACCTAGCTTAGTTTTACAAATCAAAGTTCCCACTTTCTGCTTGCTTGTTGTGCTCAGTGCATATGGTGTTCAGCTGCTGCTGCACACTGATCCAAACTTACAGAGAATCTTACACAGAAAATTGTACACAAGCCGGATCCAAATAAAAACTGAATGATCATGGCTGGAGTAACTTAATACTCATTATTGACTTCTGGTGGGTAATATATAATGAGGACCATGCTGCAGCTCAACAAGGATAGAAGTTTGTATGGTCATAATGACACAGAAGGAAGCTATTTGTCCCGTTGAGTCTATGCTAGCTCTCAGGAGAGGTATCCTATTTGTTCCATTTCCACTCCCCTAATTTCCCTGTACACCAGCAACATTCTACCTCACACATGCCCATTAATATTCCTTTGAACATTTTGTGTTAATAACTACACTAAAGATTCACATACAGTAACCAATTAGCCTACCAGCCTATCCTTGGGATGTGGAATGTAAACAGAGCAGCCGGAGGAAATCCAAGCAGTCAAGGGGAGAATGTGGACAAGCAGAAACCTAGGTCCATATCAAAGCAAAGGCGTTGGGATTCTGAGCAAGTAGCATTTCCTGCTGCATCACTATGCTGCCCTGCTAGAGACACCAGTAACACAGCGAGAACCACAACTATTAATGCCTGCTCGAAACACGCAATGCAATAATATATGAAATGTGCAGAAATGAATTTCAGAAGCAGAGCTCATATGCAATTGTTAAAGAACAGCCAAGAGTCCTCTTAAATCAATTGCATTATCCTAGATTCACTACCTCACTATGACCACTTTCACCACTTTGCACTATAATGGACTCATTTTGTTCTGTGTTCTTTCTTTCACAATTTTGTATATTTTATGTTTACTTTGTTTCTGTTTCTTGTGAATGTTTGTGTTCTGATGGTGCTGCAATTATGTTTTTCATTGCACATGTGCACACATATGACAATAAATTTGACTTCAACTTTGAGATAACGTACTGCTCTTATATGACACAGAAAGAGGACATTCTCCATTTTCAGTCTATGCCATTCCCAGGGCAGCAACCTATTAGTCCCATTTCCTCTCTCCTTATGTCTCTGTATACCTGTAGTGACCTCCTTTTGTGTCATTGGAAGTATAAAACAAGAAGAGAGAACTAGTTTGACTTGCCTTTTCAATTTTTTTGCATTTATTAAAGAGGGCAACTGTACCTCAGAACTAATCTGGGAACACTGCTAAAACAAAGCAAGTCAGTAACTTTAGTAGAGAGAAAATCTAGGTTAATATTTCATGCAGTATGTGTATGAAACTGTTATTTTAACTTACTGGCAAGCCCTTTTTTTGGCATCTATGATATTTATGTATTTTAATTCAGATTTACAATTGCAGTTTTGTAATGTAAGTACAGTATATTACTTAAATATGATTACAAGCTGCAGGGTGCTGAGATGATGTGTATTAAAATTAGATACCTAAAGGAAAGTTGAGGTTTATTTTACAAGAAATACGAACCAGAATGAATGAAGTTTTCAGAGTATTTTTTGTAGGAAAGAGACTCTTCATGACAATCTATTTATTACTTTTGTCTTGTCTTTGCTCATTCAGGATTACACAGTGCCAAAAATGGGCAATGAACAACGTGGTCATGGTTTATACAGATAATAACATGCTTTAGATAGTATCACACCTCTTCGCTGGTCAGCAATGTGAGGAATATTAACAGCAGATAAAAATACCCACTTCAATACTTGCTGCAAAACCAATTAAAACTGAAAAAAAGCTGTTTTTATTTCCTTTCTTTCTGTGGATATAATATTGAGTTCTCTTTGCATTTCCCCAGTGTTGGTGACTGGGAAAGGAAGAGCTTATCAGGAAAAGAAATAGACATCCATCTCACTTACATTTTCAATCTGTTACATTTTGACTGCAATCAATTTTTGTTTTGCTTAAAATGCGCAGAGATGCAGCAGCTTTTCTGGCTCCCTATCACACCCAGAGTAACAATCATTTTGTTCTCCTTTACTCATGTGCTGAAGAATGACAATAAACTGAATTCAATCTTGAATCCATGAATCTACATGACTTTAATCACAAAAGGAAACAAGATTTCTCCTTTACGCTTTGGTTTTCATTTTTTTTCTCTTCCTGCACCCTGGTATTTCTATTGCATTGTTCATTGAATTATTTGCTTATGTATGTCTGTTAAAAAACATACAGGAATTACAGATCTTAAAGCAAATGAAAGTAAACAGTAGATTCCACATTATGTTTTCTGATATTAGATTGTGACCTCCCAAAACTGTCACTTGTAAATCAACAGGATTTATAGGATGATACAATAAAGGAGCAAATTCAATCCATTTTGCCTATATGTCCCTTTGAAAGCACTGAAGTTAGCTGTATATCTGTGCCCTACACCTGGACAAGGTTTTACAAGCAATCATCCAGTTCCCTTCTGTAAATATTATTGAATGTGCTGTCACCACAGTTCAATGGTTCAATGGTTCCATTTAATATCAGACAATGTATACAGTATACAACCTGAAATTCTTACTCTTCTCAGACATCCATGAAACAGAAAGAATGAATGACAGAAAAACATTAGAACGCCAATGCCCCATTTCCCTTCCCATGCACAAGCAGCAGCAAAGTATCAGCCCTCCACCCACCTGCCTCACCACCCCATCCCCTGTCATATAAGCAATAGCAAAGCCACCAAAGAGACAATGATCTAGAGTTCATCAAAAAGCCACTGTTCATCTCAACACTTCAACTTCCACAGGCTCTCTCTCTCATAAATGAGGGAGAGAGGTATCACTCCTGTCACAGTGGGAGGGGAGACCAACAGCTCACTGTTTCAATGTTTTCTTTCAAAATCATAACAAGAATCCGCATTAAAACATGAACATTCTCATCTTGGAGGCGCGAGAGATGCTGATGTTGGAATCTGAAGCAATAGACAAATACAATGGATCAAGCAGCATCTATGGGTGGGGGGCTGTCAACATTACAGGTCAAAATCCTGTATAAAGACTGCATCTCATTTCACCTTGTTCTGATTATTTAACTAATTTTCTTAAAATACGCCAAAAAATTTGTAGACACGCCCTGCAGGAAAATCAGCCTGAAATGTTTACTTTTTTATCTTTCATTAGATGCTGCTTGATGTGCTGAGTGATTATGCTTGATCTGCAGTTTCTGTTTTTATTATGGATTACAACCAAATAAAAATCATTGTTGGTTTATAAGTAATTACCATGCTCTTTAAAGAACCTCTGTACAATTTCCCGAGCTTCCTCTGACCAACACTTTTTGCAAACAATCTGCAAAAGATCCAGCTGGTGATTTGACTACTTTTTGAACAGAAACAGATAACAAAAAAAAAAGATGCAAATGCAAGAAATACAAATTGTTGGAATAACTCAGATATTAGGCAGTATCTGAGTAGGGAGCAGATAGCTTCTTGATTTGATTATGAGTATTCTGCATTATGAAAAATCTGTTCCAACTTTTCAGAAAATTCTTTATGCTTTGGATTTACAACTTGGTTGAGGACCAGATTTGCTCTCCCACCATGGATACTGGAAAAGATCCCTAACCTTCTTTCGGCAAATAAATAGATCTATATTTTAAGCCGAAGTGAGGAAAGGATAAAGGAGGAAGTCCATGAACTTGGAACATTTTGTTAACTTTTCACGCAATATTCTCCAAGATAGAAACAGTGGACTTCTCACCTATACATTTTCACCTCAAAAATTAGCTCCATACAATCCATTTTCTCAATGACAAATATGGGAGACCATCAAGCAACTGAATAACTGAAGGAGACTAGTATTTCATGATTTACATTTCAGAGGCTGAACATTTGTTGAGCTGTATCCCAGAAAGTACTATTCTAAACCACTGAGACTGAAAACACCAAAGAATCAAGAAGTGATTTAATACCTTGAAATTTTACATAAGTAATCCAATTAAGGTTAAAACAATTCTTCACGTTGAGGTACCAATGTTTTCTTTCACCGTGGCCTGTCACACACAATAATTATACAGAGGAAAAGAATAAAATGCTGGAACTAAATTCTAAGCAATGTCATAGTACAGGGAGTATCAACGCTGGCTGATAGTCTGTGTTTATGCCATGTACTGTATATAAGGATTTTGTATTGATCCTCAAAAGTGCCACCACAGAAAGCAATTTTTTGGAGGTAAGATGTGACACTGGAGATAGTGGAATTAATCAGTGCTATCAGGCACTACAAAAAGAAATGACAAGGATAGAGAAAGTCTTTAGGTAACACCTGGCCTTTCATGTTATATTTTGGTAAAATTGTCTAAGGGATATTTTTAATAACATAAAGCCTATCAGTTAATTATGCAAAGCAGGGTTACATGATCATAATGTCAAACAGCACAGAAACATGCCCTTTGGCCCATCATTGCTATGCTGACCATCAAATGCCTATCTATACTAACCCCATTTTATCAGCACTTGGTCCATAGCCTACTAGGTATTGGTAACTAAATTACTCCACCAGCCACTTTGTAAAAATGAGAATGCCTGCCTCCATCACCTTCTCAGCAGTATTGTATTGGTATTGGTTTGTTATTATCATATGTACCAAGATAGAGTGGAAAAGTTATCTTGCATACTATTCACACTGATCAAATTATCACAGAGTAAATTGAGCTAGAATAAGATAAAACAATAACAATAACCAAGTGCAGTGCATATAAATGATAAAGTGCAAGATCATAATAAGGTAGATTGTGAGGTGAAGAGTCCATCTTATTGCATAAGAGGTCTGTTCAAGAGTCTGTTAACAGTGGGATAGAAGCTTTCCTAAGTCTGCTAGTACACGCTTTCAGGCATTTGTATCCTCTGCCCGATGGGAGAGGGGAGGGGAGAAGGTCCAGGGTGGGTGGGGTCTTTTACTATGCTGGCTGCTTTACTGGAAGAATGACAATTATGGACAAAATCTATAGAGAGGAGATTGATTCTTTTGACATGCTGAGCTGAGGCTACAAGTCTCTGCAGTTTCCTGCAGTCAGTCACGTGGAGGGCAGTTGCCGTACCAAGCCATTATGCATCCAGACAGAATACTTTCTGTGGTGCATCAGTAAAATTTAGCAAGAGTTGACTGGGATATGCTATATTTCTTTAGCCTCCTGAGAAAGCAGAGGTGTTGGTGAGCTTCCTTGGCCATGATATCAGCATGTTTGGACCTGGACAGGCTATCGGTCATGTTCACACCACATGAAGTTCTCAGTCATCTCAAACTGATCACTGTTGATGTGGACAGGAGCATGTGAGGTCACATGACCAGCTTTTCTGAAGTCAATGATCAGCTCTTTTGGTACGTTGACATTGAGGAAAGGCTATTGTCATGACAACATGCCACTACTCCCTATCTCCTTCCTGACCCCTTGTTATTTGAGATGTGGCCCACTCTGCAAACTTGTAGATAGAGTTAGAGCAGAATCTGGCCAGACAGCCATGAGTGTACAGGGAGTAGGGGGCTAAGGGCACAACATTCTAGAGCACCGCTGTTCAGGACAATCATGTTCCAGATTATGACCACCCCCTGTCTCAATATCTTAGAGGCATTGTGAACACAAGGCATGGAAACATGCCCTTCGGCCCAAATCATCCATGCCAACTATGTTGCCCAGTGAGCGAGTCACATCTGCCCATCTTTGGCCAATAGCCCTCTAAACCTCTCCTACCCATGTACTCCTCCAGGTGTTTTTTTTATACGTTGCTAATACGCCCACTTCAAATATTATTACATCAACTCATTCCAAATACACACCACCCTTTGCAAAAAGGAGATGCCCTGAGGAAATTTCTTCCTCAAATTCCTTCTTTTAAATCTTCAACAGGAACTCATTTGCTTTAGTTTCATATACCTCTGCCATGGAAAAAGTCTTTGTACTATTTATCTGTTCTACACCTCTCATTCTTATATAGTATTACTAATACATTCATTAGAAATAACAGGGATATGAAATAGGTATTAACAACTTTAACATGCAACACTATTCACTTTTTTATGTGCTTGGTCGGTGTTTCCTACTGCACCTTTCTTGGTGGCGTGACTCTGAGATTGATAAATTTGTGTCAGTACATTCGGATATATCTCAAGATGCTGAAGCTGGTCAACAGTTCGCTGATTTTAATGAGAACTGTTGCAGAATCTAAAGGAATAGAAAAGCAATAAATGCGAGGCCAACAGGTCAGTTAACGAAAACTCTCAAACTGAAAGCTGAATGCCAACATTGCGGCTGGAAGCAGTAACTAAATACTAATGAATACCACTCCTTTACAGTGTCAGTTGAAACGGCAGTCATCCTTCCTGGACAAGAACAAGGATAAGCAGGGAGTGTAAATGTTGCCGTGCTTTTCATCAAGTCTCGACAAGACTAGAATGAAAAGAAAGAAGATAAATACCATCATAAGATTTCTGGGAGAGGCTAGCAGGCTTTCTTTGGATCTCTTTCAAGGATCTCTTTGTATTTAGCAGCATTCATCTTCCCATCAATCCTAACCAGATTTGAAGCCGCTGCTACTTTACAGTAGGGAAGGTGTTACCTGGTTGATGTGCAGTATTAGATTTACGCCACATGTACTGCTTAGTGTTGAGGTCAAAAAGATCCACTTTACTCTCATCCAACCACAAGACCTTCTTCCACATCCTTATAGTGTTGTAGCATGGATGAAATTACCAGAGAGACAGAGTCACTGGTAGATACAAAGCAGCTTCTTTATTCAACACAACAAGGTACAGCAGGCATCTTACGGACAGAGATGCTTTCCGCAGAAAGGTCTGCTAGCTCAATGTGGACTCGATATTTATATGCTAAACACAAAGGCAATCGCTACTTAAAAAGTTATAGACAATGCACAGACAATGCTTCCTTTTGAAGCTACATACAAAATATCACACCATCCTTTCCTTCCGACGCCAACATGTCTGGGTTGGTATCCACAGCATTTAGAAATGTAAGTTAAGTCTACGATACATTTATTTGGCATTTCCCGTGCTAACGTAGAAGACAATTAATATTTATAATGTATAGATAATACTGTCTTCGAAACTACAGCATCAGGTCAAAATACGGCGCCAGAAGCATCTGGTATTCACACCCTTTTAGGAAGCACATTGTCAAACAGTTAAAATAGAAGTCGGTGGCCAAAGTCATTTAAGTATAAACAAATCATCTACCAAAAAAACTCACTCTAACAATAGTATCTTCTAAACTATGCTTTCCAAAGTCTTTACTGCCAAGGATATGCTTTTTTTCAGTCAAGGCTTCTTCCTTGCCACTCTTCCATAAATACCCATTTTGTGCAAAGCCTCAAGGATAGTGGAGCCATGAACTTCATCTCCAGTTGCAGCCATTGACTTCTGTATCTCACTCAGAGTGACTGTTGTCAACACAGTAGCCTCTCTTACAAGTGCCATTCTTCTCTGGCGACCAGGTTTAGAGGGGCAGTCTGACCTAAGCAGTGTGGGTGTGGTTTAATATTTTTTACACTTTTTCACGATGGACTGCACTGAGCTACAAGCTATGTTCAATGCCTTTGAGATGGACTTGTACCCTTCCCCAGATCAGTGCTTCTCTATTATCATTTCCCTGACTTGCCTTGAATGTTCTTTTGTCTTCATTTTGGTTTTGTCTGTTGAAAATCTACCATACTGTTAGACATTACAGAGAGAGGGGCTATTTATTCTTATGAATTCAATGAAAGCAGGTCATCCTCCAATTTTGTACATCAACAAATTGGGTGAGTTGATAAGGCAATACAGCACATTGCACCTGAGGAAAGTTAGTGTAGCAACTACAAATAGGATGAATACTTTTTCAAGGCACTGTAGATCATTGTCCAAATATTACACAATCTGTGGCAATGGAAAGCACTTTTTATTTCACTCTGTTGAATGTGTCAGCACATCCATTAGTATGGTCACAAAAATGGCAAATTTCAATGGACTACACAATGGCGAAACTGGAACTCTATGAATTGATTATTCTGCCTGCTTGGGAGAAGGTATCTCCTTCTAGGTGTTTCTTTTGTTGCAGGGGAGTGTTGCCATGGGGACCAGCACAGCTAATGCCTTTTGCCAGAAGTACATAAAGAGTCATTTTTGGCTGGATGAACGTGCCATAACACATACGAAAATCTAATATGTCCATTTAACCCAGCTATAGTTAAAAGGCCACAGTCTCTGACAAAATACCTGCAGTATTTACTTTATAAAGCCCTTTTCTAATGGAAGATTTTTTAAAAAGAGGAATTTACTTTCCTGTGAAGTTTCCTTTGATATCACAGAGCTCCAAATTCAAGTACATTTGAATAAAATGACCTGGAGAGGGGTTTCCCATGTAAATAATTCATCCACAAGGCAAAATTATAATTCCTTTCCAAAGTATAAGAAGGAAATCTTGGGGGTTTTCAAAACGCAGGAAAACTGGGAAAATAAGGTTGGTACTGGATCTCAAGAGAGCGAATATGTACAATGCCTAAGGGATGGCTTTGTAGAGCAGCTTGTGGTTGAGCTCAGTAGGGAAAAGGCAATTCTGAATTGGGTGTTGTGTAAGGAACCAGGTTTGATTAGGGAACTTAAGGTAATGAGAGGCATGATAGAGGAGCTGGCCAAAGTTGATCAGAAGGGGACACAAGCAAGGATGATGTCAGAACAACAATGGCTAGAGCTTCTGAGAACAATTTGTTGGGCACAGGATAGATACATCCCAAAGAAGAAGTATTCTAAAGGGAGGATGAGGCACCATGGCTAACAAGGGAAGTCAATGACAGTATAAAAGCAAAAGAGAGGGTATATAAGATAGCAAAAATACAGTGGGAAGTTAGAGGATTAGGAAGCTTTTAAAAACCAACAGAAGGCAACTAAAAAAGCAATAAGGAGAGAAAAGATGAACTATGAAGGTAAGCTAGCCAATAATATAAGAGGATACCAAAAATTGTATTTATTTATTTGTTTGTTTGTTTATTTAATAATACAGCGTAGAGTAGACCTTTCGAGCTACATTGCCCCAACAACCCCACAAACCCAATTAACCCTAACCTAATCATGGAGAATTTACAATGACCAATTACCCTTCCCAGTACTTTGGAATGTGGGAGGAAACTGGAGAACTTGGGGAAAACCCATGCATTCCATGGGGAGGGCATACAGAGATTCCTAATGGAACTGAACTGCAATTGAACTCCAAATTCTGGAACACCACAAGTTATAATCACGTTGCACTCACCATGACACTACCATAGTGCCCATTTTTCATATCAATAAAGAGTAAAAGTGTTGTGAGAGTGAATAATGGACTGCTGAAAAATGATGCTGGAGGGGTCGTCATGGGGCACAAAGAAATGGCAGACAAACTTAAGATGTATTTTGCGTCAGCCTTCACTGTGGAAGACACCAGCAGCATGCCAGAAATTCAAGAGTGTCAGGTGGCAGACATGAGTGTAGTTGCAATTGCTAAGGAGGAAGTGTTTGGGATGCTGAAAGCTCTGAAGGCAGCTGAATCATCTGGACCAGATGGACTACACCTCAGGGTTCTGAAGGAGGTAGCTGAAGGAACTGTGGAGGCATTAGTAAGAATCACTAGATTCTGGAATGGTTCAGGAGGACTGGAAAATTGCAAATGTTACTGCACTCTTCAAGAAGGGAGTGAGGCAAAAGAAAGGAAACTATAGGCCAGTTATCCTGACCAGTGGTTGGGAAGATGTTGGAGATGATTATTAAGGATGATGTTTCAGGGTACTTGGAGGCACATGATAAAATTAGGCCAAAGTCAGCAACGTTTCCTTAAGGGGAAATCTTGCCTAACAACTCTGTTGGAATTCTTTGAGGAAATAACAGGCAGGATAGACCAAGGAGAGTCGGTGGCTATTGTTTACTTGGTTTTACAGTAGCCTTTTGACAAGGTGCTGCACATGAGGCTGCTAAACAGGATAAGAGTGTGGGGTATTACAGGTGAGATTCTAGCATGGGAGATTGGCTGACTGGTGTGAGGCAAAGAGTAGGAATAAAGGGAGCCTTTTCTGGTTGGCTGTCAGTGATTAGTGTTGTTCCACAGGGGTTGGTATTGGGACCTGTACTTATCACATTCGATGTCAATGATTTGGATGATGGAATTGATGGCTTCGTAGCCAAGCTTGCAGGGGATACAAAGATAGGCAGAGGGGCAAGTAGTATTGAGGAAGCAGGGAGCTTAGGAGAATGGCAAAGAAATAGCAGATAGAATATAGTGTAAAGAAGTGTATGGTCATGTACTTTGGTTAAAGGATTAAAAACTTAGTCTATTTTCTAAATGGGGAGAACATTTAGAAATCAAAGGTGCAAAGGGACTTAGGAGTTTTTGTGCAGGATTCCATAAAAGTTAACTTGCGGATAGAGTCAGTGGTAAGGAAGACAAATGCAATGTTAGCATTTATTTTGAGAGGACGAGAATATAAGATCAAGGATGTAATGCTGAGGCTTTAAAGGGCATTGGTCACACCACACTTGGAGTATTGCGAGCAGTTTTGGGACCCCTTATCTAAGAAAGAATGTGCTGGCATTGGAGAGGGTTCAGAGGGGGTTCACAAGAATGATTCTGAGAATGAAAGGGTTAATATATGAGGAGCATTTGATGATTCCAGGCCTGTAGTTACTTGAGTTGAGAATAATGAAGGGATATCACATTGAAACATATTGAATCTTGAAGGGCCTATATAGAGTGGATGCCGGGGTGGGAGTGGATGTTTCCTATAGTGAGGGAGTTTAGGACGGGATGGCACAACCTCAGAATAGAAGGTCATCCCTTTAGAACAGAGATGAGAAGGAATGTCTGGATGTCTTTAGCCAGGGGATGGTGATCTGTGGAATTCATTGCCACAGGTGTCTGTGGAGGCCAAGGAATTTTGTATATTTAAAGCAGAGGTTCTTGATTAGTAAGGGCATCAAAGGTTATGGGGAGAAGATAGGAGAATGGGGTTGAGAGGGATAAAAGTCAACCATGATGGAATGGTGCAGCAGACTCAATAGGCTGAATGGCCTAACTCTGCTCCTATGACTTATGGCCTTATGGAATTCTTACCATTAGGACGGAACAGGTCAGAAGTTTAGGTAGAGGGCATTGTTTTTTTTCTGTGAGGTCTTCAGAGAATGGGGATGTTGATCTTCAGGAACTGAGTAACAATGTGGTATGGCTTAGTTGTGTCATCCTCAAGGATTCTCTGTTCAGTTTCAGTCAAGTCAGCTGAGGAGTTCAGTTGGAAGAGGGGGAGTCTGAGCTTAGGCAATGTGGGAGCTCTCTAAAGTCCTTCAAAGGGTTGTTTATTTTTTTTATTTGCTTTTGCTTTGTAGTGATTAGCTTAGCCTTTGGGGAAGTAGGGAGAAGGAGTTGGTAGAATTCCATTTGGGAATTTCCATACTCAGAGACAGTAAGAATGTGGAATATGTTCACAGAGAGAGAAAGAAAGAGAGACATAGAGAGACAGACAAATTGACAAACAGAGATAGAGTCGAAGAGAGCTGTGAGTATTAAGGTGCTTTTAAGGAGGGGAAATATGATTTACACTAATAGATTTGTATGAAAAAAGAAACTTCATATTGAGTATAAATACCAACTGTGACTGGGCTAACGAGTCTTTTGCTTTACTGCAAATCCTATGTAACCTCTGCACTTTAGTGGAAACATTATACTTAGGGAGTAAGTGGCTTGGTGTCTGTAGTAATTTGTGTCTGTCAACTTGTGATGGTTCAAGACTGATATGGAATTTCAGTTAGTCCAATTGGAATACGTCCCGTGTACATTTTCAGTCAATGTTTAAGGCTGGAACGTTTTCCCTTCCCCACACTGCAGGAGCATCTCCTTGCAACTGTCCTCATTCTACGGTAGCGGGAATAAATTAAAGCACTCCTTGTGTAAGTAAAAGTTGTCGATGGGCCCTCACCACAGCAAGCTCACATTTAGCAGATCACATGCTCCTTGACAAAAGGGCTTCACTGCACTTCATTTAGACATATATTTTAACCCAACAGTAACTTGTAACAATGCCTTGAACATAATGAAATTTCCGAGCACATTTCATAGGAAAGAAATATTAACCTATTAGAGGAAGAGGATGAGGCAGGTACAGCAATAACATCTAAGAGACAGTTGGACAGGAAATATTTAGTGGGATATGTACTAAACATGGGCAAATGCCACTAGTTCAGTGAACACCTTAGTTGGCATGGATGAGCACTCTATGATCTATGTACAACTCTAAGTAAAACAAAAGGTGACATTGATTCAAATAAGAAATAAGCTCCGGAAAGAGCAGATATATGATGCAGATTGATTGCAGGTGGAAAATAACAAAGGCTCAGGTTAAATAAAATGGTTACCTTTGTCTTTATCATGCTATCATTTCCATTGGGGACAAACACTCAGCTTAAGGACAGAAGATTAAACCTTGGTCATAAATCGTGAGTCACAGAGTCATGATACCCACCTGGAGGCCATTGGGTCCACTGTGTTGTTGCCAGATTTTGAAAGAGCTCCCAGTTAGCTCTATCCTCAGCACTCATCAAACCCACCACAGCAAAAACACTAACAATAGTTCATTGCCTAGAAACTCTGTTTCTCACTTGTCAGATGCTGCCTGACCTGGTGAGTATTTCCATCATTCTCTGTTTCTGTACAAATTGATATGTTTTGTAATTCTTAAGTAAACAAAGACCATTTCTCAGATACTGCATAATCCTTTCACAATCGAACTAAATTAGCCTTGACCTATTGCAAGCAAAATATTCACCTGTTTGAGCAGGCATTTGTTTTATCTTAGGGAAAAGGTGTTGAAGCCAACCTATCTGTTGCTGCAGGAAAGTTGTTGCTCCCAAACTAACTCCAAATCATCCTTTGCTCTTAGCCAGGCAACAGATGATCCATTTGACCCCTTTCCAAGATTGGCCAGGAGGGCTGCCATTCAGATGGGCTACTGTGCCTCTTCACAAATTAACAAAATCATCTAGTTTTAATGAGCAATGGCTCAGAGAAAAGAAGTTAAGTCAGCATAATCACCCAGTCTCTTATCTGGCATGAGTTAATGATTCTCGCTGTCTCTGAAGAGCATGATACAGTGCTAGCTCTACTTCACACACACACTTCCAGATCCTCACACACATCTTACAAGCTTCCTTACAAGCTCAGAAATTCTTTAAACTAAATCTGATTTTAAAGCAAAATTTTAATATTTATCACAAGCCTGTTCCATCTTTGTTGAAGTAGAATCTCTCAGTGGCAATAGCATCAAGTCTGTGACGGAAATGGTGATAAACAGAGGAGATAGCAATCAGGAATATTTAGACAGGCTTGAGCTCTTTTCGCTACCAAATGGAGGTTGAAAATAACCAAGTGAAATTTTCTTTTAATTTTGATGGGTTCTAATAAGATGGAAAAGGGAATATTCCTTCATCCACCGGATCAGAGCGGTGATTATTTTAATAAGTTTCAAGTGGTTTCTATGATTTGAAGGTGAAACTTTTTCACATTGGTACATTGGTGTCTTTAAGCGTAAGACAGAAAAAAAAGTAATACAGAAAGAGAAATCGAAGGCTGTGCTGATTAAGATGAAGTAGGGAGAGAAGAGAACCTTGGGGAGCTTAAGCATAGACAGAGTCTGACCAGGTTAAATGACCTGTCTCCATCTGAAGTTCCCGATTAAATCCTCTTGTGGAAAACATCAACCTCAAATTCCAAACTTGCAACTTTATGTCCAGAACCAGTCCGGCTTTAGTGAAATGACAGTCACTCCTTAATACCTCAAGTTATGTGTAACAAAGCAATAATATACACATTAAAACATGAATAATTCAATAAAATAAATAATACTTAGGTTTACCCTTTCCCACCTAATCTGCAACGATGGGCATCTGCATTTAAATTAATGGCATCACTACTCCAACATCAGCTCTCACTGATGTGGGACAGCAGAGGTGCATTTGTCCATGTAATGTGGGACTCTTCCACTAAACACCAGCAGTGACCCTGAGTGACAAATGGCTACATGTAAATCGGAGATAGACATGCATGGGAGCAGTTGCAAAGCAGTCGTTCCCTTTGGAAATGCTGGGCACTGCTGCTCCATTTGCCATAATGATTGTTTAAAGGGAATTGGACAATAATTTGAAATAGACAGCTTCAAAGGCCAATACATGTCTTTCAAAGGTGGACAAGGGTGAGAATGGCTGTTACCACTGTCCGTAGATAACTTCAGTTCTATATTTATAATAGAGCACTTAAGAACAGATTTAGTGCACAGAGTGAAACTTTTTCCTTTCCCAATCAGTGGCATATTTCATAAAGATTTTTTATTAAAACAGAACTACCTGTCACTCTCAGAGGACTACGCAGAATCTTAGTAATGCTGACAGAGATGTTAAAAGTGATCTATTTTTGAGCAGGATCAGTTGTGTATAATAGAGGATGAGTTTGATTGTGCTTCATCTATCACCCCAAATGAGATGGATAAAAATGAAGCCATTAAATCTAGTGGAAGAGTCAAGTGCTCATATAGTAAGTAGCACTGCTCCAGCATGCTCCCTAGTACACTTGCTTTTTGGTTATATATCTACAATTGTGTGTTCATTACAAAATGCTACAGCTTTCCTTTAGACATCAAACGACCATGGAAAAAGTCAACATGCATTTGAGTAATGTGATCCATTGAACAGTCACATCCCATCTGTGTTACATATGGACTACAGGCAGGAGGCCCAAGCAAGTAGCATTGGGCTAGCTAGTGAGAGAGAAGAAAACGTCCCAGGCTTCTGAAGTAATTGTCCTGAAGAAACTGCACTGCTGAATGGTGGGGTTACTGAAATGATGACTCCAGAGAAAGGGATTTTATGAGTTTGAAAATGTAAACATGAGGAATTCTGCAGATACTGGAAATTCAAGCATTGCCCATCCTCTGGGTTTTTTCCCCCTCCCCCTTTTCCTTCTCCCTGGGCCTCCTGTCCCATGATCCTCTCATATCCCTTTTGCCAATCACCTGTCCAGCTCTTGGCCCCATCCCTCCCCCTCCTGTCTTCTATCATTTTGGATCACCCCTCCCCCTCCCACTTTCAAATCTCTTACTCACTCTTCCTTCAGTTAGTCCTGACGAAGGGTCTCGGCCTGAAACGTCGACTGTACCTCTTCCTAGAGATGCTGCCTGGCCTGCTGCATTCACCAGCAACTTTGATGTTTTATGAGTTTGTGCTGTAGTCACTAGCTCTTACCTGCTGTAGTGCATATAAAAGGGGAAATCCCAGGTCTCATTTTCACTCAATGATTTAACTGACAATAATTTTCCTAAATGCACTCCCAGATGCTGAGCTTCCTGGTCTGGAATATGCATTTATTGCATCACTTTTTTTTTTCCATCCATTACGTTAACAGCAGCTCTGGTCAAAAGCTCAGAATGTCCTTCAAATGATTGCGATATTCCATACATGGTTCTTTGTTAGACCTTCAACCAGACAACAAAATGGTACAAAGTGTATTTACATAATGCTTTTCACAGTCCTTTCAGGATACCCCAAGGCATGTTGAAATTTTTGAAATAATCTTTTTTTTTCGTGTAGTATGCTGTTGTAATGTCCTAAACAGCACATTCATTTTGTGCACAGCAAATCTCTTTGATCAGTAATATGACAAAAGGCAGATTATCTGTTAATGTAATGTTGAATAAACATTACATTATCAGACAGCTAGGGCCAACCAAATAGCCAGGAGGTAACTCACCTTTCTTCTGTGATACTGTGCCATGAGAACATGAAGTCAAATTCTTCTTATTGTGATTTGCAGAAGTACATTGAATGACGGGTCTAATGAGAAACCTGCTTGCAGCAGCATCACAGGCAGATAGGTTCAAACTACACACAGAGCATAAATTATACATAAATTATGCAAGACTAATCTGCCAAGAAATTTGTGTGCATTAATGTTTGTGAATGTATTTTAATTTGGAGCAAAGTTTTCAAAAACTGGCAAAAAGTCTCATTGATTATTACAAGAACTCCTACATCTACTATCTACTTCTGAATTTGTATACTGAGGAAATTTGACAGTTTTGTCTCCAAAGGTGTGGTTCTGTGCATCAAATAAATATGTTGGTCTTGGATAAATCTCTGTTATTAACAATTAAAAGGCCCCATTTTAGTAAAGGCTGGACTCTTTAAGAGTAGCAATAGCCACAAGTAAGACTTTTTTTAGGTTCTTTTTTTTTTAATCACTCTAGGGATCTGGACATAGACTAAACCAGCATTTAATTGCCCATTACTCTTGAAAAGGTGATGGAGGGCTTGAACCAGTTCAGTCCTTGAGGTGTGTGGATACCTACTATTGTAAAGAGGAAGTTCCAGGATTTTGATTTTCCCAGTGATAGTGAAAGAACCATGATATACTTCCAAGTCAGGATGGTGCGTCACTTGGGAAGCAATTTCCAGGTGGTGTGAACAGGGAGTCTACGAAGCCAACTATTATGGCCAGGATGGTGTTAAGCTTCTTGAATATTGTTGAAGCTTCACTCATCCAGGCAAGTGCAGTGCATTTCATTACACTCCTGACTTCAGTCTTGTACATAATAGAAAGGCTACTCCAATTGACTCCCTAAGGCAATCCTATGTTGAGTTCAATGCTGACTGGCACCTCCTGCAACACTGCTGCTGCCAAATTGTTTTGGTCTCTGTGATTGCTTTGGGTTCATCAGATGTGTGGAGAGGGGGAACTTGCTACATGAGCAACAGCTTGCTCTCTATATTGTACTGGCCAGGCTTGCGTATCATAGACACAACGTCCACGGTCGACCCTGGCCAACGGAGGCCTCATCACCAATTGTGTATATGGCTACTCTGGTTCAGTTTCTTGTCAATGGTAACCATGCCAGGAGACTGATAGTGGAGGACTCAGTGAAGGTGATGCCAATGGATGTCAAGGGTGACAGCTCAATTTTTTCTTGTCGGGTGTCATCATCGCCAAGCACTTGGGTGGTGTAAATGTTGCTGTCCATCTATCGGTCTAGAACTAGATATTGTCCCAGTCTTGCTTCATTATCTAAAAACTCATAAATGGCACCGAACATTGTGCAAGCATCAGCAGGCATCCCTACTTCTTACCTTATTATTAAAGGAAGAATATTGATGAAGCAGTTGCAGATGCTTGGCCCTAGGATGTTACCCTGAGGAACTCCAGCAATGATGTCCTGTGGCTGAGATGTTTGCCATATTACCATTACCATCTTCCTTCGCACTAGGTATGGTCCCCACCCCAATTCCCATTGACTTCAGTTTCACCAGGGCTCTTTGATACTACATTGCACTCACTTCCCCTCTGGAGTTCAGTTCTTTTGATCATGTTTTGCCATCTCTGTAATGAGTTCAGAAGCTGAGTGACTCTGGCAAAACCCAAATCTTTGCCCAAAAATTGTTTGCACCATGACGCGCTGCAGATGCAAGTTGGCATCAGTAATTAGTGCAACAGCAATGCATGTTGTTAATTCAACTTCACTCAACAATGAAGAAATAATCAGAAACACCCTGAAGCAAAGGTATTGAATACAGGAGTTGGGATGTTATGATGAAGTTGTATAAGATGTTGGTGAGGCTTAATTTGGAGTATTGTGTGCAGTTCTTCTGGCCACCTACCTACAATACATGAAAGATGTCAATAAGACTGACAGGGTGCAAAGAAAATTTACAAGGATGTTGCCAGGATTTGAGGATCCTAGTTATAAAGAAAGGTTGAATTAAGTTAGGACTTTATTTCCTAGACTGCTGGAGAATGAGGGGAGGTTTGATTGAGGTACGTACAATTATGAAGGGTATAGATAGGGTAAATGCAAGCAGGCTTTTTTCACTGAGGTTGGGTGAGACTACTACCAGAGGTCATGGGCTAAGGGTGAAAGGTGAAATGTTTAAGGAGAACATGAGGGGGAAACCTCTTCACTCAGAGGGTGGTGGGAGTGTGAATGAGCTGCCAGCACAAGTGGAGGATGCGGGTTCAATTTCAACATTTAAGAGATATTTAGATAGGCACATGAATGGGAGGGGTACGGAGGGCTACGGTCTGGGTGCAGGTCAATGGAACTAGGCAAATTAATAGTTCAGTATAGACTAGATGTGACAAAGGGCTATCTGCTGTGCTGCAGTGTTCTATGACTCTATGACTCTAACCAAGAACAGAACCAGAAAAGGAAGAAATAACAAAAGAGGGATAGAAAATATGAGAAAATAAAACAGACTCAACATTAAGTTAAAATAAATTTTTTCACAATGATTTTCGTCAACTGTGACTGCACCATTCCATGGTCCCCTTTGTGGCTACTGAGTTGGGGGTTGTATTCCACTAACAAACATCAATTTTTTTTTTAACAAGGGTTCCTAGTTACATTTCTTTGGTAAATTGAATGGGAAATTAATATGCATCTGCAGGAAATTCTTACAAATTTGAGGGAGGGTAGTGGTGAGATGTAGTTCGTGCTTAAAAGAAAGTTGTGTATATCAATCAGCAGCTTTGCCAGTTTGGAGCTGGAATATTCACACTGTAGCTCTGGATCCCAATATTCAACATGCTCAATCCTGATCTTTTTTTTGACCTGATGTCCATCATTAAGTCTTTGAAACTTTTGTCACTGGATAACATTCAGAGTAGGAATTATGCCCCCCCCCATCCCCATAGCTTACATCATTATGACTATTGTCATAACTGTTACAGTTTGATAGTCTATAATAGCTGAAAAATCTATGCACTAGTTCAGCATTTAGTTCTGGCCTCTTAATGAATGGCTCAGTCAGGGCCTTCTGTTAACCAGCCAATTAACACTGAATTAAACCCAAACCAGCAAATGAATTATGTTTTACTCTCACAATTTCTCTGCAATTTTCTAACGTGTTCAGTTAGCATAGAAATCACCAGTGCTGATAATATCCATCCTTCAGTGAACTGCCTGAAGTTGCTGATTTCCCATATCACTAGTTCCTGCCCCAGGTGGCTGAAATAGGGAATGTCTTTCTATTGTGAGCCAGATTAAAACAGGTGAGTTTTAAATTTTAACGCATTTGCGGTACCGTTGTCCTATCAGTTATGTCTTAATTAACCTGTTTCTAGTCCATAAAATTAACCGTACAGTCAGTTTTTTCATATTTACCAACAACTTTGCACTTACATGGTGCCTGTAGCATAATGAAACATTCCAGGCCACTAACTGACAGCACTTTGAATTGCATGTTTATCATGCCTATTAATTCACTTTATTAATCAGGTGTGTTTTCCATATTCTTTATGATTATAATTTCCCCGTTGCCACTGTGTGTGTGTGTGTGATAAATTATATTCATGACATTGTAAATGTGTGTGTGTCTGCATATGTTGATCAAGCATATACACATAAAGAAAAATTGGACAGATTGCTTTATTTAATGTTTCCTCAATGACAAATTTTGTAATTGATACTTTCCAATACTTTTTCAAAAGCATTTCAAATTATATGTAACTCATAAACAAAATTTCCTGATGTGTGTGTAATTGTAAGCACTTCCAATCTACAGCACTTTGGAATGAATTCAGCTCACTTGGAGGGAAGAGTTCCTCTGTGTGTATCTTGCAGTGTTATGATAAATCTTTGTTTTTAATAAACACCCACAGTGCACAGAGGAAACTCTCCCTGGCAGCAAAGTGCAGTTACTGGTCAGTTCTACTGAAGAAGCAGAAACTATGTGCTCTAATTATGCTGCAGTATCACCCAGAGTTAATTTAGACAAAATTTGGCTGGTCTGAGAGATGGAGAAAGGGATTCTCCTCCAAGTATTAGTTTTAACTCACCATATAACTGTAGACCAGTGCGAAGTGGAAAGGTTCTCAGTTGGCTCACTGAAGGTAATTTATTTCATTGTGTGTGGTGAAAGAGGCAGCCTTAATTGCTATTATTTGAGCACTAGCAGGCAAACTCCTGAATATCATTAAATGGGATTGAGGCACATATTTTAAATGAACCAACTGCTACTTTGAGTTCCTTAATTGATCTATCTGCCTACATCACATAGTAAAATACATATAGACAAGATTCTTTTGAAACATTGCAAGGTAATATTTTGAAAGTCAGCCTTATTTAATTCAGTGGTATTAAGTATCCTCTTTGTCTACAGTGACATCGAAGTCAGACATGAAAGCATAGTGTTTAGCTAATCAGTACAGTACACTTTACTCCAACTAATTGACTGAAGTGTTTTATAGTTAAAAGAGTTAGAAATGAATAGAGATGGACCTTGAATTTGATTTTTATCATAACTAGTCCAATTTATGCAGTTATGCTGACAGCAGCTATAATGCATGATTTAGTGAGATGTCATGTATCTGACATTATTTCACACTAACAGCTCATTGTTCTCTGAATCTTGCATGCAGCATGATATACCTAAGGTATACAGGTTACTTCACACAGTAATTGTGAAAATGTAATATTCAAGCACACTCTTTACTCTTTATTTTACCGAGAATTGTGAAACATTAACATTTAAGAATGAGATTGTCCTAATGGTAATCTACTAAATTAACATATTATTGCTGCATTGTTTTGGGGTTGGAATTTACAGTAGAGTGTGCCTTGCAGTTCAACTTTGTTCTGTCGTATCAGAGATTCATGATTCAGATTAATTAATGTTGCCAAAAAAGGCTATTTGGTTCATTTATTCCCTGCTGGCCCAACAAAAACTATTTATATTATCCCACTTGAAAGCTTTTGGACTATAGTCTAGTAGATTCCGAGGCTTCATGTACATATCCAAGTACTTTTGCTGTGAGATTCTGTCCCCAGTAAACCGTAGTCAGTGAGCAACAGACCCCGACTCGATTTCGTTGGCAAAGAACCTTTCCTCAATTATTTTTTGCTTTAAATCTTTCCCTCCAAGTTAATGACCTCTCTTGGAAACTGGTTCACTCTGTTTAGGTCTCTCTTAATTTTATATACATTGATTATATTTCCTCTCAGATTTTTCCTTGGAATCAAAACAAACCCAACTCAAACAGTATCTTCTCATGGCTGAACCTCTTCCTGGGAATGTCACTCATGAAACCACTTGTAAAATTATAACCAAGGTTGAGCATAGTACCTCAGCTATGGCTTTAATAATGTTTCATATGTTCTAGTATGATTTCCCTGCCCTATGCTTGTGCCAATAAAAGCAACTATCCTGTATGCCTTAGTACCATTACCTGTTTTCAGGCATCCATGGAAGCACAAAGAGCAGAATCAAATATCGCTGTGATGATTGTACGCTCTAGTATCAATTGTTTGGCGACAATAAAGTATAAAGTAAAGTATACATGCCCTACAATTAATTGTATATTCCTTTAATTTATTGGACCTCACTGAATGAATTCTCCTAGTTAGCCCAATTAAAATCCATTTGCCACTTTTCTGTCCAGCTGATGATTCCTGGCTTGATACCTAAACATAAGACAAGAATATCTAAGTGGGCTATCATTGGCTTTTTCAGTAAACACTTCAAATATCTGGGGCAGTTCTTCTCCCAGTTTCCTTTGGCTTTCCCATCTGGCTTACATGATACAGATAAAGTCAAGAATTCAACAATGGGAAGAAAGTGAGTGGAAGATACTCCCACTTGATGGGAATCCTGATGAAGAGACTTGTGTTGTGTCTGTGCACAACTACATATCAATTAAATAAAAGCACACACACGGGAGATGGCTTTAACCGGTGTATTCACATTGCAGTGAGAGAGAGAGAAAGAGAACAATATACATGCATAGACAACTGCACATGTGCAGACAACAGATCAATATGTAGTGCTGGGTGGGGGGGGGGGGGGATTCATTGCTCGAAAAGAAATAGATCCATACATTATATTTCCTCTTCCTTTAGATTAATGCAGCGTCATAGATAGAATGATACATCTTGAGATGTGCTCAGACGCATCATCAGTGATGGAATCCGGGGTCACAGGCTGTTTCAGTTCTTTCAACATCAGACACCCTCCCCAGGGTTGATCAGACCCTGACTTGTGTCTGAGTAGCATTCTGCCACGGATCACTCCTCCCGATCCACTGCCATCTCAAGCCTCGCTCTGCTGCCTCTATGGTGTTCCTGATGGCTTTCCTCTTCTGGGCTCCTGAGGTGCCCATCTAATGGTCAGCTAGGCAGCAAACCTCTATGGATGTAAAGTGTGCCCACCACCCCTTGCTGCAGCACTCCTCTATCAAGTCTTGGTACTTTGTCTTTCTCCTTTCATAAGCCTCCTCCATCCAGTCTTCCCAGGGAACGGTCAGTTTCAATATGGCTACCTGTCTAGATGACTCTGACAGCAGCGCTAGGTCTGGCCTAAGCCTGGTTGAGCAGATGTGCTCTGGGAATCTGAGTTTTTTCTCAAGGTTGACTCTCAAAAAAACTGTACATGTACAAAACATTCAATTTCCCTTTCATAAACCCATATTCCAAATAAACATGCTTTCACAATAACAGTCCATAACTAACTTCACAGTTCTAAAGGTTCAGTCTTTCGTGTGGCACTTCGTTTCTTTCAGGATTGCGCCTCTAGACCTGTGGGGTGCTATCAGTTTTGGCAGGTGTCTTGTCAACGATAATGTTCTCATCACACCTCCGGGCCTGTGGAAAGGCCTCAGGTTTGGTAGGTATCTTGTCTAAGACAACATTCTCGGTTTCTGGTGTCTTGGAGACAATACTCACTCAGCATAGTAAGCACTTTACCAAGGTTCTGGAGATGCTCTTCATCATTTTTGTCAGGCATGATAATGTAATGTCATCAAGGTGATGTTGTGTTCCTGGGATATCTTGGAGCACTTGGTCCATTGCTCTTTGCCGAATTGCTGGAGCTGATGAAACACCAAAGATGAGACAATTATACTGGAACAGTCCCTTGTGAGTGTTGATTGTGAGGAACTTCCTGCTTGACTCCTCAATCTCCATTTGCAGATAGGCTTGGGTCATCAATTTTTGAAAACCCCTCCCCTTCTGCCAAAGATGCAAAAATGTCTTCTATTCGTGGCAGGGGATATACATGCACAATACACAGCACCAGGTTGATGTTCACCTTGAAATCCCCACATATGCGAATGGCTCCAGCCTTCCCTTTCTTGATCACCGGGACCATTCATGTCCAAAAAGTTCCGGCCCTCCACTTCTTCAATGCATAAAGCTCTAACTACTGTGTTTGGCCTCAATACATCACTTTCACTTTGTTTGCTTTGGGAGACACTTTTTTGCCTGTATAAGACTTTAGTATCACTGAGGTCTTCTCTAGTGGTATCTGAGAAAAAAGTCTGTAGTAGTCAGCCTCTGGAATTATAGACAAAGCTGACACGATATCCAGCTCCATTTTCAGTTTTACACTAGACACATCTATTGTGATCATATTATATTGCGATCTGCTTCAGTAATATTATGGAGTTCTAGGCATGACAGTCCACCTTTATCAGACTCTATGTTGTCTGATTCTGCTTTACATTCAGTCACTTTATGTATTTGCATAGTTCTGTGTTTAAGACTTTTCACTCGGTTGAGCTTTTGTCTGCCTTGCACACTCTCTCTATGTGACCTTGTCTGCACACTTTCTGCAAACTTTTTCTTTGAACCAACAGTCATTTGTATCATAGGAGGATTTGTCATATTGATAACATTTTTGGCTTTTTGGACCATTCAAGGACATTTTGTTCATTTTCCTTTTAACCTCCTTTTCTGTACTTCTGCTGCATTCTTTGCTGCAGTCTCTAACGATATTGCAATGGTCAATGCCTGTTCTAAGGTTAGGTCTCTTTTGACCAGTAGCCTCATTTGAGTGCTTTGACTATGCATGCCACATATAAGCCTGTTCCTTAATGCATCACAAAGTTCATCTCTAAAAACAGTACTGGGAAAGTTTGCACTTTGCACAGTTCTGCAATGTATTCAGAAAGGCTTTCATATTTTGACTGTTTCCTTTTGTAACATCCAAATTTCTCAGTTAATACCATCGGTTCAGGGCTCAAGTGATCTTGTAAAATTGTAACAATTTCACCAAACTCAAGACGATACGGAGGAACAGCAACATCACCATGAAGTACAGGATCAGACTCCTGTGTGCATTGGTATTCTCTATCTTCCTGTACACACATGAGACATGGACCCTCACAGCAGAGCTACAGAGGAAGATACAGGCATTGGAAATGAGATGCTATCGCAACATCTTGAGACCACTCACTTGGACCACATCACAAACGAACAGGTCTGCAAGACCATCCAGCACCACATTGGCCCCCATGAAGACCTTCTCACAACGGTGAAGAAAAGAAAGCTGAGATGGTATGGCCACGTAACAAGATCCAGTGGCCTTGCAAAGACCATTCTACAAGGAACTGTGGAGGGGAAAAGAAGAAGAAGAGGGAGACAGAGGAAAAGATGGATGGACAACATTAAAGAATGGACTGGGAGAACATTTGCGGTGACCCAGGCTCTGGCACACAACCGCGGCAGATGGAACAGACTGGTGCAAAGCTTATCATGATGACGCCCCGACGACTCCACCAGGAGCTTAGGGCGCAAGGCAAGGCAACAATTTTATCGAACGTCTTGCTTGCTGGCTTTTCAGCGGTTACTAAGTTATGTAAGAGATTGTGCGTTCTTGGGTCCATTAAGCTAAGTGTAGGGGCTTTCTTTTACTCCTCCACAGTTCAATCCTCTCAATATACAACTCCCAGCCTTCATTAGCACTATCAAATTCCTCAACTTTCCTGACTGAAGCTATCACCACGTTATTTTCACTCTAAATTCAGCGCGTCTTTCACCGTTACTGTGCACTGTACTCACGCCTTTGTTAGCAGCTGTGAAGGCCTTCTCCGTACTGGTTAACTCCCGCTGTTTCATCCCGTAACTATCGATGCAGTTGGTGATATTTTCTAACATTCAGGTTCATACTTGTCGCCAAGTTGTTGTGTCTGTGCACAACTACATATCAATTAAATAAAAGTACTCATGCGGGAGATGGTCTTAATTGGTGTATCCAGGGAGAGAGAGAAAACAATGAGCATGCGTAGACAACAGCACATACGCAGACAACAGATCAATATGTAGTGCTGGGGGTGGGGGGTGATCATTGCTCTAATAGGAATAGATCCATACATTACAACTTGGCCCGAAACATCAATTGTTTATTTATTTCCATAGATGCTGCCTGATCTGCTGAGTTTCTCCAGCATTATGTTTATGTTGCGTCCCACTCTGCTCCCACCCTTTGCCTCAAAGTTTGACAAAATGGTACCTCACCACCATGGTGCAGGATCTGCTATATTTGTCTCCTACAATTCATGTATAAAATAGGAATTTCTTGTGTGGAATATCTGTTGAATATCACGCGGCTCTGAATCTTTGGGTTTTGTGTTAGGTGATGAAGAAATGTTGGACTAGCCCTGGAGATGCCGAAGAGACGAGACATCCTCGCAATTGTGTTGATTGTTTTACCATGGACGCTGCTTATTACCGTCTGGCACCAGAACACTGTTTCACCACTGCTGACACTGCGAAAAGGTAAGTAATGATCTGACCAAAATGGATAGAGCGATCTTAAAATGACACTTGAAAGAACTATAAATGGAGATTTTCATACAGACCTGCAAATATCTTAGATCTTAGATGCTGAAAAATCGAAGTCCAGATATTTGGTAAAGAAATCAATTAATGCCTTGTACACATTTCACTATCCACTATTCTAAATAAGACTTGTTTAAAAATAGCAGATATGTCTAAACATGGGCATAGCGACCTGCATGATCGGCACCACATTCCCAAGCATCCATTCACTCTACCGTCAACACACAGTACCTTTATGCACTGCAGTAGCTCAACAAGCCCTCTGACAGCACTTTCCAAGCCTACAACCTCGTCCAGCCAGAAGGATGAGGGCAGCAAAAGTACGGGAACACCAATGTAGAGTCGTGGACACAGTTCAGCACATCACGGAAACCAGCCTCCCCTCCGTGGACCTCTAGCAAACCTTCTCGCTGCCTTGGTAAAGTAGCCAGCTTCATCAAAGACCCCTCCCACCTTGGTCATTCTCTCTACTCAAGCAGCCCATTCGTCCCTCCCTACTTGTCTCCAGCCAGTCCTTATCCCCGCAAGTGGCCAAAATGCTACAACTTCCCATTCACCTCCTCCCTCACCTCCATTCAGGGCCCAAAACAATCCTTCCAGGTGAGGCAACACTTCTCCTGTGAATCTGCTGGGGTCGTCTACTGTATCTGGTGCTCCCGATTTGGCCTCCTCTATATTGGTGGGACCCGTCGTAATATTGGGGGACGGCTTTGTTGAGGACATCTGCTCCATCTACCAAAATTGTATCTTCCCAGTGCCCCAAATTTTAATTCCCACTCCCATTCCGTTCCAACATGTCAGTCCGTGGCCTCCTCTTGTGCCATGATGAGACCACCCTCAGGGTGGAGGAGCAACACCATCTGGGTAGCCTTGAACCTGATGGTACAAATATTGATTTCTCCTTCTGGTAAAAAAAAATTCCCTCCCCTTCCCCCTTCTCCTAGTTCTCACTCTGACCTCTTCTTCCCTGCCTGTCACCTCCTCTGGATCCCCTCCTCCTTTCCTTCCTCCTATGATCCACTCTCCTCTCCGATCAGAATCCTTCCTCTCCAGCCCTTCACCTTTCCTACCCACCTGGCTTCACCTATCACCTTCCAGCTCTCCTCCTTCCCCTCCCCCCAACTTCTTTATTCTGTTGTCTGCCCCCTTCCCTTTCAGTCCTGAAGAATGGTCTCAGCTTGAAATGCCGACTATTTATTCATTTCCATGGATGCTGCCTGACCTGCTGAGTTCCTCCAGTATTTTGTGTGTTATGCAGAAGATACAAAAGCCTGTAAACAAGTACCATCATGTTTAAGATCTTCTGCCCTGCTGTTAAAAGGCTGATTGGTTCCCTAGTATGATAAAATGGACACTTGTCCTCATAATCTACCTTGTTATGACCTTGCACCTTATTATCTACCTACTTTGTACTTTCTTTATAGCTGTTACACCTTATTCTGCATCCTTGTACTACCTCAGTGAACTGATGTAATGAATTGATATGTATGAACAGTTGTAATTTTGAATCAGGGTCAAGGGACTGGCAAGTGAGATAGAAAACACTGACTGCAAATAAGTATTTACTCACAAAAACAGTAATAATTGAATCAAACATTCATGTTCCCCTAGTTACAGAAACAAGTAGGCATCTGTTAGTCTCATGAGACCATGGATTTGCACCTTGGAAGGTTTCCAGGGCACAGGCCTGAGCAAGGTTGTATGGAAGACCAGCAGTTGCCCATGCTGCAAGTCTACCTTCTCCACGCCACCAATGTTGTCCAAGGGAAGGGCATTAGGACCCATGCAGCTTGGCACCGGTGTCGTCGCAGAGCAATGTGTGGTTAAGTGCCTTGCTCAAGGACACACAAGCTGCCTCAGCCAAGGCTCGAACTAGCGACCTTCAGATCATTAGATGAACGCCTTAACCACTTGGCCACGCGCCAACACACAGAAACTACAAAGCTGAATATTCAAAAGACATACTTATTTGAAAGCGTGCGCAGAAGATACCTTCCCAATGGTCAGGTGCACCACTTCCCTTAAACAAAGGAAGAGCGAAAGAACCTCCCACATGTGCTATTTTATATACCCAGAATATTTAAAACTGGACACCAGGCAGCTAACCAATGGGAAGAGCAGCTGCAGTTTCTGAACTAGCCATTCACAACAAAGCCACTTTTGACAATCAGCATAAACCACACCCCCCACAGTACAACAGTATACCAAACAAGCTTTACATGTATCCTGATATATCTGACAATAGTAAACCAATTTACCAACTTACATTTCCCAGATATGGACCCTTCTATCACCAGATCAATATCTGACTGCAATCTACTTTATCAACTAAGAATGTTCCAGTTCTCAAAATCATTGACAAAAATAGTGAAGAAAATCAGCACTAATTACAATCCTTGAGGGATCCCACTACCCCACTAGTGACTGAAATCACTACTGCTGCTTATAGATTATGAGAGACCTCTATAGATTCCTAGCCGCCTTGAATCAGAATCAGGTTTATTATCACTGGCATGTGACGTGAAATTTGTTATCTTAGCAGCAGCAGTTCAATGCAATACATAATCTAGCAGAGAGAGAGAAAAAATTAATAATAATAAATAAAATAAAGCATAATAAATAAACAAGTAAATCAATTACATATAATGAATAGATTTTAAAAAGATGTGCAAAACCAGAAATACTGTATATTTAAAAAAAAGTGAGGTAGTGTCCAAAGCTTCAATGTCCATTTAGGAATCGGATAGCAGAAGGGAAGAAGCTGTTCCTGAATCGCTGAGTGTGATTTATGAGTCTTTCATAATGAAAACTTAGCTTTAACAAGGTACATAGGACCAAGAATTTGTTGCAATGAATTTAGAGAAACAATAAATGGCTACTTAATTCCATGGGTGCAGGTTACTCAGTATTACAGGGCCCAAATATCTGCACAATATCAGCAGGTTATCTTTTGTTTAATCCCTACCTCTGTGGTTCTGTTAGTTCACAATGTGCTTCTACATTACACATGGACACTTATCCACTGAATTAACTATATTTAATACTTCAGTAAACTGTTGATCCCTCCAGCATGGAGTATATGAAAATAATGCTGAGGTACATACTAGGATGCGTTGGGACACATCGTTAGTGATGTAACCTAGGGTGATCGGATGTTTCAGGTCTTTCAACATCAGACACCCTCACACAGGTGACCAGCCAGAGTTGATCAGGCCCCGGCTTGTGTCCCAGCAGCATTGATCCACAGGGTCACACCTCTTGATCCATAGCCTCTGGAGGCTCGTTCAGCAGCCTCTCTGATGATCCTAATGGCTCTTCTGTTTGCAGCCTCTGTAATTCCAAGGAGAGAGTAGGTTCTGCAGCCAGCAAAACCTCTACACCCCACCTCTCTAGGCTCACATCGTGCCCTCTCACCCCTGTCTTTGGCACTGCTCTACCAGCTCCTGGTATTAGACTTCCTTATACTCAAATTCCTTTCCAATCCAGTCTTCCCAGGGCACTGTCAGTTCTACCATGACCACCTGCTTTGTGGTTTCTGACAGAATGACCATGTCAGGCCTCAGTGATGATGATGAAGTGATGAAGTCAGGGAACTTTAGTTGCTTGCCGAGGCCAACTTTCAGCTGCCAGTCAGGTGATGTGACTACCAAGCCTGCTGGTGATCTTTCTTTCTTTTTAAATCTTTTTATTAATTTTTCCAAAGTTATAAACAAAATAACAGTGTTGATACAAAGAGATTGGAATAATCTTATTGTTAATAAACATATACAGAATTCAGATAACACAGCTATAATAGACTTCCAAACTCATGATGTAATTAATCATAGAGAAAAAAGAAATAAAAAGAAAAAAAAAGAACCTCCCCCCCAAAAAAACAAGAGAAGAACTAAACACTAAACCCAAAAAATCAAACGGAACAAAACAATGTTAGACCAATATCTTAAATCGAACACATTCAGTAATGTCATCAACTCCACTCCCCTATTCATATACTTTAAGTTAATAAGAAGGATTCGGAAAGGTCAAATTATATCATATGAAAATGTTGAACCTGTTGGTGATCTGGGCTGAGGCTGTGGTTGTCCTCCAGCTTTGACAAAGGCTATGGGCTTTCTGGGTTGGCGGAGGTGCCTATTATTGTTAAGGCCAAGGAGGCATTTTGTCCCACTGCCTTCGGCACCTGGTCATGGTGCCAGCAGTAGCAGCCTTCTCCCAGAGCTTTTAGATGGCAGCTGGGGATGTGCTTCAGTGTCCCTCAGCCGGGCAGAGAAGACATGATTGTGTCTCGCCTTTGTCCAAAGCAAAAAGATTCACTGGACTAGGCATGATGTCGTTGTTGTTCTCTCCATCTCCCTCCTTCTCCCTCTCCTCCTCTCCCTCTCCCCCTCTCCCTCTCTCCCCCTCTCCCTCCTCCCTCTCCCCCTCCTTCTCCCTCTCCCTCTCCATCCCTCTCTCTCCCCTCCCCCTCTCGCCCCCCTCCCTCCTCCTCTCTCCCCATCTTGCCCTCTGCTCTCTTCCTCTCCCACTCTCTCCCCTGTCTTCTCTCAATTTATTATCAGAGGAAAAGTTGAAAATCACAACAAAAAGCAAAATCTGGCAATAAAATAACTCTGAAATCAAACAGGAATATTGAAAATACTCTGTACAGCAAGGCCGAAAGAGAGCTTGGAATTTAATTTTACTAACATATAACTACTTTTTATTTTGCAATTAAACAGCAATATTGATAATGTTTTAGATTTAACCAAATTAATTGTGCTTCAGTCAGTGTTCTTAGATAATCAAATTTATAGTAATCACATTTGTCTAATTTTTAAGTATGTGTATTCCTAATGCTCAAGTTTACAATGATAATACTCAGTATATTATCCTCATTATTTATTCTTGAGGGTTAATTTTTGAATGAGTCTTTCAACCGATAAAATCAAAACTTTGCTAAGATATTCAATGCTGGACCTATTCAACAGTCACATTCTCCCATTCTCCATTCTGAGAATTCTCATTCTATAAAGTCCCATTAGCACTCAACTTTTATTAAGATGAATAAAGGAACTCATATCTGCCTGGAACAGTCTAAGTCAGGCATGAATCACTGGAAGCTCCAAGCTGCATGTTAAAGATGGATAACATAATTGCCTGGGAGTACTGGATAATGAGAGTTGACAACTAGTGTTGGTGATGGGAAGATGCTATATTTTTGGCTATATTTTTTGCTATATTTTTTGGACATACTGTACAGTATGTAATATGAACAAATGCTTTATGATTTTTGTAGCATTAAAGCAAATGGGATACTCCATAAATTAACATACTTTAAACATGTTTGTGCTTTTAGAAACAAATAATAATCCTTCGCCAGTGAAATCGGGCTCTCACGCCAGCACTAGGTGGCACATTTTCAGCTTATCCATCTTATCCATGGTCTTTGATCAAAGGCTAAAACACTTGGTCCTATAAGTGTCTTTAATAATGCTCTGTAATTAATCCCTGTGAGCTACATGCAGCCCGAGGTAATGTCCTCCAACTTTTTTGATCCCCTCCTTTTTTTGGGTAGTTCTCAATCTCCAGTCAAGTCCTTGCCTGCAAAGTGAAACAGATAGAAGTGAGCTTGGTGCAAAATGGTTATGATGAATCCACACACTTGGCCAAATATAGATTTCAACACTTTGGACTGTGAATGCATTGAACGTGTCATTGAATGTCACCTTGGCTCAGCTCCTAACTTCCTTCATTTTGGGTCACATAATTATGTCTTCTGCCCTGTGCCCACATTGAGTACCTCATCTGAAATGACATGGTATCATAGAATTGACTGCATTCTGCAATGGCAGGAGCACCACCTTTGATGTGTTATTAACACAACTGTCCCATCTAATTGTCTGACTGTATATGGATTTTAAAATGAAAAGTGCAGATTTTCTCAGTGTATCTGGTGACAATACTAAATCAAAAGGCATTAGTCTTTCCTTTGTGTACAATAGTAATTTCTATGGGTAACTGTCTTCCAATAATAATTAATTGGATGATGTACAGTGATAAATTTGGCTTGTTAAATACTATATAAATCCAGTTGTAGTCAATGTTGTGATATCATCTTGCATAGTGGCATACCTCAGATTTAAGATGCAATGAAGCAGCAGAGTGCCATCTAGTGCCAGAGTGAGAGCCCAATTTCCCTGGCAAAGGAATTAGATACCTGGACAAATATCATTTTCTGCAAATGTAGGCAAACAAAACTATGTTGGTGAACTTAGAAACATAGAAACATAGAAAATAGGTGCAGGAGTAGGCCATTCGGCCCTTCGAGCCTGCACCGCCATTTATTATGATCATGGCTGATCATCCAACTCAGAACCCCGCCCCAGCCTTCCCTCCATACCCCCTGATCCCCGTATCCACAAGGGCCATATCAAACTCCCTCTTAAATATAGCCAATGAACTGGCCTCAACTGTTTCCTGTGGCAGAGAATTCCACAGATTCACCACTCTCTGTGTGAAGAAGTTTTTCCTCATCTCAGTCCTAAAAGGCTTCCCCTTTATCCTCAAACTGTGACCCCTCGTTCTGGACTTCCCCAACATCGGGAACAATCTTCCTGCATCTAGCCTGTCCAATCTCTTTAGGATTTTATACGTTTCAATCAGATCCCCCCTCAATCTTCTAAATTCCAATGAGTACAAGCCTAGTTCATCCAGTCTTTCTTCATATGAAAGTCCTGCCATCCCAGGAATCAATCTGGTGAACCTTCTTTGTACTCCCTCTATGGCAAGGATGTCTTTCCTCAGATTAGGGGACCAAAACTGCACACAATACTCCAGGTGTGGTCTCACCAAGGCCTTGTACAACTGCAGTAGTACCTCCCTGCTCCTGTACTCGAATCCTCTCGCTATAAATGCCAGCATACCATTCGCCTTTTTCACCGCCTGCTGTACCTGCATGCCCACTTTCAATGACTGGTGTATAATGACACCCAGGTCTCGTTGCACCTCCCCTCTTCCTAATCGGCCACCATTCAGATAATAATCTGTTTTCCTACTTTTGCCACCAAAGTGGATAACTTCACACTTATCCACATTAAGTTGCATCTGCCATGAATTTGCCCACTCACCCAACCTATCCAAGTCACCCTGCATCCTCTTAGCATCCTCCTCACAGCTAACACTGCCGCCCAGCTTCGTGTCATCTGCAAACTTGGAGATGCTGCATTTAATTCCCTCATCCAAGTCATTAATATATATTGTAAACAACTGGGGTCCCAGCACTGAGCCTTGCGGTACCCCACTAGTCACTGCCTGCCATTCTGAAAAGGTCCCGTTTATTCCCACTCTTTGCTTCCTGTCTGCTAACCAATTCTCTATCCACATCAATACCTTACCCCAAATACCGTGTGCTTTAAGTTTGCACACTAATCTCCTGTGTAGGACCTTGTCAAAAGCCTTTTGAAAATCCAAATATACCACATCTACTGGTTCTCCCCTATCCACTCTATTAGTTACATCCTTAAAAAATTCTTTTGAGATTCGTCCGACATGATTTTCCTTTCACAAATCCATGCTGACTTTGTCCGATGATTTCATCGCTTTCCAAATGTGCTGTTATCACATCTTTGATAACTGACTCCAGCAGTTTCCCCACCACTGACGTTAGGCTAACCGGTCTATAATTCCCCGGTTTCTCTCTCCCTCCTTTTTTAAAAAGTGGAGTTACATTAGCCACCCTCCAATCCTCAGGAACTAGTCCAGAATCTAACGAGTTTTGAAAAATTATCACTAATGCATCCACTATTTCTTGGGCCACTTCCTTAAGCACCCTGGGATGCAGACCATCTGGCCCTGGGGATTTATCTGCCTTCAATCCCTTCAATTTACCTAACACCACTTCCCTACTAACATGTATTTCGCTCAGTTCCTCCATCTCACTGGACCCTCTGTCCCCTACTATTTCTGGAAGATTATTTATGTCCTCCTTAGTGAAGACAGAACCAAAGTAATTATTCAATTGGTCTGCCATGTCCTTGCTCCCCATAATCAATTCACCTGTTTCTGTCTGTAGGGGACCTACATTTGTCTTTACCAGTCTTTTCCTTTTTACATATCTATAAAAGCTTTTACAGTCAGTTTTTATGTTCCCTGCCAGTTTTCTCTCATAATCTTTTTTCCCCTTCCTAATTAAGCCCTTTGTCCTCCTCTGCTGAACTCTGAATTTCTCCCAGTCCTCAGGTGAGCCACTTTTTCTGGCTAATTTGTATGCTTCTTCTTTGGAATTGATACTATCCCTAATTTCCCTTGTCAGCCACGGGTGCACTACCTTCCTTGATTTATTCTTTTGCCAAACTGGGATGAACAATTGTTGTAGTTCATCCATGCAACCTTTAAATGCTTGCCATTGCATATCCACTGTCAATCCTTTAAGTGTCATTTGCCAGTTATCTTAGCGAATTCACGACTCATACCTTCAAAGTTACCCCTCTTTAACTTAATGTCATTTTTCTTTCAGACGATGGGAGTGAGGTTGCCAACCGTCGAGATTTTGGTCAGTCATCAGACTCCAAGGAATATTGCCCATCAGATAAGGATATTGTGGAGGTGATCAGGACAGAGTATGTTTACACTCGACCTCCTCCATGGTCAGACATCCTCCCCACGATTCATGTCATCACTCCAACTTACAGTAGACCTGTACAGAAGGCAGAACTGACGCGAGTTGCTAACACCCTGCTTCACGTGCCCAGCCTCCACTGGATAGTTGTGGAGGATTCACAGAGAAGAACCACACTGGTGACCCGACTCCTCAAGGAGACAGGCCTTAACTACACACACTTGAATGTAGAGACACCGCGCAGTTACAAGCTGAGAGGGGACATTCGGGATCCTCGATTTCCACGTGGCACCATGCAGAGAAACCTGGCACTGAGGTGGTTACGGGAAATGTTCAATTTGAACAACACCCAGCAAGGAATCGTATATTTTGCTGATGACGACAATACGTACAGTTTAGAGTTGTTTGAGGAGGTAAGTTGTATCAAAAAAGGTGACAACAATTAGAACAGGTAATAATTTGTGGCCTGAACTTGGATTGTTATACTTGTTCATCATTAAAGTTGAGGATTTCTTGTAGTGTGAGAATATCGATGATGTTACTAATGAACCTAGGATATCATGTTTGCTCTTGATATTCCTTCAGCATTTAGCTGGTAGATGTATGTCCCAATGACCAATCTTTATGTTGTTGGATTATAGAAGGATCTTAATATTGGTTAAAAGCTTCATTGATTGGGAGTTATCTTCTTGATATTTAGTAGATAATTTAATCATGTATTCCCATAAATAGTAGATTCTGAGAAAGCTGTCATCTTTCATCAAGACTGCTCACTGAATAATGGACTCAAATTGAAAGTCAGAAATGGTGCCAATCAGAAATACTGTCTGAATCTTCGAGTTACAGCCTGCAACACTGTGCTCCTATTCTCTTCAATAACCCAAAAAGTTTGCATTTGGAATCTCAGATTATTTGCCTCATTTCTCAGTTCCAAACATTAACTCTACAAAAAAAGCATATGGCTTTTGTGTAAATGGGCTATTTATCCCCCCGAGAAGCATTCTCCTCTGCATACACTCTTGGCCTGGGGTGGAAGAGGAAACTTTTCTACAAACAATGGTGATAGGATACCTACTGAATTGAAAAACATTTCTCAGCATTAGATATGTTTCTGTAATGTCTGTACTCACTACCCTTAGATATTGAAGTTGATCCAAAAATTGTGTAAATTGATAACAAAGAGACAAATAAAAGATTCTGCTCAGAGAGATGGGCTATAAATGTTGAGAAATGTGAACAATATAAATGTGACCAGAGAACAGTAAAAGTGCATAGTGTGAATTAATGTCTTCAAAAATTCTGCAAATCTTGAGGGAGCATGAAACAATTATCAATAAGCTAGACTGGATACTCTGTATTTCTGCAAGACATTTTATTGTTTGTTAGAACTAGTTATATCAATATTGTACAGAGCAATTGTAATATTATTTGCAGTTTTGTCTCCTCAAACTCCTGGAGATTTAAAAGTTTGAAGTAAACTTATTATCAAAGTCCATATATGCTACCATATACTACCCTGAGATTCATTTTCTTGCAGACATTCACAGTAGATACAAAGAAACACAATAGAATCAATGAAAAACCACACACGATCCACAACCAAATAATCAATGTGCGAAAGACAACAAACTGCAAATACAAAAAAAAATAACAATAATAAATAAATAAGCAATTAATATCAAGAACATGAGTTATAGTCCTTAAGAGTGAGTCCATAGATTCTGGAATCAGTTCAGTGTTGGGGTGAGTGAAGTTATCACTCTGGTTCAAGAGCCTTATGGTTGAGGGGTAATAACTCTTCCTGAACCTGGTGTTGTGGGACTTGAGACTCCTGTACCTCTTTCCTGGTGGCAGCAGCAAGAAGGGAGTATAGCCTGGATGGTGGGGATCCTTGATGATGGATGCTGTTTTCTTGCGATAGTGCTCCTTGTAAATGTGTTCAATGGTGGGGAGGGCTTTGCCTGTGGATGGACTGGGCTGTATTCTCTACTTTTAGCAGGTTTTCCTGTTCAAGGGCATTGTCCTTAAGGGCTGGGAACTTGTATTTAAAAAAATCAATTTACCAACCCTTAAGAGGGAGCATAATGTAGTCTTCAAAATGGTGACGCATGTGAGTTAATCATGGCCATGAACAATGAGCCGTGAACCAGACGGCACAGGAATAATATTCAGATCTTTTTGAATTAAAATTAGTTTTACCCCATTCCCTACACCACAACTCCACCTACCACCTGATAATGGGAGAGACTTTCATCAAAGCCAGCTAATGATTGTTGCTGAGAAAGATACGTTAATGCCATTAGATATACTTGCTTTTTCATTAGTAGAGGAGGGACGGTAGGCTTCCTTGGTTAACTATTGGAAACTATGTATTATAATAATTATATGGTTGGTGAATAGAACACGTTTGCCAAAAAAAAACTCTTTTCAGTCTAGGATCTCATGTCCTTGTAAAACACTTGACATTTTATGGTTTTGCTATAATTAGGAAAGTATCTCTTTACTATATTAGAAACAAATGAATGAAACAGAATGAGGAGTGATGTATGAAGTTAAACAGAATGAGTTACAAAAATTAATTTTAATTGTGTATCTTGGATGATTTAGATTATAATGAACCTGTCCATTTGAGAATACGACACATTATGTGCTCAGGATGTATTTTGTCAACATTTCTCTATTTAAATGTTTAGTTACAAGTACTGTAACCTCAAATGCTCGCATGCTTTGCTCCCTTCAGTATGTTTTATTTATTGTGGAATATTAACAAACTAATTTTGTAGCCTGGGGAAAAGTACACACTCAGGACAACACGGTCACCCGGTTACACTAAAGTTCCACCTCAAAGTGGAATGTATAATTTGGTGTCAGGAGCTGAAGGAAGTTCTTTTGTTTTATCTGATAACATGGCATAAAGGTTAAGGAATTGTAATGTTCTATCAGGTTCGCAGGTCTGGCAAGGGAGACAGGAAAAGCACTGACTTCAAATAGGTATATTAATAATTTATTTACAAACAGTAAAAATTCAACCAAACATTCATGTTCCCCAAGTTACAGACAATACAAAGCTGAATACTCAACAAACACACATACATTCAATAAACATACTTAGTTAAAAGTGCGCACGAAGCATACCTTCCCAACGGCCTTGTCTTAAACAATGGAAGAAGAGAGAAAGCCTCTTCCATGTGCTATTTTATATACCCAGGATATTGAAACTGGACACCAGGCATCTATCCAGTGGGAAAAGCAGCTGCAGCTTCTAAGCTAACCAATCACAACGGAAGTGACTTTCGACAATCAGAACAAGGCACGCCCCCACAGCACAGGAAGACAGCCGTTGCTTATCTGTATAGAGTGCTACAAAACAAAATTTCTCACTGAGCTACTTAGTCAATCAAAGAGGCTGTAGGGGGTATCTGAAGAAGTGGAGTGGTTCAAGGACAGAAATACAAGGGATTTGGTTCAGCACAGCTGAAGGATCTACCACTATTGGTGGGGCAGTTATTGGGGGGGGGTGTAGAGTTCACTGTAAGTGTGCAAAGATCTCAAGGAGTATAATATTACAAAGACAGGTGAAGCTATTGAAAATTTTGAAGGCAAAAGGGAAAATTTAAAATGAGGGCATTGACTGTTAAATTATGGAGAACAGTAGGTCATCTGAAAGTAGGATTGTGCATGTTACATAAAATCAGGATGAGATATTAAACAGGTCATTCAAGAAGGACATTTGAGGGTGACACTTACAGGACATTTGATAATGCTAAATCAATATTCAGTTCCCATTCCTATTAGCCATAAGAAGACAGCAATCACCTGAGAGACTAGCTTTTATGGTGGGAAGAGTCCCACCGTGGGTACACAAATGGATTTCCAAGACTTTATCCACCATCAGTAAATGGACAAATAACATCCCACAAATCAGAATGGGGGGCATCCTGTAACAGTGCTTAAAAAAAGCAGTATTACCATTGGCATTGGCCTGCTGTTGTGTTGTTCTTTTGTGTGATCGGATTCTTCAGTTTGTGTGACGCTACAGAGAAATCCTTGGTGAGTTGTTGCAGGGCATCTTGTTGATACTTCTTCCTGCTGCTGAAATGCAGTTATTCTAGTTTTGCACTCTACAGATGGTAGAAAGAATGGAGGCAATCAGTAGATAGTTCACTCACTCCAGAACACCTAAAATCTGACCTGTTCTTTTAGTACAAGCACAGAGTAATGTTGGAGTTAACATTGCCCTACATCACACCATTATGTCCCTCCAACACCCTCTTCCCATTTGCTTTATCTGCTTGATTTTCTCTGTTAATATCTATGAACTTATTAACTTTTTTATATCATATACACTCAGCAGCCACTTTACTAGGTATATCCGCACACCTATTCGTTAATGCAAATATCTAATCAGCCAATCATGTGGCAGCAACTCAATGCATAAAAGCATGCAGACATGGTCAAAAGGTTCAGCTGTTGTTCAAACCAAACATCAGCATGGGAAAGAAATGTGATCTAAGTGACTGACTGTTGAATGATTGTCGTTGCCAAATGCGGTGGTTTGAGTATTTCAGAAACTGCTGATCTCCTGAGATTTTCATGCACAACAGTCTCTAGAGTTTACAGAGAATGGTGCAAAAAATATAAAACATCTGGTGAATGCCGGTTCTGTGGGCAAAAATGCCTTGTTAATAAGAAAGGTCAGAGGAGAATGGCCAGACTGGTGCAGCTGACAGGAACTCAAATCACCACACATTACAACAGTGGTGTGCAGAAGAGCATATCTAAACATACAGTATGTTGAACTTTGAAGTGGATGGGCTACGACAGCAGAAGACCACAAACATACACTCAGTGGCCATTTTATTAGCTACAGGAGGTTCATAACGAAGTGACCAGTGAGTATATACTGCCTTATGGCAAAGAAATCCATCAGGACTCTGCTGCTCACAGAGCTATCCCATTCCTTCAAGAGTTTCCCTGTGACATATTCTCCCCATGTTCCACTTAACAGCCTCCCCAATCCCATGACACATATACCAGTTTACAGTGGCTAATTCACAGGACATCCAGGGCAATTGATAATTAGTTTATTATTGTCACGTGTACCAAGATGCTGATGAAAAACTTTGTTTTGTATGCCATCCATGCAGATCATTTCAAAACCTAAGTACACCAAGATAGTGCAAGGAAAAAGGTAACACAGAAATAGTGTCACAGTTACAGGGAAAACACACAAACTCCGTATGGATGGGACTGGAGGTCAGGATGAACTTGGATCACTGTAGTTGTGTGGCAGCAGCTCTATCAATACCATCCACGGTCTTCCTCCTGCAAACCTTACATATACAAGCCTGACATAACCAAATCACTATTATTATTAATCTTTCTCATCATCACTTCTCTTTCTTTTGACCTTTATAATATTCTCCTCTTTGCCTCTGATACTCTTCCAGGTTTCTCTGTTAAATTTTCCCGTAACAGCTTTGTGCAGCATCCACCAAAGGTCATGATGCAAAATGCTCCGCATTCCAACCTAAATCCTGCATTTTGCCGTACAATGCTTCATAAATTCAATCTTATCACTCCACTTCATAATTGCAATCTTTGTCAGCTAATTCTTGATTCAGATGGTCATGTTTTGGTCCATTGCAAGCAACTTTTAAATGTCCCAGAATTATGATGACTCCAAGCAGTGTCTTAGCTCATTGGAAAGTTCAGAGTCAGCAATGTTACCCCAGGGCAAATTTTTTCCAAGTTGACTTTCAGTCTTACATGGCCCATTATGCCTCAACATGAAAAACAATGTTCAGCCCATTACAATAGTAACAGTATGTAATATAGCTGACATAAATCACAATGCTTGATAGCCCACAGTGACAGCATAATGATAAATATGATAATGAGACAGTGACAGATGAAACATATTTCCACCATTTGTCTTTCACAAGCTGTGCATTTAACTTTGCATCTCTGACAGTTATCATGCTCCTTCAAGCATTATTCCAGCCTAGTTATTATTTGGTGATTGATGACAACCAAACAGATAGAAAGTTATAAGGAATTCTAAGCAACTACAAGTTGGAGACCCTTTGGCCAGAAGATTGTTCAATCTTGGAAAATGTATAGCAGGAGACCATTCAGCCCATTGTGTTCTTGCCTGTAGTGAATGAGCTCTCCAGCCTAACCTCACCATTGAGCCCCTGACCTATAGCTTCAAGTACACATCCTTGTGTCGTTTAATTGGGATGATATTTTTTAACCATTCTTTCAGAATCCCAGCACAATAAAACCTACAGAAAATCTTTATCTCTTCTTGAGTGTTTGACAAAGTGATGCAGCAGAAAATGTTGTTGCCTCACAGTGCGAGTGACCTTTGTTCCTTTAGTTGCCTATCATGGTAGAACTTGCAAGCAAATGTAAAAACTCGAGGGGAATGATGAGGATGTAGGAAAGCAAGGAGAATAATGAATGTTAGATTAGGACAGGAGTTCCCAACCTAGGGTTCATCGACCCCACAGTTAATGGTAGGGGTCCATGACATAAAAAAGGTTGGGAACGCCTGTGTTACATTAATGTACAATTAATGGTAAGTACAGACTGAGCAGGATGAAGGACCTGTCTCTGTATTGTATCTTTATATGACACCATGACATTAAAGTCATCAGTCATCTGCTGCTTGAATGGGCTGCTGGATCCAGAAATAAATAGACTTCCCCAATGATTCACGTGCACAAAAGGGAAGAAAGAAGGGGGGAGCCTCACAACAAAAGTGGCTTGAGGATGGGTGGGGGGATTTGAAGGGCACTGAAGAGTGAGGAACATGAATCCAAACTGCCAAATGCTTTCCAGAGATCTGATCTGAGCACCAACACTGGCAGAGACAGAGGCTCCATAAAGAGGTATTCAGAAGGATCTGCCACTTGCTGAAGGCAGCCAAACACCAACTGCCCATGATCTTCATTTTATTTTGCCTCTCGTTCCTCCTGGAAAGGAGCTGCAATCCATATGCAGCAGTGCATTGCCAGTGGCAGATCTGTGTGATGTAATAGACCACAGCATATGGACTGCACTGTCAGCTGAGCCCAACACATGGTACTTTATTCAAGAAGAAGAAAAGAAGCGTCCCATTCCTGGACATTCTACTACGATGGAAACTGGAGCCTTGGACATGGTGTCTATTGGAAACCCACTCACATGGACTTGTACCTCAACAGTAACAGCCACCATTATGCCCCCCAACGTAGAGCAGTTCTTTCTACTTTGATTAATCATGCAAACACTATTTCGGACCCGGAGAGTCTCACTAAGGAAATAAAACGATTACCCACGACGATTCTACAGAATGGCTACCAGGTGAAGGAAATCAATCAGACCCTCAAATGGGCTGATAGAAAAACCAGGAAACCTGCTGCTACCGTCTGTCTTCTCTGTATTTCAACAGTTTCTGGAAGGATCACCAGGATCCTAAAGTAATACCAGGTTAATACCATCCACATATCCGTAAGGAAGCTCAAGTCACAGCTTATGCGGGTCAAAGATAACCTGGGACTCAGGTTGGTTGGCACTTACAGGATTCCCTGTGAATGCAGAGCAGCATATATCAACCAGGCGGGGCATACGGTACAAACCCACATCAAGGAGCACAGGAGGTATATCCATTTGGGTTAGCTGGAGAAATCAGTGGTTGCAGAACATTGCATTCGCAATGGTCATAGGATTGACTTTGACAGCACAAAACTACTGTGCCGCATCAATGGCTTTTGGACTACCTGATGAAAGAAGCCATTGAAATAAAACTAGAGGAAAAGAATTTTAACAAAGACGAAGGTCTCATTCTAAGTAAGAACTGGAATTCGATTGTAAACAAGGTGGGTCAGCGGAAACCTGATTGGATGCAGACTACCCAATCAGGAGGGACGGACGATGGGGGTATATACACACCACCGGACTAGACATGCCCAAGCATCATCCCTGATGACGATGGCAGAGTTTGTCATCGAAACGTTGATTATAGTCGATACCTTTACCCGGCTGGAAGCCCAAGAAGAGTTTGTTCAACATATACGCTGGGAAAGCACTAGATCCTTTTTAAGAAATAAGCTTCCCTCATCCTCCACATTTTCCATGCAATTGAAGCATCTACTTCACAACAATTCACACATTTGAAGCTCAATTCGAACTGTTTATACATCCAGTCAAGATTAAAACCATGCAGTCTCCAACCGGTTACCTCTGACCAGTCTCTACACATCTCACTGCTGCTAGGAGTGCTCCTTTTAGACCTACAGCCAGCTTTCAGTTGGCTCCAATGCAAAATGAGGAAGGCTGTGAGTCCTTTAAGCAACTCTTGCATTCTAGTCGCCTTGGACTGAATCTTCACAGCATAAGCAGCAATAGTTGAGAATGGTTGGCTGACTGTCCATCCCAAGGGTTCCGATCAAGGGTCGGTGAATGTTGCCACCCTGAAGGACACCCTAGGCACCCTTGTTGGACAGCACATTGCTCGAGGGCCACAGGCTTTCTTCAGAGTTTCAGTATCTGCAACCATAAGGGCATCAATTAGAGCTTCGGGGCCAGAAGCCAGAGCCGCGAATACAACATCAGTTTGGATGGTGTCTGCCACACTGCACAATGGCTTCCAGTGTGGCACAGTGACACCGTGAGTCCAGGTCTGACCCTGAACATGGTTTATTGCCGACCTAACAGTGCTGAACTGAAGCCGGCCACCAATGTCACACAGAAGACAGCAGTCTCTAAGCTCTGCAATAAACCTTGTTGTCCCTGTCCTCCCAGACACTTGGCAGAGCCTCTCAGGCTCTCTCTCCGGCAGGTCCCACTGAAGCCCTCATCTAATTCCTCCACAATGTTAATATGTGGCTCACTCTTCAATGATCCACACTGTCATTACCCCTCTGGGTCATGTTCCCAATAACTCGTACTGCTCAAATTCTGCTTCTGAAGTATCCTCCAAGTGTGCAGCATGCCTGTATCTGAGCTGAAGGCTATGAGCATCAGATCATGTGATGGGGTATTATCCTGCTTTCCCGTCCTAGAGCTTAGGGTCAAGCCAGGTGGGACAGAAAGTTCATAGACAAAAGCATGGGTTCACAATGTGGAGAGGTGACAAAATGAGATGCATACTTACAACATGGATGAAGTGGGTCAGAAGAAGGTGAACTAATGTAACACACACACAATATGCTGGAGGAACTCAGCAGACCATGTAGCATCTATGGAAGGGAACAAACAGTTAACATTTCGGGCTGAGATCTTTCATCAGGACTCAGAGAAACATCATATCACAGACACAATTCAATCACGCCACCAACAGAAAGTGAAATGAGGCAAAGTCATATTGTTTTAGTGTTGTTAACTGTTGTTAACTCTTGTAATGATCAGTGACTCCCACTGCTGAGAAAGACAGTTCCAATGACATAAAGAATGCCTATAAGTTTACATAGTCCAAAACCTATTGAGGACTTGCATAGCTTGGGTCAGGAGCTTGGCAACAATACCTCAAAAGATGCATAGAGAGGAAAAACAGCTTAATATATGTGGAGGAATATTAACTTACCAGTAATAGGATTCTATATAATTGTTAAAGAATGCGCACAATTGGTGTTTGCACTGAGTGCTGATGTGTAAGTGTCCATATTATTAGTTTAGTATATGAATGTTCGTGGGTGGATGGATGAGTGAATGTGTACGTATGTGCTGAAATACATGTACTTTTATGTTGAGAATGGAGACTTATCAATCACTAGACCTGTATTCCACCAATACTGAGTTAATTCAAGTGGTGTGATCCTGATGGATCCATGTGAAAGACCGGCTCTCTGTGAATTCGACCAAAATGCAGTGCACTCGCATGCAACCGGTTTGTAAGTCAGTCACTTTAGAACTTAAAGAGGACTTGATCTTTCCATAGAAAATGCTGACACATAAGAATTAGGGGAGTAACAAAAGAATAAAATTTTAAATAGTGAAAATGAATCAAAAGTACATTCTTGTAAAAAATCAATTTTCTTACTATATTCTTTTTCAGATTTCTATATAGGTCTAGACCAAGATAACTTAACACTATGAATTTCAATAAAATGAAACTATTGATCTGCTGAATGGGGAAAATGTTCCTGGTGTAATTCTCTTACACAAGAGATAAACAGATATTAAAGCACAATACAGCAATTGCTTTGTGCAGCAATATTTAACTAGTGAGTGTTTAGCAGCTGGAGGGATCTCAAATGGTTGCTGATTCTGTCACCCGAATTGTTCACCTCATTTTGATGTAGTCTTCTTCATTGGGGAAGTCAGTCTATGGGACTTCCACTGTTCGGTAAAACAGATGCCATGTATCTGTTCAATAACTGGCCTGAGAATAATTGATTACACTGAATGGCCAGACTAGCTCCAAACACAAGAGTATCAGTGCACAGCCTTTGGTCCAAGTCCTCAATACATATTGATTAAACAGTCACGTCAAATTTGAAGCATAAAATCCTTGTGAAATATGTAAAGAAATAACTATTTCCTTTTCTTTACTTTCAGATGCGCACTACAAGGAAAGTCTCAGTCTGGCCTGTTGCCTTTGTAGGCGGACTCCGCTATGAATCTCCAAAAGTAAATGCAGCAGGAAAGGTTTATGGATGGAAAACAGTGTTTGACCCGCACAGACCCTTTGCCATAGATATGGCAGGGTTTGCAATAAATCTCCGATTAATTCTGCAGAGACCTCAAGCTTACTTTAAGCTGCGTGGAGTCAAGGGAGGTTATCAAGAAAGTAGTCTCCTTCGAGAGTTGGTGACACTCAATGACCTGGAACCTAAAGCAGCCAATTGCACTAAGGTAGCTCTTTTTGTATAAATCCCGATCTTGGTAACAAAAGGAGCACTATACGATGCAACATTCACATCCATGAGGTATTACTATACGGCGAAATGCTTTCTTCTTGAGTTGTTTTGTAGATAAACACAGCAGTTTGTAGCAAGTCCTGCAGAGAAAGATGCAATGAATAAGTAGTTAAATTTGAAACTATAAGTGTTGGCACAGGAGTAAATTTTAGTCACACCACTGGGAGTGTTATGTTTTGTAACTCCAAAACATTAAACTAATTAAAAGAAAGATACAGCACCAGGAATATGAGTCTAACTTTGTTTTTACTTTAAGCAAAGTGCACATTTATGATGTGGTGGGGTAATGATGTATGGTGTTTACGTACTTTTACATATAACCCGCAATGCATTATGTAAACAATAATGCTGAACCAAACAATATATTTACAATATTACTGAAATATTACATACACAACAGGGAGAATTTTCTGTCATTCTCGGCTGGAGTCATGGGATTTTCATACCCACTATAGAGAAAAGACTCAACATTTGATCAGGGTGAATATAGGGATGAATTTCCATTTTGACCAGTCACCAACCCAGATACAAAATGTGCCAAAATTGTGTTTGTTTTAAAAAGTACTTGTATTCCTCCAAACACCGAGTTTCCAATCAGATTCATTGACCCATCACTAAATCTGCCATGAGCTATCACAGGTTAGAGCACTTTAGATCACAGTATCTTTTTCTTTTAACCGTTGCTTTGCAATATTAAAAAGTAACAACTACGCATTTGGCTTAAAAGCACATTTCAAACAAGAAATATGTTTTGGGTCAGAATAGCTCATGTACTGTCTGTGAGAAAGTTAACTTGAACTGACTAAAATAACTTTGAAAACTGCACAAAGTAAAGCCAGATAGAATCAATCATTTGTGTAGTCTATTTCCTAGTAAATTGAAACATTGCTCATTTAAAGGTGTTTAAATGTGTTCATTAATATCCATGCAACAGAAATAATTCAGTTAAATTTTAGAGCCTCCACAAGGACATGAAAGAAGCAGCTTCAGAAACGAGGTAATGATGAATTTTATTAGAGAGAGTGACCAGCACCAACTTTTATTATAAAGTCTTTTAAACAAATGCTGAAGACTTCGGGAATCTCAGATGGCACCAACTTCCAAATCATTTGCATTGGTTTGTGTGAGATTCTTAGGAAATCTGAAGTCTAGGTGAGTCCTTTAAATAACAGTGCAGCTTTCAGAATTGCAGCGAGATCAGGCAGAATAATGTTCACATGGACTAGATGGGATAAGGGGCCTGTTTCTATGCTATTAGCTAAGGTTATAAACCAGAGTTTCAATCTATGTTTTTATAAAGAATAGGTATAACAACCAAGTGACATTTTCTCCTTCTCTCAGAAAGCACTAGAGTTCAGCCCACATGCTTGTAGAAAATGTACTGTTAATGCGTGTAATAATGAGGGTATGTTCTCATGATTGCTCTATAAGTTATCGAGTGTGTAATCATTTGATAGCGATTAATGTACCTCTGGTACCTCATATCAATTTTAATCGTATTAGAATATTTCCCATGTGATTGTATCTAATAAATCTTTCATACAAATTTGTTAATCTCATACAATGCTGCAAAGTCAATACACTCAAGTAATTTAAAGAAATTTTAATGTCTCTGTTAATAAACTTTACCTCACACGTAGCCTCTGAATACAGAAAATAAATAAATTTGCTATATATAAAATGTAGAAAAGAACCAGTTTCCATTTTTGAACCCCCTTTTTCTGCTTTTCCCAAGTTAGCGAACCCTTCACAAGGCAAACATGCGAAGGTTTTTTCTTTCATATATTCACTGTGTTTCGAGGTAATGATTAGTCATAGAGTTGTCTGTTATTTTCTCCATTAGTTATCAAGTTACCCGCACAAACTTAAGGAAAATGTGTAAACACTAGATTTTGGCAGCATTAAATGAGGGAGGGGATCTTGAAATAACAGTGTCCAGTGCCAGAAGCCCTTGTATAAATTAAAATGGTAATTTTTTTATATGATGTAGAAATCTATAGCTTGAGAAGGTAGTGAGAAAATCAAGAGGGCTGCTATCAAGCACTCTATAATTTGGCATAACAATCCCAAAGCATTTTGCAAGATGCAAGTTAAAGGGCAAGAAAGAAAACTATAATTTCAAAATTACAATTGAAAATTGTTTTTATTTTTCAGTAAAATCACTATGTCAATGATCAATCACTACATTCTTATTCTGAATCCGAAGGGAATGAATGCTGGTAAACACTGCATGGGTTTACCTTTCTCCCTCTCATTGTATTTATTAAAAACCTTTAATACTGCAAAAAGATTTCTGTCAAGATAGGCTTAGTTATTTATAATTTAAGTTCGATGTTCAAATGTATTATCGAAGTATGTTTTTTTAAACTGCTCGTTATGCCACTGGTGTTCCATCACTCCATCTCTCTCTGTCCATATCATCTCCATTGCTGTTTCACTGACTGATTAAAAGAAAAAATTGAATCACTCAGGGTTGTTAGGATTGAGGTGAACCGCTGAACCTGGAGGATCGGCAGACCACTATTAGTTTGACCTTTACCCTTTGACCTGTTTGGCATGGGTGACCCTACCAAGAGCTACAGCACAAGGCTCTGAGTCAAGCCAATATTGCACCCTGGGTCAAAGCCTCCAACCCCTCTTGAAAGATCAAAGTACGCATACCATAAATAACCTTGAGATTCATCATCTTGCAGACATCCACAAAACAAAGAAACACAATAGAATCCATGAAAAAAACACAACAATGACTGTCAAACAACCAATGTGCAAAAGAGGACAAATCATGCAAATAGTAAAAAATAGTAAGCACATAATACATAGATGTGGTACGTGGCCAAGTGGTTAAGGCATTCGACTAGCGACCTGAAGGTCGTAAGTTCGAGCCCCAGCCGAGGCAGCGTGTTATGTCCTTGAGCAAGGCACTTAACCGCACAGTGCTTTGCGACGACACCGGTGCCAAGCTGTATCGGCCCTTGCCCTTCCCTTGGACAACATTGGTGTCATGGAGAGGGGAGACTTGCAGCATGGGCAACTGCCGGTCTTCCATACAACCTTGGCCAGGCCTGCGCCCTGGAGAGTGAGGACTTTCCAGGTGCAGATCCATGGTCTCGCAAGACTAACGGATACCTTAATTAATACATAGAACATGAGCTGCAGAGCCCAGAGCAGCCAAGTCAGTTCAGCACTGAGGTGAGTGAAGCCAGTCCAGGCTTACTAAGTTACTTAATTAGTAACTTACTAAGGATACAATGGACTACATACTGTTTAAATGTTATAGAACATAGAATAGTACAGCACAGTACAGGCCCTTCGGCCCACAATGTTGCACTGACCCTTAAACCGTGCCTCCCATATAACCCCCCACCTTAAGTTCCTCCAAATAAATGTTATTTGGATTTACTTATGTGCAGCCACAATACTTACAATAGCCTGATATTAATAAGGAACAGAGTCTAACTGTGAAGGGCAAACTCCTAAGGTGCGAACAAAGATAGGCATTGGTATGAATATATGATAGATATGAAGATAGGAGAGTTTCCATTAAGTTTCCATTGAGTTCAAAAGTCAAGAGGTTATGTTGCAACTTTATAAATCTGTTAGGCCACATCTGGAGTATTGCATACAGATCTGGTCACCCCAGTATAAGAAGGACGATGAGGCTTTGGAGAGGGTTCAAGAGAGATTTATTAGGATGCTGCCTGGTTTAGATGGCATGTGCAAACTTGGTTTGTTTTCTTTGGAGTGGCAGAGACTGACAGGAGATCTGATGGAGGTTTATTAGATTATGAGAGGCAGAGATAGAGTAGACTGGGAGTATCTTTTTCCCAGCGTAGAAATGTCTACTACCCAGAGGGCATGCATTGCAAATGAGGAGAGAGTAGGTTCAAAGGAGATGTGAGAGGTTAAGTTTTTTTACGCACAGAGGTGGATGCCTGGAATGTGCTGCCTCGTACGGTGGTAGAGGCAAACACATTAGAGGCTTTTCACAGAAGTTTAGCTAGCACATGAATGTGAGGAAGATAGATGGATATGGACATTGTGTAGGTAGGAAGAAATAATTTTTCGGGTTTTTTTGATTTACTTTTTAGCTGGTTCGGCACAACATTGTGGAACAAAGGGTCTATTCCTGTGCTGTACTGTTCTATACTCTGTGTTAATAGACTTTCTTTCACCCTATTTCAATTCACTGGGCAATGTTTCTGAGCTTGTGTAGAGTGCTTCTCAGTACTGAAGAGAAGAAATTTTAAAATATTATACAGAGTGAGCAGAAGAAGAAAAATGTGGGCAACATATCAACACTGAGGTAGTTATCAATAAAAAGCTGCTGAAAAGGGGCTGAATCATTCTGTCACTTGTGCCATCAAGTTTGGACTGTGCATGAACTAAGGTGGGGAGACTTCCTTTGCATGAAAATGCAGTGTAGCAATTAGATAAAGTGAATGACCTGTACTGTCCATCTTAAAAAGCAGCCCTTTACATTTCAACAAAATATACTTCAGAGGTTAGAGTTTCAAAATACAAACGTTTGTACATTAGAGAGCAGCCTCCACTTGTGGAAAAGCCCCAAAAATAATTAATAAACTAAAATAAAAGTATCCATGTCTTTGTATTCTCAATATGATAGAACTTGTCTAAATTGCCTGGACCTGTGGTATTTGATTGGATATATAATAAACATATTAGCTATTCCTATTGTGTAAAGTAGAAAGCGACTGAGCCAAATCTCCATCTGTTTTGTATTAATTGATCTCTGCCAATTGGCTCCAATGGTTTAGATATTAGAAAGTTGGCTAGAGTTTCTACTTACATCATTGTATAACGACAATTGATGAAGAAGCTCATTTGGGAAGGTTTACGTCTGGCAGTGATGTTTACTGCAGGTTAAGATCCACAAATGAAGAATGATGTCTTGGCATGAGTATCCTGCTCAGGGAGATCATTAAAGTCTCTGCTAAGTCTTGAGGGCTGTAATTCTTTCAGCCTACACTCTATCACAGACACACCCCCTATGTTCTCTACCTCCCCCTCTTTGCAACTTTAAACATGCTTCTCACTTTTCCATTTCTGATTTTGAATCAAAATGCCACCTCAGTTTCTTTCCCCACAGATGCTGCTTGACCTATTAGCACTTCTAGAATTCTCAGATTTTGTTTCAGATTTCTAGGGTCTACACTTTTTATACTGAACTCAAATATATTTAAATTCCTTAGGACCACTGCTCACTTTTATTAACTTACAAAGAGTTCCAGATTAAACAGCTCTAATCCTAAAATGGTATCACAGTATCACAAACCAGAAAAGACAGATCGAATACAATTGGCAACATTTCACTAAACAGTTTACAAAGAAAATGAAAAAAGTATATATTAGGCAACACGGTTTAATGATCTGGATCTTTCTGCCTGAAATAATGATGGAATTGGTTTCAATCATGATTTTTTTAAACAGAGTATTGTACAAATAGGTTTGGATATATGAATGAAGGAAATAAACAGTTCAGGTAATGAGTAAAGCAGGGAAGAAATGGCTGAATGATTCAAGTATTATTTAATTCCATCTCATTTTCAATGGATCCTTGATGTTCAGAAATTCACACAATGTTTCATAAACAACTCAATTAATGCACTCAGTCCTTCCACCACATCTCACAGTTTCTGTATGTATTTCAATAAGAATGGAGATCAAATTGTGCTTTGGAGATTAAATTCCTACTGAACATTATGTTATGATGGATGTTATTTGATTCTAAACTTTACTTTTTCTTTTGTTGCTAACAGATATTAGCATGGCATACACGGACTGAGAAACCTGTACTGGTGAATGAAGGGAAAAAAGGTTTCACGGATCCAAATGTTGAAATATAAATGCACAGGTAATAAAGTTAGCAGAATTCACATCCTTCTTTCTAGGATTCAGAATTGTCAGCATACTGAGTGAAATACACAATGTAAATGGAACGCGAAAAGAGTAACAACTTTCATTTATATAGTAACATAGCAAAATATCTGAAGATGCTGTTAAACAAAACATGATATCTAGCCACATATCAAAGTATTAAGGAATTTAACCAAGAGTTTGATCGGAGGAGTTTTAAGGTCTGAAGGACTCAGAGAGAGATGCTTCAGAATCAGTGTTGTTATAGAGACATAGAAAACTACAGCACGAAAATAGGCTCTTCAGCCCATCTAGGGCATGCTGAACCATTAATCTGTCAAGTCCCATCGACCTGCACCTGGACCACAGCCCTTCCTACCCCTCCCATCTGCTACCTATCCTAATTCTTCTTAAATGTTGAAATCGACCCTGCATCCACCACTTGTGCTGGCAACTCGTTCCACACTCTCACCACCCTCTGATTGAAGAAGTTCTCCCTCATGTTCCCCTTATACATTTCACCTTTCACGTTTAACCCATGACCTCTAGTCCTAGTCTCACTCAATCTCAGTGGAAAAAGCCTGCTTGCATTTACCCTCTTTACCCCTCATAATTTTGTATACTTCTACCAAATCTTCACTCACTCCTCTATGTTTCAGTGAATGAAGTCCTAACCTATTCAACCTTTCCCTATAACTCAGGTCCTCAAATCCCAGCAACACCTTTGCAAATTTTCTCCGTACTCTTTCAATCTTATTTACATCTTTCCTGTAGGTAGGTGACCAAAACTACACACAATACTCTAAATTAGGCCTCACCACAGTCTTATAAAATTTCAACAAAATATCTCAACTCCTGTTCTCAATACATTGACTTAAGAAGGCCAATGTACCAAAAGCTTTCTTTACGACTGTATCTACCTGTGATGCCACTTTCAAGGAACTATGGAACTGTATTCTCAGATCCCTTTATTCCACCACACTCCTCAGTGCTCGACCTCTCACCGTGTAAGGTATACCCTGGTTGGTCCACACCAAAGTGCAACACCTCACACTTGTCTGTACTAAATACCATCTGTCATATTACAGCCCATTTCACCAGCTGATCCTGATCCTACTGCAAGCTTTGATAGAGTTCCTCCCTGTCTACTACACCCCCAATCTTGGTATCATCCGCAAATTTGCTGATCCAGTATACCACGTTATCATCCAGATCATTAATATACAGTGACTATGAAAAGTATTCACTCCCCTTGGAAGTTTTCATGTGTTATTGTTTTACAACATTGAATTACAGTGGATTTAATTTGGCTTTTTTGACACTGATCAACAGAAGAAGACTCCTTTGTGTCAAAGTGAAAACAGATCTCCAAAAAAGTGATCTAAATTAATTAGAAGCATAAAGCACAAAATAATTGATTGCATAAGTATTCACCCCCTTCTCATATGACACAACAAATCATCACTGGTACAGCCAATTGGTTTTAGAAGTCACATAATTAGTTAAATAGATATCTGTTTCTGGAAACCTGTGTGCAGCCAAGGTGTTTCAATTGGTTGTAGTAAAAATACACCAATATCTGGAAGGTCCAACTGCTAGTGAGTCAGTATCCTGGCAAAAACTACATTCTGAAGACAAAAGAACACTTCAAGCAACTCCACAAAAAGGTTATTGAACAGTACAAGAAAATTTCCAAGTCACTGAATAATCCCTTGGAGTACAGTTAAGTCAATCATCAAGAAATTGAAAGAATATGGCACAGCTCTAAATCTGTCTACAGCAGGCCGTCTTCAAAAACTGAGTGACTGTGCAAGATGGGGACTAGTGAGGGAGGCCACCAAGAGACCTATGACAACTGTGGAGGAGTTACAAGCTTCAGTGGCTGAGATGGGAGAGACTACGCATACAATAACTGTTGCCCGGTGCTTCATCAGTCACAGCTTTATGGGAGAGTGGCAAAGAGAAAGACACTGTTGAAAAAAACTCATATGAAATCTTGGCTAGAGTTTGCCAGAAGGCATGTGAAAGACTCTGAAGTCAGCTGGAAGAAGGTTCTATGATCTGATGAAACCAAAATTGAGCTTTTTGGCCATCAGACAAAATGCTATGTTTGGCATAAGCCAAACACCGCACGTCATCAAAAACACACCATCCCTAGCATGGTGGTAGCTGCTGTGGGAATACTTCACTGCAGCAGGCCCTGGAAGGCTTGTGAATGTAAAGGGTAAAATGAATGCAGCAAAATCAGGGAAATCCTGGAGGAAAACCTGATGCAGTCTGCAAGAGAACTTCGACTTGGGAGAAGATTTGTTTTCCAGCAAGATGATGACCCCAAGCATAAAGCCAAAGCTACACAGGAATGGCTTAAAAACAACAAAGTTAATATCCTGGAGTGGCCAAGTCAGAATCCAGACCTCAATCCAATTCAGAATTTGTGGCTGGACTTGAGAAGGACTTTTCACTCACGATCCCCATGCAATCTGACAGAGCTTGAACAGTTTTGTAAAGAATGGGGGAAAATTGCAGTGTCCAGATGTGCAAAGCTGATACAGACCTATCTACACAGACTCAAGGCTATAATTACTGCCAAAGGTTCATCTACTAAATACTGACCTGAAGGGAGTGAATACTTCTGCAATCAATTATCTTGGGTTTTATTTTTGTAATTGATTTAGATCACTTTGTAGAAATGAGTTTTCAATTGATACTAAAGTGTCTTTTTCTGTTGATCAATGTCGAAAAGCCAAATTAAATCTACTGTGATTCAATGTTGTAAAACATTAAAACATGAGAACTTCCAAGGGGGGGGGGGGTGAATATATTTTATAGGCACTGTAGGTGACAAACAACAATGGGCCCAGCGCTGATCCCTGCAGCATACCGACAGTCACAGGCTTCCAGTCAGAAGCCCTTCTTAAAGAACAAAACAACATTAGCTGTCCTCCAATCCTCTGGCACCACACCCGTGGCTAAGGATATTTTAAATATCTCTGCTAGGGCCCCTGCAATTTCTGCATTAACTTCCCACAGGGTCCGAAGGAACACCCTGTCATGCTCTTGGGATTTATGTACCCTAATTTGACTTAAGACAGCAAACTCTTCCTCCTCTGTAATCTGTATAGGGTCCATGACTTTGCTGCTGCTTTGCCTCAGTTCTATAGACTCTGTGTCTGTCTCTTGAGTAAGTGCAGATGCAAAAAATCCTTTTACGATCTTCCCCATCTCTTTCAGCTGTACACATAAATTATCACTCTGATCTTCCAGAGGACCAATTTTGTCCCTTGCCATCATTTTGCTCTTAATATATCTCTTAGGATTCTCCTTCGCCTTGTCTGCTAGAGCAACCTCATGATTTCTTTTAGCCTGGTTTTTTTCTGAAGTATTCTCTTGTGTTTCTTATACTCCTCAAGTACCTCTATTGTTCTTGCTTGCATATACATACTATGCACCTTGTTCTTTTTCTTAATTTAGGCCTCAATATCTTTTGAAAAACAAGATTACCCAAACCTGTTATCCTTGCCTTCTATTCTGACAGGAACATACAATCTCCGTACTCTCAAAATTTCACTTTTGAAAGTCTCCCATTTATCAAGTACCCCTTTGCCAGAAAATGACCTGTCCCAATCCACACTTGCAAGATCCTTTTTGATACCATCAAAATTGGCCGTTCACCAACTCAGAATCTCAACCTGATGACCAGACCTATCCTTTTCCATAATTATCTTGAAACTAATGGCATTATCGTCACTTGATGCAAATGTTCCCCTACACAAACTTCTGTCACCTACCCTACCTCATTCCCTAATAGGAGATCAATTATCACACACTCTCTGAGACTTCCATGTACTAATTAAGGAAACTTTGCTGAATGCATTTGACAAACTCTTTCCCATCCAGCCCTTTTACAGTATGGGAGTCCCGGTGAATATATGGAAAGTTAAAATCACCTACTATCACAACCTTATATTGCTTGCAATGGTCTGTGATCTCTCTACAAATTTGCTCCTCCAAGTCCTGCAGACTGTTGGGTGGTCTATAATATAATCCCATTAATGTGGCCATACCTTTCTTTTTCCTAAGTTCTAGCAATAAAGCCTTACTAGATGAGCTCTCCAGTCTGTCCTGACTCAGCACTGTTGTGACTGTTTCCCTGACTAGTAATGCCACCCCCTTCTCCTTTAATCCCTCCTGCTCTATCATGTCTAAAACAACAAAACCCTGTCACACTGAGCTGCCAGTCCTGCCCCTCCTGCGACCAAGATTCACTAATGGCTACAGTGTCATAATTCCACATGCTGAACCATGCCCTAAGCTCATCTGCTTTTCTTAAAATACTCCTTGCATTGAAATATACGCAGCTCAGAACACTAGTCCCGCCATGTTCAACCTTTTAATTCTTGACTTTGTATGTGGGCTTAACAACATCTTGCCACACAACCACTAAACTATCTGTTCTGGCACTCTAGTTCCCATCCCTCTGCAACTCTAGTTGAATGTCCTCCCCCCCTCCCCGCCCCCCCCCCCCCCCGCCAACCTTCCCACTGGGATATTTGTCCCCCTCCAGTTCAGGTGCAGACCAACCTTTCTGTACTGCTCCTACCTTCCCTGGAAGACAGCCCAATAATCCAGAAATCTGAAGCCCTCCCTCCTGCAGCATCTCCTTAGCCACGTGCTAAACTGTATGGCCTTCCTATTTCAGGTCTCACCAGCACATGGCATGGGTGGCAATCCTGAGCTCAGAACCCTGGAGATCCTCTCCTTTAACTTGGAACCAGACTCCCTGAAATCACTTTGCAAGACCTCATTAGCCATCTTACCCATGTCATTGATACCGATGTGGTCCATGACCTCTGGCTGCTCACCCTGCCACTTCAAGTTGTAGACTTGATTCGAGATGAGATCCGAGATCTCAGTTGTCCCTGACCCTGGGCAACAAACCATCTGGGAATCTCATTCTTGTCCACAGAACCTCTTTCTGTTCCTCTAACCAACGAATCCCCTTTCACTTCAGCTCACCCCTTCTCCCTCCACCTTTCGTTCTGAGCCACAGAGCCAGACTCTGTGCCAGAGACCTGACCAGTGTGGCTTTCCTCTGATTGGCCATTCCCCCCAACAGTATCCAACCTGTTGTTGAGAATATCCACAGGGGTACTCTGCACTGGCTGCCTATCCCCTTTCACCCTCCTGATGGTCACCCAGTTACCTGTGTCCTGCACCTTGGTTGTAACTACGTCCCTGTATGTCCTGTCTATCAACCCCTTAGCCTACCGAATGACCCAGAGTCATCCAGTTCCAGCTCCAACTCCCTAACACCGTCTGTTAGAAGCTGCAGCTGGATGCACTTCTTGCAGTTGTTTCAATCGGGGACACTGGATGTCCCCCTGCCTTCCCACATTCCATAAGACTAGCATTCCTGCCTCTTGTCTGGCATCTCCACTGCTCTAAATGGACAATAAGAAATAAATATAGAACAATAAGCAAAAAAAATCTACCTATGGACTAGCCTCGATGAATCAAAGCCTCAACTCCCCAATGCAACAGTAGCCCACTCACACAATGGTCACTCCGTTTAAATCTAACTTATTTTAACTGGCCCTTGACAAGTGCCTAATTATGCGCAATCCAATGTCTCCTCGGGACTGTGCCGTGCAATATATGCCGACTGCCCCCGCTCGCAACTTTTAAACTCTTCTTCTGCGCAATTAAAAGTCTCCTCGGGTACTGTGGCGCGCAAAATGTGCCGACTCCACGCTCGTTTCTTTTAAAACTTCTCTCCCTCCAAACAATCCGGTGCCTCCTTGGAACCGGGGCACTCAAAATATGCCGAATGCCCCCACTCTCTTCTTTTTAAACTCAATCTACCTCCAAGCAATCGGTGTCTCCTCGGGACTGTGGCGTGCAAAATGTACCGGCTGCCCCCGCTCGCAATTTTTAAACAGTCTCTCCCTCCAAGCAATCCAATGTCTCCTCGGGAATTGTGGCGCACAAAAAATGTGCCGGCTACCCCCGTTCGCTTCTTTTGAACTCTCTCCCTTTGTGCAATCCCAAATCTCCTCGGTTACTGTTCCGCGCAAAATGTGCCGACTTCACGCTCGCTTCGTTTAAACCCTCGCTATCTCCAAGCAATCCGGTGTCTCCTCGGGACCGTAGTACGCAAAAATATGCCGAATGCTCTCGCTCGCAACTTTTAAACTCTCTCTGCCTCTACGCAATTGAATGCCTCTTTGGGTACTGCGGCGCGCAAAAAAATGCGCCAATTGCCCTCGCTCCTTTCTTTTAAACTCTCTTTTCTGTCTGTCTGTCTCTCTCTCCCTCTCTCTCTACGCAATCCAATGTCTGCTCGGGTTATAAATACGCCGCCTGCCCCAGCTCACAACTTTTAAACTCTTTCTCCCTCTGCGCAATCCAACATTTCCTCGGGAACTGTGGTGCGCGAAACGTGCGGACTGGCCCGCTCACTTCTTTTAAACTCTCCATCTACGCAATCTGGTGTTTCCTCAGGACGGTGGCGCGCAAAATATGCTATCCCCGCTCGCTTCCTTAAACCTACTCTACCTCTGTGCAATCCGGTGTCTCATCGTAACTGTGGCGCGCAAAATGTACTGACTGCCGTCGCTTGCGTGTTTTAAACTCTCTCTCCCTCCACGCAATACTGTGTCTCCACAAGACTGTTCTTATAGATGTTGTTATAATCTTGGTTAATAGACAAGATGGAGCTGTTTATCCGCTGACCGTCATTATCAGTAACTTTGTACGTTAGTCAATGTGGATCTAAGACAGATTTCCCCTGGGTCTTTCCAGGGCCCACACTAACGATGGTCGGTGGCAAATTACCCCTATGATGTGCCATTTGGTTTCTGAACTGGAGCTCAGATGGATCCGATTCAGCCACTGTTTACATCTTAGGTCAGGGATCATTAGATGTCTGAATGCCAAAAAAAAATTAAGGATTTGGGATCAGCCAGCAAATATGGGATAGAGGTGGAAGATCAGCAATTACCTTTCTGAAGGAACAGCATGATTGAAGCGCCAAATGACTTATTTTTGCTTCTTAAATAAGAATGAAAATTGATATAGGACAGCAAGGGCTGTTGTGTTTATGGATGAAAAGCACATTGGTGAATATAATAAGTGACACAAAATGAATGCTGCTGTTCACTATTTCAGCAGATCTGTTATATCTGTCCACTAGACTGCCAAGAGATTAAATACTTGGTTCATTTTTCTGCAGTCTCTGATCAACATATTATTTCACAGGATTTAAAGCACATTCGCAAGCATTTTCATTCAACTTATTTGCCTTTTTTTTCTTGCAGATGAATTGACCTTAAATCAGGCTAAAATCTGATTGCCCCATTCCTTCACCACACATACAATGGATTTAATGGTAGTGGTTTACTTTTAGCAAAAGCAAAAATTTTAGATGATGTACCTAATGTAACTGGACAAAGAATAATTAAACTGAAAAAAAAAGCACAGAGGAGATCCTTGAGAAATGATCTGTAATAATTGAAGTGTGGACTGCGACGTGTGATTTCACTAGGCAAGGCTCTATGACATATGACCAAGGATGCTAGATTCCTTTGTATGTGTGAGTATATCCCTGTAAAGTTGGCTCTGTTGCAATGTGTTCTGTTGCATGGGAAGGATGCATGCACTCAGTGTGAATTCCAAACCAGAAATAAACACCAGCCTTAAAAGGCTCCCACAAAGTACAGAAAAACTGTGAAGAAGACTGGCTTGTAGGAGTGACTTCTACAAGAAATCCTATCTGCCATTAACCTGAGGATACTTAAAAGAATGGAATGTTCTGGTTTACATACCTCGTGAGCCTGTTACTGTTTGTTTATTCTTTACATGTGTACGTATTGTATTCCACCTTCATTCAGACCATGTGAAATTGGACTCAAAGTTTCCACGAGGTGTGTAAAGTTGTCAAACTGTAGTGTTCATCTCCTTTTAGCAAGGGCTCCTTTGAGTCTTGGTAACTTATCAGTCACCACAACTTTAGTGAAAAAAAAAACACATCTTATTTCTTCATCTTGCTCCAAGTAGTGCATTATGCATATTCAGAGGGCTACTGCATTGAGAAGTGCATATACGAACCTTGATAATTTGTGTTAGTTAGCTGAGGAGAAAATGGGTACTGAAAAAAAAATCTGTGAATCAAGTCAGTCATCAAGGAAGGCTAGTTCAATGGAATGCAACAAAGATGCCTCCTTTACAGCTGAAGGTTATGCTTAATAGACATGACAAATGTACAAATACCTAAAGTTATGTCATTTAAGTGCCCCCACCTCATATGATATGACCACACTTTTACTGCTATGGTTGCCAGTCTCCCTGTGATTTTTAGTAAGAAGATACGATCCAGATTTAGTGATATCTAGTCTTTTATAGGTTAATGTGCACAAAACAAGATTTTAGCAGATTCAGCATGAGTTTGATTATATCTCCTGAATATATCGTTGGATAGGTGATATTGGAATTGCAAAGGTCATTCTGCTTCAGGATAAATTGATTCTAATCTTGGTGTATAGTATGCATTACCTTCTTTGCAATAAAGAATGCAAAGAGCATCTAACCTATAATTTAATACCTGAAAATATGCTTGAAACAGGAAAGCAATTAGAAAGGTCAATTTCTCAAGAAATTATACCAATTTGCAGATAGCAGGCATCTAATTATTTGTCCCACCTAAAAATTACCCTCCAATTTCTCTTATGATGCTTACTGATTAGGGCATGATTTCTATTTCTGTTCACAGTTTATATTACTATGGTGCACCTAAATTAGAGGTTGAATATCAATGAGAGACAAACAGTTTTCCATACCTTTCTTACAGATCCTAATGGTTCCACGAGTGAAATATCACAGCAACAGTTTATTCAGTTTCCTTTCCCTCTCCTTCTCATTCAGGGGAGAACATCTGGTCCAATAAACTCTTATTCAAAGTTGTTAACATCACTGCATCTGTTATCTGCCTGTCCTTCAGTAACTATTGGGTATCTGGTGGAACTGGCCTCACAAAATGTATGTCAGAATGTTCACTCAAGAGATCATGAAATGTTTAACTTAGATGGCATGCTGTAACATTTTTGTGTGCATTGATCTAACAATTTCAGTGTAGCAATAAAAAGCTGGAAATGCTGGAAATGCAGATCAGGCAGCATCTGCAGAAGGAGAAACAGCTAACATTATGGTGAAGGACCTGGGAAATTCTGTTTCTCTTTTGACAGATGTTGCCTGATCTGCTGAGTATCTTTAGCATTTTCTGTCTTTAATTCACTGCGGTTATTTGATTTTCATTAACTGTATCATAAAAGCTGTGCAGCAAACGAGTCCAAGTCAGAACCACTGCAAATCTTTTGGATCAATTGTATTGAAAAGTTTAACTTTGGCTCAAACCCATGAACTGGTGTGTTTTCTTGAAAAAAGTAAAGAATCTTAGCACAGTATGAAATAAGAATCACGAAGCAACAGGGTGCCATATTAGTTAACAGGTTAATGGTTTAGTATGAAAGTCCACTGAAATCTGTGTTAACAGGAGCAGTATCATTAGCAATAATGCACAGTGCAGTTTTAAGTGTGTCAAGTCTTTTTGATTTTCTTTGCCCTTTGTGTACCAAAATCTAAGAATCAATTACTATTATTGACATTTTATTCAGTAAATAATATATTTTTTCTCCCAATAGCAGATTTCTTCCATTCATTTCATGGGGGGGGGGGATGTATTAATTGTGACATGTTTAATTCAGCACTGGCTAAGTGTAATCTCCCAGCCTGTTGGCTAGGTAGACTTGAGATTCTCTCATTGTCTCCTTCAACTCTAAAGGAATCCACAGGTGCTGAAAGAGATGATGCTGACTTAGGCTCACACCACCTCTGGGCAAGAGGACTTTCATGTGGCAAGTTCTATCATTAGCACCTTAGTGGGAATAGGGCATCCAGACTTGTACATTTGGATACATTTCCAAGTTAACCAATTATTGTACATTGTAAATGATAACAACTTACTCCCTTTATAGAGTGCACATATCGAGGATGTTTGTATTCCAGTGTAATCAGTCTGGAGCCCCAGACAATTAATAGACCCATCCAAATGTTACATATTACTGATCATTTCCTCTATTGATTTTAGCAATTAGAAAACCATGTGCCACCTGTATTTCCAATATACAATCCAGAATCCTCACTATAATTACGGAACTTGGAAACAATCTCTTAGATTTTAATTGTGAACCAGCTGTGGCTTGCCTTAAAAGAAAATGTGCAGGACAAGAACTGAACTTGTTTTGGTTTCTATGTCTTTGGCTGTCCAAGTAAAACCGCTTACCTAGATCTCAAAACACCATGGTAAGATTTCTCTGGATTTTGAAAACAACTTACAATTTATATTAGTGCCGAGTTTCTTGTGAGCATTAAACCTTCCAATGTCTACTTAGCAGAAAACCATAGGTGAGGGCACAGTTGTATGAAAACAACACATTTTAAATTAACTTGCTGGACTCCACTGTTATAATTTGGATTATATGACAGCAATAAGCTGGACGAACTCAGCAGCACACAAAAATATTTCAGTACAACCATTTTGATTCAAGATTATGGATATTTTAGCACCAATAAATCATCAAAGTACATTCCTCCTCCCCCCCCCAAAAAAAAAGAAGATACCTCAGCTTATTCAGTCATTGTAACAAATAAGCAGGTGCCACTGTAACTTTGGACTTCATTGCTTTTGTGAAATCTTGTAGACTTTTCACTTTGGTGTTTCCTCCCATACCCAAAGACGTGCGTTGCCAGACTACGGACCCACAAGAGAACACAGATGCTGGAATTTGAAACAAAAAGCCTCCAGCAGTTTTTATTTTTGCCTAGGTTAGTATGCTAATTGACCTGGAGATTGTCCCTGGTGTAGAGGTAAGTGGTAAAATCTGTGAAAATTGACAGGAATGTGGAAAGAATAAAATGGTTTGAGTGTGGAATTAGTGTATGTGGGTGCTTTATCGTTAGTGTGGATCCGTTGAGCTCAAGGGCCTAATTAGGCTTTTCAGTTTTATAACTCAAGTACGTGGTAGGTCATGCAGGATGTCTGAACAGAAAATCGTTACTATTTCAGACTGCTGACCTTTAATCAGAACCTTGCTGAAAAACGTAGAGGATCAGAGATGTTCCAAAGTAATACTGAAAACATGGCAACAGATAAAATTGAGCAGAGAGGTGGTATCAGAGTAAAGTGGAACACAGAATGCAATTGTACAAGAATTCAATAGTTGAAGTATGTGATTTCTGATGGCCAAGAGGAAGAACAAAAACTTTCTGTTGAAGGACCCAAGACTGAGAAGGATAAAGGGAACTATGGGTTAGAACGACTCTGAGAGAGAGCTGATCAGGGTTGTTGGGGTGCGGACAAGACCATGCATGGGCATTACGTATGGATCTCAGGATGTAAAGGGAATAGCAATTCAAGAAATTATATCCTTCAACAATAAAGTGTAATCATTGGTGGATCCAATCCTTAGAGATGGAATTTCATTTGTAAGACTGTGGAATAACAGAGCCGGAGACAATTCTTAAGAAAACACACATAGGTACATGAGCGAACTTTGGTCAACAGTTTATCGGAAACAAGAATGGAAACCAACAAAGGTGAACACAGTAAAGAAAACAAATGGAAATTCCATCAAACAAAGCAGCAAACCATCTTCGTGGTGGACATTCATTCCTGGAAGAAAAGCAGCAGTGAATTTAACAGCAATTAGTTCTGATGAAGGGCCATCAGACGTATCGAGTGTTCCTCTTCTCCATGGACCTGTTGATCATTTCCAGCATTTGTATTTCAGCAACTGAAGTTACTTTGGACTTTAAGTAGCTTTTTAAATTAATTGTGTCCTTTCAAGGATAATGCAAGAGAAAGGAAAGTCATCACTAGGAATTTTATAAGAAATACACTATATACATTAAGCAAACTTTCTTAACATATTCCCATTATACTAGAAAACATTACATTGTACATTGTTCCTTGTTAAATGAATTGGGTCATATCAAGGTTCTACTGTACAAAAGTAATTGCTTCTACAAACTCCATTTCCAGAAAAGTTAGGATATTTTCCAAAATGCAATAAAAACAAAAATCTGTGATATGTTAATTCACGTGAACCTTTATTTAACTGACAAAAGTACAAAGAAAAGATTTTCAATAGTTTTACTGACCAACTTAATTGTATTTTGTAAATATACACAAATTTAGAATTTGATGGCTGCAACACACTCAACAAAAGTTGGGACAGAGTTAAAATAAGATTGAAAAGTGCACAGAATATTCAAGTAACACTGGTTTGGAAGACTCCAGATTAAGCAGGCTAATTGGTAGCAGGTGAGATATCATGACTGGGTACCAAAGTAGCGTCCATCAAATGCTCAGTCTTTGCAAGCAAGGATGGGTCGTGGCTCACCCCTTTGTGCCAAAATTCGTGAGAGAATTGTTAGCCAGTTCAAAAGGAACATTTCTCAATGCAAGATTGCAGAGAATTTAGGTCTTTCAACATCTACAGTACATAATATTGTGAAAAGATTCAGAGAATTCAGAGACATCTCAGTGCGTAAAGGGCAAGGGTGGAAACCACTGTTGAATGCACGTGATCTTCGAGCCCTCAGGCGGCACTGCCTAAGAAACCGTCATGCTACTGTGACAATTATAGCCACCTGGGCTCGGGAGTACTTCGGAAAACCATTGTCACTCAACACAATCCGTCGCTGCATCCAGAAATGCAGCTTGAAACTGTATTACGCAAGAAGGAAGCCATACATCAACTCTATGCAGAAACGCCAGCGAGCTCTCTGGGCCCGAGCTCATCTCAGATGGACCGAAAGACTGTGGAACCGTGTGCTGTGGTCAGATGAGTCCACATTTCAGCTAGTTTTCGGAAAAAACGGGCGTGGAGTTCTCCGTGCCAAAGATGAAAACGACCATCCAGATTGTTATCAGCGAAAGGTGCAAAAGCCAGCATCTGTGCTGGTATGGGGGTGCATCAGTGCCCACGGCATGGGTGAGTTGCATGTATGTGAAGGTACCATTGACTCTGAGGCATATATTAGGATTTTAGAGAGACATATGTTGCCATCAAGGCGACGTCTCTTCCCGGGACGTCCATGCTTATTTCAGCAGGACAATGCCAGACCACGTTCTGCACGGGCTACAACAGCGTGGCTTTGTAGACACAGAGTGCATGTGCTTGACTGGCCTGCTGCCAGTCCAGATCTATCTCCTATTGAAAATGTATGGCGCATCATGAAGAGGAGAATCAGACAACGGAGACCACGGACAGTTGAGCAGCTGAAGTCTCATATCAAGCAAGAATGGACAAAATTTCCAATTGCTAATCTACTACAATTAGTATCCTCGGTTTCAAAATGATTAATAAGTGTTATTAAAAGGAAAGGTGATGTAACACAATGGTAAACATGCCTCTGTCCCAACTTTTGTTGAGTGTGTTGCAGCCATCAAATTCTAAATTTGTGTATGTTTACAAAATACAATTAAGTTGGTCAATAAAACTATTGAAAATCTTTTCTTTATACTTTTGTCAGTTAAATAAAGGTTCACGTGAACTAACATATCACAGATTTTTGTTTTTATTGCATTTTGGAAAATATCCCAACTTTTCTGGAAATGGGGTTTGTATTTAAACAATAATGAACATCAGGAAAGGCATCTGCACTGGTTCATTTCTTTTCAGGAATACTTGTCATTTATACATTAGACTATTACCAAGTTTCACAAAATTTCATTGAACTTTAGAGAGGATATGCAAAAAGGTTTAGGAATTTTTTTAAAAAAATGTAACATCCACAAAGCATTTATTATTTGTAAAATTGCATTTGGAAATTTACTTCCCCTACCTACTCTCCCCACATTAACTAATTAGTGTCATAATCAACGCTTGGCAATGGAAAAGCAAGTCTGGTCTGAATTCCTACTTCCCATTACTATCTGCTGATCGTGTGGCTACAAATTAGGTACGGTGTTGAAGTCTCAAAATTGAAGCCATTGGGCTTCTCATGAGGAATTGCTGTGTGAGTAAGGCACAATAAGGGTTTCCTGCTTTGAAACCAGAAATATACAAGGTGGGATTGGAGAAGTGAGAGTGAGAGATCAAACCCACTCATCAACAATAACCATCTAAAAAATTTGGTTACAGGTGTGTTAGTGCTCACTCATCACATAATTTTAAGGAGAAATGTGCTTATCCCTCCTAGAGTTGATGAATTTAAATTTTTGCACATACTGCTTGAAGCTATACACGGCCACAGAGGTTCCCAACCTGGGGTCCATAGACCATTCAGTTAATCGTAAGGCTCCCTGGCATAAAAAGGTTGGGAACCCCCGCACATCTAAGATGGAGAGAAAAGGAGGAAATGGATGTAGTGCAGAAACCTATGTGAAAGATAATTAAAAATGATAGAATTAAACAACATTAAGTCACATAAGGTATTAATTGTGAAATGGCAGAGTAAGGACTTGTATTTTGAAGACACAAGAGGCTGCTGGTGCCAAAATCTGGGAGGGAAGTGTCGACTATCCATTTCCCTCCATAGATGCTTCCTGACTTGCTGAGTTCCTCCAGCACTTTGAGTGTGCTCCAATATTTTGAATCAGAAATAATCAGCTTTCAGAATTATCAGGGAAACTTTAGCCTTAGAGTCCTGAACTGGTGCAACTCCAGTCTTACAGTAATGTGGCCAACTCTGAAGTGCAACTGAAAATGAGCAACAAATACTGACTTTACCAGCAACATCCAAACAACAAACTTTTATTTATAAATTTAACTCCATGGGATTATCATGTTATTCACACTGAAGATTCATTAGAAATTCCCCCCTTAATGCTAAAGCTCTCATCATTTAGAACTTCTAGCATAAATATGTAAATCATTCACATCAGAGGGAAATGAGTTCTCATTTGATACATCATCTCCAGCAGAAGAGATGACCTCAAGAAGTGCCATCAGCTTCAGTTGACCACTAGTTTTGTCTTGAGGATCTATTTTAACACGCCAACTTGTAAATTCATTACATTGACTGAAGGAGCTGTGGGTGACAGGAAATTAATTACATTTGAATTCTACAAATAATTAAGACTGGCTAACATCTTGTACCATTATGGGATGTGTATGTGGGTAGAGTGCAACATTACAGTGGCTGATGTTTACACACCTCATGAGGAGCTGGAGCAGAACATGCTACAGTTAATACTGTGGTATCAAATCTAAAATGTGAAGCACAATTTTACCAGACATGATCCTCAGCACTTGACAAATGACAGTTTCTTTTATCCTCTTAGAACTATTAGAATATTGAACAAATCTTTCTCTTTATACTTTCTGCTGAATTCTCTAACATGCTGCTTGCTACCCTGTTTAATTTATTTCTATTTATAATTTTAAAAAATGATTAATGATTTTTTTAAAGAGCAAATCTGAGTAATTTTATCTTGTGATTCAAATCTGTGCTTGAAAATACATACAGTCCGTTGGCAAGGGCAGAGACGATTCCATTGCTTACTGTGCTATGCCACCAAACAGAAAATCATCAAGAGCTTGTAAGGCAATTGCAATTTGGATAAACATCAAATGCCAACTTCCTGCCTTTTTTTCTGTATTGCTTCATTGCTCTGGTTAAAAAAAAGGGACCTGATGTAATCCGCTGCTTTCAAGGAGATCACTGGTCAACAATCCTAAAAAAGGATCATGGCAAATCAACCATCTTTCAGTGTTTCATCAGAACAAGAGAAGAAGTCAGATGGGAGAATTCACAGGAACATTTGTAGCTTTTTTAAAAATTTCTTTCAAATTGATCTGAACTGTATTTATATTTATGCAATTGGCTGAATATGCAAAAGTAGCCTTCTAGTTTACAGTTGTTTTCTAGGTAACAAGACTACTACATCAATTCTAATATATTGGATTTGCCTTTGCAGTATGTTTAAGCACAAAGGTCACGTTCCCTTGACCAGAGACAGAACTAACTCTGTGATAGTGTGCACCCCACGAGAGTGACACTGTGACACAGCTAGTTACTGTCCGAAAAGCATTGGAGCCAGTTTATCAACATCTTTACCCGAGGTAAGATAATTCATTAATTAGTATATCCAATATTTTCCCTTACACTTTTCACTGACATGATCAGACAATTAAGGCAGAAACAAACAAATTAAAACAAGGTACAAGCAAGTATTAATTATTACTACACAGTAAACTGTGCGTCAGGAAGAGAGAGAGGGGAAATGACTATTGACTAATTTCAGCGGCAGTTTTCAGGGCTTGCTATCAATCAGACAAATCAGTTTTCTGTACAGAGCTTCATAGTACTTGATGGTAAACTGCTTTTCAAGGTACCTGCATGTGAATGATGCAGAGGAATTGGCAAATAAATGCCTGGCTCTCACTAATGAGGAGAGGTTCACAAAACTGGGCATCGTTGGAATAAAAGGAAATTTGACTGAAGTATTTCAAGCCATGGTTAATGCACAGCAGTTCTGAGTGTGAGCATGTGAAGCAGGGAGGGCAAAAGCAAAAAACAATTTAGTTCAAAGCTGAACCAAAGCCTAGCACAGTGGTGGACATGTGCAACAGGCTCCCAATTCAGGGAGAACAGGACATTGATTCCACTAAAGTTTATTCATCACAATAATCTTGCTGACCTCCTTGTAAAAAAAAAACAACAGAATATAGAAGGCAGGGTAATTCAAAATAGAAACTACTGAAGTAGTGTTTGCAGACCTCATGTGCTGATGCTGGCTTTAACCAGGATAAATTGTGTCCCACTCACACATTCCCATTCCTTTCCCCCAGTCAAGGTCAAATAGATTTGCGGTATGATTGTTCTGACACCAGAATCATGGTTATCTATCAGTTTGAAAGTTATTTCTGAGGGACAAGAAGTGATCTGAGAGTCTAATCCATTTACTACTTTACCTGCCATTCCCCCTGGTGCTCAGTGAGATGTAGAGAGAATGACAGAGAGCCCTGCCAAAAGGTTTCAGCTCGAAATGCCAACTGTACTTTTTTTTTCAATAGATGCTGCCTGACCCACTGAGTTCCTCCAGCATTTTGTGTGTGTTGTAGAGAGAATGGGCTTGAATATGAAATTTTTTTATTAAAACAAAGGTGAACTAAGTGAACTAAGGGCACATGATGCTTCAGACCAAACTTATTCAGCTTGCAATACATCTAAAACAATCACAAAGCTATACAAGATGCACTACAGTTAAAAATAAAATCCACCCCCCTCACTATCATGTTCATCTCAGGGCCCATTAACTATGAGCTCACATTTGCTCAATCTCAACCACACTCAAACTCTTAGCCACTGCAGATTCTTTTTTTTTTAAAATGTGATTCACTTTGTTACACATGGGACTGACATTAACCAAGTATAGTCTGTTAGCTAACATGAATTCAATAAACCTCAATTCATAATTGGACGAATAGATCCTTGGATTGATAATTTATACACACAGACACCTTGTCAAATCACAAAACAAATGTAGTTGCGAAATAAAATTCAAAACACAGGAACACTTAGTTGGTCAAGTATTATCTGAAAAGAGAGATTATGAAATTTGAGGAAATCTGTAATTTTTTTTCTTCAGGAGGTACTGCCGAATATTCACATTTTCTGTTTTTATTTCAGATGCCCAGCATCTGCAGTAATTTGTTTCCAGATTACTAAGGTGGGTCCCCAAGCCTGCAAGCTGCAGCTGAATTTGCAGCTTCTGTTGCCTTCTTGCTCCCACAGCACAGTTTTGTGCTCTGCTATACAAGTTGATGGAGTCAAATTTTAGATTTACCCCTAAAATGGCCCTCACGTTTATGGTTCCTGTGAATTAGAATCACCATGTTAGCCTCTTACTTCTGCTCCTCATCACAATTCAAACGCTCAGACAAAAGCAAAATGCTGCAGATGCTAAAAATCTGAAATAAAACAGAAAAATAATGGAAATGCTCAGTAGGCCAGACAACATCTGTACAGAGAGAAAGAGTTAATAATTACGGTTGACTGCCTTCCATCAAAACTGGGAGAATTTAGAAATCCAAACAAGAGGAATTCTGCAGATGCTGCAAATTTTCGGCCTGAAACATCGACTGTACCTCTTCCTAGAGATGCTGCCTGGCCTGCTGCATTCACCAGCAACTTTGATAAAGAATTTAGAAATCAATAGGTTTGAAATTACTAAGAAAAGTGGAAGGACATCTATAACACATTAAAGCTATTTTTCTAAAGCGTTTCTCTTTCCTGATTCACAATAAACAACAATTACATTCTGGTTATTGTAAACTATAACATTTACATTTCATATGCACAATCAGTAAAGGCAAACATACACTACACATTTGTCACATTCTTGGCTGTAGTTACCAGATTCTGGTATTCAAAGAGAATAAGGCAAACACAGACCACCAAACAAGCTGCAATAAATGAATACTCCAATCATTTCCTGACATTTTCATTTTAGGAAGTTTTTCTTTACACTGTTACCCTAAGTGTTCCCCTTTTTCTTTTTATTTGAAAACACTTCAAGTTCTCACATTTCACTTTGTTACATTAGCTTTTTTATTTTAAGCTAGTAACTTTCAAAACGAAACTGAGACTGGTCCTGCCATTTGCTTCAATACCACCAGGTGGCAAAACAACAATGCAGTTTTGCAGACTGGGCAAAAATACTATCACAAATCTTTTATTGACACTCCACATAAAAGCTGGAATCGTGTTAGTTCTGTTGGATAAAAATTAGATTTGATTCACGCAGCAACTGCAGAGTTGTTTCAGCTGTGTGAGAAAACAAGATTACCAAATAGACTTCAACTCGGGCTCAGTAGAGGGATTTTAAAATCTAAATGCTCAAGACATTCAATGAATGCCAACTTCATTCCAAACCTGCCAGTCACACAATTCCCACTATAAAAGGTTTCACAATTTTCCCCACACCCAGAATGCCAAAACTGCTACTTCCCTGAGCATTTTTAAGTCACACTGCTGAGAAGGCTGTCCTAATATCAGAATGAGTTTTATTTCTGTGTAATAAATGTATTTGATTTTTTTTCTCCATAGATTGCAACATTTTCTGTCTCTGTGAGGGTTGCACTTTCTTTTGCATGTTAATGTACTGTTGATTGCACACAATTCCTCATCTTGTCATTCTAGTTTTAAAAAAACCCTAAATAAAACTGACAAAGCAATGCTATCTGCTATAATCGTTGGCAAGCTGATTTTATGACCAATTCTTTGTAGAAAATATCACTGCATGGATTAAATATAATTAAACTCTGGGACCCAAGTTTCTCAAGATTTCAATTGATTCGAAGAAATTGTAGGAGCTTTTTTATTGCATTTATCCAGATTGTTAAAATACAAGGCAAAATGGATTGAGTCACTGTGATTACCTTTACCTTTCACCTGCCTAGTTGCCAGCTTTCAACTAATAGCAGGTTAATGAAAAAACTCTTCTCAGGCTTCAAGCCAGTTACAGGTATCGATTTTAACTGACGTTTCGATGACAAACTGCCATCTTCATCAGTGATGATGCCTGGGTAAGTCAAGTCCAGTGGTACTTATACCCCCGTCATTCGTCCCTCCTGATTGGATGAGAACTAACCAATCAGGTGTCCACTCTCCCACCTTGTTTACACTCACTTTAGGTCAGCTGGCGTTTGCAGAATTCCCTGTCAATGCGGAGCAGCGTTTATCAGCTAGACGGGACGCACAGTGGAAACCCACATCAAGGAGCAAAGGAGATGTATCTGTTTGGGCTACCCGGAGAAATTAGCGGTAGCAGAACGTTGCACTTGCAATGGCCATAGGGTTGACTTCGACGGCACAAAACTACTTTGCCACGCTAATTGCTTTTGGGGCCACCTGGTAAAGGAAGCCATTGAAATAAAACTAGAGGAAAAGAATTTTAATGAAGACGAAGGTCTCACTCTAAGAAAGAACTGGAATTTGATTGTAAACAAGGTGTGAGAGTGGAAACCTGATTGGATGAGGGCCAACCAATCAGGAGGGATGGACTACTGGGGTATAAATACCACTGGATTAGGCTTACCCAGGCATTATCCCTGAAGAAGATGGCAGATTTTGTCTTCAAAATGCCGGTTATAAAATTGATACCCGTACCCGGCTTGAAGCTGGAGAAGAGTTCATTTGTCATATATGCTGGAAAAGCACTAGATCCTTTTTTAATATCAGGTTGTTGAAATGATTCAGAATGTTCTTCTAATGGAAGATTAAAGCTTGAATCCCCTATCTGGTGGCTCAGGTTAACAAATAGCCTGACACTGTTTAAGTGGAACAGTATTTGCTTCCAACTGTGGATCATGGAACAAGATACCTTACCTGTTTCATTGATCAACAGTTGGTCTTTGGATAAACAAACAGAACAGAAAGGGACTTTGGATTAGTAGCTCTTTGTTGCTCATAATGAGCAGTATAACCAGCTATAGAATCTAACTATATTACCAACTAGGTTAGAGTGTAGCACACAACATTTTTGGAGAAAGCTTCCACACTACCAGCCTGCTCTGCTCTCGTCCAGTTGTAGGAGTCAAAGAACCTGAAAAGTTGAATGCCTTTTTTGTTTTTAACAGTCAGTTTTAAGCTGTCTAGCGGCTTTCAACTTGTGTCAGTTTTCTCTCCATTGAGCAATCGACATCTGACTCAAGCATAGTGGGGGGGGGGGTGGAGAGATAAAAAGAAACGAATCAGCTCAACATTGATTGATGTTTGATGCCCACAGTTTTCCACATGTAATAAAAAATGCACTTTTTTTCATTAATCTTCCTCAATGACAAATGAATAGATAATTACCAGTACATTAGCATCAATTTGTAATGGCTCAAGAATTCCAAGATAATAAATTTCTAGACATCAACTAAAACAAATCTGCTTGAAACAGACCCAGTTTATAGATGTTACTTAAAATAACTGATAGATTTCCTTTCTTTAAAGCTCTGATTCATCTGAGTAAGTTCAAAAAACAAGTGACACTTCTCTTTAGTGACAGTTAATCAGTACTGTCGGACACTATGACTGATGGCATTGAAGATTACGACTATTAAGCTTCAGAGCTTGTGGAGAAAATTTCTGGCTTCTGCCCCTCCTGCTAATGAAACTGGAGCTCTAAACTGTAGCCACTCAACTCTATTCTTTACACTCTGATTTCCCTCTAATTCAGGAGGCTGCAACATTTGGAAACTACTATATGATGACATTTGCCTTGGTGAATAAATTTTAAATTTGAATCCGTCAGTATTAACAACACAAATTAGCAACTTAAATGCTGTGCCAAGTTAAATACTACTCACAACAGTAATACCCACCAACATAGCCCATGAGAATAGATGTGGACCTCTCTGTCAAAGGTTCAAATGGTTTGTTAACTTCTTTGGTTCTGTCTGCAGAACTTATAAAGGATACAATGCAGCATGTCAGTAATTTAGGCTTACACATAATGAGCTGATCCATGAATACAACTTGTTTATCTGCACAGCTGAAACCACCCATTTTCTTCATGTTTAGTATAACTTATTTCAGCATTAGGTCTTTTACAGGACCTGGAAGACTCCTGATAAAGCCTAACTTTCCCTTTTGAGTCCCATCTTTATTCCAGGAACTAGAGAGAATGAGCTTGAACATTAAAACATTAACAAAACAAACAGGCAGGACGACAAGAGATCAGTGAGATTTAATTCCCTTTGACATTTGTGTTTTGTTCAATTGTGTAAGTTTACAATCTCCATTCGTTACAGCACTTCAAGAACATTATGGAACTTGCAGTTACAAATGTTACAGGATCTTGTTTTGATGGACTCAACATCTTTCAGTGGTAGCCATGTAAAATAACATTTAGTGAATAGCCTTAAGTCATTAAAAGCTGCAAAGATATTAACAGTGTTAGAAAGAAGAAAATATTACCAAGAAAATAAAAGGTGAGATCAAAGAACAGCATGTCTTATCAATGCAGTAGTTGAGATAGCGAGAAATGCAGCTTTTAAAGTAATTGAGAAACCATTTAAATAAAGGAAGATGCTGATCTCCGGAGAGTGTGGAGGTCAGTTAGGAGAAGTTCAATGAAGCATGAGGCTTCAGATCACTGTCACAAAGGAAGCTAATTGCAATTTTGATAAGGCTGATTTCATTGACATCTCTCATGGTGGTAAGCATGGTGCGTCATGCCTCTTCACTGCACTGCAATCTACATCACTTTCCAATGCTTCTCCTCAATAAATCAACTTAATAGGAATTGCTCATGCTTGATTCTGTCCTTAACTAAGCAATCAGTTTGAATGCAGTCACTTCTCTTTATGTCTTTAGGATTAATGCTGATTTTTGTTTTCTGGGAAGAGCCTGATTAATGGCAGCTTTCCTGGGAATGCTGCAACTACTGGATTCTCAAGAAAAGTAGAACATTCACATGCAAATTTTTCTTCCTGAGTTAGCTAACCAAGAACAATTAACTAGACATGTGAAACAGTTCTGATCGCTCTCATATTTGATATCTACCCATGTAGTGCAAAGGTGGGCTGTAATCTGCTGGTGATATGGTTAGATTTAATGACTAGTTATGCTGCTCATAAGCAGCTCAACTGTTACTTTATAACTCAGCTGAGTTCACTTAATAGGAACAGGGAGAAAATCATACCATTGCTAACAAGCAAAAACAACTATCTACCTGCCACTTCCTACAAGATCCTACGGCACTGTGCACAACTAATTCACAAGTTTAAGATGTGAGGATAGCTCCTGTATAGCACAAAAACAGTTTGCTACACAATGCTTCCTGAGAAAGCCACAAAGAATTTAGTGCAATCACCCCGCTTTAAAAAATTTATATCCAGTGAATAAAAGTTCAGTAAAATTAATTATACCCAAACATATTAAATTGATTTTCACCAAATACTATACAAAAAATGGTGTCTTATATTTCTTAATGTTTCACCCTATCAGTTGAAGGAAACATTTATATGTTTACTTCAAACAAGTTAATTCCTCAATTAAAAATCTGATGTAACATTACAAAGTACATCAAAATTTTTCATATTTACTCAGTATAACATGAATACTTTAAAAGGTGACAATTCTGTTATATTTCTAACCAATTTAACCATAATTTGACCCAGTACATGTCAAAGAAAATTTAATTTCAATATTTAGAATGTAGTTTTGATTAGTCACAGTAACAACTTTTCTCCTCTTCATCAGAATATAAAATAATTCAGGAAGTTACCAAAAATATATTTTTGCTTATCTTCACACATGTTCACTTTGTCCAAGGTCTGGCTGGTTAACAAATTCAATTATTTTTCCAGCTTTACTCTCTTCAAATATTACAATCTATTTTGTAAAAAAGATAAAAGAAAATAGTAAAAAAAAAGCTGTGCAAATAAGGGAGAAGGGTGGATCGTGATGCAGACTTAAATAAAAGACGGTTAAAGCATATTACTTCTTAATGAAAAATCACCTTGGATTTTCTGTCAGTAGATCCTGTGCATGAAATTTCCTTTCTTTGGACAATACTTCTTGGTCTGTGGTTGACAGCAGCCATTATTGGCTATGACCGATTACCAGCTTGGGCTCTGATAACAGAGCAAAGCCATAAAGACATTCTAATTTAAGGCAGCTCTTCCCACTTCCATTTTTTGAAGATGCAACATTCTGAATATTGCCCTACACAGAGAAATTTCCATTCTATTTATAGAATATACTTTTAGTTCACCATGTACACTGCAGACATTTCTATCTCAGCATTAGATTGTGCACAGCAAATCCCACAAAAGGCAAGGTAAATTATCTAGATTTGGAGGGATTGGCTGAACACAGTTGTAAGTTCAATTGCTAAGAGAACATGAGATTTTCTTGCTCAACTAGTGTCAAACACCCGAACAGGCCGCGGTTTAACAGTGAACTTGAAAGGCAATGCAGCAGCGTATTGCAACACTAGGTTAAATTGTGCTCTTTAAGTCTCAGTTGCAAGACAGAATCTTAGCCTTCTACCTCAAAGTGCTACCACTGAGCTAATATCTCTGGCACTGGACTTCTTCTGCACTTCCACGGGGATTAATCAAAGCCTTTTTCACAAAATGCAAGGGTGCATGAAAATAATACAAAGTTTTTCTTTGTTTTAAAAGTTTTTGTTGCAAGGTTTTGGCTAAAGGAAAACTTGAGTAACCTGATCATCAAATCCTCACATACTTTCACTTCTGGGCTATTCTGCTCTAAAATCTTAAATGGCAGCCGAAGACAACAAAGTTAGAATCTTGCAATGGATGTGAAATTTGAGTCATCCAATTTCTTGCAAACATGACTCTCAACTGTCACTGCAATAAGAATCCAACATTTGCAGAAATTGTTGCCATCAGTTTGTCTTACCTCATTGTTGCCATGCTGTACCCATGGAGCAGGTAAGTAAAGTGTCTTTTGTGGCCCTATATCCCAGTAGCGGCCCAAGTTCAATCCATTCACAAACACCACACCTTTTTCCCAGCCCTAAAATACACACCAGAAGTACATAAGGACTTGGTTGCAGATATTTAAAAAAATACAAACTGCTTTTGAACTAATGTTGGAGGGTAGTGAACTGAAAAGAACAGAATTATAAAACCTATGTGGCTCACCAATACTATTTGGATGAGACAGGGGATTATCTGCTGCCCTCACCAGCTTTGACTTGCACACAAGTTAAGCACACTGATGTAGTTAAATTTCCCTTGAAAAGCCTTGGCAAGACATTCAATTGCATCAGGATCACTACAAGGACAAATCTGGACTGACCACACAGCATAATTCAGGTGGTGAATTCAGACATGCAAAGGTCAGTCACAACGAAGAAATCCTTAACATATTTGAAGACTGGTGTCAAGAGTTTTCCCACAGGCTAATCCTATATTTGCCTGATATTGTAGGTAAGTACACTGCTCTAGTCTGCCCCATCACAATCCCCGGGTAGGTCCTTCCCATTTGCAAGATAGGCCCAGAAGAGAGAATGGAGCAATGGTATACAGATTGGACAGAATAACAGTGGGAGCCCTCAACATGATTCCAGATCCCATGAAGTCTCATGGCACCCGAATAAACAAGGAAACAGCCTCTTGATTCTCCCCAACTATGCTCCCTTAGCAAATATTCCTCCAGTTTGAACAACATTTGGAGAAGGGGCACAAAATGTATTCTGGCTGTGTCACTTCCATGTCCAAAACCAACAGTGGCTCAGTGGCATGGGTTGACAGTTCAGAAGGACACAATTACAGCAGGGAGTGAGTGAACTAAGAAGAGAGATAATCTACCAGACTTTGTATTCGCCAACCCTACAGTAGCAAAAATATTTGACTATAAAAGCATTGGTAGGAAAGTCCAGTGAACAGACACTGTGGAGATAAACATCCCAAGTTCACACCACGGAGACTATCAACCGCATTCATTGGGATAGACTCAGAGTGGGTGTGGAAGCTCAAAGTTTCTTGGGCATCACAGATCAGTGGACCATCAGCAGAAGGAGCAAACTATAAACCTTCATCATATCTCTCACCTCCCTGTGGTAACAAGACAGAGGATTAAAACTGGATCCAAGGAGGACTGAAGGGCAGGTGAGGGATACACAAAGTATATCTTCAATTAAAGAGTGAAGCCAAAACAGTTTACAAATCTTGCAACTGACAGGTAAACAAACACATGAATGAGGAATCACATCAAACCCCCGCAGTCCTGCCACAGCCAGCAGTTAATGAGAATGGACAACTGTACAGCTAACAAAAGGGGACATTTCTATCTACAATAATGGTGGGGCCCAGCAAAAAGGTGCAAGAGATGAAGCTCAGGCATTCACAACCATACTCAGAGGAAAGTGCTGAGAGAAAGATCCATCTCGGATTCCTTCGTAGCATAGTATTTAGCACAATTGTTTTACAGTACTAGCTGTAAGATCAGGGTTCAGTTCCCTCCGCTGTCTGTAAGAAGTTTGTGTGTTCTCCCTGTGACTATGTTTCCTCCAGGTCCTCCAGTCCTCGTTTCCTTCCATTTTCCAAGGTGTACAGTTAGCTTTAGTAAGTTGTGGGCATGCTATGTTGGTGGTGGAATCGTGGCATACTTGCGGGCTGCCCTCAGCACAATTCTCACTGATTTGATCTGACTCAAATGATGCATTTTACCGTATGCTACCACGTACATGTGACAGATAAAGCTAATCTTTACTTCTTTCAACCCAAGGACTTAACTGTAGGAGTTCATCTCTGGAAGCATCACATCCTTCCACTGCTTCATCAATTATTTTCTTTCCATCAAAAATCAGAAGTAGGGTTGTTCACTCCCAGTTGCATGTATTTGAAATGGAACTGAAAATCATCTCCTTAATAAGTCAAACAACGCATGCACATGTATAGGCTCAGGAATTCATATTTCATACTGGGAACTTTCAGCTGACATCAGTGACCAGATCATTCGGTGATTCTATGGGCAGTAGTACTGATCAATATCCTTTGTCAATCATGCTTCCCATCTGTCCAATAATCTCTTTGACCCTCTACCATCAGGCAGGAGGTACTGTAGCATCAAGACACAAATTGTTAGGATGGGAAACAGCTTCTTTCCCCAGGCCACAAGACTACTGAACTCCCTGCTTCCTCTCAGGTCTCATCATGTATGAAGCGCCAGTAGCTTTATACTGTTTACTTTTTAAAACGTGTTATAAATGCACCTTATTATTTTGTTAATTTATTTGTACTAATATTACCTTCCAGCTAGCCTCCTTCCCCTGCCTCCACATTTTTATTCTGGCCTCTTTCCTCCTTCCTTTTCAGTTCTGAAGAAGGGTCTCGGCCTGAAATGTTGACTGTTTATTAATTTCCGAAGATGCTGCCTGACCTGTCGAGCCCTCCCAACATTTTGTGTGTTGTTTTGGATTTCCAGCATCAGCAGACTTTCACGTGTTTATTACTTGATGTGTTAAGTAAGGTATATGCAAGTTATACATACTGCGCTGTGCATCTTGGTCCAAGGAATGTTGTTTCATTTGGTAGTACACATGTGCACGGTTGAATGACAATAAACTAAAACTGAACTTTTCTTCTAGAATGCTAACTTGGAGCTAACAGGTTAGACAAGTCTGCAACAACCAACAACTGATACTAAGCAGGTGCTTTAATGCTGCTGGCAAAACATAAACAGGAGGAATGGTATTACATTGGCTTGGCGTCTTCAATAATAATCAGACACCGAGTTATCCTGATTTCAATACAAGGAAATGTAGGATTTGCACTTTCAGTCCAAGCAAATAGAAGAGGACCATTACTTAGTTACTGTATGAGACACATCAAAAGATAATTTCAAAATAACTTTCATCTGAATAACGTCATCAGTATACCAAAACATCTCCAAGTACCTTCACAAGTTTGAGATTTAGAAGTTGATGCTTTTTCAATTGCTTCGTTCAGTCTCACATTTCATATATAAATTAATACTCATTCTATAACATACTATCCCAAGCAGGAAGCTATAATCAATAAGACTAATTCTCCTCACCTTGAGCCGTATAAAACTATCATAGGGCGATGAGTCCAAGTAGTGTGTGCCATAGAAGAAAGCAGGAAGGACAGGTTTTTCCGGAATAAGATTCAGTTTGATAGCTGAGAAACTTCAGTCCAGGGAGACAATAAAAAGAGTTATTCCCAATGTTAAGAAATTAAACATTCAACAAATTTAATCCTCTTGTGTCGGTAACCTTGTGCAGAATTACACTGGCTGGTGTCTATAGACTAAATATTGGATGAAAATGGACCCACAAATTACTTTCTTTGCAAAGTACCCAAGGCTTGTATCTGTGCACCTAAGTAATGAGTGAAAGACTAATTGCTCTGTGAATGTTTTCATGAATGGAAGAATCTCAAAGTAAATGATGAAGAGGAATTCCTTCCTTGAAGTCTTTCATGTCTGGAAATGTTGACACTCCAGGGGATGTCATTACGTTTGTTCAAAGTTAAAGAGTGTGTGTGTGTGTGTGTGTGTGTGTGTGTGTGTGTGTGTATGTATGTATATGTGTGTGTGAGCGTGAGAGTGAGTGTTTTATATATATATATATAGCTATCTCTCTCACACACACACACATATACACATATAAAGATACACACACACACAGACAAGGATAGCATAGCTGAGGCCAATGAGCTCTCAATTAATGATCACATGAATAACATAGCAGGTTTAAGTGGGTCTACTCCCACTTCTGTTTCTTACAATCTTGTACTAGAATGTTAGCCAGTGTGTTCACACATCTACAGTATGAGGATATTGAGCAATAATAAGCTCTCTCTCTCTCTGTAACTTGTTTTACGGCGGTTGGCATCCAGCTTAATGGTGCATTACCGCCACCCTCTGCTCCAGAATGTGCACTAGACATACATTCTAAATCCCTTCACCCAATCACACACACACACACACACACACACACACACACAAACACACACACAAACCTACACTTCACCCTCCCATCTTTGACCATCCTAGTATCCTATTCCTGTTTATTCGTCATATTCTATAAAAAACCCCTGTACCCCTTAAAAACGCTAAAAATACCCGGACTTGTGCTCTCTCACCCATGCCCAGCAACCCTTTTAATGTGAATTCCTGCACCCCCAACTCCCTTAGTTTATTTCTCATCATCTCTCTCTGTATCCCATACTTCCTGCAACACAAAACTACATGTTCTACTGACTCCTCTTCCTGACATTCCTCACACAATCCTGTCTGGTGTTTCCCTACCATTTTCAATGTTTTGTTTAATGCACAATGCCCCAGCCTTAACCTAGTCCACACAATTTCCTCTCTTCTGTTTCCATTACCTACCCTAGTAACAATAATAAGCTCGATTTGATACAACCAAGCAGTGAGATTACCATGTAAAGAATGGTCAAGGCAGAGGAAGTAGTGTGTTTTTGCAGCAATAACAATAAGAGGAAGGGATGCAACCAAGCAAAGGGTGGAAGTTGATTGCAAGACATGACTGGTTCACATAAACTGTAATTATCTGCACATGCCCTGTCAATAAACTGCCAATAACCCTACTGTGCAATCACTAAAGATTATAACTAAGGTCTAGCCGACAACCAGTTTGAATGCAATTCACAAAAACTAAAGGGTCACTAAAATGAAAACCAATTTAACAGTGTGAGGAGTAAAATATATTAACACTGATCCAGTGCAGGAGAGCAATGGCTGGCATTGAGAGGATCTGGAGGGTTTAATGTTTGTAGTGTGCAACCAAGGTAAGTCGTCAGAGATACATAGTGCTGAATACAAAATTCATCTAAAGTAGATCAGTGATACAAGGAGTAATCTGTGATTTTAATTTACCTGCTGTAAAAACTGTAATAACCTCTCTGGATTGATTTCAGTTCTATCTGAACTACAATTACAATCACTCTTGGGTATATTTATTTAAAAACTTATTGAAGCTATGACTTTATAAGCTTTGTTTTAAATTCAATAAACTGTCAATAACTAAGACACTATTAATATCTAAACATCTTTTTAATCATTGGTGAGATGGCTCTGCTATGGAGACGGAGAATGTTGCCCAGGTTTTCCGCGTTTTGGAGGTGGACTTGGACTGTGGAGTTATGTCTTTTTTTCATATATATTCTATGTTTTTCACCTGATCTTTCTTGGTTTTTTTTTTGTGTGCGGGGAGAGAGTTTGGGGGTCAAAGTGCCTGTTCCATTTTTGTTCTTTTTTTGTGCAGGGAGGAGAGATTTGGGGGTTGATGACCATGCCACTTTTTTCTTTCTTGGTTTCATGGCTATCTGGAGAAGAAAAACTTCAGAGTTGTATACTTTGATAATAAATAAACCTTTGAACCTTTGGTCAGGCATTGATATTTTAAATGTTTGATGTATGAAATGCTGGGCTATGATAACCTCGGGGCGGGGAACAATGAAAATTCATTATACTTAATGGAGTAAGGGGAGAAAATTCCCACTCCAAATGTTAACCTGCAGAAGCAACAACTGTCTTCATTTCACCCACCACGAATATTTCAAATAGCACAGAAGTTGTAAACCAACTTTACAACATTTGTTTTAAGCACAGTGAACAGAGACAGGACAGTTGAAAGAATGATAAATATAATGGCTTACCTCTCAATAAAGCTTGTTTTCATCTCTAGGGGATAGATTATAAAGTCCTTCAAAGGTTGCTTATTGAGAAAGATATCTCCCAGGAGACCTGAAGAAACAAAACTCATAAGTGATGCCAAGGGAATAGAACACCTTCAAGTGCCCACACTGTAATCAATTGATTTCATTGCAAACTTTAAAAAAATGCACTCACAAAGCATCTTTATCACAGAAAGAACATTACTACATCAAAAATGGATGTCAATCCAGAGGTGATATTAATAGGATGGCTAACACCTCAAAGAAGTATGCTTTAAGTAGGATCTTGACAGTAATAAGGAACTTTGTAAGACAACCCACACAAAATGCTGGAGGAACTCAGCAGGCCAGGCAGCATCCATGGAAAAGAGTAAACAGTCAATGGTTCAGGTCGAGACCCTTCATCAGGACTTCGAAAAAGTCAGAGCAAGAAGGTGGGGGGAGGAGAGGAAGAAGTACAAGGTGGAAGGTGATAGGTGAAACTGGGGGATGGGGCGAGGAACGAAGTAACGTGTTAGGAAGTTGGTGAAAGAGAAAAAGAGCTGGAGAAGGGGGAATCTAATGGGAGAGGACAGAAGACCATGGAAGAAAGGGAAAGGGGCAGAGCACCAGAGGGAGGTGATGGGCAGGTAAGGAGAAGGTGTCAGAGGGAAACAGGAATGGGGAATGGTGAAGGAGAGGAGAGGGTGGACAATTAGCAGAACTTCAAGAAATCAATGCTCATGCCATCAGGTTGGAGGTGACCCAGACAGAATATAAGGTGTCACTCCTCCAACCGTAGTGTGGCCTCATCGTGGTAGTAGTGGGCTGACAGAATTGAAATGGCTGGCCACTGGGAAATCCCGCTTTTTGTGGCAGATGGAGTGAAGGTGCCCGATGTCATGGTCGCCCAGTCTATGCTGGGTCTCATCAATGTACAGTAGGCCGCACTGGGAGCACCGGACACAGTAGGTGAGCCCAACAGACTCACAGTGAAGTGCCACCTCACCTGGAAGGGCTATTTGGGGCCCTGAATGGTAGATGGTGTAGGGGCAGGTGTGGCACTTGTTCTGCTTGCAAGGACAAGTGCCAGGAGGGAGATCAGTGGGGAGGGACGAGTGGACAAAGCAGTCGCGCAAGGAGGGATCCCTGCGGTAAGTGGGGAGGGGCAGGGGAAGGAAAGAAGGGAAAGATGTGCTTGATGAGGCCAGTACCAGAAAACTCATACCTGGTTTTCTGGTACAGGCCTGGGTTAGTAGGTTTATAAAAGATATCAGAGGAAAGACTGTCTCCAGAGATGGAGCCAGAGAGATCGAGAAAAGTGAGAGAGGTGTCAGAAATGGACCAAGTAAATTTGAGAGTAGGCTGGAAGTTGGAAGCAAAGTTGATGAAGTCGATGAACTCAGCACAGGTGCACGAAGCAGCACCGATGTAGACGTCAACGTAACGTAGGAAGAGTTGGGGAGCAATAATGGTGGAGGCTTGGTACGTTCCACATCGCCAACAAAAAGGCAGGCATAGCTGGGAGCCATGCGAGTGTCCATGGCTACACCTTGGGTTTGTAAGAAGTGGGAGGAACCGAAAGAGAAATTGCTGAGGTCGAGGACCAGTTCTGCCAGACGGAGGAGACTGGCTGGGTCTGTTGTCCAGAAAGAAGCAGAGAGTTTTAAGGCCCTCCTGTTGAAGGATGGAAGTCCATGGTGGAAATGAGACGATCAGGGCAAGGGAACTTGAAGTCATTGAAAAGATCCAGAGTGTATGAAGTGTCATGGATGTAGGTAGGAAGAGACTGAACCGGGGGTGTGGGGGGAGTGAATAAGACAGAGTGGGGGTATGCAGACACGGGTTCAGTGGGGCAGGAACAAGTAGAAACAATTGGTTTACATGGACAGTCAAGTTTGTGGATCTTGGGTAGGAGGCAGAAATGGAAGGTGCGGGGTGCGGGAACCATGAGGTTGGTGGCAGTGGATGGGAGATCCCCAGAGTCGATGAGGTCAATGATGGTACAGGAGGCAATGGCCTGATGCTCCTTAGTGGGTTCCTGTTCAAGGGGTAATTAAGAGGAGGTGTCTGAGAGTTGGCGCTGGGCCTCAGCAAGGTAGAGGTCAGCCCGCCAGACTATTACAGCACCCTACCCACCACCCCCCATCTGTGAGTTTGATGGGGAGGTTGGGATTAGCGTGGAGAGAAAGAGAACAGCACATTCAGAAGGAATGAGGTTTGAATTGGAGAGAGGAGAGTTAAAGTCGAGACTGTTGATGTCTCGCCAGCAGTTAAGAGATAAAAAGATCCAGAGCAGGCAGAAGGCCAGAGCGGGGTGTCAAAAAAGTGGTGGGGGGGTGAGTGGGTTTGTAAGGCATTGTGATAGAGAAGGGATGTAAATAAGACTAGAGTCTCTAACTGACAACTTACAGAATTATCAGGTTGGCGAACATTGCAGGGTAAAAGAACAAACAGCAGTTCAAAGTGATTTAAACATGCAATGAGAATTTCAGTTTGGAAATCAGAGTAATTTAGTATGTTTAAGGTTTTAGGAAACAACATTTGAAGGAGTTACTATCAGAGCATTGGGTTTTCCCTGACCCAAGTCGATAGAAGGCAAAAGATGCAAGGCTTATAAGACAACATTGAAAGAGGCCTTGAAGTTCTGATGGGCTAAAAACTACATATTTTGCAAGTGATCACGTGAAGTACTCTCTTAATTTAACTACCTTAGTTGAAAGTTGAAAATAAAAATTTATCCTTCTAGTACCACCTCGAGTAAACTGAGGCTTGCTCACCCTATTGAAAAATGACCCTCTGGTGCATAACAAGACAGTCATTATCAGAGGGAAAGTCTTCTCATGTCTGAAATTAAATCTAGATAACAATCTAGTTATCTGAGCCCATCAGAAATTTGTATTTTTGTTAAACTGCACAATTCTTCTTGGTAGCTAGATTTTGTATGTGGGAATTAAAAAGAAAGTAATGGAATAGCTTAGGGAATTAGTACATTTTAACCATGTGCTGTACAACACTAACTATGTTGTCAATCGCCATCTTAGCAAATTACCTTTACGTTGTTCATCAAGTTTTAAGCCATAGTTCACTCTACCACGGTTTTCCACCAATAAGCTTAAATTTAGTTTACCCTTTAAGAAAAAATAATCCAGTTTTAATAAAGAAACAAGAGAATTTCATAATAAAATTAATTTCTGAAATCATTATTGTAAGTAACTGGGTAATATTAATCTTATTGCAAATTACAATGGAAATGAGCAATTAAAAAAGGGATAATATAAAGCAGGCACAACAGCAATTTAAAAATCACAGAATAGAAGTGGTATGTCTCCACAAATGGCCAATTACAACAATAAGACACGTTACCAAATCTCACATTGCTGGAGCTCTACATGTACATGGAGGAATTGTGGCTTTGGTTTAGCAATAAGACATAGGAGCAGAATTTAGGCCTTCGAGGCTGCTTTGCCATTCCATCATGCCTGATTTATTTTCCCTCTCAACCCCATTCGCTTGCCTCCTTCCCCTCCCCATAAGCTTACATGTACACACATATTTTTCTCTCTCACACACACACACACACACACACACACACACACACACAAATATAACAAATGCCTTTTTTATTCTGAGACCCTCTGGCCTTAGACTACCCCACTACTTGATATATTCTCTCCATATCTACTCTATCTAGGCCTTTCAATTTTTCCACATGGTTTCCACATTTTAAATGTTTTTAAGACTAGGATTTTCCAAAGCCTGCTGGCTGTGTACAAGTGTCACTCTGTTTTGGGGGTCGCACCACAGTGGGCCAAAATGAAATTCTTAATGTAATTAGCTAATGTAGGCATCTCAGACTGGGTTTATTGTAAATCATTTACCTTCTGCCGAGATCGCCAAATTAAACACACCACTTGCAAAGTTAGGTGATACATTTAGCTATAAGCTGTTAAAATCTTCAGCTTCAAATTCAATTACTCCACTATTACCTATGCCAGCCTTCCATTTTGGTCATAATATGCAATATTAGGCAATGCCAATGTTTTTGTTTGAAGTCTGAATCTCACTGAAGGTTTCACTAAACAAACAGAGCCCATTCATTCAATTTCAATTACAATGCATGAGTTTACATAAAGATATTATGTTTCAGTTTAAAATGTCCTTTGCGATATCAGATATTTCACAACCTACATTCTGGACTCTTTTCAGTGTCACTCTTGAATTTACAACCGTAACTGCATCTAAATCAGAAGTTGTGCTCCAAATCTTCCTCTTGTGTCAGAGCATAATCTAAGCTAATATTAAAATACAGTACAAAGTACTTCATTGGTTGAGATACACCAACTTTTAGATGAGAGTCTAAATCATGTTCAGCTGTTGGAAAAGAACACGACAATTAAAAACACAACAGAGGGACAAAGAACAAAATTCACAAATAGGTACAGACACAGAGAGATCAGAGCATATTCATGCAGAGACAATTGAAATGACATGGCAACATTAAGAAAGCAGAATGGAGAAAACAAAGCATAAAGATACAAGAACAAGAGAGATTTGAGGCACCTTTATTTCAGCCACAGCTGATTATTCTACCTAGTGCTGGGCATTGGACTCCAGTAAAAATGTGAAGACCTTTGAAGTAGCACTGAATCAGGGCAGGGATGGAAATCCGAGCAACACACACAAAATGCTGTAGGATTTATGGAAAAGAGTACAGTTGACACTTCAGGCCAAAACCTTTCAACAGGACTGGAGATAAAAGCTGAGGAGTGGATTCAAAAGGTGGGTGGGGGTGGGGGGGGAGAATGTGAACTTGTCGACTTCATCCACTTCGCCTCCAACCCTGCCCTCAAATTTACCTGGTCCATTCCCAACACCTCCCTCCCCTTTCTCGATCTCACTGTCTCTATCTGCAGAGACAGCTTATCCACTGATGTCTATTATATACCCACAGACTCTCACAGCTACCTGTACTTGTAAAAACGCCATCTCCTTCTCTCAATTCCTCTGTCTCTGCTGCATCTGTTCTCAGGATGAGGCTTTTCATTCTAAAATGAAGGAGGTACCCTCGGTTTTTCAAAGAAAGGGACTTCCCTTCCTCCACTATCAATGCTGCCCACAACTTGCTCTGGATTTTTTTATCTCTTAACTGCCGGCGAGACATCAACAGTCTCTTTTATTTCACGCATGTCTGCTCTTACCCCATCCTCCCGCCATCCTACCAGGGGTAGGGTTCCTCTTGTCCCCACCAACCTCTGCATCCAGCACACAATTCTCCGAAACTTCCGCCACCTCCAATGGGATCCCACCACCAAGCACATCCCTCTCCATGAACTGTTTGTTCTTCTGCCATCAGGCAAACGTTACAGGAGCATCAAAACTAAAACCACAAGGCTACTAAACAGCTTCCTCCCACAGGCAGTCAGACTGCTAAATAGCTGCTCTACCTGACTCTGTTTTGGACACTTTTAACTTACACTGGACAATTATAACTTGATTTTAACTGACATGTGGCTGTTGTGTTTTACTATTTATTGTTATGTTTATTATTTAGTGTTGCGTTTGTTATGTTATGATTGCACTGCTCCTGAGAAACGCTGTCTCATTCTGCCCTGCAGAGCTGATGTACGGTTAGAATGACAATAAAGTTTTTTAAATCTTTGAATCTTGAATCATTCCCCTCTCCCCCAACTTTCTGCTTTCCACAGGGATCGCTCCCTTCGCGACTCCCTTGTCCATTCGTCTCCCTCATCCCTCCCCACCAATCTCCCTCCTGGCACTTACCCTTGCAAGTGAAACAAGTGCTACACCTGCCCCTACACCTCCTCCCTCACTACCATTCAGGACCCCAAACAGTCCCTCCAGGTGAGGTGACAATTCATCTGTGAGTCTGTTGGGGTCATCTACTGTATCCGGTGCTCCTGGTGTGGCCTCCTGTATATCGGCAAGACCCGACATAGATTGAGAGACTGCTTTGCTGAGCACTTGTACTCCGTCCACCAGAAAAAGCAGAATCCTCCAGTGGCCATCCATTTTAATTCCATTTCCTATTCCGAGATGTCTATCCATGGCCTCCTCCACTGTTGTGATGAGGCTGCATTTAGGTTGGAGGAATAACACCTTATATTCTGTTTGGGTAGTCTCCGGCTTGATGGCATGAACATCAATTTCTCAAACTTCCGGTTATGCCCCCCACTCACCCTCTCCTTCACCACTTGCCATTCCCTTTTCCCTCTCTCACTCTATCTCCTTGCCTGCTCATTGCCTCCCTCTGGTGCTCCCACCCCCTTTTTCATTCTTCCATGGTCTTCTGTCTCCTTCACTAATTAACTTCCCAGCTCTTTACTTCATCCCTCCCCCTTTCAGATTTCACCTATCACCTGGTGCTTCTCTCTCCCCTCCCCCCACCTTTTAAATCTACTCCTCAGCTTTTCTCCTCCAGTCCTGCCAAAGGGTTTCGGCCTGTTGACTCTTTTCCTTAGATGCTGCCTGGCCTGCCGAATTCCTCTAGCATTTTGTGTTCAACAGGAGAAGAAAGTTGTTCTCCTTGTGAAAAAAGGACATAGATGATCTGAGAACATAAAACCTAGGAAGGCTTTATGTTAGATCAACAGAGGGGTTAAAAACCAGAGGTCATGGAATGCAATAATTTGCAAAAGAACCAAAAGAGATGACAAAGGAAAACTCCTTTCACTCAGCATGTGGTTCAAATCTGAATTCATGTCAGGGATCCAACCATGGTGTTCAAGATCGGAACCTGGATCTGTACTTGAAAGGAAAGGGGAAAAAAAAATAATTGTAGGGTTATGAGGAAAGGGTAGGGGGTGCAACTAGATGAGGTGTTCTTGAATAGAGCTAGCAGGCGCTTAGTGAATCAAATAGATACACTTTGTGCTGTAGCCATTAAGATTCCATGAATCTTCTCCCCATGGAAAGTGCTTTATTTATTATGCAAGACTTCCAGTTGACTTATGTACTGTTCACACAGATCAATTCATTACAGAAGTTCATTTAAGTAGTATGAAGTAAAACAATAACAAAGTGCAGAATAAAGTATTAGAGTCATAGAGAAAGTGCACTGCAGGTAGACAAAAAGGAGCAAAGTCATAAAGAGGTAGATTTTGAGGTAAAGAGTCCATTTTGTTTCATATTTATCCCTTGGTCTATTGCTTCAGAAAATGCTGAACTTGATAATTATCTCATTTGCTCTATACAAATTCCTCTGCCCGTTTGCTCACAATACAAAGTAAAGGATCAATGAGTTTTGGATGCCCAGAAGGGATGAAAGGCATGACATGAAAGTGACCTCACCTTCTATTGTAATCAATATTCTTATAATATTGTGATCTTACAACATGATTTTGTATGGCTGCTACCTTTTAAAAGCACCTTTAAAAGAAATACCCATTTGCTCCTTGATCTAAAAATATGATATTTTACTGGCATTCACCTTAATGTCTGGGACAGTCAATTCCACATTTTTGTAGTCCAGGAATCCAATGGAACGATCATTAAGGAATACCTGGAAAAAGAAATGAACTAAATTATGCAAATAGAAACCAGGAAGCATGGACAATAAACTCCTAACAGAAATGGGACAGAGCAACGATAGGTGCATACAAAGTAGCAAAACAAACACAATGTGATACCATTTTACAAGTTTTCCCTTAGGTCATAGAATGAGGCCATTCAGCCCATCAAATCTGAGAGCAGTTCCCTCGAACTCATTCCTCCACTTATTTCTCCAGTTAACCTATTTTCCCCTCACAAGTGCCTTAATTAACTCCTGCTACCTGCATATACGACAAATAATTTACACTAGCCCGTTGATCAACCAGCCAACGCAAGTTTGGGATGTGGATTCCACTGGAGTACCCAGTAGAAGTTCCCACTGTCACTGGTAGAACATGCAAACTATACACAGTCTCCACTCGGTAACACCTAACCGCAGTAAACAATAGTGATGGTGACGATGCTGGCAACTTGTCTTACAGGGTACTGGGCAGAATTATCTGCTCATTATTGTTCAGTCTCAATCTAGAATCAGTTTGTAGGTGCCCAAGGCAGAAACTGCATTGGCTGCAAGAAATCACCATACATCCTCAGTTACAAAGTCCTCCATCAGAACCCCGTATTCATCCTCCCTTTATACACCTAACTATTGCTGAGTCATCAGAGAATTTCCATAGATGAGGACTCAGTGTTGTATCTGAAGTCTGAAGTACAGAATACAGGGCAAACAGGAAGGGAGCCAATACAGTCCACTGTGGGGCCCCAGTGCTGCTCGTTCTTGTGTGTTTGATATTTCAGTAATACTTGAGTAATATTGTAAATAAATTGTTTGATTAAGCATCCTTTGTTGTTTAAATAATTCATTATGGGTTATATGTAAAAGTACATAGATTGCATATGTCATCACACCATTTCGGACCCACTTGTTTTTCTTCTGAACAGCTTAATGTTTTGGAGTTACACAACAGTGGCAACAGGGAAGTTTTAAACAAACCAGAGATGACTACCTACCTGCTGAAGCACAGCGAGACATTCGGGTAAAAAAGAAAAGCAGAGAAAAACGGTCGAGTAAAAAAAAACAGTGCAGCACATTCATTTTCTTTGCAAGGGGAGAAAGTGGGTCAAGTTTTTTAAAAAAAGTCAAGAAATGGACAGATTCAAGGGTTCATAAACAATAAGTACCAGGTGATACTAATCATAATTTTTAAAAAAAAGCAGAATAGGTTGATGACATTGGAAAGACTGACACGTTTGATTATACATGAGATAAGGAGCAAACTGAGCAGTATTTTAAAGCAAATGGAATAGCCAATAAGAAACAAGTACCAATTTTGCTGAGTGCATTGGGTTTAAAGGCATACAGTTTGCTTAGAATTTTGACTGCTCCAATGAAACCAGCCAAAATTAGCTTTTCCGATATCATGAATATAATTGCTGACTACAAAACATTCTAGGTTTCATAAGCAGAAACAAAAGGAAGGTAAATCCATTTCAGCTTACGCTGCTAAACTGAAAAAGTTGTCTTGAATATTGTCAGTTCAGTAAAGGGCTTAATGATGAACAGAGAGATCATTTAGTTTGTGGAATCTTACAAGAATGCATTAAAAATTGGCCCCTAACTGAAGCATGACTTACATTTAAGAGCAGTTGAAATTGCTGTTTCAATGGAAACTGCAGACAGAAATTCAGTTGAGTTACAGTCAGAAATGAAAGAGAGTGTGAACAAAATTGCATCATCTAAACAAAAACTTGCTTGGCCGAATGAATTGTGTTACCATTGTGGCCGGGGCTCTCATACACAAAGTAGGACATGTACAAAGAACATGTTAGGCAAACAAAAACAAATGGACTTTACAGGAAGTGAAAAAGATAACAAGTTGCAGTTTCGAAAAGAGCACTAATCTACATGCTGCTGTTGAAAAATCTGATAATGATGAGAATGACACAGGACTGAGTAGCCTTGAGATTTACATTGTGAAAACTAGCAACAGACAAGCAATATGGCTTACACCAGAAGTGAGCGTCAAATTAAATAAAATGGAATTGGATGCTGATTCAGCTGTTTCAACAATTCCACAAAATGAGTTTGAACAGCATTTCAAAGATGCTGTACTGAAGCCTGTAGATATCTAACTAAGAACTTGTATTGGCGAAAAGATCATTTCTGTGATCTTTCCTAACAGACATTCGTAACAGTGAAATACGACAACCAACAAGTCAAACTGGGCTCATAAGTGGTAAAAACAGGAGGGCCAACATAATGGGTTGTGAAATGTGGCTTGGTTTTAAGCTGGAAGAGAGATCAAGGAACTTCAGGAAAGTTGCAAGCATTCGGGTTCTGTAAAGAACAAGAATCTACTCTGCATGCATTAAGGTTATTGCATGAACTTCAAGTGGGAGACAAAAAGTTGCTTGTAAACGTGGATGCAAAGACCAAAGCCCAGCTGGATGAATGGAAGGCCAAAAAGAAAGATGTCACAGGAGAGGATTAGTCAGATGAAGTTGTAGATGAGCAAACCAAGTCGAGAGACCAGATTGTAAAGGAAGCAATAGAAGGATTAATGAGAGAATACTCCAGTGAACAAAATGTACCTTCCCAAGATCAAAATGCACAAACTAGAAAGAAGAAAGAGGAAAAGAAAAAAGGAGAATTACATAAGTGCTATGGAAACGAAAGAGGATAAACAACACCTAATTTCTCAAGATATTACAAATTCAGAGATACAAGAAACTAGAAGGAAAAGGAAGGTAAGAAAAAGGAAAACAAGAAGTTGAACAGGAGAGAAGCAAGGATCGAAGTAGGTTCAGTTCCTGCAGTTCCAGAGTTAACTCCTACAACCACCACAGAGGAGGCCCAAACCCCAGGTTGTTTTCACAGCCACAAGTCTCACCTGCCAAGCAGAATGATCCCCCTCATCAGGAAAGAGGTTATCCCACAAGAGTAAGAAAGCCTCTACAGCAATTAAATCTTTAGGCCTAAATGGGACAATTTAAAATTTACTATGCCATGGATGCCTATATAGTAGTTATTTATTTATTTATTGAGACACAGCACAGAATAGGCTCTTTCAGTCCTTCAAACTGTGTTGCCCAGCAACCCCCAATTTAATCACAAGACAATTTACAACTACCGATTAACCTACCAACCGATACATCTTTGGACTGTGGAAGGAAGCCACAGCACGTGGAAGAAACTGACATGGTCATGGGGAGAACGTACAAACTCCTTAAAGTTAGCGGCAGGAAATGAACCCAGGTCGCTGGTACTGTAAAGCGTTGTGTTATTTAGGTCGAAAGACACAGATTTAAAAAGCAGTGATTTCTGATAATTTTGTACCAAGGAAGTTATTGTTATATTACGACACTACTTCATGCAAGGAGGCAATGAAGGTAGTCTGTTAGCTGCACTAGTTGTCGGTACTGATTTTGTTCATTTCCAGTCAATCAAAAGAACCCAGCAACGTTCACTGGATGAATTCCTCTGTTGATAACTATTAGGAACTAATACAGTTTTATAGTACTGTAGTAGTATTGGTAGTGTTCGAATTTGTTCTGCATTTCATTTAAACACACAATTTGTAATTTGGTTAAATAGAAGTTTGCTTTTTTTTAAAAAAAATCTTTTCAACTATTTCCATGAAACTTCAGTTAATTGGGACAGACACTTACTTGGGTCAACATGTACTGGTCCCAATGTGTCCCAATTAACCGGAATCCATTGTCTATATAAAATCAGGCTTCTTGTTTACCTGTGCTCTGTCACGGACATTCTGGTCAGCATGAAGTACTCCGCCACTACTAATTAGTGTAGTATATAACGTGTATCCGTAGGACTGCCCACTTCCATTGTTTATTGGCAGGTTCTCCATATTGATTGGTCTTTCACTCCTGATTGACTACAAAGACAGATGAATATGTTACACCCACAATATCTTTAACAATCTACATTAAAATAATAATTTTAGCATAATGAAATCTCCCAAAGCACTGTGTTGACATATTATCAAACAAAAATCTGACACCCATACAGATTGAGAAAAAGGCACATAGCCAAAGGCTTGACCACAAAGTTCGAAGTATGTATACATTATACAACCTTGAGATTCGTCTCCTTACAGGTAGTCACAAAACAAAGAAATCCAACAGAACTCATTAAAAAAAAAGACCATGAAACACCCAATGCGCAGAGGGAAAAAAAACCAAATCGTGCAAACAAAAGTAAGCAAGTAGCACTCAGAACGAAAGTGGGCCCTCAGACACGAAGCCCGGCAAAGCTGCAGCCAGTGCAAGCTACAGCCTCAGTTCAGTGCAGAGCCCAGTAAACATTGCGAAGCAGTGAGCAGAACTGGCCCGACCCTCGCCTCTGGTCCCAACACCCTTCCTTTTCCAAGGCATAGTTGTAGTTATAGAACATCTTAATGAGCAAACAAATCTTTGGAAATATAATTCCTGAGCTCAGCGCCAAAGCAATTCTATGGGATTAAAATCTGAAGAAGTGCAAAGGACCAGTATCCAAGATACAAGAAAGATCTTGAAATATGAAAGCTTGTTAGAGGTTATAGGAATAGCCAAGATCTGGGGCTGGGGAATGGTGATGAGGTTACAGAGCAACAGAGACATTAAAGCAAGGATGAAACAGGAGCTTCTATAGATCTAAACATTTGCAATTGTTTCAAACCTTTGACTTGTCTGTCATTCGATTTCAATAGTTAACTGGTAAACCAGCACATTTAAAACATCACACTGAAAACTCAAGAATTTTTTGTAATTGAACCCAATTGGCCTGCATGTCAAGGCCCTTCATGCTGTGGTACTAAGCCAGCTAGAACAGCACACATTCAGTAGGGAAACAAACAGAAATAACCTGAAATAGCATTAAGTCAATCCTCTTCAACAAACCTGGTCAATTGCCAAGTAGCAACAGACAACAAAAGCACAAAAACTTTACAGTCACCTGACTTGCTACGTGGTTGAAAACAAAAAAAAATGCACTGTAATGATCCTAATGAGTTGGCTTCTTCATTATTTCTATTGTCCTACTTGATTACAATATCTTTGTATTCCCTTTAGGCCTAAGATTTATCTACCTTGGATGTGAATTGACTGATTATCCACAAGATCCTGGGAAGCAGAATTCCAAAAAAATCATGCATTCCAAGTAAAAAACCTGACCTCAGACCCGCATAGCTAATACTTTATCCTGAAACTATGGACCTAATACTAAGTTTTCCAGCAAAGCAAAATCGTCTCCCAGCAAACAGCCTGACACACTAAAATGATACTGCCTAGAAATTCAACAGCAATATAAAACCACATTACACACTGTAAAAATACACACTAATTTCCCCACTCTACACCAAAATCATAAATAAGCCTCCAAATGTATAACCAAAGCAAAATTCCCACCCCACTTTCAAGCAAGACAACTGCACTATTTGGCTTGCTGATTGCCTTCTGTACAAGACCGTAAGACACAGGAGCAGAATTAGGGCATTTGGCCCATCGAGCCTCATCTGCCATTCTATCATGGCTGATTTATTATCCATCTCAACCCCATTCTCTTGCCTTTTCCCTGTAACCTTTGACACCCTGCCTAACCAAGAACCTATCAAACTCCGCTTTAAATATACCAAATGACTTGGCCTCCACAGCCGTCTGTGGCAATGAATTCCACAGATTCACCCCCCTCTGGTTACAGAAATTCCTTCTCATCTCTGTTCTAAGTGGATGCCCCTATATTCTGAGGCTGTGCCCTCTGGTCCTAGACTCATCCAATACAGGAAACATCCTCTCCACATCCACTCTGCCCAGGCCTTTTGATATTCAATAGGTTTTCCCTCATTCTTCTAAACTTCAATGATTAAAGCCTTCATGGCTTACTTTTGCCTCCATTTCTGATTAATACATTGGCCCATATAACACATCCATCTGTAGACCCTACCAAATCACATTAAATGTTCATATCTCTTTGCAGCCTCTTTGACCTCCTTACTTTCCCAACAGCTTCCTAATGTTTACAAGCCTGGCGGCGTTGCTCAACCACCCTGTGATGCATTACAATGGATAAAACAAATAACATTTATTGCTGTTAAATGTATTATGCTTCGATAAATTAAGCAAACTATTCACGAAATCAAGGACTTTCTGTTGTGCACACAAACAGCTGCATTACCAATCACTCAGGTATGGCAACATATTTAGTCTATTCAGTCAGTTACATGTTAATTCCCATGAAATATATAGCAATGTGGTCAACTGACTCAGTAAATGCTACTGGATGCATCTGAAAATAAGAACTAATCTCAGACTGGGAAATTTAACTTCACAGTAAATCTAAAAGTACATATTTCAAGCTTCGTAAAGTTCATTTTTTGTTCCTCTTACATTAGAAAAACCCAGGCATTAGAAGCTTGAAGTGTTGATCATATGGTCTGATTTTCAAAGGTATAATGCATGTATGCTATGATGTCCCCTGATACTTCCATTTCATTAACTTTCCTCTCAATTTTAGTTTATTCCCCCCAAACAGTTCATCATCTGAGAGACCTGGCATACACTTACATTTTAAAGTGCTGTAGTGAGAATGCACTGAAGTTACGTACCTAAGTAAATGACTGGGCACTTATTAGAAAGTCTCATCTCAGTAGGCACATAGTTCCTATATTTGAAACTCGTTTAGGAAGAACTGATTGGTTAATAGAACAAAGAATAGTACAGCACAGCAGCAGACCCTTTGGCCCACAATGTTGTGCTGAATCAGTTAAAAAGTAAACTTAAAACCCTCCAAAAAAATCCCTCCTACCTACACAATGTCCATATCTCTCCATCTTCCTCCCACTGATGTACCTATCTAAATGTCTTTCAAAAGCCTCTAATGTATTTGCTTCTACCACCGTACCAGACAGCACATTCCAAGCATCCACCACTCTCTGAGTGAAAAACTTACCTCTCACATCCCCTTTGAACCACCACTCACCTTCAACGCAAGATCTCTGGTTTTACACATTTCTACCTTGGGAAACAGATACTCCCTGTCTACTCTATCTATGCCTCCCAAAATCTTGTACAACTCTCTGATCTCCCCTCAGCCTCACCGATGAAAACAATCCAAATTTGTCCAGCCTCTCATGATAGCACATGCCCTCTAAACCAGGCAGCATCCTGGTAAACCTCTTCCCACCCTCACCAAAGCCTCAAACATCTTTCCTATAGTGGGTCAACCAGAACTGTATGCAGTACTCCAGACGTGGCCTAACCAGAGTTTTATATAAGAATTTACTTTAAAGCTGTCAAAACGTGTACAATCTCACCTAAAAGGAACCCAGTGTAAGTGCAATGAACATTCAAATTTCAAGTCTCATTTTGAAGTGATACTCCATTACGCAAGATGGAAATTAGAAGCGTATAAGTTAAAAGCCACCACTTCCAATGTTTATGATCAGGACTGACTTTGCCAAACCTATTAACATCTGCATCACTCACCTTGCACATTTAGGTTTAAAGGATGGCTACGTGGTGAGCAATAATCAACAAAATGTACCTTTTCTACCTGACCAAGTGCATCCCATAATGAAATGTATTCCTTTGGTTGAAAAGCTGCATGTTGTTGCTTTTTCATTATAGGTGGCATTTCAGGTAATTCTTCACCTGTGACAAGAGTGAGAAAAATTTGTCTAATTTTAAAATGCAACCTGTGATCTAACAGAATCAACAAAAAGAGAACATATTCTGGCAAAATGCTTGACTTCACCATTAAGGATGCAGGAATATGTCTTAACAGTATGCAGTAAAGACATTGTTTTATGAAGAGAAAATCATGTCTGATTAAATCATTAGGGTGTAATTAGTAGAGTAAAGAGTGGATTTAGTAACTCAGCACTTTCAAAAAAAAAAAGCACTTGACAAAGTACCATATTAAAAGTAATTACAGAAATATGGGCTCATGAGGTCCGGGGAAACAGTAATCCAGGTTTGGTTAAAGGATGCATAGGAATCAATAATGATCCTTCAGCTTTTCACACGTTCTGTGAATGGCATAGATGAGAAAACAAAATTTTATATGCAACGCACACAAAATGCTGGAGGAACTCAGCAGGTCAGGCAGCATCTATGGAAAAAAGTAAGTAGTCGATGTTTTGGGCCGAGACCCATCTTCAGGACAGTCGGAGGGCAGTAGAGATCACAGAGGGGGAGCAGTGAGAGAGGGCTTCACTGAACGTCCAAAGGGAAGATTTAAATTTCTTCAGGGTAGGCATCCCTCAAAGAGACTTTGCAGTGGAGTAGTATATCATAAAAACGAGAAAATCTGCAGGTGATGGAAATCCAAAGCAACACACACAAAGATCTGGAGGAACTCAGCAAGTCAAGCAGCATCTATGAAAATGATTAAACAGTCATCATTTCCGGCCAAGAGCCTTCTTCAGGACTTGCATGTACAAGTTTTGCTAACATTTTGAAGCACAGAACAATAAGTGTAAGGAAACAGACTGCAAGAGATTATGGACAAGTTAAAGGAGTTGGCACCAATGGCAAATTTTGAGCAACATGAGAAATTAGTCTGTGATACGCAAAAAGTACTGTGAATAAAGGGTTGGTGTCATCATTGTGCAAAAAGCAGCTATAGCATAGAATAAGTGCAAAATAATTATGCCCCATGGATAGAGTGGTAGCTAGAACAATGCTTCTCAGTACCAGCAACCCAATTTCAATTCCTATTGCTGTCTGTAAGGAATTTGCACGTCATCCCTGTGACTGTGTGGGTTTCCTCCAGGTGCTCCGGTTTCCTCCCACAGTCCAAAGATGTACCAGTTAGTAGGTTAATTGGTCAATGATTAGGCTAGGGTTAAATCGGAGGTTGCTGGGCATTGCAGCTCAAAGGTCCGGAAGGGCTGACTGTATCTCAATAAATAAAAATATATAATATATAATGACGTCCAAATTTTCTCTGCTAAAACTGCCATCTCATACTAGTGATACAGAAAGTCAAGCAGCAATCACTAAGAAAATGGTAAATTGTGGATATTTTATTCCACCATTTCTGGGCATAATTCAGAAACAATTTGGAATTTCTTTGCAATTCATGTTTTAAATAACGAATTTCACTGTTAAGTCAATGAACACAGGCAAAGGATGTTCTACAGAAATTGCCAGGATTTTGGGGAATTCAGGAAACCTCTTGTCAAAACATGTTCATCTGAATTTGATGATTGAGTTCCTCTCACCCAACATTGAATTGGCTTGTTACTACAAGAGGGGACAAACAAATGCAGTCATAGTTCCACCCCACCCCCCAAAAAAATGTGTAAATTTCACAAAAAAAAAGAGAATTCACCCAAGTACTCGCTGTAGAGTTTCCGAATTTGCATGTATTTGTCTGTGTAATCTCCTGCTTCAGACAAGGGTGCATCATAATCTGGAAAAGAACAAAATTAAGGCAAGGTGGGAGAAAGTATTGTCTTATTAAGTCTGGACTCTATATTAGGTAGAGCAATTTCATGTAGTTCACTTCCTTTTCCTGGCAGTTCTGTTACAAGTTTATTTGTAATATTAAGTCCCATCTTCTCTCTCCACTCAAGGTCTAACCAGTTGGACATTTACTATTGCTCCACATTTCACAGGTTTTATATAGTCTTCTGTTTATATTCTTTTTCCAATTGCCCTCACTAATCTTTCAACAGCATATCACCACAGCATCCCTGGCCTCACTGTATCAGAGTTGTTCCCTTCATCCTATCCACCTTCCACCGCCAGCGCTATCTCTGCTAATTAAAATAACCTGAATACTCTTTCCCAATTCTGACAAAAAGATTTCAACTGCTGACTTGTTCTTTTTCCATAGACACTGCCTGTCCTGCTGACCGATTCCAGTGCATTCACTTTTACTTAGATTTTAGATTGTGATCTTTTTGATTTTCCTATGCTGTAATCCATTACCTCTGTTTCAGCCAAAGAGTGGCTTAAGCAGTCCAGCACTAACCACAGGCTCCAGCTACTGAGTACAACCAAACTAATACTGTATCTCCAATTCAAAAAAATCAATTGTGATTCTATCTCAAAAATGAACAATTACCATTCTACTGAGAAATCCAATAGCATCTCCTATAAACTTACCATAGCTGGTGACATCAGCAATATAGGTGCCAAAGTCCTGAGCACCATTCATAAAGCCAAAGTTAGTCCCACCGTGGAACATATAGAGATTGATAGAAACTCCTTTGTTTAAAAGAGCTTCAATGGTATTCAATATTCCTGCAGCAGAAGTAAAACAAGTCTAAAATCTTTGCATGAGTTAAAAGATCGGAAGCACACTTATCAAGGCTCAACTACAATCGACTTCTAATGTGCAGAGGGGATTTTGGTACATATTACATGCATAGGAAGCTTAACATAAAACCTTACATATAGCCACTGAATTACACAGCAGACATTTGTATAGAAAAACTTTCTGAAGGCAGATTGATGGTTGTATTGTTGATTAGACCCAGGCCCACTGCTACCTTCTAACAATCTTTGCTCCAATTGGAGCAATGACAGCCTTACCCCATTTATCTATACTTCCATAATCAATGCTTCTCTTAATTTTCTTCATTTATTCCTACAAAGCTGCAAATGAGCATACTATCTCCAGATATATGCACACCCTAAATCATTTGTTCCCAGGACTTCAAAGCCAGCAATTGCTGCTTCTCATCAGTTTTTTTCCATTTCTCACACAATCTGCATGTTTTATACATCCAAATCTTGATGGCACCTTGCCCTCATTTCTTGCATGTTGATATTTGCCCAAAACAGCTGTCTTTAATGTGAAGTATGTACTAATTGTTTCTTGAAAATATAGCAGTTTAAAACTCACACAATACAGAAATCATGAAAGCAAGTTAACCATTTGATAGCAACCATGGAAAATCTGTTTAAAGTTAATATTATTAACACATAGGGAGGAAGAAAGCTTGAGAAATCATTTGTTTGAGAAGGGTCTTTTTGGAAAAAAAGATTGTTTGATCCCATGCCAGTGAAGGATAGCAGATTCCATAAACATCTTTGAAAAGGAGAAGGAGAAATTATTGACAAAAATAATTTTGGAAATCGAACGAAAGAATACCCCCATGTGATCTGGTGGAGAACTTTTTCCAGGAGCCAGCAGAGGAGAGATGAATACCCTCTTTCAGTGCCAATGAAATTCCATAATTCTATTCCAATATATTTACAGATAGTTCAACTTGTATTGAGTGGACTCTTGTGTTCTGTCTCTGGCTTGACCCAAGTCCACTCCTGCATAATCCAGATTCACTCTTCAGCTACATCCACAGGAGCTATCATGCTTCAAGATAAAATGTTACATCAGTTCCCCAACTTCTTCCTCATAAAAAAGCTTGCTGTACTATTTTCTACAGGAGCTATGCAGATTCCCCTCAACCCCAGCCCCCATGACCTGCATACTTTTTACCAGGGCTGAGGCCCCTGGGTTGGAGGCCCTGATGGGCCCCTGCCGACACCGTAAAATGCTGCTGTACCAAGCAAAAAAAGGCAAGAACAAGAGCAAAGGTCATACTGGTCTAAATATCAAAGCTGTGGACCAAGACACTGGTTTAGTACAATACGTAGGCTATAAGCTTACATGCCTTAAGAGGGAGGACAGAAAGGAATGCAGATTCTTAGTTTGAAGGACAGCATCTAAAGCACTCAAAAATTGACCTAGGCTTAGTAGGCTTAGTAAAATATAATGTACCCAATCTTAAATCTTTATTTAGCTATTGCTGCACAGACCATAGGCCATATTTCTCAAACAATGCCAAAGCATTTTTATCTAGGTATTTTTCTCAACCGTGTGTTCTGAGAAAGTAAAATGGAAATGAGCGACGAAAAGGCCAAGAGAGATGGCACTATGGCAAACTAGGAAACTTGACAATACTCCAACAATCTTTTGGAAAAATGAGATCTAGCACATACTAACCTATTGCTGTACTGTGTGGCTTGTGGAGTAAAGACCACTTATTACTTACTAGGTTTGTAAACAGTCAACTATTAGCCTATTGCCACAAAAAACAGGAGCAGCACTGACACACAAACCTAGATATTTACAAAGTCAAATGCTTGTTTTTCAAAATTAAAGCCTAATGCTTCTGGATTTCTTCTCTGCAAAGTCCTTGATTAGATCACCAAAGTCCAGTTTCCAAACAAGATCACTTTCAAGTGACATCAGAGTAAGATGACTCAGCCTGTCCTGTCCCATTGTGGATCTGAGTCTATGTAGTTGCCGTTATCAGGCCTGCCAAATATGTCACTGGAGCCTCGGATAGCCAGTCTCCTCTCGACCAAAAACTTCACAACTGCCAACACTCTTTTCAATATGTCGGTCTAGTAGACACAACCTGACTCGAACTGCTTTTGCAGTTCTGTATCTATTCTTCAGCTGTCAGACGCTAGTGTAACGTAGGTCAGTATCGTTTTCCTGTGGTGTTTGCTATTTTCATGCTCTCCTATGTGCTCAGTAGCATATTTCCAGTCGCTAAAGCCAGTTTCGAAGCTGGACTGACAGTTCTCACTGACGATGCGGCATGCAAAACAAAACACACAGCCAGTGGAAGGGGAATATAAGAGCCATTGCCTTGATATGTACTCACCATTTACCAGCTTGTGTTTGAAGTGAAATTTGGAGGAAAAAAACTTCTCTGCTGTTTGTATACTCATTCCAAAGCTTTGATATCCACATCCTTATGCTGGCAGGACTCCGGCCCTTTCTTAGCCCAGTATGCTCAGACTGAATCATCTAACGTTTCCTTTCCCCAGCGAGCAGGATCAGTGCTGTAAGGATCCTCAGTAGCGGTAACGTTAACATTAATGGCGACCCGAGTTGGTTGTTCAGAGTCATCTGTGGTTGGGAATCCCAAAGTCATGCTCTCTGCCTCTTCAATGTTAGCTGCTGACTGTGGCAAGGACGGCGGTCCTGTGCTAACGCTGGTGCTAACGCTAGCTGTTGAACAAGTCTGCGTTTGTCCACCGGTCTCAGACTGTGACAAGAGCGATGGCACTGCTGCATCATCGAGAACAGGTTTAAAAAATTCTGTCAATTTCAACGCTTTTTTTCATGCTTCTTTCTCACGGTCCTCTTTTTCTTATTTCTTTTTTCTTTTCTGTGCTCCACTCTTGTACTTTTTTTTTGTCTGCCATGATGATAGCTACCTACTTTGGGCCCCTCTGCAGCTCGGGCCCTTGGGCTGCAGCCCAGTCAAGCCCTGCCTAAAGTCCGGCCCTGCTTCTTACCCCTCAAGTAATGCCACTGAAAGAGATTAGGCAGTAATGCCATATTGCTGATAAGAGCACTTTGCAAAGTACAATTTGATACAAGCACTTACAACTCCAACAAAAGCAGCAGAGTGCAAAACTAGACAAAAATAAGCCCTCACAGCACCAGACGTTGTGGTTTAATTTTGGGACCAAGTGGGTTTCCTCCAGGTTCTCTACTTTCCTCCCACATCCCCAAGATGTTTGAGCTGGTAGGTTAACTGACACTGTAAATTGCCTCGACTATGAAGGTGATTGGTTGAATCTGGTGTGGGAGAGTTCATGAGAATATCGGGAGAATAAAATATGGCTATACTGAATGATTAGTTTGCATGGGTGGCTGATAGTTAGTGTGGACTAGAGGGGATAAAGATCCCATTTCTGTTGTGCATTCCTCTAATTCAGTGACTTTCTACGTCACATCACCAACTGGATGTAAAGTGATTTGGAATGTCTCGTGTTCATGAAAGATGCTACACAAATAAAAATCGTTCGTTCTGCCCATGTTGTCAGAAAATCTAAAATGCTTCATACAATCATGTAGAGACAGAGACTGCGGTAATGACACTCAACTCCTCTCTCCTGGAGCAGCTCGAAGGAATTGCATTTGCTCTGGTGACTAAGAATTCCACTAGGATGCATTAAACCATAACTGCTGTACAGGTTTGGGCAAAAATCTCATTTTAAATGTGGTTCTTACTGAGTAAATAACAGATTGCAAAAGAAAATAATTCACCTGGGAGCCAGGAGCCAATATGACACATTTTAATTTCCATGACTGCCTTGAAATCTGCCAGGAATTTAATGACCAGGGCAGGGATTTGCTTGGCCCTTATTGCTTTAACAAATAGGCTGCAGAAAATTCACATAAATCAAAAGCAAACCGAGCAATGGAATTCTTTCATCAACTTCACAAAAACAATCTTTATTACAGACACATGGACCCAGAACAGCAAAAAATATGCACAGTGAGAGGCTACCTGGCCTCTAAACCCATCCTGCCATTCAATAGCTCATCTGCCCCAGGCCTCTACTTTCCTTCTTTGCCAGGTCCACAAGACTCTCAATTTCCTGATCACTCAAAGATTTATTTATTTCCTCTTTAAACACCTCCAATGATGAATTGTCCACAATCATCTAGGTAGAGAATTCCAGAGTGAGAGGAGGGACAGGGCCAGTGTAAGACATTCAAAATACAAGAAAAAAATCTCCAATAATTCCATGTACCTTCCCGATAGATGTGATGAGTACTGCCCCAGTGGTCAAACCAGCCACTCCAGTATTCCATTACCATCTTGGGCTTGCCAGGCTAAAAGCAGACGAGAAACTCTAAGCACAAGATCACAACTTAAAAGATGTTTTACGAGATATGTAAAATAGGTAAACTAAAATACATAGGCAAAAGTTTTCCCATAGAGCAAGCATTACTACAGGAGATCAACGGCTCAGACTTCTTTTTGCTTTCTATGATTATTATTCACATTAATATCTGTTACTCCTTGCATTCACAATTCTGAAGCTTGGTAAAATTTGTCCCAGTTTCTTCTTTTAAAATTCGTCAGCTATTTGACTTCTAAAGGCAACACACCACATTCCAAAATACGTTCATTGCGGCCACACATATAAACAAAGAACTCCCAGAATTCTAACACACAGCAATTTTTTTTCCTCTTCAAAACTTCTCCTTGTCCAAGAAACTGAGACCAACTGCAACATCGCTCCTCTTCCATCCTGCATTGTCCAGTAATAATGTACAAGCTACACTCCTGTTGTATCCTTGCTCATTGAGAAGACTGGTCTGTCCGAAAGGTTTTGCCGAGGGAAAGGTGGTTCAGACCTGTAACTATTCTTAATCACGCTTTGGAAATTGTCATGGGAGATGGAAAATTGCAGATCTGGCATGATCTGAATATGCAAAGAGAATGGAATTAAGTTATATTATTTAACACAAATTAATTCCAATCTAATTGCATATTCAGACAAAATATATAATCATTTGCGCACTAAACACAATAAACTTTAGCAGCACTACAGAAACTAGATCACGCAAGCTTTCATGCTGCTTTTCTACAAGGGCACTTGCAAAGATGAATAACAATGCACAATCTGAGACTGAGTATTATTTGTCTAATCCTCAATTTCAGTACTGGCACTGATAATCCATTCCATTTTAGTCCTTTAGACCTTGGTCAGATTGAAATTAATTAATTTTAAGAATCTTTTATATGACTGGACTCATTTCCCAAAGTGAGCAAACTAGTTACTTCTTTTAACCTTTCTTTAAAAACAATGCAAAACACTGAACTGAGTTTCCAACCGATTATCTGTACAAACACAAAATACTGCATAAGCTGGAAATTTGAAATAAAAATTCAACATAATGAAAGGAGCTCTGATGAAAAGTTATTGATCTGAAACACAACCTATTTGTTTCTAAACTAAAATGCTGTCTTACTTGCTGAGAATTTTCAAGATTTTCTATTTTTATTGCAAACTATAGTTGAACAAATCAGATCACCGTTGCCTGTTGAGCAGAGTTTTCAGAGTATTGATAGCCCAAAATATGTGGTAGATGTATTGCTGGGGAAAAATTAACTCTAGGTGTGCAGCCTGACAAGTGGGCGGTGACTGGGCTATTGGTTCCTGCCCAAGATGTAACAGCAGTCCACTGCTCATCTACGCACTTGCACGTACTGAACCTTAACTTGCTTAGAAATAAAGTAGCAAGTATAAATTAGAAAAAGGGGATCAGCTGAGTATCAACTGAGATGACAGATATTCAGATGGTGGCCTTGCAAAATAGGATGACCCTAGACTGCCTGTAATTGGTCAGGAGTGCTGCACCTACATCCCCAATGAGTCTGGGAACATTATTCACCTGCCTGATCCTATCCAGCAGACAGTAAGTAAGATCAGGAAAGTGGGGGGGCCAGCTCTGAAAGTTCTACACCCCGGGAGAAGTTTGGTGGTCTTTTGGGGCATTGGGACGCTGGTGGACAACTGTAATACACTGGGTCATAACTGGTGGGTTGGTAATTCTGTGTATTATTGGGTTATCTTTTGTGTATAGTACTGTGGATGGCGGGGGGGGGGCGGGTGTCACGGGGTGGGGATACGGTGTCTCTACCAAAGGAGGTAGAAGGAGCTCCTTCTCTCTGCTAGCCTGCAGGTCAACTTTGGGCCAAGGTGTAGCACCTGCTTAGCACCACCACACCCCCCGCCCCCACGGATCAGGGTCACGTGAAGCCATGAGAGCAGGTAGCAGATGGTTGTAGGAGCAGCTGGTGTATGTCACAAGTCCTGATTATGCGGCCACTGACACCAGGCAGACAATCTCTGAAGAGTGTTGATAATGGCAGGGGTCACCCGTCTTGTAATGACCCTACCCAGAAAAACGCAATGGACAAACCACTTCTGTAGAAAATTTTGCAAAGAATAATCACAGTCTTGGGACCCTGATCACCTACATCATGACAACGACGTGCGTCTGCGGGGATTATACTAGCCTGTGATCTGACTTTCACGGTGTTGCATCTTTCAGGGGTGGAGCAATGCAGTAACTGTCCATCTTACCTTTTAATTGAAAGCTGCTCTCCAATGTTAGCTAGTGATTGACCCGTGTAAGGAACATTGCAGCCCCTCCCACTAGCTTCCATTTAGCTGTTGACGTCACGGTGCCCACAAAGTTTGAATCTAGCGCATGGTAACCACACGCTCTCTGGGTCATTACAGGCTCATTGCCAGTGCCATGGGAACAGTAAACAGTGAAGGTGTGCTGCAGTAAAGAGGGCCCATGCGCACACTTTAGGTAAGTATTTGCCACGATGCGTAGGTTTAGCGTCTGTTTTGTCCTGCCACTTCAGGTGCTCAGTTTAGATAAATATTTGTAATTGAGTTTAGATCAAAGGGTTTACTGAATGTTTAGTGTCTGTCTTGTAAATAAATAGTTAACCTATTTACCAGTATTGAGTCTTTTCTGTCCCCACACAAACCCAGAAACCAACAACGATAAATTATATCAGAGGCATGGAACGGCTTTTGTTTCAGCCCTACCTCAAGTCCCCATCTCAACTGTGCTTCAATAAGATTCTATCGTCAAATACAACTCTATTCCATCCCTCCCCGACCCAATTCACTTTCCTTTTCCTTTTCCCTGGTTCATTCTTTCATCTCCACAAACCACCCCCCTCCCCCTTTACTGCACTTTCCCATGATGCTGCAGAAGAGGCAACACCTGGCATTTTAACTCTTTTCTCCCACCATCCAGGAACCAAAATAGTCAGTTTAGGTGAAGTAGTGATTCACTTGCTGACGACACCACTGTTGTAGGCCGAATCAAAGGTGGTGACGAATCAGCATTATAGGAGGGAGATTGTAAATCCAGCTGAGTGGTGCCATCACAACAACCACTTGCTCAATGTCAGCAAGACCAAGGAGCTGATTATTGATTTCAAGAGATGGAAACTGAGGTCCATGAGCCAGTCCTCATCGGGTGACCAGAGGTGGAGAGGATCATAAACTTTAAATTCCTCGGTGTTATCATTTCAGAGGACCTGTCCCGGGCCCAGCACGCAAGTGCAATTGTGAAGAGAGCACGGCAGCGCCTCTACTTCTTTAAGAGTTTGCGAGGATTCGGCATTTCATTCAAAACTTTGACAAACTTCTAAGGATGTGTAGTGGAGAGTATATTGACTGGCTGTATCACAGCCTGGCATGGAAACATCAATGCCCTTGAATGGAGAATCGTACAAAAGATAGTGGATGCATCGCTGTCTGTCATGGGTAAAGTCCTCCTCACCATTGAGCACATTTACACAGAGCGCTGTCACAGGAAAGCAGCATCCATTATCGGGGAGCCCCACCACCCAGGCCATGCTGTCTTCTCACTGCTGCCATCAGGAAGGTGGTACTGGAGCCTCAGGACTCACAACACTAGGTTCCGGAATAGTTATTACCTGTCAACCATCAGGCTCTTGAGCCAAGGGGAATAACTTCACTCAATTTCACTTGCCCCATTACTGAACTGTTCCCACAACTTATGGACTTTCTTTCAAGGACTCATCTAATGCTCTTGATATTTACTGCTTATTTATTATTTTTTTTTGTATTTGCACAGTTTGTTGTCTTTTGCACACTGGTGGAATAAAAGACAAATGGTCTTTCATTGATTCTATTATGGTTATTATTCTATTATTGGATTTACTGAGTATGCCCACAAGATAATGAATGTCAGTGTTGTATATGGTGACATATATGTACTTTGATAATAAATTTACTTTGAACTTACTCTACTTCTCACCTAGTGTACAGAATTTGGTGCTTACATCGTGGTCTCTTCAACATAGGAGATCCACATATAGATTCACTGACTACATTGCAGAACACTTGCATTCAATCCATAAGGATAACCCTGATCTTCCTTTTGCTTCTCACTTTAATTTTTCATCCCACTTCCACTCTGGCCCATCAGTCTATAGCCACCTGCATTGATATAGCGAGGCCCAACATAAGTTCGAGGAACAACAAATCATCTTCTTCCTGGGCTTGTTGCAGCCTTCCAGACTCGATACTGAGTTCTACAACTTAGGTGACTCGCCTTCTCTATCTGTAACAGAACGGGCCAGCTCTTCCATCTGCAATATCAGTTGTTTGCCTTTATCCAGTAGCACAGCCCGACTTTTTGGACAAACCCTGTATTTCACAACACCTACACTCCTTTGTCAATACTCTCCCACACTAACTCTCTTCACTTCATGGCTTTTGGGAATGACGAATTATGTCCTCCCTCTCTTCCTTACTGCCCCTATTAATGCATCCATCATGACCTCATTTACAGCACATTCCCATGGCAACCTTGGCCTCTCAGATATTCCCATCATTCTATCCACCCCTGCCCACCTTTCATGCAGCTTGACACAAGTTTACTTTCTTTCCTTGTCCGTTCTGACAAAGGATCTTCAGTGTGAATTCTCAACCTTGTTTCTCTTCACACAAATGCTGCCTGATCTGCTGAGCGTTCCCAACATTTTGTCTGTATTTCAGATTTCCAGCCATTGTAGTTTTATTTTAAATTTGACCTTCATGAATTATACCTGTCAATAACAAAACACAACTTAAGATGTGTCCAAAGATATATTGAAAAAACTCTTACTTCTAGATCCTTCATTAATGCTAGTCCAGATTCCAGCTTCTGAAAGTTGAAAGTTGGTAAAGCTATAAAAGTATCAAAATGTATTAGTGTTGTCAACAGCAATTACACAAAGAAGAAATTCACTTTTACGAATACTTTGCAGGGCAACAATACTTAATGTAGCTGGCTAGGCAAGACAATTTAGATTACAAGTGGTAAGAATAAGTTGGTCTAATTTGGCCTAAGGAAATTTATTTCTCTTGTTCCCTCATTAAAGGTAGCTTCACAATCATCTTCTCGCCTACACTAGTTTTCTGCATAAAATCTCCGTATTTCTAATCTTATGGGCACAGACCCACATATAATTGCATAATTGTTGTCAACATGAAAGAGTACCTGGGCAAAGCTGATTTAAATGAGCAATTAGGAACACCATGTTTAGGACACAATACTTTGCTGCTTCAATGCATTTTGGAATGAGCCTGATAGCTTGCAAATTAAAAATTGTTTTCTAATTTCTCAAAGAAAAATTAACTGAAGGCATTTCATGCATAACAGTGGAGATATGATTTACCTTCCATCTTGTAATCCCTGCACAAAAATTATTAAAACTTTATGATATCATTCATCACCCTAATCCCCATGTTAGTGCTTACCTCCTGCAATGGATCCCTTGGTTAATCCATCCTTGTTGTCAGAAGTCATCAATAATTCCACTATTCCTCTGCTCAATAAGGCCTTTCAGGATTAAACAGAAATATCTTTTGCACTGATTGTAAATACTGCTAACTAGGTCCTGAAAGAATGGCGCACAGAATAGATGCAAAGTAAAATAATCACTGTTTCAGCCTCAATTGTTTTCGAAGCTCATATATAGTCTCCAAGAAATTCTCAAATGGCAAGTTACACTTCATCCTGTGCATCAACATGGAATGTGTGTGGGTAAAGTGACCCAAAACAAACTTAGAGAAGAGATGCTGTTGTTGTTGAGCGCTGTCGAGTTGTCATCAACTCATGACAACCCTACAGATATAGTGTCTATAGGGTTTTTGTGGCAAGATATGGAAGTATCAGGCCTTTCTTCCGAGCAGGTACTGCTGCTGCCCAGGTTGGGAATGGCAAGAATGGCAAGAATGTCAGGATCTAGATTTGGGCTATATCATAGAGTTATGTTTCTTTATTCTATTTAGCAAAAATCCACAATGCCCACTAGAAACTTGCAACAATAAATGATATTGGTCGCTGACACTAAGATATTTTAGTCAATGATAAGAAAACAAGGAAACAAAGAACACAGGTAAAGGTGAGTTACTGAAGGTCATCCTGCACCCTTGCCAGAAATTTTTTCCAGAGAGAATTATCAGAATCTCAGGGAATGCCAATCTTTCCTGCCCAATCATTAAAACAGTGGAATAAACAAAGTGAAGAAAGAGGGACAATACTTGAATTGACTATTTCTTACATCCAACACATACATGAGGAGTAAAAATCTTTACATTATGTCTCTGTCTAAATATGCAATCATAGTAATTTATAATAATTTATAACAAATAGAACAGTCAATGTAACATAGTAATACACTCAGATCAGCATGAGTTAATCAGTCTGATGGCCTGGTGGAAGAAGCTGACTTAAATTACACTAGGATATACTTTCATTCTAAAACATTAAAAAAAAACATTATTACCTCCTTTACATACTCCATGTACTTATCATCTTTGGCGTAGCCACCATATTCATTTTCTACTTGTACAGCAATAATTGGACCTCCCCGCTTGTACTACAAATCAAAAACACAGGGTCAGAACCTGCTCTAATTTCACTTCTTTATTCCTGTTTTATTTATTTTCTTCAATTCTCTACATTCCTGGAGATGTTGATCTCTCACTGGGGACACTTATCAATGCTTTGTTCAAACAATAGCTCTGCTACCACTTTCACAGCCAAGTCTAAGCTCTTCTTGACCTTTCTCAGAATGTAGTTTGACACATGTTGCCCATCCAAATTTGCACTGAGAAGCCTGTGGTACATCACCAATAGCAACTGAATGCAATTGAGTAGTTAACTAAACTATACATTAGAAAGAGATTGGGGTCATTTGTAGGCACAAAGAATTAAGGATATTATGCTACCTTCCTTGGAGAACATTAGTAAATCATTTTTGTATTTACCATGTAGATGTGCCTCTAAAAACTGTTCACATAACAACTAAATAAATGGATTAGAATCCAAAGAAGGAGATATCGGAAAGGTGGACAAAGAAGGTTTATTCAAACATGTGGGTTCCAAGATGGGTCTCATGGAAGGTTGACAGAGTGAAAGGCTAGATGAGAAAATATTCAAATGCAAACACTACCAGCAAGTGTTGCCGTACATGCAAGAATTGGCAAATGCAGCTAATTTCCCATGGCCTCATTAATGGTTCATTCCTTTATTTACTCTAAATCTGTATTCTCAATCACTATTTTTAAATGTTTCTATGTGCACGATGGACCAAGTCATTCTTGAATCAACCCCATGTCTCAGGTTACTCCATACAACAGCAAACTTTGCAGTTTTGTGGGACAAGCCATACTCTGGGCTCCGTTCTGCAGCCAACTCAATCGGCACAGCGATCGAAGGGCACTGATCAGTCCTCAGCTGGTGGATCCTGAGGCCCACCTTCTACTGTCCTTTTGGACTGCTCACCTTTTTAAACTGCTACTGACACGTAAGTGAATTGGGCCACTCTACAGAACCCGACTATCGCAGCATTAAGCTAAAGGCCAGATATGGGCCTTTTATGGGCACCCTTGTAGTGTAGCAGTTAGCACGATGCTATTACAGCTCGGGGCGTCAGAGTTCAGAGTTCAATCCCAGCATCCTCCGCAAGGAGTTGGTACGCCTTCCCCATGGAATGCATGGGTTCCCTCCCACAGTCCAAAGATATATGGGGTCGGTTAATTGGTCATAGTAAATTGTTCTGCAATTAGGTTAAGGTTAGATCATGGTTGTTGGGGGCTGAAGGGAAAGACAGTCCTATTCTGTACTGTATCTCTCAATACATAAGAAATGTTTTTGGTTCAAAATCAGCATGTCTAAGTTCTAATCCTAGATGGGGTGCTGTTGGCACAACTCATGCACTGCGTCAAATTTTGGCTGTTCTCACCAACGAACATAAATTTTCATATGCCACAAAGCTTTGCATAAAGAAAAAAAACCCTTACAAAAGAATGAGGAACAGTGAATACTGTCACATGACTTCTGCCTTAACATAATTAACTTTAAATTGCAATATTTAATATGAACCTAAGGTGTAGGAAACTAATTCAGTGACGTTCATCATCTAAGTGTTCTTTTACAATACCAACAGACCTACAGGTTGGAAATCAAGCTTATATGGGTCACATCAAATACCATTTGTCAGAGAATCAGTCTGCCAAGTTGGTAGTGATAGAAGAATCTTTCCAATTATTACAAAATAAATCACATTCCTTAGAGATGCTGAACATCCACAGAGTAGGAAACTTAGTGAACTGGTCTGACTCACCTGAAAGGGGAGGACTTTAGGAATTAGCACATCGAAAAAAGCATCAACTGCATCAGTAAACCCAGGATAAGTTGTGCGCAGTTTCATGTTCTTGTCTCTGAGCAGCCAACTAAAAGCGAAAGGATCAGATAATAAGCACAGTAAAATTAAATATCACATACTGATCGGAATTTCCAATAACCCATGCTCTTTCCCCTCAGCATTAATACATTTAAATATAAAGTATCTATATATTCCCCAATATCTATTAACATAATAAAATCAAATATAATTATAGCAGTCAAAATATGGAGAGAAGTCCAGCACAGGATTCCACTACTGGAAAATTGCTAACACTTAAAGAAAGGTGTTATTTTTATTTAAATAAGGTTCTAAGAGCCATAATCAAATACAATGTGTCTTTTTTTAAAAGTTATGTTAGTGTTAACACAGCCAGTTATCAGTCACCTGAATCTATAATTCCAGTTACTAACACAAAGGATTCTGCAGATGCTGGAAATTCAGAGTAACACACACAGAATGCTGGAGGAGCTCAGCAGGTCAGGCAGCGTCTATGGAAATAAATGAGCAGCTGACTTTTCGGGCAGAGATCCTTCATATGGAAGGGTGCTCGCTGGCTGGCCTGGGCCAGTTCCAGTGCAATCAGTACACCCAGTCAAGCACAGTCAAATGCATCCTTTGTACACATAATCCACAGAGTAAATTCTTGCAAATTATATGCAAATTTGCAGCATGTGAAGTAATACTCTCAATGTACTGCAAGACTCAGGGCCACATATGGAAATTACAATATTGGCAATAGGACCATATAATAAACTTTTCTAGTAGAAGTTATAGCTCGAAATTATCATTACTTTGACTAATTTTAACTATTCCTTATGTAAATGAATGTATTTAGAGAAAATGATTACTTATACAATTGATATCCATAAAAGGAAAATCTTCTGTGACACCAACCAAAACATTGAAGCAAACAAACAGAAATACTTCTGTTCAAAGCTAACCAATTCAACCTCTAAGCATTTAGAAATGTGTAGATAAGCATATGAATCACTTTGTCAGAGAAGGTTATGGGCCAAGTGCTGAGCAATGGAAGGATGCTCACTGGCCAGCATAGATCAGTTGGGCCAAATGGTCCATTGCCATGCTATGCAATTATAGAACTCATCTTTTGTTATTAAAACAACACACACAAAATGCAGGAGGAACTCAGCAGGCCAGGCAGCATCTATGGAAAAGAGTAAATAGTTGACATTTTGGGTCAAGTCCCTTCATCAGGAGACGGTCGACATTCTTGGTCTCGGCCCGAAACGTCGACTGTTTACTCTTTTCCATAGATGCTGCCTGGCCTGCTGAGTTCCTCCAGCATTTTGTATGTGTTTCTCGGATTTCCAGCACCTACAGATTTTCTCGTTTGTGATTTTTTATTATCTCCGTCTACCCTACTTAGTCTTGCACGAGTTCTTCTTCTGTTGCCTTCAACTGATCTTTCAGCATTACTCTTTATAATACAAGAAATTTCTTGCTAATTTCACAAGTCTGTTTCATTTCACAAGACAAAGGAGCAGAAGTAGGCCATTCGGCCCATCGAGTCTGCTCCGCAGCTCCCCCATGAGCTAAACTATTCACCCATCTAGTTCCAATTTCCGGCTTTTTCCCCATATCCCTTGATACCCTGACTAATTAGATACTTGTCAATCTCCTCCTTAAACACCCTCAATGATCGGGCCTCCACAGCTGTATGTGGCAACGAATTCCACAAATCCACGACCCTCTGGCTAAAAAAATTTCTCATCATCTCTGTTTTAACTGGGTACCCTCTAATTCTAAGACTATGGCCTCTTGTCCTGGACTCACCCACCAAGGGAAACAACCTTTCCACATCTACTCTGTCCAACCCTTTCAACATTCGAAATGTTTCTATGAGATCCCCTCTCATTCTTCTATACTCTAATGAATACAATCCAAGAGCCGACAAACGCTCCTCATACGTTAGCCCCTGCATTCCAGGAATCATCCTCGTAAATCTTCTCTGAACCCTCTCCAACATCAGCACGTCCTTTCTAAGATAGGGGGCCCAAAACTGCACACAGTATTCCAAATGAGGTCTCACTAATGCCCCATAGAGCCTCATCAACACCTCCTTACTCTTATACACAATTCCTCTTGAAATGAATGCCAACATAGCATTTGCTTTCCTTACCGCCGATCCAGCTTGGTGGTTAACCTTTAGGGTATCCTGCACGAGGACCCCAAGTCCCTTTGCACTTCCGACTTTTGAATTTTCTCCCCATCTAAATAATAATCTGCCCGATTATTTCTTCTTCCGAAATGTACAACCGTACATTTGTCAACGTTGTATCTCATCTGCCATTTCTTTGCCCACTCTCCTAAACTGACTAGGTCTCTCTGCAACCTTTCCGTTTCTTCAACATTTCCTGCTCCTCCACCTATCTTGGTGTCATCCGCAAACTTAGCCACGAAACCATTTAATCCATACTCCAAATCATCGATATACATCGTAAAAAGAAGCGGCCCCCAACACCGACCCCTGCAGAACACCACTAGTAACCGGCAACCAATCAGAATAGGATCCCTTTATTCCCACCCTTTGCTTTCTGCCTATCAGCCAATGCTCCACCCATTTCAATATCTTTCCTATAATTCCATGGGCTCTCATCTTATTAAGCAGCCTCATATGCGGCACCTTATCGAAGGCCTTTTGAAAATCCAAATACACAACATCCACAGCCTCTCCCTTGTCAATCTTATTCGAGATTACCTCAAAAAATTCCAATAGGTTGGTGAAACAGGATCTTCCCTTCATGAAACCATGCTGGCTTCGGCCTATCTTGTCATGCACCTTGAGGTATTTCATAACCTCGTCCTTGAGGACTGACTCCAATATCTTTCCAACTCCCGATGTCAGACTAATAGGTCTGTAATTTTCTTTTTGCTGCCTCCTTCCTTTCTTAAATAACGGAACTACATTTGCGAACTTCCAGTCCTCCGGAACCATGCCAGAGTCTATTGGTTCCTGGAAGATCATTTCCAATGCTTTCACAGTCTCCAAAGCCACCTCCTTCAGAACCCATGGGTGCACCTCATCCGGACCAGGAGAGTTATCTATTCTTAGTCCACTTAGCTTGCCAAGCACTTTCTCTCTAGTAACCTTGACTGTACCTAATTCTATTCCCTGATACCTCTGGCTATCAGGTATATTGCTCATGTCTTCCACTGTGAAGACGGATGCAAAATACTCATTCAGTTCCTCCACCATCTCTTTGTTATCTATTATAATTTCTTCAGCATCATTTTCAATCAGTCCCGTATCTACCCTTGTCACTCTTTTACTCTTCATATATTTAAAAAAAACTCTTAGTATCCTTTTTTATGTTAATCGCCAACTTCCTTACATAATTCATCTTTTCTTTCCTAATGACTTTCTTAGTTTCCTTCTGTAAGTTTTTAAAAGTCTTCCAGTCCTCATTTTTCCCACTAATTTTTGCTTCCTTGTATGCCGTTTCTTTTGCTGTTATTTTTGCCTTAACCTCTCTCATCAGCAACATTTGCGCCATTTTTCCATTCATGATTTTCTTTTTTCTTGGAATATATTTTTCCTGCATTTTCCTTATTTCTTGTAGGAATTTCATCCAATTCTGCTCTGCCGTCCCTCCATTTAGCTTACTTTTCCAATCGACTTGGGCCAGTTCCTCTCTCATACCACTGTAATTTCCCCAGTTCCACTGAAATATCGATACACCAGCTTCTCCTTTTCAAATTTGAAATTGAACTCAATCATATTATGATCACTACTTCCAAGGGGTTCCTTTACCTCCAGCTCCCTAATCGCCTCAGGTTCGTTAGACAGCACCCAATCCAAAACAGCCGGTCCCCTGGTGGGCTTCTGGACAAGCTGCTCCAAAAAACCATCCTGTAGGCATTCTACAAACTCCCTCTCCTGAGATCCAGTACCTTCCTGACTTTTCCAATCCACTTTCATATTAAAATCCCCCATAATTATCTTGACATTTTCCTTTTGACACGCTTTTTCCAGCTGCAACTTGTAGTCCACATCCCGGCTGCTGTTTGGAGGCCTGTATATAGCTGCTATTAGTGTCTTTTTACCCTTGCCATTTCTTAATTCTACCCATAAGGATCCTACCTCTTCCGATCCTATGTCCCTTCTTTCTATTGATTTGATATCGTTACTTACCATTAGGGCCATGCCACCCCCTTTACCTACCTTCCTATGTTTCCTATACACTGTGTATCCTTGGATATTCAGCTCCCAATCACATCCATCATTTAGCCATGACTCGGTGATGGCCACAATGTCATATCTTTTAACCTGCAGCTGTGCAGCAAGGTCATCCACTTTATTTCTAATGCTGTGTGCATTTAAGTACAGTACATTTAGATCAGTATCTGTTGTCGATTTTGCTATATTTCTATTTTGCAGCAAATTATCCCGTATATTCACCGGCCTGTCCTTCTTGCGATCTTTGCTGCACAGTATTTTTGACTTATTTCTATTTTCCTCTTCCTCGACCCTAACACCTTAGTTTCCTCCCCTTGCCAACTTAGTTTGAACCCTCCCTAATAGCTATATTAAACAATCCCGCCAGGATATTAGTACCTTTTGGGTTCAGGTGTAATCTATCTTTTTTGTATAAGTCATACCTTCCCCAAAATAGATCCCAATGATTCAAGAATTTCAAGAATGTTGAAATACATTTCAAAAGAGAATTATTCTCTCTGAAGAGAAGAATAAGTGTATAACCCAAACAAGAAAGGAGATGGCTCCTTTCTACCAACAATATTAGAATATCCATATTTTATACAGATGGACATAGAATATATACATTTCTATACATTTTCCAGTAGCTTCAATCCAGTAGTTTGCTAACTGTGTGTATATAACCCTGCAATGGCAGAATTAGAAGGTATTTCTGGAATTGAGCTGAGAGCAGGGGTGTTCAGGGAGCAGAGACAGTAATACCCCAGTGTGGAAACAATTCCTTCAGCCCAAATTCTTGATGCCAACTACTGCAGCCTCCCTGCTAGGCCATAACCATCCAAGGACCTCCCCTCTACGTACTGTACCTATCCAAATACCTCTTAAATGCTGCAGTTGTACCCACCTCTACCACTTCCTCTGGGAGATCATTCTAGGTAAGTACTAACCTTAGTGTAAAAAAATATTTCAGGTCACTTTTTAAATGTCTCCTCTCTTACCTTGTACCTGTGCCCTCTAGTTATGGACTCTCAACCCTGGGGAAAAGCCTATGACCATCCACCTTCTTTATACCTCTCATGATTTTATAAACTTCTATAAAGTTACCCCTCATTCTCCTACATTTCAGTGAATAAAGATCCAACATGGCCAACCTCTCCCTATCCTCATCTGCACAGTCTCTATCTTGAAAATATCTTTCTTATAAAAGGGTGACCAAAACTGTATACAATATTTCAAAAGCGATCTCACAACTGCAGTATAATGTCCCTGCTCCTAAAATTGATACCCTGACCTGCTAAATGCCTTCTTCACCACCTGTCTACTTATGGAGTTGCCTTCAGCAATTTGTGCACTTGTGGGGGCGCTATGGAGCCACGAACCAAGACGGCAGCTTAACGTGGAGGCTCCGTCAACCTTGCACTAGACAACTTTAAAACCCTAAGTTAACAATACCAACTGAACTCAGACTATGTCAAAAATGACTATAATCAAGGACTGTGATATTTTCACCTGAAGACGCAGCTCCCAAAAACCGAAAATCAACACTCTATCGACAAAGCAAGACAAGGAAGCTACTAGTAACAAGGAGGAGCTAACAGCGGTGCTAGCTGAACTAAAGTTACTTTGCTCTGAGTTTGGCTCCGAAGTGGATAGTATAGATGACCGCCTGGGTAAGATGGCCAGCCCTGTCGCTGCCTTGGAAAACAATATGTTGGAGATGAAGCGAAATGTTGCTCCTAATACCACATGGATGGAAGAGGCTGAAAAACGAATAATGACGACAGAGGAGCACCTGGAAAAGAACAAGACTGAACTAACCAATGCCATGAAACGAATCGCGCACTTGGAATCTAAGACCGGAGACCCGGAGAATTGGAGTGGAAGGAAAAACTTGCGGCTGTTCGGCCTCCAGGAGGGCGCTGAGGGAAACCAACCACCGCTGGAGTTTATACAAAACATGCTGCCGTGCTGGCTGGAGCTGGACGCCGACAGCTCCTTCATTCTAGAAAGAGTTCACCGAACTCTAGCACCACAGAAACCAAACCAGAACAGAGCGGTTCTCATTCGGTTCCTGAGATTTCAGGATCGGGAGTTTCACTTCACTAAACAGTGTGATATCACGTATGAGGGAAACAAGCTTTTCTTCGCTCAGGACCTCTCAGCTGAGACCATGTGACAGCGAAATGAGTTCAACACAGTCAGAAGAGTGTCGAAAAAGGAACATTCCGCGGATTTCAACATAAGCCATGCAAGATGAGGGTCCTTCACAATGGGAAAATACACCTGTTTTCATCACCAAAAGAGGCAGAAGATTTCCATCGAGGACATGCCTGAGGGTCTGATTAAGGTAGTAGTGAGATTTATTTACTTCCATACCCATGAGAATCAGCTGATACTGACTGCTTAACGGGTATAAGCCTGCACTGAGTCCCAGAAGACATCTTTTTTTTTCCTTCCTTTATTTTTCTTTTTCTAGAACTGCCACTTTAGCCTCTTTTATTCTATTCTTGAAAAGATATTGTACTTAAGAGGTTGTTTATGCCATCAGAATAGCTTTATCATTTTGCCTATTTTTATTATTTATAACGTTTTTGTTTGTTGAAACCTTAATTCTGTTGAGATGGAACTCCATGGACCTGAATGAACATTTATAATAGGTAATACTGGCATATAGTTCAGTGGCTACTTTGATTTTATTTTTATGTTAAGTGGGTTGAATATATAATGTTTAAGATATAATAAGGTGCATGGTTGATGGATACCACCAGTGTAAGGGGTTTCTTCTTTTTTGTTTCTGCGAAGGCTAACAAAATGGCTTCTTTGTTATGTTATAAGTAAAATGGCTTTTCTGTAATAATAACTGCGATGTAAGGAGTTCTCTCTCTCTCTGTCTCTCTGCTTGTTTGGGTTATATTATTGATAAGAGAGGGAACGAACCAATTGAGATAGATGGTATTCTTTCTTGTGTGTCTGTAAGCTATTGTTTTTCGTGGGCGTTGAGGCAGAAGGCGCAATGGGGAGAGAGAGAGGAGACACGATGCTGTAAGCTGGGCGGCGGGACGGACCCTGAGCAAGAGTCTGAGGCCCAGGGTGTTCGGCGAGGAGAGGAGATGAAGATAGACTAGTGTGGAGCATCTGGTCGGCCACCGTGGTTGGCCCCAGGCGGTCGGAGGGGATCAAATGGTGGAAAGAAGACTCTGTTAATTGAGCTCCAACTGTTGTGCATGAAGTGGTTGAACTTTGATAAGTTTGGCACCTTTTATTTTCCTTTTATATTTTATCTCTATTAATTACATAGCTCCAGTAAGATCTATAAAGTGTAATCATTTAATCGCATATGGTGTACTGTCTGTTATTTGGCGGGGTGGGGTTCATCACACAGCATCCACACAAACTTGATTACCCAGTCTGGCGGGGCCAAAGGCTGTTCCCCCTAGACAAAAGCGAGCTGAGCGAGCCTGAGGCTTACCAGGGGGCTACATTTGGGGTTAAGTTCTCATAGTTTAGCTGCTCCTCCATGCAGTGGATCAGCACAAGCCCTATAGTTTTTTGTTTTGAGTAAGGGAGGGGGAACTCAAGAGTTCAAATGTCTATATGTGTAAATGTATATGTGTTTTTTGTTTTTTTATACGTATGTCGTGCACCCAACACAGCAGTAATATTTCTTACTCCTTTTCCTGGTATAATTGACATGTACTATATATGGAACAAACGAGCACTCAGAATATCTTTAATATAAAAGTCACAAGCTGGAATGTTATAAGAAGTTAACCAAATTGAAACAGGTTATAAATAGGATCAAACAGCTTAAGTCCAAAATAATTTTTCTTCAAGAAACCCATCTGACAGTCTCAGATATTAAACTGGTATGGAATAGATAGCCAGGCCAAGTAATCTATGCAACATACAACAACTATGCTAGAGGTGTACTTATTCTTATTCATAGAACGATACCATTTCAAACTATAAAAACAATTCAAGACTCAGCTGGAAGGTATGTTATTAAGCAAGGTAATATCCTTTCTTTCACATTAAACCTAGTCAGTATATATGGCCCAAATGAGGATAATCCTAAATTTTTGAAGATTTCTTCCTTACTGTGTCTACTTTACGAGGCTTTTATATGATTGGAGGAGACCTTAATTGTACTTTAAACCCAGCAATGGATTGCTCTACAGGCTGTGATACCTATAAGGCACAAACTAGAAAATTACTAAAACAATACATTGTGGATATAAATTTGGTTGAAGTATGGAGAGAACAAAACCCTGGCAAAATAGAATACTCCTGCCATTCAAGTATATGTAAATCTCATTCTCGTATTGATTATTTTCTTGTCTTAAGAGAGCTCTTATCAAAGATTAAAAGTTGCTGGTATGATGGCATAGTAATAAGTGACCATGCTGCTATTTCATTAAGTATTCATAGAGAGAAATTTATTCACAGTCCCCCTAAATGGCGATTTCAGGTGAGATGGCTACAAAACCCAGACTTTGTTAAGTTTGTGGGAACTAAAATAGACAGTTATTTTGAGTTAAATACAGATCAAACTAGCGCCAGCACGAGATGGGAGGCGTTCAAGGCATATATTAGAGGAGAAATCATTAGTTGTACAAGCTCAAAGGCCAAGCAACAAAAAATAAAGATGGAAACTTCGGAAAAACAAATTAAATCTTTAGAGATAGAACTAAATAAAAGGGATGATCCAACAAAACAAAGAGATTTGCTACTTTTGAGAGCCAAATATAATAAATTATCTGCTGATAAAGCTGCAAATAGTTTAATGTGGCTGAAGCAATCTTATTACGATCAAGGAGAAAAACCTGGGAAACTCTTGGCGTGGAGAATTAAAAAAATACAGTCTGATAGAGCAATTAACAGTAGAATAACCTCTTCAGGAAGCCTAACAGTAGACCCATTGGAAATTAATAGCTGTTTTAGAGAATTTTATGAACATTTATATAGATCAGAATGCCCCCAAATTCTTTTTCTAACAAATTTATCTGTCAGTATCCCAAACTTAATGCAACAGATTGAATTGTTTGCGCAGTTCTCTGATTATAACATTAACAACTAAAAATCATCAATACTATTTTTGAACAAAGAAGAAAGATTGAAACCAGTCATAAAAACCCCACTTAGCAAGGATTTACCTACCTTGGTGTCAAAATTACTCCTGAAATTAAAACGATCGTCCCAACAAACTATGACCCACTAGTGGGTGAAGTGAAGGAGACGTTGGATCGATGGATAACAATGCCCATATCAATGATTGGCCATATAAACATGATCAAAATGAATATATTACCAAAACTTCTATACCTTTTCCAATCACTTCCTCTCCCACCACCAAAATTATTTTTTGATAAGCTTAATAGTATCTTTAGTAAATTCATTTGGAATAATAAAAAATCTAGACTGAGACTTAGGCTGCTATATCTGCCGTATGAAAGGGGAGGGCTACGGCTCCCGAACCTGAAATGGTATTATTGGTTTGCTCAGTTACGTTCTGCAATGTTTTATTTCTCAATGGAGGCCCTTCCAGCCTGGGTGAGTGTGGAACAGGCATCAGTACCAAACCTCCCATTAAAGCTCTGTCTATACTCTGCAGACCTCAGAAATCTGAAAAGAACAACCGAGAACCCTTTCCTCAAAAATACTATTGACATCTGGTATAAAGCACATCAGCATATTAAAGATACTCCTCCCATTTCTCGCTTCTCCCCAATATGGGGCAATACATACTTCAGGGCAGGAAGAGCAGATGGTGGTTTCACAATCTGGGCAGACAAAGGTGTGCAGAAAATAGAGGACCTTTATATGAATAGTAATCTTATGACATTTGATCAACTGTGTCAGACATAACATATTCCTAAAAAACACTTTTTAAATATTTGCAACTGAAACATTTCATATTATCAAAATATAAGCATTTAATATCTGAACCACCACTATCACATCTTGAAAATCTCACACTTCTAAACCTAACGGGGAGGAGTCAGATTTCTTTATTCTATACAGCTTTGATGTCATATGATAAGGAGTCCACCATTGACAAGCTGCAGGCATGGAGATTGAATGCTCAAGAGGACATACAAGAAACTGAGTGGGAATTGGCACATTTAAAAGCCCAAAAACAATCAATTAACATGAGAATGAAGCTATTACAACACAAATGGTTAATGAGAACTTGTATCACCCTGGTCAAACTGAACCGTTGGTCCCCTGACATCCCAGACACTTGTGTTAAGTGTTTAGAAGAAGAAGGTACTCTGTTTCACTGTGTATGGGACTGTCCAAAATTTAATAAATACTGGAAAACAGTTGTTCAGACTATATCTGAGATTGTGGAGTAAAGGTGCCTCACCAAGCAAAAATGTGTGTACTAGGTATATATGCAAAAAACTTTTCTGTTAGTTCAAAACAGTCAACTTTAATTGACTTTGGACTCCTGCAGGCCAGGAGGATAATAAATTTATCTTGAAGAAAAATGGATATACCTTCGATACATGTATGGGTGAAGGAGATGGCATCTTGTATTGTATTGGAGAGACTGACTTACATAACCAGAGGAAGGGCAGGAGAATTTGAAAATGTGTGGAAACCTTTATCGGACTTTCTTGGACGTCAAGGTGCACAGTCATTTTGAAATAGCTACTTGTTGTTGAGTGCTTTTACGGGTTTTTTTCCTGACGTGTTTTTATTTTTTTTCTTTGTTAAATATGTGAAATATGTGTAATGTTGTATTTCTTTTCCTTTGATGATGGTGAAAAACATGAGGACATGTTTCACTATTTAGTTTAATTATTATTATTGTTTATTTGCATATATGAAATATATGTAAAATTTAATAAAATATTATTTTTAAAAAATTGTGCACTTGTACTCCCAGGTCGCTCTGTTCCACAACACTCAGCAGTACCCTGCCATTTACTGTACAAGTCCAAATCCAACTGTGGCTTGACTGTCCAAATTGTATCACTTCAGACTGATCCAAGTTGAAATCTATTTTCTATTCCTCATCCAAACTCCCTAACTAATCAAGATCTCTTTGCAATTCATTGTAACCCGCTTCACTATCAACAAGACCCCTTAAGTTAGCATCATCAGCAAACTTGCTAATCATGCCATGTACTGTATATTCATACCCAAAGTTGGGAAAGGTAACAGGATTCAATCAGGGAAATTGATTATGTGGATGATTTGTTGAGGAGCATTCATGGAACGAAACATAAAAATGTAACCGGATAAAGGCACACAGGAAAGTGGGTGTGAAGTGAAGAAAAGTTTGGGAATCTCAGTTTTAAAGAATAATGCATGGGGGAGAAATTTTAATTAATCTGACTCAAGGTTTCGATTCTTGGTTTACTGAGTCACCTGATCCCCAGTTCTTATCCTACCACTAAATGCGGCCTATTTTTAAACCTAACTGTTTACATCAGCATTGATGGCGAGGTTTCAAATCTACTTTCAGCTAAGTGAACATTGCTCCCTGGGGCATTATTCTGACAATTTTACCTTCAGCTCGCACAACTGCAAAGATAGCTATTTTGTTTTGTTTCAAACAAGAGTCCTGCCACATTTACCTGGGTAAACCACCGAGGTCCCACTCTGAACAGATATAAGCTCCTGGGCGCAATATTACCCATAAATCCAAATCATTGGCTAATTTGAGATATTCCCTGCAAAAGAAAGTATAACACGTTGAACCATTTTTTTAAAAAAGTGGTGCCTTACAAAATGATCTCTACATCATGCACTCACTGGTGGTTTGATAACAACTCCTCGGTTGTTATCAAAGTGTTTAAGTTCTCAAAGCACAGGTAGTGTGGTCCTTGCACATTACCTGTACACATACAGCGAGGAAACAAGCCCTTCTGACCACCTAATCCCATGCCGATTTCAAGCACCCAGTAACAGATAATCCCACTTTATTCTCCCCTATTCCAATCAACTCCCCCTACCATCCCACCCCCAAGATTCAGCAACTCACCTGCACAGTATGTGCAATTTGCAGCAGCAAATTATTTACTGATAAGCATGTCTTTGGGGAGCATGGATTAAATTCTTGTCATAAGAGAGAAGTTCCATGCAACGTCAGGGGTAAACTCAAGATCATCAATGCTATGAGACAGCAGCACCAACCACTGTCTAATCGTAAACAGCCACATGTGATTTTTGTTTTTATTGGAGAATTAGCAAAAACAGTTGAACACAAGTATTTCAAGTTTCAGTTTGAAAACTGTAACTTGCTCGACTTCTACGTCTTTCAGATACTGATCAAAAACAGTACTACCAAAAAGACATATTTTGAGTCATGAACTACTGTAAATCAAACTCAAAGAAGGCTTGTCTTTCAGTTTCTAGTTCACTTAAAAAGCATGACGGAAAATATAAATTGATCTACTGAAATATAATTATATTAGGTATGTTAAATAAATATGACAAGTTGAAAAATACAGTACATAAGTAAATTTATAAATAGTGCAAGAATACATTAAGATTTTACACAATATATCTTCAGCAATGTTAAACCAAACATTATTTCAACACTATAATTGATAAATTAAGAAAAAACTACTAATGCTATTCATTTGAAATAATTACAGAAAGTGCTGGAAATACTCAAGTCAAGCATTGGTGGAGAGAGGAAAAAGGTGCCAGCTTTCTCAGATCAATTCTCCTTCATCAAAGCATTATGTTTCTCTCTCTAGAGATGCTGCTTGGTCTGCTGAGTATTTCCTAGCACGTTTGTTTTTATTTAGATCATCCTTAGCGACAGGTGAGGTACCTGAGGATAGGAGGATAGATAATGTTCCAATGCTTAAGAAACACTCTAGAAATAAACCAAGAAATTACAGGCCAGTGAGCCTGACATCAGCATTGGGAAAGTTTTTGGAAGGAAACGTATTCTAAGGGACCGGACATAGAGTATCTGACTCGACATGGACTGATTAGGGACAGTCAGCATGGCTTTGTATGTAGTAAGTTGTGTCTAACCAAACTTCTAGTGTTTTTCAAGGAAGTTACCAGGAAATTTGATGAAGGCGAGGCAGTGGATGTTGGCTACGTGGACTTTAGCAAGGCAATTGACAAGGTCCCACATGGGAGGTTGATCAAGAAGGTTCAGTTGCTCAGCATTCAAGATGAGGTATTAAATTGGATTTGTGGGACCAGCCAAAAAGTGGTAGCAGATGGTTGCCTCTCTGACTGGAGGCCTGTGACTAGTGGAGTGCTGTAGAGATCGGTGCAGGGTCCGTTGTTGTTCGTCATCTATATTAATGATCTGGATGATAATATGGTTAACTGGATTAGCAATTTGCAGATGACACCAAGGTCCAGTGAACAGCGAGGAAGACTATCAAAGCTTGCAGCTGGATCTGGACCAGCTGGAAAAATGGGCTGAAAAAATAGCAGGTGGAATTTAATTCAGACAAGTTTGAGGTGTTGCACTTCGGTAGGATCAACCAGGGTAGGCACTGAGGAGTGCAGCTGAACAAAGGGATCTGGAAATACAGGTCCATAATTTAATGAAAGTGGCGTCACAGGTAGATAGGGATGTAAAGAAAGCTTTTGGTACATTAGCTAAAGTATTAAATACAGGATATGGCATGTTATGTTGAAGTTGTACAAGACGTTGGTGAGGCCTAATAGTGTGCCGTTTTGGTCGCCGACCTACAGGAAAGATGTAAACAAGGTTGAAAGAGTACAGAGAAAAGTTACAAAGATGTTGCTGGGACTGGAGGACTTGAGTTATAAGGAAAGATTGAATAGGCTAGGACTTTATTCCCTTGGAATGTAGGAAAATGAGGGGAGGTTTGATAGAGGTTTATAAAATTATGAGGGGTACAGATAGGGTAAATACAATCAGGCTTTTTTCACTGAGGTTCAGTGGGGCTACAATTAGAGCCCATGGGTTAAGGGTGAAAGGTGAAAACTATCAGGGGAACACGAGGGGAAACTTCTTCACCCAGAGGGTCCTGAGAGTGTGGAGCGAGCTGCCAGTGCAAGTGGTGGATGCAAGCTCGATTTCAAAGTTTAAGAGAATCTTGGATAGGTGCATGGACGTTTGAGTATGGAAGGCTATGGTCTCCGTGCAGGTCAATGGGAGTAGGCAGTTTAAATGGTTTGGCATGGACTAGATGGACCAAAAGGCCTGTTTCAATGCTGGTTTTTTTTTGCTATAACTCAATTTCATGATTGCAGAACACATCACTAACAACTATTTATGAGTTATAAGAAAAATACACAGCCACATTTATGAATTCCTAGTGGCTGGTTAGTTGTTCTAGGGAAGTAATTATAGAGTCAAATTGACAGGAGGTTTGACTTCCCACCTCTAACAGATTCACACGGCAATGAGCATGGATACAGGCCCTTTGGCCCAACAAGTACAGGTTTCCCCCGCCATCCGAAGGTACAGCGTTCCTCTGAAACGGTTCGCAAGCTGAAATGTCCTAAAGCGAAGAAGCAATTACCATTTATTTATATGGGAAAATTTTGTGAGCGTTCGCAGACCCAAAAATAACCTACCAAATCATGCCAAATAACACATAAAACCTAAAATAACAGTAACATATAGTAAAAGCAGGGATGATATGATAAATACACAGCCTACATAAAGTAGAAATACTTTTCCACAATCATTACTGAACTGTTCTCCATAGTGAAAATCTCATGCAAGCGCTGTTGGCAAGAACACTCTCTCCAGTAACCTTTAAGCTATGAAGCTGCCAAATCATACCAAATAACACGTAAAAATACACAGCCAATATAAAGTAGAAATAATGTATGTACAGTGTAGTATCACTTACGGGAATTGGGAGATAGCTTGCCGAGCACACTGATGATGGTGTGTTAGACTGAGTCGTCGCAGGTTGGGTGGTGCAGTGGCCCCCACCCTCCAGGCCGCCGAGCGATACATTGCCGTGAAGCATGCAGGAATGCAGCGGTAGCCGGGAGGCACACAGCACATCTTTAAGAAAAAAGCCGAAACAAACATGCTAATTAATTAGGTGCCACCCGACACGTAATTGTCGGCCCAGATCAGTGCCGATTTCTGATGCATCGTCTTTGATCTGGGCCGACAATTTCGTGTCGGCGGCACCTAATTAATTAGCATGTATATTTCGGATTTTTTCTTAAAAATGTGCTGTGTGCCTCCCAGCTACCGTTGCATTCTCTGCGAATCGGAATCTGTCCGTGGCCTGGGTGTTGGGGTGGTGGGACACTGGGGTGTCATCTCGTCGTCTGTTTCCATTAGAGCAGGCAGCTCATCTTCTTCTATCTCTGCCCGCCTCAATGTCGAAGGTCGAGGTTTGGTATCTGCTGTGGCTGATGTGGAAGGCTTGCTTGGCTGCTGAGCCTCACACATTTTTCTATCACACAGTTCTTTGTAAGGACTCAAACCATCTTGCAAATATCCCCTAAACCTACGTACCCTTTCAAAATTAAAGTCATACTTTATCATTACTCATTCGGTTTCGATTGTTATCCTTTTTTCTTCCAATTGCATCAGCTCTTCATCTATCAGTTCTTGGTGATGTGATGCCAAAACCTCTTCAACGTCATGTTCATCAGCTTCCACAAGCCAAGCTCCCGTTGTCCTTACTTCGTTCACCATGATCAAAACGCTTAATTATGTCTAGTTTTACGCAAAGTGTAACACCCTTACGAGCTCTTTCAGGCTTTTCCGATACCTTAGAACTCATCTTGCAAACGGCTGCTCACAGGCTCATGTTTAAGCAATGCCGGCGAGAATCCGGGGGAGAGCGGCTGCTCGGGGTGTGCGCTACCTTTTATCGTGCGCTGCTTTTTTTTCGTAACAGTGAAAACACCTTCTGAAAGCGAAAACAGGGTACTAATGTAGGTCTTTCGTAACAGTGAGGTTTCGTAAAGCGAACCTGTACACCTGTACAGGACACCTGTACATACCGATCACGGTGCCCATTCAGCTAGTCCCAATTTCCTGTACTCAGCCCGTAACCTTCCAAGCAGCACTTCTCCACGTGCCGTTTAACTGATATTATTATATCTGCCTCAACCATTTCTTGATAACGTGTTATTTCTTCTGCACTGACCCGCAGTGTTTTATGACCAAGGCTTAAAACAAAAGCAACAGGAACAAAAAAAAAATTCAGAGCCAGCTGTACCTTTATCCTGAAATACAGCTGAAAGTGTGTGTTCAGACTGCACAAGGAAAGATACAGAAGTGACTCTGACATTTCTTGCAACAATGTGGTTTATACAGTAGATTTCCACTGATGGGGCCACCAATGGATTACCGATGTCCAGCAACCCTGTCTGCAAGAAAGTTTTCAGAGGAGTATTTAAATTGGAAAAAAAAATCAAGAAAAATATTTCAGCTACTCACTCAAGATCAAGTTCATTTTTAAAATTAAATGTTCCCCTCTGTGGCTCATGAAGATTCCATGGAACATATCTGTAATAAGAACATGGAGACTAAGAGTATACAAAACAATTAAAGCACACTATAACTGAAGAACAATTTCTTTTCACTCTTAAATCAGACTCGGAAAAATGTAAAAGCAACAGTGGCTATGTTTCCTAATCTACCATCAGCATTAAAACATCTGGAAAATACAGCCATAAAGTTTTGTACATTCTAGAAATTGCAGCACAACCGCTTTAGGAATAAAAAAAATCATAGCAGTTATTAAAAGCCCATTGGACCAAATCTTTGCATACAATATATATCACTTACGTTGTTAAAGTATTCAACCCCATGGCTTTCATCTTCAACATGCGGTCAGTCCAGTAGGCCCGTGGAATGCGAAAATAGTGCATTGAGCCACCCAGAATTAAAAACTTTTTTTCCTCCAACTGAAAGTATTCTTTGTTGGCCTGCAATCCCAAATTTCTGTTCTGCATTTTTCTTGGAGTGAGGTTTATCCAATAGAACCTAAAATCAGATGGGAAACATCTTAGTTTAAAGAATGTACGCAGCCAAGCAAACCAGTGATGGAGACAGCACATGGTGAGCTGGTCCAAATGTGGTGTTGAATGCCAGACAGCACTGACTACAAATGAGTTGAGACTGGCCAAAATGTTTTCAATGTCGACAACTTTGTGTGATTTGTTGGCAGTCCGAGATCATATGACCAAATCATTGAGCTAGAGTTTGGGATGAAGGGAATGTCAACTGCTAACAAAACAAAGAATTTTACTACACACACACACACACACAGTCTTTCTAAAAGGAATTGTTAATAAATACTGTGAATATGTTGCATTTGTGCATAGCTCAGCACTAACTCTTTAAAATAAATTGTACCAAGCTTTCTGTCCTTTCATTACATAACAAACATCACAACATACACACTCAGCAAAAGCGATCACTTGCACATCTGATCATCACAATCGACTTCTAAAAAGATTTTTTACATCATTGAGGTTGATGAAGTTTAAGGGTGTTGGGAAAGTAAGAAATGATTCTCTGATTCTGGTAAATAGCGGGTTAAAATTAGGTGCCAGCTTGTGTATGCTCTGTTCTGTGAAAAGTTAGAGAAATTGTACTTGACTGAAAAAAACTGCCTTAAGTGTTTTATTTAACAACTCACAGCTGTCCCTCTGAGAACGATCTGTGGGTTGTATTCACACATGCTGCATACATCATGTCTTATGAGTTCACATATTGATCTACGTTCCCACCTTTTGTCTATTCAAGTTTTACCAATAAGGTAAGAATTTGTCTGTAATTAAAAGTTAAAGTCTGTCCCGAGTCTTGTGGCCCATCAGGCTGGTGCTTATGCCGGTTTCTGTGGCGTGAAGCAACTAATAGTACGAGACTCTCCCCGCACCCCCCCCCCCAGATAGAACACCAGTCTATCGTGAGATTAACCCCCAGCATTTGCCGGTACCCATTTTCAGCTGGGTGGACTGGAGCAGTGTGTGGTTAAGTGCCTTGCTCAAAGACACAACACGCTGTCCTGGCCGAGACTCAAACCCACGACTTTCAGATCGTGAGCCCAATGCCCTAACCACCTGACCACGTGCCACACTGTCTGTAATTAAAACTCATGATTTAGTGTACTCTCTTATTTAAGTAATTAAGTTTTGCTGTAACTGATTTGGTGGGAATATCCATGAAACTGACTGTTCTTTGCTTCGCCAGTTCTATAAAATGTCATGTTTCTGAGTGTCAGACAGGAAGCTCGTTTCAAGCCGCCAGAGACAGAAATCCTGTCTCTCTGATGTTCAGGCTCCGAGTTTTTCTTCTCCGGCTGAGTTCGAATAAACAGGTGAAAAGTCGAAGTAAAGACTTGTACGTGGTGTGGTTATTTGGTCCAGCAAATTTAAGTTTACATTTGGTGCTGTGACTCATCACGGTGACTAGAATTTCTTGTAATTTTCACAATTTCCACATGAGCGCTATTTATTTGGGAACCTATCTATTCAACTAGGCAAGTAATGGCCCTGCATTTTGGAGAAGACCTTCATTCTTCAGGACCTCCCAAAGTGCATTAAAGTCCAAGTGCCTTTTGAACTGCAGTCATTCTGTGAGGTATCAAACAGTAGGAAATTTCACACAGCACAAAGCAGTAAAAATAGTTAGATAACATTAATGAAAATGATTGTGAAAAATCTATTGACCAGGATTTTGAGATTATCAAGATTCCATACATTCAAGAGTCCCATGGCTTTTGTCATCTTAAAGAGTGGGCAGGATTTTTCTGCTATTATGTGCACCATTTGATATTTTGCACTTATTCCATTTATTGTTGTATTTCACATTACCATGTATATTGTTTGAACCTGACTCTGATTCTGACTACTCAGTGGGCTCCACGTCAGCAAGGGATTTCATTGCATTCTGGTGTATATGACAATAATCTGAAATCAAGCAGATGACCTGGCCATTGTCAGGATGTGGAACCTTGCTGTACTTCTAGCTGCTTGTTTGGTTACACAGCATTTCAAAAGCAATCATTCAAAAATACTTAGTTTGGGAAATTCTGAGCTTTTGGCAAAGGCACTCTATAAATCCAGATCGTTTAATGACGTTGAAGCAGAAAGTAAATTGAACGTGTAGCTGAATGGGATGGACCTTGTAGGGGCTGCGACCCAGGTCCAATTCCAGTTGCTGTCTATAGGGAACTTGTATGTTCTCCATGTGACTGTGTAGATTTCCTCACACATTTCAAAGATGTATGGGTTTCTTGACCCATACATCGATTTCTTGAACCTCCGGTAATTGTCCTCCTCCTCTCCTTCACCATTTCCCATTCCTGTTTTCCTCTCTCACCTCATCTCCTCACCAACCCTTCAACTCCCTCTGGTACACTTCCCTCTCCCTTTCTTCCATGGTCTTCTATCCTCTCCTGTCAGATTCCCCCTTCTCGAGCCCTTCATCTCTTTCACCTATCGACTTCCCAGCTCTTTACTTCACCCCCTCCGCCGGTTTCACCTATCACCTGCCACCTTGCAAATTTTCCTCCCCTCCCCTCCCCCCCACCTTCTTCATCTTGACTCCTTCTCCCTTCCTTTCCAGTCCTGATGAAGGGTCTCGGCCCGAAACATCGACTGGTTATTCTTTTCCATAGATGCTGTCTGGCCTGCTGAGTTCCTCCAGCATTTTGTGCGTGTTGCTCTGGGTTAGTAGGCTAATTGGTCACAAGGGCGTAATTGGGCAGCGCAGGCTTGTTTGGCCAGAAGGGCCTATTACCGAGCTGTATCGCTAAATAAATAGATTTTTCCATGATGAGCTGGATGTGGACTCAGTGAGCTAAATTACCTCTTCCTGTGTTGTAACTAATCCAGAAAATCACTGCCTCTGCCCCAGAAGCAGAAAGGTTCAGATGGACTCCTATATGCAGAGAATCAAGGATGCTCATTGTTATCCAGATGGCTCTCCACAGAATGCAAGAGCCTTGCCACACACCCAGTTCATAACATGGGAGCAAGCTTCCTGTTTTAGATGATATTAGCAAACAGTATAAATGTCATTCTTTATTCTCAGGAATGCTTGTCAGAGTCAGCTACTACACCATTTCATCACATTAGGTATTGAATAGCCATAATTGTGAAAACAATTAAATACATTTGCAGTCACTAGTAGCTGAAGGCACAAATTCACAGACAATATTAGCATATGATGCAACACCACAGATATTATCAGAACTTGGGGCAAATCAGGACTAGACAATAATGTTTAGGTCGGGCCAGAACTCAGGGCAAAGTCTACACTGGGTGATTAAAAACATATTACCAGCAGAGTGTTTGAAACCAGCCTGAGATAATATACCGCAATAGCTCTAGAATCTGCAGTCAGACCATGTAAATGTTTGACTGAAGTTTTTGAGTTCTGAAGTCATTAGAAGAGGGGAGTACAATTTTCCACTCAACCACCATTATGCAGGGTCACAAAAACCCACTTTGAAAAATAGCTCTACACTAACTTGAGAAAGTAAGCATCTCACAGGGAATGGATTTTTTTTTAAGTATTTTAATAAAGATTAACTTCATGCTGCTTTAAAGTCTATACCCTATTTTACTAGTCAGAAAGCTGCATATCAGAGATCCCCACCACCCAGGCCATGCACTCGTCTTGCTGCTGCCATCAGGTAGAAGGTATGAGAGCCTGAGGACTTGCACCACCAGGTTCAAGAACTGTTACTACCCCTCAACCATCAGGCTCTTGAACAAGAGAGGCTAACTACACTCAACTTCACTTGCCCCATCATTGAGATGTTCCTACAACCAATTACTGTATATCACTTTCAAAGACCATCTCATGTTCTCATTATTTATTGCTATAACCATATAACCATAGAACAATCACAGCATGGAAACAGGCCATCTTGGCCCTTCTAGTCCATGCCGAACTCTTACTCTCACCTAGTCCCACGGACCTGCACTCAGCCCATAACCCTACATTCCTTTCCTGTCCATATAGCTATCCAATTTAACTTTAAACGACAACATCAAACCTGCCTCAACCACTTCTGCTGGAAGCTCGTTCCACACAGCTACCACTCTCTGAGTAAAGAAGTTCCCCCTCATGTTACCCCTAAACTTTTGCTCTTTAACTCTCAACTCATGTCCTCTTGTTTGAATCTCCTCCACTCTCAATGGAAAAAGCCTATCCACGTCAACTCTATCTACCCCCCTCATAATTTTAAATACCTCTGTCAAGTTCCCCCTCAACCTTCTACGTTCCAAAGAATAAAGACCCAACTTGTTCAACCTTTCTCTGTAACTTAGGAGATGAAACCCAGGTAACATTCTAGTAAATCTTCTCTGTACTCTCTCAATTTTGTTGACATCATTCCTATAATTCAGAGACCAAAACTGTACACAATCGTCCAAATTTGGCCTCACCAATGTCTTGTACGATTTCATCAGTACATCCCAACTCCTATACTCAATGCTCTGATTTATAAAGGCCAGCATACCAAAAGCTTTCTTCACCACCCTTTCAACATGAGATTCCACCTTCAGGGAACTATGCACCATTATTCCTAGATCCTTCTGTTCTACTACATTCTTCAATGCCCTACCATTTACCATGCATGTCCTATTTTGATTAGTCCTACCAAAATGTAGCACCTCACATTTCTCAGCATTAAACTCCATCTGCCATCTTTCAGCCCACTCTTCTAACTGGCCTAAATCTCTCCGCAAGCTTTGAAAACCTACTTCATTATTCACAACTCCACCTATCTTAGTATTATCTGCATACTTACTCATCCAATTTACCACCCCATCATCCAGATCATTAATGTATATGACAAACAACATTGAACCCAGTACAGATCCCTGAGACACACCACTAGTCACCGTCCTCCAATCTGACGAACAGTTATCCACCACTACTCTCTGGCATCTCCCATCCAGCCACTGCTGAATCCATTTTACAACTTCAATATTAATACCTAACGATTGAACCTTCCTAACTAATCTTCCGTGTGGAACCTTGTCAAGGGCCTTCTGAAGTCCACACAGACAACATTCACCACTTTACCCTCGTCAACTTTCCTTGTAATCTCTTCAAAAAATTCAATAAGATTTGTCAAACACGACCTTCCATGCACAAATCCATGTTGACTGTTCCTAATCAGACAGGGATTGGTTGGAAGTCTGGATAGGCGGGCTGCTGACGTTGTTAGAACTGTCAGGTTCAATGACCTCATAGTGACAGCTTCCAGTTATCAGCAAGCGTGGGAAAAGGCATTTGGTTTGACTAGGGACAAACTGCAGCTCAGGGTGGAGTTTCCAAACAGAATGGGGAAAAGCTTTCAGACTATTTCTTTTGGCGAGAGAAACAGCTAAATTGGTTGAAGTGTTGGGGGGGGGCGGGGCATTCAATTGATCAGAGAGGTGTCAGGAAACTTAGAGGAGATTCAGTGGGGGAACTGCCTGGTGTCTCTTGGGGGAATACGTTCCCAGCAATGTACCAAGGAACTCCTGAGAGGAAAAGACGCTATTCCTGAAAGCTTAGTGGGATCGCGCTCCAGTGGGTCGTTAAGGAGGGATGCCATACTCGACACTGAGTCGCCGGTCAAGTTGCTGTACAGTTTGTTTTACAACTGGTTTCTGAAGCATTTACCCTTGATAACGTTCAGGGCACTGGAGATTTGGGGGTACCAGTGCTGGTAATTATCCAGAGGACGATTATTGGTCAGTGAAACTGGAATTCTCGGAGGCCAAGGTGGGGTGTCTGAGGTTCGTGAATCATTAGTGCTGATGTATCCGAACACCGTTGAGATAGGCAGCGTTTCGATTCTGGAGAGGACCAACACCCCGCTGGTGAAGAGGCGCATGGGGGCCTGCCAGGAGGAGGCGGGTGAGAGCTGTTTGGGGGCATTGTCTGTGCACTCAGTGTTTCGAGCTGCTTGTGAGAATATGTGTAGCAGCATTGGGCCAGTATCAAATTTAAACGAGAGCTGATGGTGGTACGGCCCGGGGGAAGTATCTGAGGGTGAGACCCTCTTAGTGGATGCTCCGAAATACCACGAAAGGGGGGAGTTAACTGCTGAAGACACCTCGGTGAGAGAGAGGTTGTGGCGACTGGCCCCTGCAGACATGGAGGACACAGGCAGCGTGTGTGTGGATTATAGGACTCTGAACAGGCGCACTGTCCCTGACCAGTATGCAGTCCCGAGGGTCGAAGGTGTACTGATCTGTCTGAGTGGTGCGAAGTGCTTTAATGTGCTGGATCTGAGGAGTGGATGTTGCCAGATCCCAATGAGTGAGGCCGACAAGGAGAAGACGGCTGTTATAGGTCCCCTGGGATTCTTCGAGTCCGAAATGATACCCCAGGGCATATCCGGAGCCCTTACAGCCTTCCTGCAGGGTATGGGGAAGACCATGGGCGATGTGGACTTGTGTGGAGTTTTGGTGTATTTGGATGATCTCCTAGCATTGGGATTCACCTGGGAACTATGAAGCGAGGCGAGTGAGGGATCCCCAGCGACTAGGGGTTCACGAAGTAAAACTTTCTTTGGACGAGTGCCAGGTCAGGAGAAGGATGCGGTTTGTGAGTGTTCTGCGTTCATTTGTGGAATTCTGTGGTTATTATTCGGGAAATTACCCAACGCACCAGTTGAATTTCCTGGCGTTGGAACAGACGATGGTGGTGGAGGAGCTGAGTGACTGTCTCTACGGGATCAAGTTTGAAGTGGAGACAGAGAAACAGAATTCCGAGCAGAAACTGGAGAAATTGATCCAGAACAAGTTGGAAGACTTGCACATTGGGGAAGACAACAGAAGCTGTCTGACTCGGGCCAACAGAGAACTGAGTGCACAGAGAGGGGAGTCTGAATACAATTCAGAGGAGGTGAAGCAATGGCGGACAGATCTCGGAAGAGGGGAGCAGAAGCTTGAAGGAGACCTGAAGATGATCATTGACAGCCTATATGAAATGAGAAAACTGGAAGTTGAACAGGAAGAAGTCATTAAGAAGAAAGAGCTGGAGATAAGTTCAGGGACCACTGAACTGGAGGAGTCCAAGAAGAAACTGACGCCTCGATTACAGGTGGCTGAAGAGGCAGCCCAGGCCAAGTGCTCCAGTTTGAAGAAAACCAAACAGCAGCTACTGATCAAGGAAATGAGGAAGAATACGGATTCGAAGGACGATGAGCTGTATGTGTGGTACCTGCTGCCTTTCGCTAACTTCCCCTTGTTTGAGGAAGAGACTTTTGGCCCTTCTTCCACTGAGTCAGGTGTAGTGGGGAGGGTTATCTGTGGACAGCCTGGGTTACAGCAGGACCCTAAAGGAAAGGAAGCGGGGGCCTGGACACAAGATAGGGGGCTCCGAGTTGCAGGGAGCTTGAGTGATAGATTGACAGAGGATTTGGTAAGCAGACCCTAAGTATTCCCGGTAGTGTTTGAGCCTGATGGGTTAGATGAGGGGGTACAGAGGTGTTAGTGGATTAGGAGACTCCCGGATAGGTTGGTCTATGTAGCGCCTGTGGAACAGGGCGTAAAGTCTATTGTTTGGGAGCAATGTCACTGTTTTTGTACCTGGATTGGGTTGGTGGGTTTGCAGGAAGGGTTGGGGAGTAACATGGACGTCATGAGGACATGACTAAATTTGGTGGGGGGAAAGTGTAAGAGGTTTCTTCTTTCATGTTACTTGCTAAGGCTAAAAAAAAGGCTTCTTTGTAATGTTAACTGCTGAGGTAAGGGGATCTCTATAGCAGCATGTTTGGGTTATAATTAGTGATAACGGGACTTGTATTCATTTGCTAACCAATGGGATAGATGTTATTCTTTCTTGTGTGTCTGTAAGCTGTTGTTTGCGCGGGATTTGCGGAGATCGCGCCATGGGGATGAAGAGAGAAGACGCACACGGAGAGATGCTGTGAGCTGACTAGCGGAGTGGACCCCGAGCGGGGGCTCCGGACCCGCTAGAGTTCAGAGGAAATCGAGTGGTGGTCCGATGATATTGCGTGAGCTCCAACATTGTGCACAAACTGTCTAATCATTATTCTTGGTGCCTTTTAGTTTATATTTTAGTTCTCTACTAATTCTATAGTTCAAATAAGAGTTATAAAATCTTAATTGTTTAACTGCATAATGTGTACAGTTTGTCATTTCGGCTATTGACTTGAAACAGGGGACACGTCACACAGCATCCATCCAAAGGAGAATTCTTAAGGTTTGGCTGGGCAGGGGGTTATCACCCCGTGACCATGCCACTGGGTAAAGCGAGGGTTACATTGCCATGAACCAAGCTTTCACATGGCAGAAGATATCTGCAGCTCTACAGAACGAAAATCTTGAAATATTTTACATATATAATGTGTAACATATGAGAGCAATCTGCAAAAGAAGATTAAAAGTGAAGTAATAGAGGTGCCCAAACATGGAAAACAATAAACCATCAACTGATAACAACTGACATCTACGGGTATCCCCTGCTTTTCGAAAGTTCACTTTCCGCCACTTCCCTTTTACGAAAGACCTACATTAGTAACTGTTTTCGCTAACCAAAAGAAATCCGGAGGATTTTCGCTTTTGCGAAAATAGTGCTCAGCGTTTGTTTTGCAGCACACCATTACAGAGGCAGCGCGCACCCCGAGCTTTGAACTGCGTGAGATTTTCACTATGATTGACAGTGCTGCAATGATTGCAGAAAAGTATGACTTTAATTTTGAAAGGGCACGTAGGTTTAGGGCAGGTTTGCAGGATGTTTTGAGTGCTTACAAAGAACTGTATGACGAAAAATGCATGAACCTTCAAGTGTGCTCACTGTCTTCCCAATTCCGGTAAGTTAAACTACACTGTACATACATTATTTGTACTTTATATAGGCTGTGTATTTTTATGTGTTATTTGGTATGATTTGTTAGGTTATTTTTTGGGTCTGGGAATGCTCAAAAATTTTTCCCATATAAATAAATGGTAACTGCTTCTTCGCTTTACGCCATTTCGGCTTACAAAAGGTTTCATAGGAACGCCCTACTTTCGGATAGTGGGGGAAACTTGTACCAAGAGTTTTCTGTAACCCAGACTACCTCAATAGAGCTGAACCACAATAAAACACTCCCTCTCCAAATTAAGGTTCTCCCCTCCTTCAAGGTCACCAGAATCAGAGGCTGGTCATGGCACACATTAACACCTGCCCCCAGACCAGACAACAGTGACCCACTGCAATTCACCTGCTGTCGAAACAGGTGAATGGCAGATGCTATCTCCTTGGCCCTACACTCATCTCTGGAGCATCTGGATAACAAAGAAACCTACATCAGACACCTGTTTGTTGACTGAAACTCTGCTTTCAATACCATCATCTCAATGAAAATCATCTTCAAGGTTCAAGATCTAGGACTTAGCACTTCCATTTTCAACTGGATTCCTGACTTGTTTAGCAACAGACTGCAATCGGTAAGGAAAGGCATCAGCACATCTGCCACCATTATCCCCATCACAGGTACCCAGCAAGTCTGTGCCCTGAGCCTTCTATTTTGCTCCCAATATACTCACTGCTTTGAGACCAGATTCTGCTCTAACTCCATCCACAAGTGTGCAGATAACATCAATGTATTGCTTAAGTTTGGTTAATGCCATTTCCTGCACACAAGTGTAAGGAGAACAAAATAATTGTTACTCTGGATCCAGTGCAGCACAAAAGAAATGATAAAGAACACAATAAGAATAATAAAAACATCATAAATATAAAAACATACAATAGTTTACGCAGAGTGCCAGTACCGTTATCATTGTCTGAGGTCTACCCACTATGTACTGTATACAGCATGTAGTGGGTAGACCTCAGACAATATAACAGGGAACATAGGAAAGAGTGAGAGGAGAGAAATTAAGTCAAGTGGCATGGTGTCAAGACAGCAAACTCTTCCTCAGTATCAGCAAAATAAAAGAATTGTTTATTGATTTCAGAAAGCAGGGTGGAGCACAAACCTGTTTGTCTCAATGGTGCTGACGAGGAGATGGTTAAGAGCTTCAAGCACCAGGGTGTAAGCATTACCCATAGCTGGAACTGGTCCAACCATAAAGATGCTATGGCAGCAAGGAAAAAAACAACAACACCTCTACTTCCTCTGAAGGGCCTCGTTAACCCTTACCCATTTTTAAAGAGCGCTTATCCAGATGGTTCACAACTTGGTATAGTAACTGCTCTGCCCAAGACGACAGAAAATTGCATTGAGTTGTAAACACGGCTCAGTGCACCACAAAAATCAGACTCCCCTCTCAACTGTGTCTACACACCTTGCTGCTTCGGAAAAGTACTCAACATAACCAAACACTTTCCTCTCAGTCATTCTCTTTCATGTCCCCTTCCATCTGGCAGAAGATACAAAAACATGAAAATACACACTGCCTCGCTTATTATAAGACTCAGTGGATTTCTTGTACGTTAATAAGACCATAAGATTTAGGAGCAGAATTAGGCCATTTGGCCTATCAAGCCTGCTCTGCCATTTCATCATGGCTGATTCAACTTTCCTCTCAGACCCAATCTCCTGCCTTCTCCTTGCGTCCCTTTATGCCCTGACCAATCAAGAATCTATCAACCTCTGCCTTAAATATACATGAAAACTTGGCCTCCACAGCTGTCTGCGGCAAAGAATTCCACAGAGTCACCACTGTCAGGTTAAGGAAGTTCCTCATCTCCGTTCTAAAAGGACACCCCTCTATTCTGAGGCTGTGTCCTCAAGTCATAGACTGTCCCGCCATAGAAAACATCTTCTCCACATCCACTTTACCTAGGCCTTTCACCAATCGATCGGTGTGAATGAGGTCAGCCCTTATTCTTCTGAATTCCAGTGAATACAGGACCAGAACCATCAACCGCTCTTCACATGAAAAGCATTCAATCCTCGTATCATTTTCATGAACCTCCTTTGAACCCTCTCCAGATTCAGCACATCCTTTCTAGGTTAAGGGGCCAAAAACAGCTTACAATACTCCAAATGAGGCCTGGATAAAATGATTCTTGATGCAGAGATGAAAGGTTAGCAGAGTAGCTGGGGCTAAAGAAGTTACAATCATCCATGATCACATTATTGGCAGCGTAGAGTTGAGGGGCTGTGGCCTATTCCTGCTCCTAACTTGAATACATATTGTCCCAGTAACTTGAACAATATAAAATTCTCATTATGGGGTTGGGTGATGGCACAGCCAATAGAACTGCCTCTTTACAAAGATAGGTGGAGGAGCGGGTAGTGTTGAGGAAACAGATAGCCTGCAGAGAGACTTAGATAGTTTAGGGGAATGGGCAAAGAAGTGGCAAATGAAATACAATGTTGGAAAGTGTATGGTCATGCACTTTGGTGGAAGAAATATTATTTAGATAGGGAGAGAATTTGAAATGCAGAGATGCAAAGGGATTTGGAAGCCCTTGTGCAAGATAGCCTAAAGGTTAACCTCCAGGTTGAGTCGGTTGTGAAGAAGGCAAATGCAATATTGGCATTTATTTCTAGAGGAATAGAATATAAGAGCAGGAATGTGATATTGAGGCTCTATAAGGCACTCATGAGACCACGCTTGGAGTATACTGTGCAGTTTTGGGCTCCTTATTTTAGGAAGGATATACTGACATTGGACAGGGTTCAGAGGAGACTCACAAGAATGATTCCAGGAATGAAAGGGTTACTGTATGAGGAATGTCTGGCAGCTCTTGGGCTGTATTCCCTGGAGTTCAGGAGAATGGAGGCATGGAATCTCAGAAACATTCTGAATGATAAAAGGCCTGAACAGATTAGATATGGCAAAGTTATTTCCTATGGTAGGGGATTCTGGGACAAGAGGGCACAACTTCAGGATTGAAGGATGTCCTTTTAGAACTGAGATGCAGAGAAATTACTTTAGTCAGAGGGTGGTAAATCTGTGGAATCTGTTGCCACGAGTGGCTGTGGAGGCCAAGTCATTGGGTGTATTTAAGGCAGAGATAGACAAGTTCTTGATTAGCCAGGGCATCAAAGGGTATGGGGTGAAGGCAGGGGAGTGGGGATGACTGGAAGAATTGGATCAGCCTATGATTGAATGGCGGAGCAGACTCGATGGGCCAAATGGCCTACTTCTGTCCCTATATCTTATGGTCTTTACTGCTTCAGCAACTCAATTTCAATCATGACCTCTGACACTCTGTGGGAGCTTGATTTCCTCCAGAAGCTCCTGTTTCCACCCACATGATATGTGGGTTAGTAAATTAGTGGAAAATTACTTCCATAATTAATGAAAGTATCAAGAGAATGTGGTACAGAAAAAAAAAAACTGTGGACTAAATTCAATTACATTGACAGCATAGAATCACTTGGCCAATGGCTTCCTTTTAAGCTGCAAGGAAAGAAATTTATAGTCAGAGATATAGAGAACAAAAACAGGCCCTTGGGCCCATCAAGTCAATGCTGTCATCAGATTATACAACTCCCTGTCACACTAGGGGTAAGTTACAATTGCCAATTAACCTACCAATCTACATACCCCTGGGACGTGGGAGGAAACTGAAGCTCCCAGAGGAAGCCCACATGATCACATGGAGAGTGTGCACTCACAAGGTCAGGACTGAAGCCAGGTTCCTGGCGTCATAAGGCAGTAGTTCAACTAGTTGTACCACTGTACCATACATTAATATACAGTAACAAGAATGTAATTAGATTTTTTCTGAAGATGCATAACAAATGAAAGTTACTGGGCCTCCAGTAACTTAGACTTGAGCAATGGATCAAGGCAACTCAGGATTCAACATGTTCTATAGTTTAAGTCGTCCATTGCAGTGCCATTTTCCACTTGTCATTGCCAGGACCATTTGACCAAACTATTTGTAATTTATGGTTTCAAGGATGTTTGTTCAACAAACTAGATTTGCCACTTTCTAACTGGTCACATTCCCTGCTCTTCTACTATGCAAAAGTACTGTTCCAGCATCATCTTCACAGCCTTTAATATATGAAAAGTAGTCTATTAACTTTAACATCAAAGACACAGTTACTCATCCTTCCAACACCTCTAAAGGAAATCTTATGACTCCTACAATCCCTCACCTCCAACCCTCTGACTCTCAATACAGGAGCCCCTCAGGGCTGTGTACTGAGTCCCCTCCTTTACTCCCTGTATACCCATGACTGTATCGCCACCCACAGCTCTAATCTGCTAATTAAATTTGCCGACAACACTACATCGATTGGCCTCATTTCAAACGATAACAAGGTGGCCTACAAGGAAGAAGTCATCTCTCTGACACAGTGGTGTCAGGAAAACCTCTCCATCAATGTCGCAAAAACAAAGGAGCTGGTTGTGGACTACAGGAGGAATGGAGACAGGCTAATCTCTAAGGACATCAATGGATCTGGGGTTGAGAGGGTGAACAGCTTCAAGCTGCTTGGCATCCACGTCATCGAGGAGCTCATGTGGTCTGTGCACACCAGCTGTATGGTGAAAAAGGCACAACAGCGCCTCTTTCACCTCAGGCGGTTGAGGAAGTTTCATATGGGCCCCCAAATCCTAAGAACTTTCTACAGGGCACAATTGAGAGCATCCTGACTGGCTGCATCACTACCTGGTATGGGAACTGTACTTCCCTCAACCGCAGGACATCTGTAGTTGTGAACTACCCATGATTCAGGACATTTACAAGGACAGGTGTGTAAAAAGGGCGCATAGGATCTTTGGGGACCCAAGTCACCCCAACCACAATCTATTCCAGTTGCTACCATCCGGGAAGCAGTATCACAATATAAAAGCCAGGACCAACAGGCTCAGGGACAGCTTCTTCCACCAGGCCATCAGACTGATTAACGGACACTGATTTGAGTGTATTTCTATATTATATTGACTGTTCTATTTATTATAAATTACTATGATTGCACATGGCACATTTAGTTGGAGATGTAACATAAAGATTTTTACTCATGTATGTGAAGCGTATAAGAAATAAAGTAAATTCAAATTCACTGGAGTCTTACCTGCAAACACATTCCCCTTGAAAGAAACTCCAATACTTTCCTAAGATTGGCTGCCTGATTTGCATTATCTATCTTCACATGACTTGCTTTAATTTGTTGGACTTACGAAAATAAAATGAATGTTTTACTTCTTGACTGCCGACAATTGTATTTCCAGTGGTTTCTGAAGCAGGCCGGCCACTTTCAGTGATGGCACTGTTCAAGTCCTTTCTCCTGCACACAGTTCCACTGCAGGCATCAGCCTTTCACGGTTTCCATAACTAGCTCACCCAAGCTGCAGCTTTGGGCCTATTAAATTGATTGTTGGAAGTATTTTGATACCACCCAACCCCACCTGATGCAGAATGTACTCAATTAAGTGTCACAATTAGCCTTGGAGTACTTATATTGAAGTAAAATGTACCCTATTCAATGGCAACCGTAACATGGGACCTTTATGAAGGTTAATCATCTGGAATGGCAGCCATCTTTTCCACCAGTGCAATCTGTATCTCTCCTGCCTTTAGCAATCATTGTGACCTGCCAGTGTCCACTGATAGATCTTGGAATATTTTATGCGAAGCTCTTGGACAGTCTCACCCTGCTAGTTACAATCCTGTATCCTCCTTAGAATACAAGCACAGTTAACACTTCTCAGCAACTCCCAATGACAGCACACTGCATTGTCTCTGCAAGGTCTATATAATGCTGCCACTTGATATCTCAGCAGTAATTCAAGACGCAAACACCCTCAGTTATACAGCATATCATGTGCCTCCAACCTATCGCCAAAAGCATTATCACCTTCCTTCCCCCATGCATTGTTCGGCTCCACTGTTGTGGATCTTAAATAACAGCTTCACACAGTCTATACACGGCAAACTCCAATAATCCATTACCTGGCTCTGCCTTTTGCATTCGTCCACTCACTGGGCTCACCGGAAAGTTTATTATAACACAATGTAACAACTAAAAGGAGTGTTCTAGGCATATTAATAAAATGGTCCCCGTCATCCTCCCCACTATGTCATGACCCCACTGATCTCCACATTTTCAATCTGCTAGATTTTCATTTACTGTTACTTTTACGTGCAGCAACCCCCCCCCCCTCCAGACGATAGTCTCCAGGCTTCTTTAATGCTACTTCATCAGACCAGTTCTGACATCCTTTACTTGAGGTAGCCAATTCAAACAAAAACACGATACAACGAACTGTCAAGGTGATTTTTATCGTGTAGTTTTGAAAAAGTTTTGAGAAGTCCCCTAAAATATATTGCAATTCGAATGCAGTTTGGGACATCCCGCGGAATTGCGGGTTACCCTTCCAAGACAGCAAATGCAGCCCCTTAGAGTGCGCCTGCAAAAGAAATGTGTATGTGCGTAGAGAAGTGAGGAACGATAAGTAAACGGAGGCCACCATTACGATGCAGACTTCCCACTCAGTACCTGAATCTGTACAAAACCAGAACCACTACAATCAGAAGCAAGAGTCCGAGTCTCCGCACATGCTCCCTCCTCACTGCAATGATCTGCATGGGCGCAATCCTTTCTGTACCAACAGTTTAAACATTAAGATAAACAAATTTCCAAACACCAACACCACTGCACGCGGAGGCGACTACCGCAACAGTGCGCTGGAGCGCTTCCGGCTCCCACACCACCCGCCCTCGCCCATTATTCATTGGCTGTCAGCTCTCACTAGCCCTGTGCCCCTCCCCCCGATAAATCTATGCTGCCATTAGACCCAATTTAGATTCTCCCCTTCCGCACTTTGATAGCTGGATTGAGATATCAATCAACAGCTGGAGCCTGTCTTGATTGGTGGTAAAAGTTGCCACGAAGGTATGTCGTTTTGTTTACCACAAGTAGGAGAAAGTATTGTGCTGGAGGGAAATATGGAAGAAAGACAGAGCCAGCGGGGAATGTGGATTAAGGGCGCTGGAAATAAAGGAGGGCAAATAAAGGGAGTAGAACAGACAAAAATCTAGGCGGCAGAAAAGAACAAAAAGGGGAGAGTGATACATAGGATGAAGAGGACAAATTGAGGGTTGAACGGGTGTCGGTAATAGGGTGAAGAAAATGGGAGCAGTAAACAACAAAATGGAGCAGGAACATAGAGAAAGGAAGGAAGAGGGTGCAATGGGTGAGAGGCATGGTATTTGGGAGGTAGTTATGAAGTTTGAAAGGGATATGGGGATAGGGTTACAAGAGAGGGGAAGGGTTTGGTTAGAGGTTGAGAGGACCAGAGTTGAGATGAGGTGAGTGTAAATTGGAACGGGGGTTAGTGGGAGGGTGAGAAACACTGGGGGGAATTGAGGGATTGAGAGTAATTTTGGGAAGGGTAAGAAGAGAGTTCGGGTTTGACAGAGAGAACAGAGTTGTGCGTTGATTTTCTACGGATGTACCATGGAGAGCATTCTAACTGGCTGCATCGCCGTCTGGTAAAGGGGGGGGGGGAGGCACTACACAGGATCAAAAGCTGCAGAAAGTTGTAAATTCACATGGGCGCTAGCCTCCCTAGCATCCAGGATATCTTCAAAGAGCGATGCTTCAAAAAGGCAGCATCCATCATTAAGGACTCCCATTACCCAGGACATGCCCTCTTCTAACTGCTACCATCAGGAAGGAGGTACAGGTCCCTTAATGGTACTCACTCAACGATTCAGCAGCAGTATGTGGTGAGAGGAAGTATGCGGTGTAGGGAGAATGGGGTATGAGAGTGAGTTACTTTATCTTATCGAGTTCAGAATCTGTGTGCATTCAGGCTTCTGTACCTCCGTCCTAATGGTAGCAATGAGAAGAGGACATGATCTGGGTGATAAGGGTCGTTAATGACGCCCTTTTGAGGCATCATTCCTTGAAGATGCCCTGGATACTACAGAGCCTAGTGCTCATGATATAGCACTCGTCTCCATAGTATCTTCCAAATATAAAAGGAACAATAAAATAAGGTGACTTCCTGGATGTGTCATTTTCTTTAGTTTTTGGAAGAAATCGGTGATGTAGTGATGTGTTTTGCCAAGAATTCAGTAAACTTTCAAACGGGAATGGTTTCAAGAGGATGCTGTTTTAAAAGAAAAGTTATTTTGCAGTAATTTAAATAGGTGGAAGGTGGGGTAAAGAAGCAAAAGAGAAAACATAACTTTATGCTGTAGCTTTATGTTCAGCTCTGCTTACAGGTTTTTGCTTTTATGCTGGGAATGAGCACTGAATGTCATTTTATGGCTTGTTAGCAGAAATGAGATGTATTTTGAATAGAATGTTGCTGTATTCCTAGATTTTAAAAAAGTGCATCACATTTCCCATATAGGTGTAATGAAATGTGTAAAACAAAACAAAGCTGAGAAAACCATTGCAATTGTTCATGTAAAAAAACAGCTAAAATAATTTAAGCTAGTTACTCTACCACTTCCTCGCTGTGTGGGAGATCTCACTTACTTGGTATTCCCCCATATTTTCCAATGCAATAAAAAAAACATTGTTCAAAAGTAAGGCATATTTGTAAACCATTTTAGAATGTGCAGTACATGTTACAGGACACTTCATAAATTTAAAAAAAAACAACCTTTCTACTTGACTATAATCCATTCTTTGAGACATCTGAGAAAGGAGTTCTTTATGTTTTCACTGTTCTGTGCTTTTCCACTATTGCTTCTCCTTTGACATATTTCAGCAAGGTATAATAGTGAGAGCAGCAATTCAGACCAAGTCACTTCTTTGCAAAAGTTAACTGTTCTTGCTTTACCACTGTCACATAACTTGTATTTGTTAATTTTAGCAAGTTACATCTCAGGCTCTGTGGAACCTGAAATAAACAATTTTCTGAGTAGCTACTTGTGTTGGAACCAGAAAAACCTTGGTAGCTGTTTACTATTTTTTTCTAGGTATCCGATTGTATCAAGTGGACTACAGCAGAGAGAACTTGGAAAAAAATGAAAGGACAGAAATAGTGTCTTTCGATCTCTGGTTGTTTCTTTATGTAAACCAGTGGTTCCTAAAGTAGGTGATATTGCCCCCTGGGTGTGGTGAGAGTTTCTAAAAGGGATAATAAAAATAAAGGGGAGGGGGTGGGGTGGGGTGGGGTGGGGTGGGTGGGAGACTTGGTAGAGAGGGTGGCAGCTGAGGGATTATAGGCTTAATGTAAGAAATGAATCCTTCATTTCATTTTTAAAATCTTTTTTATTAATTATTATTAAAGATCAGCCAAAAAATACATTAAGGTAATCGAGTCAATATGTCAATATGTACAATGAAGAATTAAATTAGCAAATAACTGATTAACAAAGCCAAGCATATATCAATAATAAGAAAAATTAGTGTTAAGAATTTTTTTAAAAGAAAAAAAAAGAACCCCTACTAACTAAGAGAAAAAAAAACCCTTACTAACTATAAAAAAAACCCCATTGGGAGCACAACCTTGGAGCTATACGTCATACAATCTTCCATAAGGGAAGAACATCAATCCGCCAACTCAAATCCATTTAAGCAAAAATCGGAAGGAAACCATATTAATTAACTCAAATCAGATTATAGTAACGGGCAAATGAACCCCACCTTTTCTCGAAATCAGATCGAGGATCAAAAGTTCGACTTCTGATTTTCTCCAAACTAAGACATAGCATTACCTGAGAGAACCGTTGTACCAAAGTAGAAGCAGAAGCATCTTTCCATTTCAACAAAATAGCCCTTCTGGCCAATAATGTAACGAATGCAATTACATGTTGGTCTGATAGAGAAATACCATGAATATATTGAGGGATTATACCAAACAAAACTGTCAATTTATTAGGTTGTAAATTAATTTTTCAAAACTTTAGAAATTGTAGAGAAAATAGATTTCCAAAAATATTTCAATACAGAACACGACCATGCTTTATTGTAAGCATTTGATCCTCAGTGCCACATAATTGATCATGTGTGATCAATTGATGAGTGATCATGTAATCACCTCATTACTTGCTAACCAACAGTTCTGTTAGATTTTGCTGAAAGCATATAATGGTTGTTGAAAAACAATATGACTCTTCTGTGTTTACCATATCATAAGAAATCTGGACTGAAGAAATCATGTTATTTCCAGGCTTGGCTCATGCATTATTTCCATTCACTACCATAGTACAATGTCATCTCATACGATTTCCATTCTTGAATCATACAGTGACACAATTCCTGTGAATTAGGGTATGGCGTTCAAAAGTGTGAAGTTCAGGATCTGCCTTTTGATTGATCTCGACTGCATTTCTCCAGACCACGGCCCAACCGAGATACCTCTGCCCCACTTGTGTACGTTCAGGCAGAATCAGGTCTTGCTGTGGTCATTAATCCATAATGAAAATAGCAGAAGTAGACCAAGTGAAGAAGAAGTGTACACAGTATATTGTGGATTATCTGAAGTATGGATTTATACCAGCACTAAGCAACCAACAACAGCCAATGTGTCTGTTGTGTGAAAAAGTTTTTTTTTCAAATGATGCAATGAAACCATCCAGGCTCCTTGAACATTTGAAGAGAATACATACACTCCGTTAAAACGAACAAGAACTTGCCTTACAGTATTTTCAGTCACTTTGTAAAAACTTTCAGAAATGGAAAACACTTAAAAAACATGTTTGCCAGCATTTCACTACAAAACAGCAATGATTTGCATGCTTCATACAACATTTCACAGCTAAATCTAGAAAGCCCCATACAGTTGGAGAAGACCTGATTCTGCCAGCAGTAAGGGATGTCCTGAGTAGAGTTTTGCATTAGTCACCAGACCAAATAATTAAAGTGATTCCACTCTGTTCAAACACAAATATATATGAAATGTCTGAGAATGTGGAAGACACATTGTACAACGTACTTAGGACAACTGAATTTGCTCTGCAGTTGGATGCGTCAACTTTATCAGGCAATGAAACTTTGTTTCATGGTTACGTTCACTTCATAAAAGATGAAACCATGGTTGTTATTAGGCCTGAAGCTGAGGTTCAAAAGATTGTTTTAAGACTTTTGGTTGCAGAAAAAATCTCTAAACACTACCCTGCACTATGGAAAAAGGTCAATATGTTCTTTTTTTTTGTAATATAATTTTTATTGAATTTTCAAAAGGAATACATGAAAAAAAGAATCTACCCTCCCCCCTCCCCTTAACCCTCCCCCCCCCATATAAAGTCCTACCTAAAAAGAAAGAAAGAAAGAAGAAAGAAAGGAAGAAAAGAACCGCCTGGGTATTGGAAGGTTTCCACATGCTCCATGGGATTCAAAATAAATTTGGTATAATTATTCGTTACTTTCCCCAAGTGACCAAAGTCTTTATCGGAGCACTTAAATATGCCATCCTATCTTTTGTAAATAAGGGCGCCAAATATTCAAAAATGTTACATATTTGTCTCTTAAATTATAAGTAATTTTTTCGAGTGGAATAGAACTAGCCATTTCATTATTCCAACGATCCATACTTAAATACGAATCAGATTTCCAAGTAACTGCTATAGTCTTCTTAGCTACTGCCAATGCAATTTTTATAAATTCTTTCTGATATTTATTCAATTTAAGTTTCGGTTTTATCCCTTCAATATCACCTAATAGAAATATTACAGGGTTATGTGGACGTTGAGTTCCAGTAATTTGTTCCAATAAAATTCTTAAATTTATCCAAAAGGGTTGAATTTTAAAACAAGACCAAGTAGAATGTAAAAAAGTACCAATTTCTTGATTACACCGAAAACATTTATCAGATAGATTTGAATTTAATCTATTTATTTTTTGCGGTGTAATAAATAATTGGTGTAAAAAATTATATTGTACTAATCTAAGTCGAACATTTATTGTATTTGTCATACTGTCAAGACAAAGTCTTGACCAACTTGTTTCATCAATATTAATATTCAGATCTGTTTCCCATTTTTGCTTTGACTTATGGGTTCCTTGTTTAATTGTCTGTTCTTGAATCAAATTATACATACAAGAAATAATTTTTTTAATTTTCCCTTTTTGTATTAAAATTTCAATTTCATTAGGTTTTGGCAAAAACATTGTTTGACCCAGCTTACCTTTTAAGTAAGCCCTTAATTGAAAGTAACAAAAGAAAGTATTATTAGATATTTTATATTTATCCTTTAATTGTTCAAATGACATCAATATACCTCGTTCAAAACAATCTCCTATAAATTTAATCCCTTTTTGATACCAATTATATAAAAGTTGATTGTCCATTGTAAAAGGAATAAGTCTGTTTTGGAACAAAGGCCTCCTTGCTAAAAGAGATCTCTGTGTTTCATTATCAACATTTATCTTATTCCATAGATCAATCAAATGCGTTAATATAGAAGATTCTTTCTTTTCCCGTATCAATTTAGATTCCCATTTATATATAAAATCTTCAGGTCTATTTTCTCCTATCTTGTCTAGTTCTATTTTAATCCATGCTGGTTTTCGATCATCGAAGAAAGATGCAATAAATCTAAGTTGATTTGCTTTATAATAGTTTTTAAAGTTTGGAAGTTGTAACCCTCCTAACCCAAATTTACATGTCAATTTTTCCAATGATATTCTTGACATTTTACCTTTCCAAAGAAATTTTCTCACACATTTATTTAACTCTTGAAAAAATTTCTGTGGCAATTGTATTGGTAATGTTTGAAACAAATACTGTAATCTAGGAAATATATTCATTTTTATAACATTGACTCTACCTACTAATGTTATTGGTAATATCATCCATTTGTCAAGATCCTCTTGAATTTTTTTCAATAGTGGTAAATAATTAAATTTATATAAATTCTTTACATCATTATCAAGTCTTATACCTAAATACTTTATACCATTTACCGGCCATCTAAATTGGGTTACTAATCGACATTGACTATAGTCTCCTTTAGTAAGAGGTAAAATTTCACTTTTATCCCAATTTATTTTGTAACCTGATACCTTCCCATATTCATCCAATCTAGAAGATAATTTATGTAACAAATGTTGTGGGTTTGTTAAATAGATCAAAACGTCATCGGCAAAAAGATTAATTTTATATTCCTCCTGATTAACTCTAAAACCCATAATATCTGGATCAATTCTAATTAGTTCTGCTAATGGCTCTATTGCCAATACAAATAAAGCAGGTGATAGTGGACAACCTTGTCTAGTTGACCTTTTTAACTGGAATGGTGTTGAAATTTGAGAGTTTGTCACTACTTTAGCTTTAGGGTTAGAATTTAAAGTTTTAATCCAATTTATAAAAGATGTTCCCAACCCATACTTTTCTAGTACTTTAAATAAAAAATCCCATTCTAATCTATCAAATGCTTTTTCTGCATCCAAAGCTACTACTATACTCTTCTCATTCCTTTTTTGTGCCAAATGAATTATACTGAGTAGCCGGGTTACATTATCTGCCAATTGTCTATTTTTAATAAATCCTGTTTGATCCATATGTATTAATTTTGGTAAATATTTAGATAATCTATTTGATAAAATTTTTGCTATTATTTTATAATCCGTATTCAATATAGAAATAGGCCTGTATGATGTTGGTTTCATAGGATCTCTGTCTTTTTTTGGCAATACTATTACAATTGCTGTTGAAAAAGATTCTGGAAGTTTATGTATTTTTTCTGCTTGATGTATTAGTTCCATAAAAAGAGGAAATAATAAATCTTTAAATTTTTTATAAAATTCAGGTGGAAAACCATCTTCTCCTGCAGATTTATTACTTTGGAGTGATCCTAAAGCTTCTTCAACTTCTTTTAATGTAAAAGGCATATCTAATCCCTTCTGTTCTTCCAAATTCAATTTTGGAAGAGAAACTTGTGATAAAAACCTTTCTATCTCGTTAACATCATTTTGGGATTCTGACTGATATAATTCAGAATAGAAATTTTTAAAGGTTTCATTTATTTCAAGAGGTTTATAAGATATTTTATTTGCCCTTGTTCTAATTGCATTTATTGTTTTGGAAGCTTGTTCTGTTTTCAACTGCCAGGCAAGAATTTTATGTGCTCTCTCACCTAACTCATAATACCTTTGTTTAGTTCTTATAATTGCTTTTTCCGTTCTATATGTCTGAAGCGTATTATAATGTAACTTCTTATTGACAAGTTGTTTTCGTTTTTCTTCTGACATATATCTTTGAGATTTTTTTTCTAATTTTGTAATCTCTTTTTCCAATTGATCTAGTTCTGCCATATATTCTTTCTTAATTTTAGACGTATAACTTATTATCTGGCCCCTAAGATATGCTTTCATCGCATCCCATAATATAAATTTATCATCCACTGAATGAAAATTTGTATCCAAAAAAAATTGAATCTGTCTTTTCATAAAATCACAAAAATCCTGACGTTTTAATAATGTTGAATTAAATCTCCATCTATAAGCCACTTCTTCCTTATCAGCCATTATTATTGTCATTAATAAAGGGGAATGATCTGATAATATTCTTGCTTTATATTCCATATTTTTCACTCTGTGTTGAATATGCATTGATAATAGAAACAAATCTATCCTTGAAAAAGTTTTATGTCTATGGGAGTAAAACGAATAGTCTATTTCTTTAGGATTGATTCTTCTCCATATATCAATCAGATTTAAATCCTTCATCAATGATAAAGTTAAATTTATTACCTTTGATTTTATAACAGCCTTGGTTGATCTATCTAAGACTGGGTCTAAGCAAAAATTAAAATCTCCTCCAATTAATATTTTTTCATGCGCATCCGCCAAATTCAGAAAAGCTTTTGTATGAATTTTACATCATTTTCGTTTGGTGCATAAATATTCATAAAAGTCCATAGTTCAGAAAAAGTTGACAATGTATAATCACATATCTCCCCGCAGAATCAGTTATTACATTTTGTATTCTAATTGGTAACGTTTTATTGATCAAAATTGCTACTCCCCTCGCTTTTGAATTAAATGAAGCTGCAACAACACTACCCACCCAATCTCTCTTTAGTTTCTGATGTTCTGTTTCCGTTAGGTGCGTTTCCTGTAAAAAAGCTAAATCTATCTTCATTTTTTTAATATGTGTTAAGATTCTTTTTCTTTTCACTGGTCCATTAAGCCCGTTAACATTAAAACTCAAAAAATTCAATAAATGTCATTATTCTTAACAAAGTTACTCCAATCTAAAACATTATTTATCTTCTCATGATAAAGCAGCCGCCTGTAGAATCCTTTCCTTGTCTTGAAATCTTAAGAATTTTATTAAAATCGGTCGTGGATATTGGTCATCTTTTGGTTTTGGTCTTAAAGCTCTACGTGCCTGCTCAATTTCAATTGGTCGAACCTCCTCTTCCATTTGCAAAACATCCAGGATCCATCTTTGAAAAAATTCTATTGGTTTATCTCCCTCCATACCTTCTTTAAGACCAACAATTTTAATATAATTACGTCTACTAAAATTTTCCAACATGTCCACTTTCTCCAAGAGTCGGTTTCTTTCCGAATTCCAGACAAGCAGATCATTTTCTGTTTTTTCCACTCTATCATTCATATGCCCCATTGCTCTTTCCATCTTCTGAAACTTCTTATCCATTTTGTCCTGTCTTGCCATAACTTTATCATAGCACATCTTCGTATCTCTAAGCTCTTCTCTTACTTTTCTTAATTCAGCTGTTAACCGCAATATAGCCTCTCTCATATCTCTATCATCTCCTTTACTTCCAATTGCTTCCAATTCTTCCTCCTTTTCTTCATCTGTGTTCTCTGCAGAATCCAATTCTGACTCTGAGTCATTTTCAATTGCAGTGGCTGTCGGTTCTTGTAGTTTGCATTGTGTCGATTTGCGCCTGCGCATTTCCAGTGTCTTCTTTGAAGAAGCCGTTACCACCGCCATTGCTCCCTGTTCTACCGAAGGAGATCCAACCTGAGTCCGAGGCTCCATCGTTGCAGTAGGCCCTTTTTTCTTCCCGTCTCGCGGCTGCTTCGCAACAGCAGACTTCTTTTGTTGCGGTTTAGGAGGCATATCGTAAAGTAGTCTTACAAAGTTTATAAATAGTTTTCAGAGAATATTTACTAACTTTGTTTTGTTTAAACGGTACCTTACTGATTTGTTGCGGGAGAGCTGGATTTACACGTCTCAATCCCACGTCATCATGTGACACCCCCCCAATATGTTCTTTAATGCCTTTCTAACATCATATTTTGTAGAACACGGTTTCGCTGCAGTCGCCCAACTTTATTCAAAGCAATGAAACAGACTACAAATTACTGAACATGGGGATTTGAGACTCCTCCTGAGTGACATTCATCCTAATGTTGAGAAGCTAATATCCCCACCAAGCCCATCTATCTCATTGAAAAGTGAAAAAGCAAAGAAGTATTGAATATTTCATCTAATGTACAATCTAAAATTGATGAAAATTGTTTTTACTGTAATTAATGACTTAGTGGATGTGGTGTATATGGATGTCCTATTCTGATCTTGTGTTCTATTTCAACTTTATCCTTGAAGGGAAGTGAAGCAGCAAATGAGACAGGATTGAGGAATATTATGGGCAATGAAAGAGTTAACTTTATATCAAAAAAGCTAAATCAACTGAAGGCAGATTAAAAAAACACAAAAATAAAAAACACAACTAAGTATACTGTAAAACTCAATATACCATAATCTTTCCCAATAGATTAAGGGTTCCCAACCTGGGGTCCACAGGCCTCTTGCTTAATAGTATTGGACCATGGCATAAAAAAGGTTGGGAACCCCTACAATAGATTAAAATTTCCTGAACAAAAGTAAACAATATATAACAAATGATCAATACAGAACAAAACTCGTACCAAATCCTGATGTGAGCTGCAGTGTTGAACCCCAGAATGTCAGAGGTTTATTCTACTCACATGTAGAAGATACATCAATTTAAGAGTTAAACCCTCTCAATTACTTTCCATTGTCATAGAGTGTATCTTTTTTTTTCCAGAGGTAACAGTTACCAGTGAGGTTAGGCAATCATTAGCACATAGAACAGGTTCTGCTGCATCCGACAATCAGGAACAAAGTCTCTTATGTCTCTATCTTATTCTGGAACAGCTTCTGTTTGCAGTTTTGGATCTCACGGAAGTGAGAGGTGATTAACATGAAAATGTTTGTTATGTACTTTAACCACATGGGTCAAAGGCGACTGAAGCTTGGCGATCTCTTTGAAAATCCACAGGTGCTTTAGATATCTGAAGTTCTGAAACATCATACTATCCCTGGATAGAACCTCAGGACAGGCACGGCCATCTTATCATGAGCTGTTGACATCTGCAGTTAATGTGAGGTAATCGTAGAAGATAAATTAGGTTTGAGCAACATCATTGAAGTGTACGGTTTAAATTTTAAAAGCAATGCAGCAGGTATCTTTTCCATGACTGTGTGATTTGTGTTCCAGTCTGCAAATAAAAACTGAGCTTAATTTTGGAAAGAATGAATAGACTGTGTGACGAAAGAGGGTTACAAAAAGTACACATAGATTAAGATGTTAACTGTCCTGTGCTGGCACCAGTGGGATCAACAGTTGGTCTGCCACCTGTCTTCAGGAGAAAGAGAGATAAGGAAGACAATGGAGCAGCATTTGGAAATGTTAATGAAGAGACGAGAGAGTTTAACGGAAGGAGACACCGGTCTGGGAACTGTCAAGATCGGCTCCTTTTTGAACCCTGAACTGTTTGAAGTGTGATGGACAGGCGATACCCCAGCAGGGGGATAAAAAGGGACAGGTTCGTTAAGGCAGCACACACACGACACCATGAGGTAACGAGACCCTGGAAGCGGTGCGCCTCCCATAAGTCGGTGGGAGTTGTTGGAGATCTGGTCGCGGGACCAGCCAGAGACGCACAGGGTAGAAAGGTACGGATCGGCGGGAACCTGGTGTGTGTCCACCCTTGCCTGGGTGCTGGGTTCACCGCGGAAGAACGATCGTATCTGAAACGGAGGGGTCACAGTCGGTGACCTCAGAAGATATTACAAAGGGCTCGCCCGAAAGCTGACTGCGAGGAATATCGAAGGTCTGTGTGGAAGCCGTTTTGAATATTCATTCGCTTTCGCTCTCTCTCTCCTTCCGCCCCCCCGTCCACCGGCACGGCAGTGATTACTGTGAACTGAACTGAACTCAATTGAACTGAACTTTGCGTCACTTTGAAACTGGTCATTTACCCCCTAGACAACGATAGAGCTTGATTGATCCTACTATCCTAGTTCTGTGTACATGTGTGTTTATCATTGTTGAACTGTTGCATTTATTATCCTTTTGATTAGAGTACTGTGTTGCTTATTTCTTTAATAAAACTTTCTTAGTTCCAGTAATCCAGACTCTAACTGAGTGGTCCATTTCTGCTGGTTTGGCAACCCAGTTACGGGGTACGTAACAACTGGGAAAAAAAACTGTTTCATTCAAATCTTAAGAGTACATACAGCACACAGCTATTTCCTTAGCACAGGGTGATATATGGTGGAGGAAAAATAACGTGGATCCCATTTAATTACAGGAAGGTTTCAAATTAGCGTGGCACAAATCAAAGATCATTGTGTGATACACAGATTCTTGGTCATTTATCTGATGCAATGGTGGTTAGTTTTGTGGGAAGCACTTCCAACCATTTTGTACAGATGTCAATCACAAGCAACTTAGTCCAAGTGAATGAAGTCCCATGGTGTAGTGGCTCAGGGTCATGGAAGCAGAGGGAATATGTTGATTTCAACTGACCCATAGGGTGCACAATGATTTGCAAAAGCCTGTATGCTGTAATCCAGTCCTCATCCATGTGAGGTAACACTATGTGAAAAATGCCAGGCTGATGCTCATGCAGGTCAGATATAGGGTGATCATTTACTAAATTTTAAAACATCCCAGCTTCGATCTCTGGATATTAGGCCAGAAAAAAGAAAGCAGTGCCCCGTCTCTTAGGCTGGTCCAAATTCCTATCAGCATCAGACAAGAACAAAGCCATTCTATTTCTATTATTGGCAGAATTTCAGATGGTCAAGTTTCTGACCTGTCAGTAAGTTGAATTTTCAATTAGACAAATATTTGTGATATTTCTAAACAAAAAAATTATGCACAGAGCTATTTCAATTTCAGTATAATTTCAAAATTACAAAGAATACAGAGCAAACTCTGATTAACCAGATAAAGTTGAAATCCAATTCAATATCAAGAGCAAAATGTATCTGCCTCAAAGGTTATGGAGAAAAGGCGAGATAATGGGATTAGTAAACCTAAAAAAAAAGTGTTTAAAAATATTTTGTTGTATTTTGCTATTTATTATTATTTGTGAGTTTTAAAATTCATAGTTAAATTGTAATTAATGTTTCAATTACTTAAATCTATTTGAATAGTTTTTAACTCTATCAAGGATATTTAGAAACTATTCAAAAGCCTTCTTAGGATAATGAGTTGTCAAATGTCATCTGGGCCTGGGCCTTAGTGATAATCTATCTGAGGCTTGGTCATTCAACCTCAACCTCTCGTCTCTTGAATATAGATAGTCAGCTTTGTTCAATGAGTTACTTATTTGCTTCCAGAAAGAGTAGGTTAAGGCCAAGAGAGTCGCAGTCTGCATTAGATTGAACACTATTTGATCTATTGATTTGAAATATCAACTCTTACTCTCTCCTTAACCGTTGCCTCTACGTTTTTGTATTATACGGCACAGTAGCATAGTCATTAACTCAATGCTTACCAGTGACCCTGGTTCAATTCCTGCTGCTGTGTGTAAGGAGTTTGTACATATTTCCTGTAACTTTGTGGGTGTCCTTCCACAGTACAAAGCCATACTGGTTGGTAGATTAATTCATCATTGCAAATTGCCCCGTGATTAGGCTAGGGTTAAATCGGGGTTTGCTGGGCAGCGTGGCTTTAAGGGCCGGAAGGCCTATTCCACGCTGTATCTCAATACATAAAAATAAACAAATAAATCCCAGGTATCCATATTTGCATTTTCTATCTTTATGTCCAATTTAATATATTAATGTCTCCTCTTGGTTCTTCTATTTTTTGCTTTCAATGCAAGTAACTAATGATTTTTCCGATATTTGGGATTACGTATGGAAATAGAACCTAATAGTATTATTAGTAGGGAAAAATAAATATTTTTGCAACAAAGAAAAAAACAGAAGCTGCTGGAGACTCTCAGCAGGTCAAACAGCATTAATGAAAGAAAATTAAAATTAGATAGAGCTTTGATTATTTTGCATTTTGGCAGTTTAGACTAAACTCTCCGGAAGCTGCTCCGGAAACACTTTAGGGTCCACCAGAATCACCGGACGCTGATTACGCGATAACGCCACGGCGCCGTTGCCATGGCGTTGTCGTTGTGTACAGGTCCAAATATTGTTGGTGAGTGTTATGATGGCGTACCGATCCGTGTGTGTTCTGCGTTTGCAGCCGTGGCAATGAGAGGTTTACTGAATTAAGAATTAGTAAATCGGTCGGAGTAAAAGTCAGCAGAAGGGCCGTGATGTGTGGTGTTAGTTAAACTTGAACTCCCGCAGCGACGATCCAGTATCTCGCCGCCACTTATTGGATGCGCCGTTGCGCCTGCGCACTAATTGCTCTGGGACCGTGAGAGGGTCAATGAAACGGGGACAAGTTCCTAATTGTCCAACTCAAAAGATAAATCACTGCAGTGTTTTGCTTTATGGGCAGAACTGATGAATACGATAGGTATGACCGCGTTAACGGGGCTATATTATAGACGACCGAACAGTTCGCAGGATTTAGAGGAACAAATTTGTAGAGATTGCACTCTGTTGCAAGAAACATTTAAGGTTGTTATAGTAGGTGATTCTAACTTTCCACGTATTGACTGGAACTCCCAGTAAAAGGACTAGAAGGGATAGAGTTTGTCAGATGTGTTCAGGAAAGTTTCCTTAATCAGTGCACAGAAGCTCCAACGAGAGACTTCATGCTTTATTGTCGCCAAATAATTGATACTAGAACGTACAATCATCACAGCGATATTTGATTCTGCGCTTCCCGCTCCCTGGATTACTATGCGATACTTGATCCGCTATAAGGGAACGAGACAGGACAGGTGACAGAAGTTTGTGTAGGGGAATGTTTTGCATCTGGTGATCACAATGCCATTAGTTTCAAAGTAAGATATGTCTGGTCAGTTGGTCAAGATTCTAAAATAGAGAAAGGCCAATTTTGATGGCATCAGAAAGGATCTGGTAAATATGGATTGGGACGGGCTGTTTTCTGGCAGAGGTGTACTTGTTAAGTAGGAGGCCTTCAAAAGTGAAATATTGAAATTACAAAGCTTGTATGTACCAGTCGGAATTAAAGGTAAAGATAACAGGGCTAGGGAACCTTGGTTTTCAAGAGATAGTGAAACTCTGATTAAGAAAAAAAGGCAGGTAGGAACAAATGAGGTACTTATGGAGATAAATGCAAAAGAACACAATAAAGAAATCAGGAGGGCTAAGAGAAGGCATGAGGATGCCTAAGGAAACAAAGTGAAGCAGAATCCTAAGGGATTCTATAGATATGTTCAGAGCAAAAGGATTGCAAGGGGCAAAATTGGTCCTCTGGAAGATCAGAATGGTAATCTATTGGTGGAAGCAAAAGAAAAGGGGGAGACCTTAAATGGATTTTTTGCATCTGTATTTACTCGGGTGATGGAAAGGGTCTGTCTCTTGAGTAAGTGCAGATGCAAGAAATCCATCAAGTCCATAGATGTGAGGCAAAGCAGCAGTGAGGTCGTCGACCTTATACAGATTACCAAGGAGGAGATGTTTGCTGTCTTGAGGTAAACTAGAGTGGAAAAATCCCCAGGGCCTGACAAGGTGTTCCCTAGGACACTGTGGGAGGCAAGTGCAGAAATTGCAGGGGCTTAGCAGAGATATTGAAATCATCCTTAGTGGCAGGTGAGGTACCAGAGGATTGGAGGATAGCTAATGTTTTTCCACTGTTTAAAAACTGCTCCAAAAATAAACAAGGAAATCAAAGGCTGATGAGCCTGACATCAGCAGTGGGATGTCTTGTTTAATCTTTCATGTTATGTTACCAAGACTCAGCATATGGATGATAAATAGAAGAGAACACAGTCGATCTTGAGGGATTCCAGACTAGCTGTGGCAAATAAAGTCATTGCAGAGTTTCTTGGCAAAAACTATGGAGGAGACAAAGAAATAAGATGAGAATAGTTCTGTTCAGCTGGGCAAAGCATGTGAGCTATAGGAGGAAAATTATATGACCAATCATGTCAAAGGCTGGAAAAAGAACAGGACGCATGACCATATAATTTGGTACCATGATAGGGTAATTTCAGTTTTGCAGTAGGGGACGAAACTCAGGAACCACAGTTATCCCATTTACTTGCCACAGTCATGGTCAGCAACAGTAACTGTGAGTCTTTTCAAGTTAGATCAGTCTCAGCTGATATTTAAGATATTTCGAAGACAGTGTTTATAAACTTTTCAAGTGCCTTCAGGTGTCATTGGTATGTTGTCCAGGTTTCTGATGCATACAGGAGTGCTGGGATTACCACTGCTTTGTACAATAACATTTTGGTGTCTGTTCGGATGTCATGAAAGACTTTTGTTCGGAGATGTCCAAAAGCTGTTCCAGCTCATTTTTGATTGTCTTTGACAAGGTGCCACACATGAGGCTGCTTAACATGATAGGAGCCCATGGAATTACGGGAAAGTTACATACGTGGATAGGGCATTGGCTGATTGGCAGGAAACAGAGAGTGGGAATAAAGGAATCTGGTTGGCTGCTGGTTACCAGTGGTGTTCCACAGGGGTCCGTGTTGGGGCCGCTTCTTTTTACATTGTACATCAACGATTTGGATTATAGAATAGATGGCTTTGTGGCTAAGTTTGCTGATGATACAAAGATAGGTGGAGGGGCCAGTAGTGCTGAGGAAACAGAGAGTCTGCAGAGAGACTTGGATAGATTGGAAAAATGGGCAAAGAAGTGGCAAATGAAATACAATGTTGGAAAGTGTATGGTTATGCACTTTGGCGAAAGAAATAAACGGGCATGCTATTATTTAAACGGGGAGGGAATTTAAAGTTCTGAGATGCAATGGGACTTGGGAGTCCTCGTGCAGGATACCCTTAAGGTTAACCTCCAGGTTGAGTCGGTGGTGAAGAAGGCAAATGCAATGTTGGCATTAATTTCTAGAGGAATAGAGTATAGGAGCAGGGATGTGATGTTGAGGCTCTATAAGGTGCTGGTAAGACCTCATTTGGAGTACTGTGGGCAGTTTTGGTCTCCTTATTTAAGGAGACGTTGGATAGGGTACAGAGAAGATTCACTAGAATGATTCCGGGAATGAGAGGGTTAACATATGAGGAACGTTTGTCCACTCTTGGACTGTAGTCCTTGGAGTTTAGAAGAATGAGGGGGGACCTCATAGAAACATTTCGAATGTTGAAAGGCATGGACAGAGTGGATGTGGCAAAGTTGTTTCCCATGATGGGAGAGTCCAGTATGAGAGGGCATGACTTAAGGATTGAAGGGCACCCATTCAGAACAGAAATGCGAAGAAATTTTGTTAGCCAGAGGGTGGTGAATCTATGGAATTTGTTGCCACGGGCGGTAGTGGAGGCCGAGTCATTGGGTGTATTTAAGGCAGAGATTGATAGGTATCTGAATAGCCAGGGCATCAAAGGTTATGGTGAGAAGGTGGGGGAGTGGGACTAAATGGGAGAATGGATCAGCTCATGATAAAATGGTGGAGCAGACTTGATGGGCTGAATGGCCGACTTCTGCTCCTTTGTCTTATGGTCTTATTTAAGATGATGTTGGATCTCGTCATTTAGGTTGACATTGGAGGAGAGGTGACTTCCAAGATATGGAAAGTGGTCCACGTTTTCCAGGGTTGTTCCGCCAAGTTGAATTGATGGTTCTATCTGATTTGTCTCAATTGGTGACGGTTGATAGATGATCTGAATCTTCTTGGAATTGCTGGTAAGTCCAAGTTTCGCGTATGCACGTTTGAAAGCAGTCAGAATCTGTTGTAGGTGGTTTTCTGAAAGAGCTGCAACACTGTTGTCATCTGTGTATTGGAATACGATGAGGGAACTCGTGGATGTCTTCGTTTTGGATTTGAGACGGGCAAGATCGAAAAGTCTGCCATCTGTTCTGTAGACAATTTCGATTCCTGGGGGTAGGTTGTCCTGGATGATGTGGATGATTGTCGCAATGAAGATGGTGAACAAAGTTGGGGCAATCACGCATCCCTGTTTTACTCCTGATCTAACTTGAAAAGACTCACAGTTACTGTTGCTGACCATGACTGTGGCAAGCATGCCATCGTGGAAGAGTCTCAGGACTCGAATGTACTTTTCAGGGCATCCATAGGTAGATAGGACATCCCATAGGAGTTCCCTTGATACCGAGTCAAAGGCTTTGGTGAGGTCGATGAATGCCGTGTACAAAGGTTGAAGTTGTTCACAACATTTTTCTTGTAGTTGTCGCATTGTGAAGATCATGTCGATTGCTCCACGTGATGGTCTAAAACCAGCTTGTGTCTCCTGAAGGATCTCCTCAGTTAAAGGTTTGAGCCAGTTGTTCATGATGTGGGTGAGGATCTTTCCTGCTGTTGCTAACAGGGAAATTCCACGATAGTTTCCACATTTGGATCGATCACCTTTCCTTTTGTAGTTGGTAACGATTGCTGAGTCTCTAAAGTCTGCTGATACGTCTTCATTTATCCAGATCTTGATGAAAAGTTGATGCAGTTGATAATGAAGCGGATTACATCCAATTTTGTAGACCTCGGCTGGTATTCCATCGAGTCCAGCGGCCTTGTTGTTTTTCAAGGTTTTGATGGCTTCCTTCACTTTCTTCAAGTGTTGTTATTTTTAGGGAGTCGTCAACGGGCTGTTTTGGAATGTTGTTAATCACATTCCTGTCAAATGAGATAGTTTGATTTAGAAGATCTTCAAAGTGCTCCCTCCATCTAGAATTGATGTCAGCATTGCTCTTCAAGATGGTTGAACCATCTTTGCTTTTGAGAGGGGCTTGACCATGCGTGGATGGGCCAAAAATAGCTTTAGTTGCGTTGAAAAAGCCTCGAGTGTTGTTGGCGTCTGCTAGTTGTTGGATTTCCTGAGCTTTCTTCCTCCACCATTGGTGTTTCAGGTTTCGGGTGCTCTTCTGGACTGAGCCTTACATTCCTGATAGCGTTTCCTTTTGGTAGCCGATTGTTAGTCATTTTTTAAAGTAATGAAAGCTTTTCTCTTTTCGTCGATGAGTTGTTGGAGTAGTTTGTCATTATCATCGAACCAATCTTGATGTTTTTTCGTCTTGAACCCAATTGAACCCAAACTCTGCCACAGGAAACAGTTGAGGCCAGTTCATTGGCTATATTTAAGAGGGAGTTAGATATGGCCCTTGTGGCTACGGGGGTCAGGGGGTATGGAGGGAAGGCTGGGGCGGTGTTCTGAGTTGGATGATCAGCCATGATCATAATAAATGGCGGTGCAGGCTCAAAGGGCCAAAGGGCCAAATGGCCTACTCCTGCACCTATTTTCTATGTATGTTTCTATGTTTCTTTGTAGGATGTGATGATACCGTTCTTCAATTGATTCCAGTGTTTTTCTACAGCTGGTGGGATTTGTTAAGGCAGTTGTTTTTGAAGATTTTGTTGGAACTTCGGTACATGGCTGATGTCTTAAAGGATGTCAACATTAAATTTCTTTATAGTGTTCTGATTTTGGTGTTTCCTTTTGGGCCGAATCTTAATTCTTATGGTGGACGAGATGAATTCATGGTCTGTCCAGCACTCGTCAGCACCAGTAACAGCTCTTGTTGGCAGTACATCTTGTTGGTCCCGAGATCGTACGATGATGTAGTCGATGAGGTGCCAGTGTTTGGAGCGTGGATGCTGCCAGGAGACTTTGTGCCTGTTTTTCTGGCGAAATAGGGTGTTTGTAATCACCAGGTTGTGTTCAGCACATTTGGTGAGGAGGAGTGTTCCATTGGCATTGACCTTGCCAACTCCTTCCTTGCTTATTATTCCAGTCCAGAGCCTATGATCTTTCCCGACTCTGGCATTGAAGTCTCCCAACAGAATGACCTTGTCATTGTTGGGAACAGAGGAAAGGACGTGGTCAAGTTGGGCATAGAAGTTCATCTTTACTTCATCTTCATTGTCCAGAGTTGGAGCATAGACGCTGATGATGGTAGCGTGTTGGTTCTTGTCAAGTTGGATTCGCAGAGTCATGAGACATTCATTGATTCCCAGTGGTTGCTCTGTCAGCTTCTGAAGTAGGCTGTTTCAGATGGTGAAACCTACTCCATGGATCCTCGGTTGTTCAGGATCAAGTCCTTTCCAGAAAAAGGTGTATTGACCTTGCTCTTCCTTTAGTTGTCCTTCTCCAACTCTGCGGGTCTCACTCAGAGCAACAATGTTAAAGTTGAATTTTTGGAGTTCCTGGGCAACAAAGGCAGTTCTCCTCACTGGTCGGTCTGCCTTTGGGTTATCCATCAGAGTTTGTATATTCCAGGTTCCAAATTTCATGGTTTCACTTCTCGATGTTTTTCGACCGCATGATGGTGATCCCTCTGGACACAGCTTTCCAGACAGGATGGGGTGAAGCAGACTATTTTTAGGGCACTTTTTCTCGCCCCTTCCCAGTTCAGGGTGAGCAGAGTGGATCCTAAATAGGGCTGCTCAAATGTGAATACTGCTGCCGAACAACTTTCCTGCTTCTGTCCAAGAGCTGAGCGACTGAATCAAGTATTCACCGCTTTCGTGCCGATTCTTGAATAGGAGCTTCCAGCCATCACGTTGCCTGCTCCCATCGCCCTCCCCTGATCGCCGAAAGACTTGAAGAAGTGGCCCACAGAGCGAAGACGCCTGTGCGTGTATTTGTTTCACATGTACTTGATGTTGGACTCCAAGAAGCACATGATACTTCAGAAATCAATGGCATGGAAACCACAACGATTGGAGCTGATGGATTTGTTGCAGCCTTCATCCGCCTTCACAGCTGTTGAGTTCGAAGTAACTTCGTCCGCCTGTTCCACCGTTGAGGTCTTGGTTGGATTGTTGTTTGTCAGGGACCTCACCCTCGACCTTACCGCCATGGATGACCCTTCCAGGAGAAAAAACTCCAGACGGGATCGCTCTCGGGATCTCAGGACCACACAAGCCTCTCCACCACGACAAAGTGACAATCCACGGAACTGAATACTCTTGCAGGCTGTCACCCAAATTTTTGGAGCATGGCTTTGTTACTTGCAGGACAAATTTAATCATGTTAAAGGTACACATTTCTGGTCTAAAATGTCATCGTATGTTAGGAAGTTATTATGCCAGTAATGTTGATATTGGTTTCAATAAAATAATTATGAATTGCTTGGTAGTGATAGGTTGACACCTTGTAAGTTTAGTGATGGTATTCAAATTAGTTAGTGTACTGCCTAGATGAAATAGCAGTCTATAATAAAGCGTAATGCTTAAGTTTCATAAAGCAATGTACCCCATTCAAGATTTGGCAATGGTTCTCTAAATCTCAAAGACTTGAAGTTGTGGAAATGACATTTTGAATTGGTTTTGAATCTACTGTGATTTTAAAAAAGACACTTTTAACAATATTTTCGTGAGTTCCTAGTGATTGTAGCATCTTCATATAAACCATACAATTTTTGTTTGCAAATTAACATTAAATTGATATTCTCTTTCAGAGAAGGCACAAGGATCATATAAGTATTGGAGTACTGGCAAGAAAAGTTCTTTTGCTAACTGTTAAAGTATATTGTGAGGGTTGACTAGATTGACACCCAAAAATATCATACTTGTGCAAGTTTGGAGATGTAAAATGTACTGAGGACAAACTTCAGTTGTTTCTTTAATTTCTACAGAAATGTCACCACAAGAAGTCAGGAAGTTTAACAACAGAACTTTTATTCTGTTTTTGTTTAAAATTCAATGTTAGATTCTATTATACCAACAGACTAGAATCATTTCTTAAGATCTGGTGATATTTATGGTGAAATTCAAGGAAGCAAGCTGTTTTTATTTTAAATAGGGAGAAGAAAACAAATGAGCTGGAAACAAACAAACCACTTGGTATCTGTGAAGAGAACAGACTGTCATTTAACCTTTGCTAGAACTGACAGATGTTTGTGTCTATGACTGAAACTTTACTGGATCAAAATATATTAACCTTTGGTGATCCCAGGGACATTGTTCTCGATGGTTAGTTTACCTCAAAGTTTCCACTGAGGTACTGAAATAGGGAAATCAGAGATGCACTAGACATCTGTACCCTCCTGCTTCACTGTTGGTCTCACCACCTGGTCCAACAGTAAAATACAAAGCCTTGAGCTGATGGAACGGATGTATTTGCCTCCAACGCCACAGCTGTATGCCATTCTGCACCCATACAATTCACTTTTCCATAGTTGCATTCATCTGTTGTCTCCATGGCACTTATTGATCCACAGGTCAACCCTGTCTTGATTCAGAATGATTCAGGCTGCAAGTGGTAATAAGTCCTCATGTGAAGAACCTGAGGCCTTGTTCTCAGAACATCCCAATGACCTTTTTGTGTAGCTCAGGATTGAATAATCAGAAATATTTAAAAGGCTATTTTAATTCTACTTCCCATTCCCATTCTGATATGTCAATCCATGGCCTCCCCTACTGTCGTGATGAGGCCACACTCAGACTGGAGGAACAATACCTTATATTCCGTCTGGGTATCCTCCAACCTGATGCCGTGAACACCGATTTCTTGTGCTTCCGGTAATGCCCCCTCCTTCCTCTCCTTCACCATTTCCCATCCCCTTTTCCCTCTCTCACCTCATCTCCTTGCCTGCCCATCGCCTCCCTTGAGTGCTCCACCCCCCTTTTCTGTTTTCTATGGCCTTCTCATCAGACAGCACCTTCTCCACCCCGGTATCTCTTTCACCAATCAACTTCCCAGCTTCTTACTTCATCCCTCCCCCTCCCGGTTTCACCTATCACCTTGTGTTTCTTTCTTCCTTCCCCCACCTTTTAAATCTACTCGTCATCCTTTCTTCTCTAGTCCTGCCGAAGGCCTGAAACATCGACTGTACTTTTTTTCCATAGATGCTGCTTGGCCTGCTGAGTTCCTCCAGCATTTTGTGTGTGTTGCATATATTCTAGTTAATTGTTTTCTACTTCATATATTAAAATAAAAGCCAATGGAGGTAAAAGTACATTACATGTGCCCTAATTCTTGGACCACTGGGGTATGTTTCGGGATAAGAATGAATTGTACAAAAGGGACGGGTTGCACCTTAATAGGCGGGTGACCAGCATTCTGGCAGGCAGGTTTGCCACTGCAACACGGGTGTGTTTAAACTAAGTAGTGGGGGGGGAGGGGATGAACTGGAAACATAAGGATGGAGATAAAGGGAAAGTGAGAATAAGAAAAGTTAAGAAAGACAGCAGAATCAACAGAGCAGAAAGCTCAAGAAGGGATCGTACAGTATGGCCAAGTGAAATAGGAATTGATATGGGAGGTGAGGGGAGTAATGAATTAAAAGTATTGTATATGAATGCACAGAGTATAAGAAATAAAGTGGATGAGCTTGAGGCACAGTTGGAAATTGGTCAGTATGATGTTGTGGGAATAACAGAGACATGGCTTCAAGTGGACAGGGCCTGGGAAATGAATATTCAAGGTATACATCCTATCGACAGGACAGACGTGGGCAGAGGGGGTGGGGTGGCTCTGTTGGTGAGGAATGATATTCAGTCCCTTGCAAGGGGGGGAACATAGAATCGGGAGACGTAGAGTCAGTATGGATAGAACTGAGAAATTCTAAGGGTAGAAAGACCCTAATGGGAGTTATCTACAGGCCCCTAAACAGTAGTCTGGATGTAGGGTGTAAGTTGAATCAAGAGTTAAAATTGGCATGTCACAAAGGAAATGCTGCAGTTGTTATGGGGGACTTCAACATGCAGGTAGACTGGAGGAATCAGGTTGGTACTGGACCCCAAGAAAGGGCGTTTGTGGAGTCCCTCCGAGATGGATTCTTAGAACAGCTTGTACTGGAGCCTACCAGAGAGAACGCAATTCTAGATTTAGTGTTGTGCAATGAACCGGATTTGATCAGGGACCTCGAGGTAAAGGAGCCATTAGGAGGTAGTGACCATAATATGATAAGTTTTAATCTACAATTTGAGGGGGAGAAGGGAAACTCGGAAGTGTCAGTATTACAGTTGAACAAAGGAAACTATGGTGCTATGAGGGAGGAGCTGGCCAAAGTTCAATGGAACAATACCCTAGCAGGGATGACAGTGGAACAGCAATGGCAAGTGTTTCTGGGAGTAATGTGGAAGGTGCAAGATCAGTTCATTCCAAAGAGGAAGAAAGATCCTAAGGGGAGTAAGGGGAGGCCGTGGCTGACAAGGGAAGTAATGGACAGTATAATAATAAAAGAGAAGAAGTATAACATGGCAAAGACGAGTGGGAAGCTGGAGGACTGGGAAACTAGCCAAGAATATAAAGGAGGATAGTAGAAGCTTCTTCAGGTATGTGAAAAGGAAAAAAGTAGTTAAGACCAAAATTGGGCCCTTGAAGACAGAAGCGGGTGAATTTATTATGGGGAACAAGGAAATGGCAGACAAGTTGAACAGGTACTTTGGATCTGTCTTCACTAGGGAAGACGCAAACAATCTCCCAGATGTAATAATGGCCAAAAGACCTAGGGTAATGGATGAATTGAAGGAAATTTATATTAGGCAGGAAATGGTGTTGGATAGGCTGTTGGGTCTGAAGGCTGATAAGTCCCCAGGACCTGATGGTCTGCATCCCAGGGTACTTAAGGAGGTGGCTTTAGAAATCGTGGACGCGTTGATAATCATTTTCCATTGTTCTGTAGATTCAGGATCAGTTCCTGTGGATTGGAGGGTGGCTAATGTTGTCCCTCTCTTCAAGAATGGAGGAAGAGAGAAAACAGGGAATTATAGACCGGTTAGCCTGACGTCAGTGGTGGGAAAGATGCTGGAGTCAATTATAAAAGATGAAATTACGACACATCTGGATAGCAGTAACAGGATCGGTCCGAGTCAGCATGGATTTACGAAGGGGAAATCGTGCTTGACTAATCTTCTGGAATTTTTTGAGGATGTAACTATGAAAATGGACAAGGGACAGCCAGTGGATGTAGTGTACCTGGACTTTCAGAAAGCCTTTGATAAAGTCCCACATAGGAGATTAGTGGGCAAAATTAGAGCACATGGTATTGGGGGCAGAGTACTGACATGGATTGAAAATTGGCTGGCTGACAGAAAACAAAGAGTAGCGATTAATGGGTCCCTTTCGGAATGGCAGGTGTGACCAGTGGGGTACCGCAGGGTTCAGTACTGGGACTGAAGCTGTTTACAATATATATTAATGATTTAGATGAGGGAATTAAAAGTAACATTAGCAAATTTGCCAATGACACAAAGCTGGGTGGCAGTGTGAAATATGAGGAGGATGTTATGAGAATGCAGGGTGACTTGGACAGGCTGGGTGAGTGGGCAGATGTATGGCAGATGCAGTTTAATGTGGATAAATGTGAGGCTATCCACTTTGATGGTAAGAACGGGAAGGCAGATTATTATCTAACTGGAGTCAAGTTAGGAAAACGAGAAGCACAACATCTAGGTGTTCTTGTACATCAGTCACTGAAAGCAAGCATGCAAGTACAGCAGGCAGTGAAGAAAGCTAATGGCATGTTGGCCTTCATAACAAGGGGAATTGAGTATAAGAGCAAAGAGGTCCTTCTGCAGCTGTACAGAGCTCTGGTGAGACCACACCTGGAGTACTGTGTGCAGTTTTGGTCTCCAGTTTTGAGGAAGGACATTCTTGCTATTGAGGGAGTGCAGCGTAGGTTCACAAGGTTAATTCTCGGGATGGCGGGACTGACATATGTCGAAAGATTGGAGCGTCTGGACTTGTATACTCTGGAATTTAGAAGGCTGAGAGGGGATCTTATTGAAACATATAAGATTATTAAGGGATTGGACACACTGGAGGCAGGAAGCTTGTTCCCGCTGATGGGTGAGTCCAGAACCAGAGGCCACAGTTTAAGAATAAGGGGTAGGCCATTTAGAACGGAGTTGAGGAAAAACTTTTTCACCCAGCGAGTGGTGGATGTATGGAATGCTCTGCCGCAGAAGGCTGTGGAGGCCGTCTCTGGATGCTTTCAAGAAAGAGATGGATAGAGCTCTTAAAGATAGCGGAATCAAAGGTTATGGGGATAAGGCAGGAACTGGATACTGATTGTGGATGATCAGCCATGATCACAGTGAATGGCAGTGCTGGCTCGAAGGGCCGAATGGCCTACTCCTGCACCTATTGTCTATTGTCTATTAATGTGAGGAACTCTTTAAAATCTAAAGTTATCCATTTTGGTTGAATGTTATAAATATCATATGTGATAGAATATTTTAGAAAAAAATTACACCTTCAAGTTCTTTCTTTGTTAGTAATGCTAAGACGATTTCCTGCATACAAGGCAAGTTACAGCAGTGGTTTGCCATTGCCTTCTACCAGGTGAGTTTCCAAAGAGATCACCAGCTTGTAACCCAGCACAGATGGAAAGCGTGCAGGGGAGCTGGCTGGATTCAAACTTGGGACCTTTCGTCCTGAAGTCCGACGCTGATGTCACTACACCACCAGCCGGGTCAGTAATGCTAAATACACTATATAATGCTAAACACACTATATAATAGTAGCAGCAGGTTGAAGTCACTTGAAATAAAATTTGGTCGTAGTGTATTTTACTACAATTGACTAGGAGGACTTTCTGACTTTTCTTACCATATTAGCTTCATATTTTAGTCTGCTTTTTAATCACTATTTGAATACATTAACAAGTTAATCAAGGAAATATTCAGCAGACCAAGCATCGCGTACAGAAGGAGAAATAGAGTTAACATTTTGGGATGAAGACCCTTTGTTAAATGTAGGGACTGACAAAGGTCTTTGACCTGAAATGTTAACTCCGTTCCTCTGCTGTCTGTCCCACTAAATATTTCCAGAATTTTCAATTTCTATTTCAGTTTTCTGGCATCAGCATTTTTATCTTAATTTTCATAGTTTAATTTTCTTTTTATTTTATCTTTATTCAACAGCTAAAAACAGTTGCAAACAAATATCTCAACATTCAAAGATCAAAAGTCAAGAAAATCCTCTTGATACAGGCATTAATTCCGATTATTTCCTGTGAACCTTTACAATGAAAAATCAATAAAATTGCTTCACTGTCTAGGAAATGATAACAATGGATACAAATAAGAATCCAACACTGAGGAGAATGCATTTTAACCAAGAGACTTTTATACAATTGAAAGAGGTGCCAGCCGGGCCACTTCCACTGGAGGAAGGAGATGCTTTTCACTTAAATTTATATGACTCACTGGAGTCTGATTCTGACAGTTTAATTCAAGAGAAGCAATACCAATTGAAGCTGAAACATCGCATTCAGGAAAATGAAGAAGTGGTTTTTCAGACTTTTGACATTGAATTTGATATGGAGAATGGAGATGATGACGAGAATCTCTATGATAGTCTGGAAGAAGCAGAAGTTGAAAATAACTTTGCTGGGAACAAGTTTGAAACTGACCACAAGAGTAGTGAAGAAGTAAGGTAATTGTAATTTTTAAAAATGCATTTGAACAGTGTTTCTTGTACTAGTCACTTCTCTGCTAGCTCTCTCATGGATAATTCATACTAAACTACAGGAAAACTATAATGTCCTTAGCTACAACTAGTTCACCATAATGTTACCAGGAAAAAGCAACAGAAGGTGACTGTAATAGAGATAATTTCTGTCTAATGAGTTTTCGTTAAGTAAGTAGAGACAATCCATTCCCTGTGGTGAATGATCTGGTAACCAGAAGTCATAGAGTCAAAATAATTGACAAGAAATCAAGAAAATTATTTGCTGTTTATTGGGATCTAGAACATTCTACCAGGGGAGAAAGTGGTGAAAGCTGATACCTTAAGTATTCTTAATTTTAAAGAGCAATTGAAAAGGTACCTGAAAACTATGGATTTCCTGTAGTGCAGAAAAAAAGACTGCAAAACTAAATGTATTTCATCCCAAGACTAATGTAGTAGTAATGGGTCAAATTGTCTCAATCTGGTCGATAGATCAATGTGATTCCAAGTATGAGCTAAATTTGATTGAGATATACATGATCATTTTGGATGTAGATATGGTAAATGGAGCAAAACTATTCAGTACATGGTTCGAATGTCGGCATTTCCAACGTGATCTGGTATGGTAGTGAAAAAGTCATTCAGGAATTTAAAAATGGAATTGGATTGGCATTTGAGGGAAAATAATTTTCAGGGCTAAAAGACCATAAGACATAGGAGCAGAATTACGTCATTTGGCCCATCGAGTCTGCTCCATCATTCCATCATGGCTAATTTATTATCCCCCTCAACCCCATTCTCCTGCTTTTGTAACCATTGAAGCCTTTACTAAACAAGGACCTATGAACCTCTGCTTCAAATACACCTAATGACTTAGCTTCAATGACAATAAGTTCCACAGATTCACCACCCACTAGCTAAAGAAATTCTTCCTCAACTCTGTTCTAAAGGGATGCCCTTGTATTCTGAGGCTGTGTCCTGTGCTTGGTCTTAGACTCTGCCACTATAGGAAACATCCTCTCCATGTCCACTCTGTTTGGGCCTTTCAATATTCAGTAAATTTCAATGAGATTCCCCCTCCCCCTTATTCTTCTAAACTCATGTGAGTACAGAGCCAAAGCCATTAAATGCACCTCATATGTTAACCCTTTCATTCCCGGGATCATTCTCGTGAACCTCCCCTGGACTCTCTCCAATGCCAGCACATCCTTTCTTTGATAAAGGGCAGAACATTGCTCACAATACTCCAAGTGTGATCTGACCAATGTCTTTTAAAGCCTCAGCATTACATCCTTTCCTTTATATTCTTATCCTTCCGAAATGAATGCTAACATTGCATTTGCCTTCCTTACCATCGAGTTATCCTGCAAGTTAACCTTTATGGAATCCTGCATGAGGACTCCCAAGTCCCTTTGCATCTCTAATTTCTGAATTTTATCTCTGTTTAGAAAATAGCCTACGTCTTTATTCCTTCGGCCAAAGTGCGTGACCATACACTTCCCTACACTGTATTTTATCTGCCACTTCGTTGCCCATTCTTCTAATCTGTCTCAGTCCTTCTGCAGACTCCCTGCTTCCTCAACACTACCTGCCCATCTGCCTATCTTTGTATTGTCTACAAACCTGGCCACAAAGCCATGAATTCCATCATCCAAATCAATGACATACAATGTGAAAAGAAGCGGTCCCAACACCAGCCCCTGTGGAGCACCACTAGTCACCGGCAGCTAACCAGAAAAGACCTCCTTTATTCCCACTCTTTGCCTCCTTCCAGTCAGCCTGAAATACCACCGGCTCTTATCTTGTTTAGCAGCCTCATTGACGGCACCTTATTAAAGGCCTTATGAAAATCCAAGTAAACAACATCCACTGACTTCGCTTTTGTCTATCTTTCCTATAATTTCCTGAAAGAATACCAACAGATTTGTCAAGCAAGATTTCTACTTAAGAAAACTGTGCTGATTTTGGCCTATTTTATCATGTGCCTCCAAGTACCCCAAAGCCTCATCTTTAACAATGGACTCCAATATATTACTAAACACTGAAGTCAGGCTAACTGGCCTATAATTTCCTGTCTTTTGCCTTCCTCCTTTAAAGAGCTCAATGGGATTGATGGACATCTCTGCAATGAACCGGCATGGGTTTAATGCCTTCCTTCTATGCTAATATTTCAGTGATTCTTGCTGGCCTGTGGTGCCTGTGGCACAGTAGGAACTTCACTACGTAATCCAAGTAACCTATCATCAAAATTCCACACTTCCTAGGCACAGGCAATTGTATATCATTAGCTTCCCTGCCCAAAGCTGCTCTCATGTCGTGATATAAACTGTACCTCTTTCACATTATTTAGGTTTTGATCACAGTATCCTTTTGGCTTGTACTTTACACAGCATGTCCTATGCATTTATGGCCACTGATCTGAGTTACGTGACTCTTGATTTCAACATTAAACATGTTGGTTCCAGTCATAGGGTTTGCTGAATCTTCACTTTTTTCTCACATCCCATAACTCATTCAGTTTCTATTTCTTATCAAAATAATTTGTTTTAAACAAACGATCATTTAATTTCCCTGCTCCTTTCTTGATATACATCTTCTCAGTTCTATGCTCAGCTTCACACTTCTTACATTATTATTGTCAATGTTTGTTTTCACTACTCTTACCTATAACTCCCTGCTTTTCTTATGAATATAAACCTGGGAAATTTGATTTTAGACTTATTTTACCACACCCCCACCTCTACTGTATGTATTTCTAATTTCCAATTTCCAACTCATACCATGGTATTATACACGCCTTTAAGTATTTCATTGCATTATTGATAATTTTATTCCCTTCTATTAACTCAGAATAATTGTATCATCTCTATAACTGACCTGATAATCACTAAGACCACTACAGGTCAGGAGAGAGAAACTTCAGGCATTCTTTTCCCGAATCATCAAGACTGCAGGGAAGAATGTAGTGAAAATGGAAAGAAGAGCATTTGTTTTTTGTTTGCCTTTTCTACCTTCAATCTCTGGCCTTTCAAGTTCATCGTATTTTGCATATTAACTTTTCATTGTCTCACTCGTGACGTAGACTGAACAGCTTTGAGCCAAACTTTCAAGGAATAGGGTTATTTAGGGAAAATGCAGTACCTCTTCCACCCAGTAAGGGGCAGAGGTAGTCCATTCTCCACAGAATTGAGTAAGTAGTTAAAGACAAGCTTTTTTTTATTGGTTTTACTCAAATGTCAAAAAGTAGAAGGTTTCAGCATTATTTACACTCTATATGGTCATTTTTCTATTAATAAAAGCATATGTGGAAGCACTAAGTTTTATTACAGATACAGCATCTGTAGTTCCCTTTACTCCACTGTAATACTGATACACAAACACAAGAAAATCTGCAGATGCTGGAAATCCAAGCAACACAGACAAAATGCTGGGGGCACTCAGCATGCCAGGCAGCATCGATAGAAAAGAGTAAACAGTCAACATTTTGGGCCAAGCTACATCAGGACTGGAAAAAAAAGAACCAGTTTGAACTGGCAGAAACTATATTTAATCTTCATTCTAGAGTTATGACATTATGGATAACATAAATATCGATTAACCAAAATAAGAACCAGTCTTCAAAAAATAAAACCTATCCACAATTTAATGAGACATTCTGAAACAACATAGGGCAAGATAACAGGTGAATGTTCCTGCTGCACATTGTATACCAGCCTGTTCACGACAGGTTTGTTTTGTCTCGGCTCGTTGTACTTGGCACTGGTGAGGTAAAAAGATTGCTGAAACATATCATCTTTGTATCTTTTTTTTTGTAGTACTTTCACTGCTTGATAAAGATATGGCCTTACTTTCAATTCTGAAAATGTCTATTGTGTTGCAGAATAGCTCTTTAATATTAACTACTGGTCAACCATGCTTTTGCTATTGTTGTTCTATTGATCTACCTTGCATTTGAGTTTTGTGTCTGGGCCTGAAATGGTGAATGGTGAAACACTGGTGATTAATATGCACTGTTTCATATAGGTACTGTATACTATGCCATAGTACAATTTCCAAGTTCAAATCTAGTCTTCAGTTTAGAATATATAACATAAGATAATATTCTTAAAGTCTGAAATAAAAACATGAAAAGCTTGTAAAGGTGCTATAGCAACAGTAGAAAAGTACATCACCACAATTTTTAAATATTATTGCTCAGCATCTCTCTTATTGTACCAGTTCTATCAAGCTAGGGTATCAATGATAGTTCAGTGAGTACAGAAGAGCCTGCTAAGAGTACGAGGCCTACTAGTACAGTGCTCATAAAAAGTATTCACACCCCTTGAAAAATTTCATGTTTTATTGTTTTACAACATTGAATCATAGTGGATTTAATTTGGCTTTTTTGACTCAGATCAACAGAAAAAGACTCTTTTGTGTCAACGTGTTTTCTGTTGATCAGTGTCAAAAAAGCCAAATTAAATCCATTGTGATTCAATATTGTAAAATAATAAACATGAAAACTTCAATGCGGGGTGAGTACTTTTTATAGGCACTATACAAGTTGACAAAGTGTAGTTTGATGAAGCTACGATGCAGGAATCCACACTGGGCAGGAAAAAGAGTGTGCAATAGACAGATTTAAGTGATCTATTAAATCAAAGTACTGCAATCCTAACACATTTATTTGTGACTGGTTGTGGGAAGAGAAGGTTCTAAGAATATCTCCATCTTTAAGGAAAGATCTCCATCTTTTGGAAAGTGTATGGTTATGCACTTTGGCAGAAGAAACAAACGGGAAGACTATTATTTAAATGTGGAGAGAATTCAAAGTTCTGAGATGCAATGGGATTTGGGAGTCCTCGTGCAGGATACCTTTAAGGTTAACCTCCAGGTTGAGTCGGTGGTGAAGAAGGCGAATGCACTGTTGGCATTCATTTCTAGAGGAATAGAGTATAGGAGCAGGGATGTGATGTTGAGGCTCTATAAGACTTCACTTGGAGTACTGTGGGCAGTTTTGGTCTCCTTATTCAAGAAAGGATGTGCTGACGTTGGAGAGGGCACAGAGAAGATTCACTAGAATGATTCCGGGAATAAGAGGGTTAACATATGAGGAACGTTTGTCCGCTCTTGGACTGTATTCCTTGGAGTTTAGAAGAATTAGGGGAGACCTCATAGAAATATTTTGAACGTTGAAAGGCATGGACAGAGTGGATATGGCAAAATTGTTTCCCATGACGGGGGAGTCTAGTATGAGAGGGAATGACTTAAGGATTGAAGGGTGCCCATTCAGAACAGAAATGCAAAGACATTTTTTTAGCCAGAGGGTGGTTAATCTATGGAACTTGTTGCCACGGGCAGCAGTGGAGGCCAAGTTATTGGGTGTATTTAAGGCAGAGATTGATAGGTATCCGAGTAGCCAGGGCATCAAAGGTTATGGTGAGAAGGCGGGAGAGTGGGACAAAATGGGAGAATGGATCAGCTCTTGATAAAATGGCGGAGCAGACTCGATGGGCCGAATGGCCGACTTCTGCTCCTTTGAATTATGGTCTTATGGTCTTAAAATGGTGGAGTCCTGCATGAGCCAAGGTTCAAGTATTCACAAGCATGTTCATCCAGGCATGCCATATAGATGCACCACCTTGGCATTGCCTTCGATCCCCACCATCACAGAACCCAGCTTTAACTGAATTTGTTTCAGCCACTGTGTGTGTGTGTGTGTGTGTGTGTGTGTGTGGATTCAATGAAGGATTTGTGACCAAATAATACTTCAGCTCATTTACCTGTTCTAGTATAGATACAACACTGCCACCTACTGGTCCACATGTGTCCAATCAACTACCCTCCATCACTGCTATACAATGACTTCCACAGGGATTGCTCTCAATGTAAATCCCTTGTCCACTCGTCTCACCCCACTGATCTCATTCCTGTCACTTTTCTCTGCAAGTGGGGCAAGTGCAATACCTGCCTCTACACCACCTCCCTCATCACCATTCAGAGCCCCTAACAGTCCTACTAGGTGAGGCGACACTTCACTGTGAGTCTGTTGGGGTCATCTGCTGTATCTGGTGCTTCCAGTGTGGCCTCCTCTACATCGCTGGGACCTAAAATAAATTGGGGGACCACTTCGTTGAGCACCTTTGCTCATCTGCCACAAAAGGCTGGCTTTCCCAGTGGCCACGCATTTCAATTCAACTTCACATTCCCATTCCGACATATCAGTCCATGGGCTCTTCTGTTGTCATAATGAGGCCGGTCTCAGGTAGGAGGAGCAACACCTCGTATTCCATCTGGGTAGCCTCTAACCTGAACATAAATTTCTCTAATTTCCCATAATTTCACCCCCTCCCTCCTCTCTCTGTTCCCATTCCCTATTCTGGCAACCCTATTACCCCTTCTCTTCTCTTCACCTGTCCGTCACCTACCTCTGGTGCCCCTCCTCCTTCTCTTTCTCCCATGGTCCATTGTATTCTATCAGATTCCTTTTTCAGCCCTTTTCCTCTTCCACCTATCACCTCTCAGCTTCTCACTTCATCCCCTCTCCTCCAACCCACCTTCCCCCACACTTGGTTTCACCTATCACCTGCCAGCTTGTACTTCCCATCCTCCCACCTTATTCTGGCTTTTGCCTCCTTCCTTTCCAGTTGTATTGCAGGGTCTCAGTCCGAAAGGTCGACTGTTTCTTCCTCTCCATTGATGCTGCCTGATCTGCTGAGTTCCTCCAGCTTTTTGTGTATTGTGTGATTTGCAGAATGTTTTGTGTTTACACATTGATTTCAGTGTGCATCATCTACAAGATGCACTGTAATTACTGGCCCAGGCTACTCTGATAGCTCGTACATTCTCCTTCATGTTTAGAAATGCAACAGCACTAAATCGTGGAATTCCTGAGTTTCACAATTGACAATACTCTCACTAGGTCTGCAGTGATTCAAGAAGATGGCTCAGATAAATAGAGTGGTATTGTCAGAGACATCCAGATTATATTTATTTATTTGTTGAGCTACATCATGGAACTGGCCCTTCGAGCCGCGTCACCCAACAATCCACCAATTTAACTCTAGCCTAATCACAAGATAATTTACAATGACCAATTAACCAATTAGCCAGCACATCTTTGGACTGTGGGAGGAAACCAGAGCACCCACATGCACATGGGAACTAAAATACAAATAGGTTTACAGAGGACACCAGAACTGAACTCTGAACTCCGATGCCCCAAGCTGTAATAACGTTGCGCTAACCGCTATGTGACCAAATCACAAAAATGAAGAAAAGAAATAACAAAGCAGTTTTTGTTTGAAACCTTGCTTGAAATCTTATTGTCAGAATGGATCATTTCAAGTGATACTAATGACTAATTTTCCAAATATAAACTTCACAAGGTTTATTTCACTATATCATGACTAATTTGTCATGTTGTGTAATTAAAGTTGCTGAATTGAAACAAAAAGATTGTAAAGTGCTTCTTTGTGGCCTACTTTGAAACATACTTTAAATCTTTTGTTACTAATTGAACAAAAGGTTATCAAACAATTGATAAAGAACACTTGTTTAGATGTGCAAGAGATGCTGAACAAGTGTTTCAGATTCCTGGTTAACTAATGAGGTTACGGCAAGAGACTCAAATTTATGCAACAATATTTATGTAGCTTAATGGACTACATTATTAGTGCTCATCATGGTCACGCCAAATAAAACAAAGTATCTGTTTAATATATTACGGCTTCACAAATACTTCATCAATCAGCATGAGAGGCTGAATAGGAATAGTTTACTGGAAATTACACCTTATGCATTTAGGTAGCGTTTTCAATAACCAGGACTCTTTGCTTTTCAATATGGATATGAAAAGTGTTATTAAACATTTAGTTTCCATTTATTCTTTTAAAGCTGTTAATTCATGTTGTGTTTATGGATATATTCTTTGCAAAAATGACACTTCCCTAAGAGACTGATAAGCACAAACACAATTTGCCTTAAGGTAGGCCATGCAAAGGAAAGCAGACTTAAATAGCAAAAAAATGCTGTTATTATTTCAAACAGCTATTCTTTGAGACCTTTGGAAAAACACTGTGTTGAATGTTCCTGAAGACTTTGTTGCAGGTATTGAAATTACTTTTGCTGAACTTTAAAGTAAGAGTTGCCTATTGCGAATAAGACATTAAAAAAACGATCTGATTTCCCTAGGTGGTAAATGGTACTCACATAGAACTCCAGGATGTATGTACTTACTTAGAATACTTTATGAAATTCATAAAGTATTCATAAATTTCAACCAGCATACTGAAGTACTGTATCTGGTATTTATTCTTGGTTCCTCACCCTAGTAATGCTGGAGTGTATAGAATTGCTGATAGGAGCTTAGTGGAGACTGTGTTGAAGATCCTCAGAATGCACTACCAAAGTTCAGATTGCTCATGCAAATGTGAATTTCAGTCTAATTTTAATAATATTTATTAATCCCCCAAAGTAGTTTGAAATTAAATTCATAAGATGGAATAGTGATTTTAATATTAAATGCCTATCAATAATTTTACAGATGTGCTCTTTTGAGCTTAAGGAATATAGTGAAAAGCTGAGGTTTTGTTTCAAATGGAAAAGTAAAAATAAATCCAAACTTCCTCCTAATTCTGCCGATTGTTTGGTTTTAATCCCATGTATGCAATCACTCTAATCTACCATTATTTACAGATATTTCAACCTCTAAAAGCCATTACTCTTGATGCCATTTTCCCAATGTTCAAAAATCTACTGAAAGAACTATTGTGTATTTGTGCCTTCTGAATGTATGTACCACATTTCTCAGTTTCTTATCAGTTTCTAGTTTTACTTGATGTGATATATCTTAAGGCATTACATAGCCCAATAAATATCTTACTGTTGTATTTTTTTGTATTCAACATCTCTAATATATAATATATCCTTAATTTGTCACATCTAACTGTTGCAAGTAAGGATTTTTTTTTCCATTTTGCAACCATTTCTAATGTTAGCATTCTCAGAATTTACTGTCTTGTTAATGTATATATATATATATATAATATATAATAGTCTTAACCTAAAAAACATATACAGTAGCTTTTCCAATTAATCAGGTTTCAATCCATTCTTATTTTACACTCCTGCAGAAATCACACCAATGACAAATATGCCAGCCTAAGGTATGATCCCAATTGGAGGAATACCAGAGAGGGAGCAGAGACTCTTTTGTCCAAAGACATGCTTCAACAACAAAGCCCACATGTCAATAATCCACTGATGAATTTGCTCCAGGAGTCAGATGACTCATTAGAGGATAGTGTTACAATATCCCAGGAACTTAAGCACCCAGATTTATTGGAACATAAAAAGTTAACAAATAAATCTCTTGGAGCTCGATTTAGTTTGAGGGAAAATGGTAATAATGCAGAGAAGCAACCTAAAAAGCAAAGACCTCCTTCTCCTTCTTGCAAATGTGACAGCAATCAAGAAGAATGTGATTCTTTTGATTCTTCTGTCTCTGATGATAACAGTACAACTGATTTGCAAAACCACAAGAAAAGCACATCAGTAAATACTGCAAAAATGGTACCATGGGTTAAAAATAGGAAAAATAAATGTCACAATGTTAAAAGTGACAATGAAATACTGAAGGACCATAAGTATAGACACGTTAACTTATTGGAGCAAAAAAGACAAATGGGTAAATCCCAAGGAGTTAGATTTAGTTTGAGAGAAAATGAAAATAATGAAGAAAAACAATCTGAAAGGAAAAGACCACCTTCTCCTTATTGTAAAAATATTGAACGCAGTCAAGAAGAATGTGACTCTTTAGATTCTCTAGGATCTTATGAGGCCATTAAGAGTGACTTTCAAAAAGATATGAAAATAACAACAGACAACATTTTGGAAACAGGATCCCAGGATGACCAGGGGAAAAATAAACATCACCATGAAGAAGATTTTGAAAAATTAAATGATCACTATCAGAAAGAGTATATGCAGTACTGGGAGTGTGAGTCAATGCATAGTGATGAAAACATAAATCGTGTTAGAAGCAGAAATGTCCCTGAGATCTCCTGTGACAGGAAATTACAAACAAAAGAGAGATCAAGGAATGACATTGTGGCACGTAATAAGCAAACTCTGGGTGCACGCAAAATAACCTCATATCAACAATTATATAATGAAACGAAGACCAGAAGTACTCAGGAGGTAGGTAATGGTAATTTTATTTTATTGACCATGTCCTTTACAAGAGCAGAAACCTTCCTACATTTCAGTGTTGAAGTGCCTGTGTCTGAAAACTGGTTAATGTGTTCCAACTAAAGTGACCAAACTATTGCATATTTGGGATTTTGTTATGTACAACTAGGAAAAATGAAAGGTCATCAATTTGAAATATTAACTGATTTTCTCTTATCAAATGCTGCCTGAGCTGTTGAGTACTTTCAACATTTTCTGATTATTTCTTAGTCAGAATTTTGCTATTACCAATTTCCAATTTGCTATTTCTTAGTCAGAATTTTGTTATTACCATTTTCCTATTACCAATTCAATCAAAACTGGATTTGTCCCACTGCTTGGTCTTATTTTGGCCAGATGTGGACAGCAGAATGGACTGACTCTTTGAACCCGGAAAATATTCAGTATATGCAAGGCTTCAGAAAGGAGGAGTCCTTGGCCAGTTTATTGCTGAGATCCGATCCATGTAATAGCTGGACAGTCTTTGACAAGAGGCAAAGCTGGCCTTCTAGTCAAATCCAAGATGCTTTCTTCAAGGGGAAAACAATTAAAATTAAAATACAATTAAAATACAATTAAAATTCTAAACTAGGAAGTAATTAGCAGCAATAAAATGTAATTAAAGTTACTTTACTTATTCCTATTTAATGTCTGAGGTGCAAATTCCTATTCACGTGATGGGATTGTCACTACTACACCAGGCCTGCCTTGAGTAGGATGAGTGTTGTGTATTTTCCTGTATTAATCTGTACAGCCTGTACGAACACTGGGTCCAGCAAATCTGGAACTTCCTTACCTGAGATTGACTGCTGATGTTCAGTCAATGTGGAACTGCAAACAATACACAGCTCAGTTTCACCCTTTTAGTTAAGTTACAGGTTTTTTTCTCCCTGAGGTTGATTGATAAAGATTATATTTTTTTCCTTTATAAAAAAATCTATGTTCATTCTGTGTTTTAGTGACTGAATCAAAGATTTGCTGAAATCTAGTAATTTTCATTCAGATATGATGGCACCAACAGTAACAACGACATAATATAGAGAATTGGCTTAACAGCAGCAAGCAGAATAGAATATTTACAGGTCTTTTTCAGAATGTTTAATTACAGCATGCATTTCGAAAGGCAATGACCTGTATTGGAAGCAGGTTGAAGTACAAGGTAAGGATAGGTTGCTGAGTTCATCAGGACTTTGGTTAAAACCATTTTTGGAGTACTGTGCTCTGTTTTAATTTCAGAACTAGTGGAAGAATATACTGCCCTTAGTTAATGTTGATTAGTTAGTTAGTTTTGTGTCGACTTTCAAAATTGATTCCCCTGATGAAGGTTTATCCTACATTGAAGATTTGAGGAACTGGACTAAAGGGGGTGAACATTTAGGACAGAGATTTGGAGAAATTTCATTATACAAACCACGCTAAATCTTTCAAAATAACTGCTTTAGAGTGCTGTGGATGTTTTAACATTGGTTATTATTGAAGGCTAAGATCAATAGATTTTCAAAATGATGATTGGATTCAAAATTAGCTAGCCATAGAAGATGGGATAGTGGTGGAGGAGTGTTATTCTGACTGGAAGTTTGTGATCAGTAATGCTCAACAGGGATCAGTGCTGGGACCCCTGTTTGTGATATGTGTAAATGACTTGGACGAAAATGTTGATGGGCTGACTAGTAAGCTCGCAGGTAATTCAACAGATGGTGGAGTTGTAGATAATGAAGAAGGTTGTCAAATGATACAGCAGGCTGCATGATCATTTGTAGATAGAGGCTGAAAAATAGCAGATGGAGTTTAATCCAGGCAAATATGAGATGTTGCACTTTGTAAGGTCAAATGTAAGGAGAAAGTATACAGTAAATGACAGGACTCTGGGGAGCATTTATATAGAACATAGCACAGGAACAGGCCCTTCAGCCTATGATGCTACGCCAAACTTATAGACTAATGACACCTAATCCCTTCTGCCGCACAGGGTCCATATCCTTCAATCTCTGCATATTCATGTGCTTGTCTAAGAGCTTCTTAAATGCCTTTATCATATCTGTCTCCACCACTACCTTTAGCAGTGCATTTATGGCACCCACCACTCTGTGTAAAAAAAATCCTACCCCGCACATCTTCTTTGAAGTTCTTCCCCCCCCCCCACCCACAACTTTAAGTACACATCCTCTAGTATTAAACATTTACAGAAGGATTGGAGAAGAATTGGAGAAGGACAGGAGGAGAGAGAGCAGCACACCTGCGCATGTGCAGCTTTCCAGTGAAAAATGATACCGTATCTGTTAAATAGGGGCAGTGGACAATTCTGATTTGATGGAGAATGGACGTGAAAGCACAGAGGAACATCTGGAGAAATTTTTGAAATGCTCGTTCGCTGCTGTCGTTACTGCGTGGTCGGGAATCCTTCGGAGGGTAGGCCTCAAAATCCCCGGCTTTGCCTGTTATTGCCGACCGAGGTTGAGGTCGAATCGTTCGGACAGAGATGGCGCTCAGTACTCGGTGTCGGAGAGCTGATCAGAGCTCAAAGTTTTCGGATGACTCAGAGTCGGACTGTGATCGGCATGGCAGGGAGAGGTTTTCTTCCTTCTCCCATCTGCGTGAGATGTGGGACATTTGAGAGGCTTTGAACTTTTACTGTGCTCATGGACTTCTTCATCAAGTTATGGTATTGTTGCACTGTTGTAACTATATGTTATAATTATGTGGTTTTGTCAGTTTTTTCAGTCTTGGTCTGTCCTGTGTTTTGTGATATCACACCGGAGGAAATATTGTATCATTTCTTAATGCATGCATTACTAAATGACAATGAAAGAGGACTGTGTGTCTTCATAATCATATAATCTTCAGATATGAGTCCATAGTTCCCTAAAAATAGCAATGCATATTGGTAGGGTGGTGGAGGTGTATGACACACTTGCCTTAATTGGCCATTGCAAATAATTGCTAGGAAGCCATGTTGCAGCTGTATAAAACAGTTTTTGAGCTGCATTTGGTTTTGTGTGCACTTCTGGTCACTATATTAGAGGGAGGCTGTGGAGGATTTGAAGAGGGTGCAGAAGTAGTTCACCAGAATGTTGCTGGAATTACAGAGTATAATCTATAAGGAGGGGTTAGACAAACTTGGATTTTTGCTTCTGGAGTGCTTGAGGCTTAAGGAAGATCAGTTTAAGGTTTATAAAATTATGAGGCAGATAAAGTCTTATTTCCAGATTAGAAATGTCAGATACAAGAAGGCATAGCTTTAAGGCTGAGAGGAGGAAAATTTAAAGGGAATATGTGGAGTTAAGTTTTTTTTTAAACACAGAATGGGAAGTGCCTGGAATGCAGTGCCAGGGGTGGTACTTGAAGCAGACACAATAGTTATGTTTAAGAGGCATTTAGACAAGCACACAGGTACAGTATATAGGGAATGTAGAGCTATAGATCATATATAGGCCGATAGGTTTAGTTTAATTAGGCATCATGAGCCAAAAGGCTTGTTTCTGTTCTGTACTATTCTATGTTCTGTGCTGCTGAGGGTTGGAAGAAGAACAAAACACATGTCAGCTATAATTTTACTGAATGGCAAAACAAGTTTTATTTTCTCATAGTGAAATCTATTCCAGTTCTGCAACCTTTCAAATTTAAATCCACATATTAACTAAAAGTGGGGTCTTGATAACTGGAATATTATTTAAAGCATTAGTTAATTTTGATAATAACCATACTATATGGCCCCAAAACAAAGAAGGGTCACCAGACTTGCGAAAAAGAAAACTTGTCATTGAAGAAACGTACATCAGAATACACACAAAAGCCTATTCCAAAAACTGTTCTCTTGTTTTGTTCTAAACACAGAAGATTCTACAGGTGCTGGAAATCCAGCGTTACACACACATGACGCTGGAGGAACTCAGTAGGTCAGGCAGCATCTATGAAAATGGCTAAGCAGTCAACGTTTCAGGCCAACACCCTACATCAGAATCTAGTTTTGTTCCGTTGTTGTTCCTGCTTGTGTTGTTCTGTGTTTTGTTGTTATTGTATGGCACATTGTGGGCATGCTAAGTTGGCACCAGAATGTGTGCTGACACTTGCGAACTGTCCCCAGCACATTCTTGGGTGTGTTGATTGTTACAGCAAATGATGCATTTCACTGTATGCTTTGATGTACATGTGATCAATAAATCTGAATTGGAATCTAAGTGGTCACAACTTAGTCTGCAACAGATGTCAGTTGAGCTACTTTATTTTTCTAGTTGGCATATATCTTGCTCCCTTTTTTGATGCTATCAATTTTTATATTTTTTTCCACAGTGCCTTTACTGAGTCAGCGAGAGGTACAGTATAGACAGAGTCCATTGAGGGGACTGAGCAGTGTCCACAACTCTCTACAGTTTCTTGCAGTCAGTCACATGCAGAGCAGTTGCCATACCAAGCCATTATGCATCCCGACAAAATGCATTCTATGGTGCATCAATAAAAATTGGAATGCAAAATAATTCAAGGGTATCGGAGATGTAAGGTTACACTGATTTTTTTTTAAAAGATAAGCAACCAGGAAACCAGAATGTGGCAAAAAAGACAGATATTGTTGTTTGTCATTCGTTCTTGACTAAAACCATGACATACAATTCTATAAAAGCAGATGTATAAAAATCACGACATCCAAAGATTAAACTGTGTCCCAAGTTTCAAAATGTTATTAGGAAAACTATTCTACAATTACAAGAGTTGTCTGCATTAGTGTATAGAACAATATAGGCTGCCCTTCTAATCCTCTTGGTCTAAAGACCAACAGAGTATTAATACCAACGCCAAGGACAGGAAACTCTGGCAAGCCATCATCCGAGAAGGACCAGCAACTTTCGAAGCCAACAGATGTGCAGAACTAGAAGAAAAGAGAAGAAAATGGAAAGAGAGGCAGCAACAACCAAAGCCCGATCTGCCATCTGGAACTACCTGTCCTGAATGCGGAAGAACTTTCAAAGCCAGGATTGGACTCATAAGCCACTTGAGAGCCCGTAAGTAGATCAACAGAACGAAGACCATCATCCTCGACCTCGAGGGATAGTCATGACAACAATGACGACTTCTGAGCAATTTCTGCACCTGTCGTAGAACACAGCTGTAACAATATGCTCTCATGTTACAGTATGGAAACCTTAGTCATAGAAATATACAGGATAGGCCTTTAGCCCATCTAGTTTGTGTCAACCACCAGCCACCTATTGTACAGTAATCTTAACGTCATTCAATTTAAAAAAAAATTCTCCCACATTTTCATTAATTCCCACTAGATTCTATTACTCTCCCACATACTGGAGGCAATTTATAGTGACCAATTAATTGACCAATCACTCTTATTTAGGATGTGAGGGGAAACCTAGTGGAAATCCATGTGGCTACAGGGAAAATATGCAAGCTCCACACAGACTGTACTCAAGGTCAGGATTGAATCCAGTTTCTGGTAATGTAAGGCAGCAGCTCTACTAGTTGTGCCACCTTATCCTTCGCATTACCATGCTTGTGGCACTGTTAACAGCCATGTTAGCAGATCTTAGGAAAGATGTGTTGGCATCGTGAGGATTTGCAACGTAGATTTAGGATTGAAATTAGGATTTAAATGTTAAACTGATTGAAATTTTTGCTTGCGCTCCCTAGAATTTGGCTTGTTCAGGAGGGTGATTTATTTTAAAATACTAACTTTTAAGATACTAAGAACTGAAACAATTGATGGTGCATTCTGAAGAGTTCAGAATATTGCGGGTAGTATAAACAATAGAAACAAGTATTTTAGGAGTGACATTTTGATACATTAACATTAAAAGAATGATCCAATGCTGTCATTTTTTTCTCACCGGTAACTGATGCTATCTGAGATTGATGGATTTATTTTTGTTACCAAAGGTGCTGAGGGATTTTGGTCAAAGGTGGAATAAGGTTGAAGATCAAAACTAAATGGCCCTTGTGTTTACATTCCTGATAAGGAATAGTATTATTTTGCTTAACTGCTCAAATTGCTGTTATCTTATCTTGCTTACAAGCTTCAATGAAAGCTACAGGTTCAGTGACAACTTTCAGACACTAGAGAGCAGAAGAGACTTCTAAATACAGGCCCAAGAAAGACTACAGACTTCTAAATACCTTTTGAAAGCTACAAGTAATCAGCTAGAATTTCCTGTAAAATGTCAAAGAGGCTACCTATCTTTGAGCTCCTATTTTAATCTTCTTCTTGTGTCTCTTTCTACCTCTTGTAGGAGAGCACAGCGGAGGAACAGATCTTCAGCAGTGCAATCTTATTGTCTGGTGGAGGGGCCGGTAGTGCTGAGGAAACGGGGAGTCTGCAGAGAGACTTGGATAGATTGGAAGAATGGGCAAAGAAGTGGCAAATGAAATACAATGTTGAAAAGTGTATGGTTATGCACTTTGACAGAAGAAATAAACGGGCAGACTATTATTTAAATGGGGAGAGAATTCAAAGTTCTGAGATGCAACGGGACTTGGGAGTCCTCGTACAGGATACCCTTAAGGTTAACCTCCAGGTTGAGTTGGTGGTGAAGAAGGCGAATGCAATGTTGGCGTTCATTTCTAGAGGAATAGAATATAGGAGCAGGGGTGTGATGTTGAGGCTGTATAAGGCGCTGGTGAGACCTTACTTGGAGTACTGTGGGCAGTTTTGGTCTCCTTATTTAAGAAAGGATGTGCTGACGTTGGATAGGGTACAGAGAAGATTCACTAGAATGATTCCAGGAATGAGAGGGTTAACATGTGAGGAACGTTTGTCTGCTCTTGGACTGTATTCCTTGTAGTTTAGAAGAATGAGGGGAGACCTCATAGAAACATTTCGAATGTTGAAAGGCATGGACAGAGTGGATGTGGCAAAGTTGTTTTCCATGATGGGGGAGTCTAGTACGAGAGGGCATGACTTAAGGATTGAAGGGCGCCCATTCAGAACAGAGATGCGAAGACATTTTTTTAGCCAGGGGGTGGTGAATCTATGGAATTTGTTGCCACGGGCGGCAGTGGAGGCCAAGTCATGGGGTGTATTTAAGGCAGAGATTGATATGTATCTGAGTAGCCAGGGCATCAAAGGTTATGGTGAGAAGGCGCGAGAGTGGGACTAAATGGGAGAATGGATCAGCTCATGATAAAATGGAGGAGCGGACTCGATGGGCCAAATGGCTGACTTCTGCTCCTTGGTCTTATGGTCTATATTTCCATTTCTCTGTGCCTCATCTGACAATGTATTTTATGTTACAGGTACTTATTAATGATTCTGAGAGATACTTAGAATTTAGAATAGCATATACCCTCCAGAGGTCCATGAGCCATTCCTCATAATGGTGGATTGGGTCAATAACTTTAAATTCCTTTGTGTGATCAGGGGATTTGTCCTGAAACCAGATACGCGTCATTGCAAAGAAACCAAGATGGTGCCTCAACCTTCTTAGGAGTTTATGGCATGTAGATTCAGCTGTTACCACAAACTTTGACCAATTTCTATAGATGCACAGTGGAAAATATCCTAATTGGTTTTATCATGGCCTGGTGTGCATACACCAATGCCCAGGACAGAAAAGGCTACAGAAATTGATGGGTGCAGCCTAGTCTATTACAGGGGAAGCCCTCCCATCATTCAGTATATTTATATGAAGCACTGCCACAAGAAAGCAGCATCCATCATCAAAGTCCCCTACCATCCAGACTATGCCCTCTTCTCCCTACTACCATTGGGTAGGAGGTACAGAAGCCTTAGGTCCTACACCACCAGGTTCAGGAACAGTTGTTACCTTACAACCATCAGGCTCCTGAAACAGTGTGGATAACTTCATTCACCACTACGCAGAACTGATTCTACAATCCACAGACTAATGCAGGGGTCCCCAACCTTTTTTGCACCGCGGACCAGTTTAATATTGACAATATGCTTGCGGATCGGCCTACCGGGGTGGGGGGGTGGGGGTGTTCAAGTAGGGTTAAACTCACCTCAATATGTCTTTTACAGTTAGGGTTGCCAACTTTCTCACTCCCAAATAAGGGACAAAAGTCGCAATCAAATCCCGGGACACTTGTGTTTACCCCGAGAAAGACTACCATGACCATGAAGCCTTGCTGGGCACCTGTGTGCGCATGCATGCGTGGCTTAATCTTCCCGACTACACTGTACATACACTATTTCTGCTTTATATAGGCTGTGTATTTATCATATCATTTCTGCTTTTACTATATGTTAGTGTTATTTTAGGTTTTATGTGTTATTTAGTATGATTTGGTAGGTTTTTTTTGGGTCTGGGAACGCTCAAAAGTTTTTTCCATATTAACTAATGGTAATTGCTTCTTCGCTTTACACCATTTCGGCACAAAAGATTTCATAGCAACGCTCTACGTTAGTGGGGGAAATACGGGACAAGGGTGGTCCTGTATGGGACGAACCAATTTAGCCCAATATTTAGGATGTCCCGGCAAATACAGGACAGTTGGCAACCCTATGTTCAAGTTCAACAATGTGTGACAGGGAATGAGGAAAGGTGCAGCTGACTCATATCGTTTCCTCGCGGCCCGGTAGCACATGCTTTGCAGCCCAGTGGTTGGGGACCACTGGACTAATGTACTGTATGTTCTCAGCATTATTTTTATTTGCCCAGTTTGTCTTTTTGCACATTGCTTATTGGTGTTTGTCAGTCTTTGTCTGTTAATGTATAGTTTTTTTGTAACATTCTATCGTATTTAATTTTTTTCCTGTAAACGTCTGCAAGAAAATGAATCTCAAGGTAAGGTATGGTAACATATACATACATACTTGATAATAAATTTGCTTTGAACTTTAAATTAGGTCTTCCACTAATACTGACATTTTGTCCAAATGTTTGAGTTAAATTAGGTCCAACATGTGACTAATGTTTTAACTCCCACCATGACCTCTCTTTCTCTAGTCTCTTACGCTTTTCTTCCAGCCTCCAAATGAAACCAACGTAGCTTTGTAAACAGATCCTGCTTTTCCATTTAGCTATGTTACATCTGTCACGATTCAATAATTTCAATTAACTAGCCTTTCCAGTGTATGTCACAACTCACCGTTCTGATACAAGGTTAACAACCTGTAGTATTTAACTTATTTTTTTTCTTCCAAAGGGTACAGCCTGTCCAATTGAGTGTTTTCAGCTTTTTATTTTCTTTCATATTTCTAGCAGCTACAGTGGACATCTGATGGTTACAACCTTCTTTATTCTCTTTCCTTATTTGTCTCTCTATTTAAACCTTTTCCAGACAGATTAACCACAATTCGTGGGCACGTGGCCAAGTGGTTAGGGCATTGGACTAGCGATCTGGAGGTCGTGAGTTCGAGCCCCAGCCGAGGCAACGTGTTATATCCTTGAGCAAGGCACTTAATCACACAGTGCTCTGCGACGACACTGGTGCCAAGTTGTATGGGTCCTAATGCCCTTCCCTTGGACAACATCAGTGTCGTGGAGAGGAGAGACTTGCAGCATGGGCAACTGCTGGTCTTCCATACAACCTTGCCCAGGCCTGCGCCCTGGAGAGTGAAGACTTTCCAGGTGCAGATCCATGGTCTTGCAAGACTAATGGATGCCTTTATTAACCACAATTATTAAGGCTACTGACTGTTGGCACCAAGATGCCCTTGAGTTCTCTTTAGGTTACACCTTATCACAGAAATCCTTTTTGTTCTCTCCACCCCTCCCCTTCTCTGCAACCGAAGAATACATTTTCCAACTTCTGAAAGTTTAGTTTTTTTCTTTCTCCACAGATGCTTCCTAACCTGAGTATTTCAAAACATTTTATGCTGTTATTTTCCATCTAATATGTGGGAGGTTTCTTTATTTGCCATTTACTGTAATTTTTGTCTGCTAAGAACCATGTTTACTATTGAGTCAAATTGTATTTCAAATGAAATCAAAATATTGAAAGAGTAAATCGAAGGCTATAAAATGATCACACCAGAAAAAAGTTGATTTGTATAAATTAAACAATACTAATTTTAACAAAATATACAAATTATTTGTGTATTTTGAACATTTCATATTTTAACTGAAAGTACAGATATTAATTAATAACTGCATTCCATGCTCACAATCTGGTCTCCTCTACATTGGAGAAACAAAATGTAGGTTCCTTGTGGTGCACATGTATTAAGCTCATTGAGGAGACCATAAGCTTCCCATTGCTTGCTACTTTAAATCTTCATCCTATTCCTACTCTGACACTTCTGCACTGTCACACTGAGGCTGGATACAAATTTGAAGACAAGCAATAATCTTATTTTTTTGCCTTCAAATGTTATCTTCTTGTTACTCTATCTATTTTTAACTTACTGCAATCTCCTCAGCTAATTTGATGAAGAGGTTACTTTTTATTGATGCAAAAGTGTGAACTTTTGGAAACTTAATTATCGGTGTTGAAATTATTGCAGGAAAATGAAGGAATATGAGAATTTCACATTATTTATCTTCTAAGATGACTGTTTCAGGCTTCCGTCTATTCCCAGCAGTGTGATAATGTCCTCTATTACCAATATTTGCATATTCAAGTGCCAATTATGGCTAATGTTGTAAGAAAACATTGCAGTGTGCCTGTGGTTCTGCACATATTAATTGGTAAGCAATCCTCAATTTCCTATCAAATTACTACTATTCATGCTGTTTAGCAAAGACTAAGCTTATCAAAGCTTCAGTATTTGTGGCAGTGAAAGCTACTTCACTTTGTCATAGACAAATTAATTTACAGATTAATTATATTGCACTGTTGTAATAACTAATGGCCATCTCAGTGAACTGCACAAAAGTAAATGTTGCATTGATTTCCTTAGATTTTATATATGCTGCTGATTGGAATCTTAATGACAAAATGCACATGTACTGTTGTACTCCCACACATGGAAAATCTCACATGTGTGTCATGAATTTCTCTCTATTTTGTTATTCATTCATAGCAGAATGATCATGTCCAAAATACTAACTCATCACTGCTAATTCACGGCTTGTTTAGCAAAATGCTCCTTGAATCTCCATTTTCATTACCCAGCCTCTTGCTATATTTTATCCTTAAAAGATTGTTTGATTAATGTCTATTACCAGGATAGTGGACAGCAGGAAGAAAGGTCAGAACATTGTTACAAAGAAATGTTTCATTTTAACTTGGAAATCATTATATTTTTTTTGGTGTTCCTTTGTAAAATGACAGAGGTGCTTCAGTGCTATCAGCTTGGATCTATCTAATTTATGTTTCTTGTACAAGTTAAATCTTCTGAATATTTAATTCTAAGCCTTCGTTATTTTGCAACCAGGTATCCATAATAACTATTAGATTGTGTATATTTGTTTTCTTTTCTGTCATCAATTCATCTATCTTGTTACAAATGTTACATGCATTCAGATAAAGAGCCTTAAGTTTTGTCTTTCTACCTTTTTTCCCCTGCTCTAACTCTGAATTGGACATACAAAGGGTAGGCCATTCAGGACATAAGGGAAAAAATATTTTTACCTGGTTTTCATGAACACACTAACAGCTTACTTTTTTTCCATTAAACAGCACTGCAACCACCTGACCAAAATGTAATAATAAAAGTCCATAATATAAACATTCCACACTGAGTATATGAATGGAATCGTGCTATTCTGTCTACAAGAATAAACTAATCCCATAGAGTATGTTTTTTATTTGGCTTTACTTGCCCCAATGGAATTAAGCAATGCTGCTCCAGTGGCTCCAACGTAGCTAGTGGCTTTAATTGGGTGAGACTCTATATCGTGTGGGTGGCAGAAGTCTATATCTTGTAAAACTAAGAACATATGAGGGAGAGTGTGGTAGTATATGAGGAGGAAAATTAGCATATGACTATAATGGATTCAACCCCACCACTCCCACCCCCTCACTGCTAGTTCCTTTGCAACAATCATTTACAATAACTGCAAGCACTGTTTCATTCAAGGGGTGTTAGCAAAGAAGAAGAAACACATTCTGACTCAAAATCCTGAAATTGCCTACCAAACAGTAAATTGGGAGTAACTTTACTACATGGATTGTAGTATTACAGGGACTTCTTAAATCAAGAATGGGAATTAGATGTTGGTTTGCTAGCAGTACGTGTGTCTTCTGAAGGTGTATCTTTCTGGTTAGTTTGCACTTTGGTGGCGCACAGTATGTTCAGATATTGTAGCTGCAGAGTTGAAAAGTCTGTTTTTTATTTATTTGATCATGAGCTGATACTTATTGTCCTGAACTAAGATACCAATTAATCTCCAGTCACTGGGCTTGGAGGTAGAAATAGGCCAGATTGATTTGGATGGCAAATTTCTTCCCCCGAAAGGATCATAGATGAGATTTTATGACAGGCTGATGATATCATTGTTACTATCACTGCTTACATTTATTTATATATATTCCAAATGCATTTATTTTAAACTCTTCAGATGCCATCTTGGAATTCCAACTCCTGTGTGTTGATCAGTATCCAGAGGTCTGGTTACTCATCCAGTAATTTAACCACCTAGCTTTCTTACTTAATCTAGTGTGGGATATGAGTAGGAGGATTTCAGAACCATGAAATGTGTTGTGGACCATATGATTGTTAAACATAAGTTTTAGTGCTAAGTTACTGTTTGGTAAGTTATGGGAGTATGGTAATTCCAGTGTACATTTCATCATCCAGCATGATAACTGCCATTTCTGAAGCTGTTAAACTAGTTCCCATTTGTGTCACCATATGGAATTATTATTTTAAAGCCTGTGTTATGGAGCTCTCCAATGGAACAAAATCATCAGTAATTCTCAATTTCTGTATTACTAGAAAATGTCATGAAACAATGCCTGTGTCTATAAATGTCTTGTTGAAGTTATCTATTCCAAGCAAATGCTTAAATTTTGGTTTGTAATTGCTTATATTGCATGAACTAATGCAAAATATTTCCATAAAATAGATATTCAGTCTATATAAGTTAATTTGTATTTGGCAAAAGTTTCAGCTTTTTTTTTAAGTGATTCTGTAAGAACCTGTTGACTTCTTTTGATAGAAGACTGTCTACCTCAGCTGCACTTAAACTAGTTACTTTCCTTCCTGATAACTCTCACTTCAAAGTAGGAAGACATAATGTACTATTTATTAATAGTTTATTGGCTTTGGACCAAAGGGCTTGGGCTCTCAGTGCAGCATGCTTCGCCTTAGTATGAACATCTAATCAAGGCAGCCCAAGCTCCCACAATAACAGCCAAATGCAATTCAACAACCCTGAGTCTTTGAAGTCCTATTGCAGACTCTGTACCCTGGATCAGGATAATAGCATTCCATGATTGCTACCTTTGTTGTATATTCTCTGTAGAGAAGTAATTACAGGCTTGATTTAACAGAGAGAACCTAACACAGCTTATGATGCTTAAAATGTGATTTCATTTGATCATTTTCTCAATTTGATTGGTATTATTAGAATAGTTCATGAAAGATGTTGTAAGGAACATGGACAGAGGTTGAGGCCTGCAACACAGTGAAAGAGATAATGAGGACTGTGTTGAGATTGTGTCTGAACAATCAACACCTCTGTAGTACTTTCCTGCATTGTACTTATCTCAGTGTTGTAACTATAGTATATTTTGAAATCCTGAACAAAGTGCGTCTTTCATTCAGTGGAATGTATTGAATAGATGAGCCATTCAGAAGAATTTTAGCCATTGAGAAAAAGTCACTGAGTATAAGATAATATTCAGGAATGATAGCATTCCAAAAATTGCTTGCAATCCTGTTTTCTTATGTGTTAACAATTGCCAGCTTTTACATAATATAATAAATCAACTTGCAATTAATCATACCCTCTCTGCAAAACTTCCTTCCTAAACTCAGCATTTTTATGCTGGATTTTAAACTGTATAATTTTCCATATGGATAATATTGATGAGTAATCAACAGAATGGTGAAGTATTGCTGATTGGAGATTAATTGGACAGATCTTACCAAATATATACACACTTCTTTTTACGTAATTTGTGCTTTTCCCTGTCTTGTTTTTAATAAATGTGGCTAACTAGGTTTCAAGCTAGCCGGTGGTGCAGTGGCATCTGCACTGGACTTCGAGGCGAGTTGTCCCAGTTTCAAATCTGGCCAGCTCCTTTCCATCTGTGCGGGGTTGAACATTGGGCTAGCAATTCAGCCTCATAAAAACCAGGCCAAATGCAAAGCTGCCACTCAAAGCACCACAAGGCACAGAGAGGAATAATTAACTGAGTTTAAGGCTGATTGTAATGGTGGGTGTTGTAAGACTCTGCACTCAATCTCAGTACAAGAAAGGAATCAATTGTGGACTTCAGGAAGGGGAGGTTGAGGGAACACACACCAGTCCTCATCGAGAGATCAGAAGTGGAAAGGGTGAGCAGTTTCAAATTCCTGGGTGTCAACATCTCTGAGGATCGATTTTGGGCCAACAAATTGAAGCAATTACAAAAGAAGGCACAACAGCGGCTATATTTCATTAGGAATTTGAGGAGAATTGATATGTCAGCAAAGACACTCACAAATTTCTACAGATGTACCGTGGAGAGCATTGTATTGCATAACTAGTTACATATCTGGTATGGAGGGGCCACTGCGCAGGATCGGTAAAGCTGCAGAAAATTTTAGACTCGTCCAGCTTCATCATGGGAACTAGCCTCCGCAGCATCCAGGACACCTTCAAAAGCCGATACCTCAAAAAAGCAGCATCCATCATCACCCAGGACATGCTCTCCTCATTGCTCCCATCAAGGAGGAGGTACAGGAGCCTAAAGACACACATTCAATGTTTCAGGAACAGCTTCTTCCCCTCCATCATCAGATTTCTGAATGGACAATGAACCCATGAACACTACCTCAGTATTTTCTCCCTTTCTTTTTGCACTACTAATTTAGTTTTCTCTATGAATATATACTTGCTGTAATTTATAGTTATTATTACGTATTGCAGTATACTGCCGCAAAATAACAAATTTCATGACAAATGCCAATGATATTAAATCTGATTCTGATTCAATACACATTGAATTTTCAGATCTCATACTATTAGATGTGCAACTTTTTTGATTGGTTTACTTTTTATATGCATATTCATAAGTAATCAAGGAATCACAGTTGGATGTGGATAAGTCATGTCAAACACTCAGCAAACAGTGATTGAAAAGATTATAATAATAAAGTGCAAATGACCAATGTGTAGCCGATGGCAGTGACAGGTTAAGTAAAGACATGCTAAATAAAATACAACTCGCAATTTATAAATATAAAAGTGGACCTGACATATTGCACTAGTTCTCATTGTTCTTAGAAATTAGCAGCTGTCCAATATTTGATCAATATTGGCTGCAAGGTTTGTTGATCCATGACATGGTGAGCTTCCAGTTTAAGATGGCGTTGGTGAAGGCCAGCATCTACTTACTGACAGCAAACTAAACACAGAATACAACTAAATAATAGCACTTCTTCTGGTAAAATTCATGGCAAATGATCACCAGAAACAATGGAGTGGCAAGTGAAGGTGAGGCTGAATCAAGGCTTGAAGTGTGTGGGTGTGAGGCGAGGTTGAAGCATATACGGGGCAAAGTTGGAGCAGAGGAGAGGCAGATTCAAGGGCCATCCACCTAAACTGAGAGTGAGGTTTGATCAATCTAAGCGCCAGGCTGATTTGGAAAGGTCGGGTATGGACCAAAATGTGGTGGCAGGGTCCAGGCCTAGAGCATATCGATGTGACAGGGCCCGGGTCCCACTGTGAGGAACATCCCAATATTTAGACAATTTAAACACCAAGGCAGATGGATTGAAAAGGCAGGGTGTTGGGACAAAGACAATGGCCAGTCCAGTTCTCTTCGCTGCTCCGTGATGTTTACTCAGCTCTGCACTGAACTGAGGATGAGGCTGTGGCCTATTCAGGCTGCTCCGAGCTTCGTGTCTGTGGGCTCACTTCTGTTCTGAATGCTGTTTGCTTACTTTTATTGTTTGCATGATTTGTTTCTGTTCTCTCGGCACATTGTGTGTTTGATGATCTTCTATTTTATGGGTCCTTTTGAGTTTCATTATTTTCTGGCTGCCTGTAAAGAGATGAATTTCAAGGTTGTATAATGTATACATACTTTGGCCACTACTGTTGGCCAAATCAAAGGTGGTTATGAATCAACATATAGAAGGAAGATGGAAAATCTGGCTGAGTGGTGCGTCAACAACATTTTAAGATATTATTGTCATTTTTCTGTTACTGTGTAGTGGTGGAATCTAATCTGTATGTTCACTGATGGCAGTCACTTCCTTGAGCACAGGGGCAGTTGATGTCTTTTCTTTCAACAACGCCCATGGTTTTTCTATATTTCTTGGCTATCTGGAGAAGATGAATATCAGAGTTGTATTGTACATACATACTTTGACAATAAAATGAACCTTTGAAGTGGGTAAGGGATGGCAAAGTGAATCGTCTCTGACAGCCAGAAAGGCTGCCATGGAGCTGAGAGAAAACAAAAAGGTTTGGTTTTGTATATTCTGGCCTCTTTTTAGTAAAATCTTACTGTACTAAAACCATAGTTAATGCATTTGCTGTAGTTAATGTACTCTGTTGTACTAAGAAATTTGCTAAATGCTCTCTAGGGGTAAGGTTTCAAACTTAGTGCAGGCTGTTTAAGTTGACAGTTGCTAGTTAATTAAGAATCCTCTGTCATAGTATCATAGAGCTGTAGAGAAATACAGTGCAGAAACAGGCTTGCAGAGTGGTCAATAAGCAGAGGTTTAACTCCAGCTGGGGACTTTGAGACCCCAGTTCTGAACTGCCTAATGGTAACTCAATAGTTCATATTGTCAAAGACCATCAAATTTCTGCTAGTAATCAAGTACCTGTCAGCACATTGTGGGCCAAATACTGTGCTGGTCTATGTTCAATGTTATTCTGTGTAGATTTAATCACTCGTCTACACATTAGTGGCAGTTTACATTCCATAGTTAACTTACTAACACACACACACACACACACACACACACACACATTTTTGGGATGTGCAGGAAACTTTAGAACCCAGAGAAAAAGCACATGAACAGATGGAGACTATGCCAACTACACTTGAACTGCACCGGGGGGATTATGCCGGGCACTAACGCTGTGAGATGGCAGTTCTACTAGCTCATTATATTTGCTTACTTTCAGAAAGCCTGTCAGAAAGTCATTACGTCACCACCTGAAAGAGAAAAAAAAACTGAAGATTCTGGAAATAAGAAAGCAGATAAAAAGGCTCAGCAGATCAGAAAGCATTGTGAAGAGAGAAACAGATTTAACCATTCAGATTAACATCTGTTCACCAGAATAACTTCCATCTTTTGAAGGATTCCTTCCAAATCCTTTTCCCAATTTCTTAAACATAACTACTGTACGTACTTGTGTAGTTCTGTGTCCCAGCACAGTGCAACAGTATAAATTCTGGCTCATCATTAGCAGTACAATATTTGCATGTAGTCTCAGTATGTTTTGTATTTTAATATGGACACCATTTTGTTATAGATGCAAAATTATCTTTAAAAAACCTATCACTTGATTTTACACATTTCTGGCTTAGAGTTAGAAATAAAAATTACATTCTATTAGTAGTTATTTTTTTCACATTAGACAATTAATGTAAGTCTAATTCGTTTGAGGCAACACTGGTGGTCAGCAAGGGATGCAACTTTATCTTACTAATAGAGCATATGCTTTGCATGCTACATTAGTTATCATCATACAATGCAGTAGGCAGTCTCATTTTTTTTTAATGTGTAAAATGTTATGGGCAGTCTTGTGTTCTCCCCTTTGCATTTGCCATGGCTTCACTACACATTTACAGCCCCTTGGTTCCAATTGAATTTGAGGCTACTGTGCCATGGATGTATCATGAAGTGGAGTGGTCTGTAAGCAGTGATTTGACTCTAGATGTGGATTTTGAGGCCACCCCTCTGAATTGCCTGAAGGTCATTTAATGGGTCATATCATCAAAGACCATTTCAACTATTTCTAAGTGTCTCTGATGATCAAGAAATTTATTTAAATAATTAAATAATAAAATTACTTTAACATGTTTTAATATGCAATTAAATGGCACAAGTAAAAATATTAATATTAATTACAAGGGGAGAAAAGTATTTTTAAGTTGACCATTCAAGTTATTGACCACACTCAGATAAATGGCTGGTGTAATGCTGAGGTGCCAGGTATGAAGTGCAAATTTTGGCATAATTGAGCTCTGCTCCAGAATCAAGTATTGAGTCTAGTGATGCAGTGATGCAATATGTTGTCCCCAGTAGGTGTCTTCAGGACTACCGTCTGAAGAGGAGAGTGACCAAATATATGACTGAGTTCACAAAGATTTGCGGTCATAGAAACTTTTAACTCTAATTGAGAATGCCCTCCAAATAATCATATTAACTATGCCAAATTTGTTGCAATGATGGATAAATATATCTACAACGGAAGTAACCTATATTTGTATTCTTTGATATGTCACAAAAACTAGAACCAAGCATATTTCTTCTTCACCTCAGATGGTTGAAGAAGTTCAGCATGAGTCCCCAGATCCTAAGGACTTTCTACGGGGGTACAATTGAGAGCATCCTGACTGGCTGTATCACTGCCTGGTATGGGAACTGTACCTCCCTCAATCACAGGATGCTGCAGAGAGTGGTGCGGACAGCCCAGTGCATCTGTAGATGTGAACTTCCCACTATTCAGGACATTTACAGCAACAGGTTCATAAAAAGGGCCTGAAGGATCATTGGGGAACTGAGTCACCACAACCACAAACAGTTCCAGCTGCTACCATCCAGGAAATGGTATCGCAGCATAAAAGCCAGAACCAACAGACTCCAGGACAACTTCTTCCACCAGGCTATCAGACTGATTAATTTACACTGATACAATTGTATTTCTACACTATATTGACTGTTCTGTTGTATATCTTATTGTACATACTATTTATTACAAATTACTATAAATTGCACATTCAGACGGAGATGTAACGTAAAGATTTTTACTCGCATATGTGAAGAATGTAAGAAATAAAGTCAATTCAATTTATACAGCAGTCATAGAGTCCATTCTCACGTACGGATGCGAGACGTGGACACTCACCAAAACGATGCGAAAGTCTCTAGATGGTTGCTATACATGAATGCTCTGGATGGCTCTTGACGTGAGTTAGCAACAGCACATGACAAACGTCGAGCTCTATAACAACCTACCGATGCTCACCACTAAAATCGAGGTGAGAAGACTGCAACTAGCGGGGCACTGTCTACGCCACCCCGAGCTACCTGCCAGCCTAGTCATCATATGGGAGCCCAAGCACGGGAGGATGAACCCTGGGCGCCCTCCCAAGACTATGGTCAACACTCTCCTAGAAGACAGCGGCGCGGCTAATGTAGATGAACTGAACATACTGATGAGGGAGAGGGAGAAGTGGAGAGTTCATCATCATCATGCCTGAAGCCGGCCCCCTAGGCCTGAGTTGACGTAGTAGTAATAGTAGTAGCAATTTATATTTAAAGCATGTATCAAACATAAGGCAAAGATTGGTTTTGTAAACATTTAATCATGCTATTTCTTCACTGATAAATGCCCTGGTAATCAGCACTGGTGAGTCAAAGGCCATTTTTGCCATCCTCCGCTGATATAAAATAGATAAAGAATACTTCAAAGCAATACATTTTATTAATTTTTCACTAGGTGTACAACCATATTATTCAGAATAGCTTCCAACATTGGTCTCATGTGGTGAAGAATCATCCTCTTTTTCAATTTATTGACAAGTACTAAGATGGTTTAAAGCCAAGGAATCAATTGATGGTTGTACATTAAAACAATTGCAAATTTATTTAAGCATTAGTCAGTATCTATTTCTGTAATTATTAATGGAAATAATAATTCATTGTGTAAACTATCCTTTCCAAGTTGGAATTCAGCGGTCGGGTTTTTGAAAATGTTATCAACTATTAAGCATAAAATAATGTATTCAATAGAAACGTTCTCTTGTTAATACAATATAATCAATTTTCACTTCTTCATTTTTAAAGTTCATGGTAACAAAGTGAAATAAAGATGCTTATTTAACTTGTAACCTAAATATTCTTGTATTAGTACAACTATAATGGCAATGTAATAGGTTGTCAAAATAATTCACATACATTTGTTTGGTAGGGATTGATTAAACTTCCTGGGTGATATTTACTTTGCACTTATTAGACTAACTAATATTAAAGATGTTTAGTATCACATCAAGTATTTTGAAGGTTAGAAAAGCAGGATTCTCATGAGTAATTGCACAATACAAATTTTCGTTCAAAACCCATACCCATGCAGCAGTCTACTGGAGGAATTCAGCAGATGAGCAGCATCTGCAGGGGAAATGAATTGCTGATGTTTTGGATCAAAAGTCTGCATCAGGAGTTGAGAGTTGAGAGGAGAAAAGGAATGGTGAGACAAAACCCTGCGGCTTGCTGAAACATCTGCAGACCTGATGTCAAGTTTCATCCTAAAACGTTGGTAGTGCCTTCACTCCCTGAGATGCCTCCTGCACATTATTTGTTGCAGCAAATTTTGCATTTCTACCTTAAGCTACAAATGTGCCTCAAATTTTCAGTACAATTAAATCAATGTTTTATAATGCTAAATGATAATCTGATGAAGGGTCTGCAGCCTGAAACTGTAACTCTTTCTCCTTGCATAGAGATGACCTGACTTGAGTATTTCCAGCATTTTGTATTTTTTTATTTTATGTGTTATAGTATTAGATGACCTCCCTGCTGAGCATCTCTTGATCATCCAACATAAAATTAAATGCTTTTCAAGAGAGGGAGTTTTAGGGATATTGCTAATTTAATTAACTTTCCAGACCACCTTTCTGGAGTTTTAGCATTTAGTCAATGGAGAAATCAAGACATTTAGTTCATCTATTTAAGTAGATTCTGTGTCCCACAAAACCCAGTTCAGATGGTTAGCAGCAGATTCTATGAAAGACTGACATATTGTAGATTATTTTAGCGGAAGGTAATATTATTTGTCCACATGTGTGAATGTAATGTGGCCCTTAAAATTCTTAAACTATATTTATAATGACATGAATCCAGTAAATGGGGAAAAAACGGGTATCACATGTGAACAGGGAAATAAAGTTAGTGTTTCAGGTTAAGGGCCTGCTAAGTGCATTGTGTGTTTTCTCCAAGACAACATTAATTTTCTTTTAGCAAAATACCCCCAAAATATGTATTGTGTTGGACTTTAATACAATAATTACACATACAATTTAAAATAGCTTAACTATTTGTAATTTAGAAAATGTTATCATACAAATTATTTATATAATTTCTTCTCACTTAAGGAAATTTCACCTTGAAGCTCAGAATATTTCCAACTGTTTGTTACAATGATTTGATTTTGCTGCTTGCGCTAATAATTCCATATTTTCACTGTGTGCCAGCATTTCTTGGTGGGAAAATAGATTCTTCATAATATTTTCCAAAACAACTTACCCTTTGAATAAATATCTTCATATAATAGCCCTGTCCAGAAATTACTAATAGAATAAAGCATTTGTATGTAAGCCATAGCTGAAATGTAATTCACATATCCTGAATTGGAGTCTATAATATTTTTGCTATTTACAGTAGAATATGCCATTTCTCTGTTTATGGACAATTTTAATCTTAACCACCCAGTGGAAATTGATTAAGTTAGTGGCATTGAACTTGAGGTAACTGGGAAGAAGGATGGTGGAAATTAGATTTCTCCCATTCTTTTTCAGAAACTTGTATATCGCATTTGTGCATATTATAGATTAAATAAAAACAAAAAAATGCCACAAGATCATATTGGTGTGACTTTCATATTTGTATCTTCATTACAAACTAATATCTTTGCTTCAATTATACATCATTGTAATGTGCATTATTCATCTCTGTGAATGAGTGGGCTGATTAAGAGTGCATCAATGTTGCTTCATGGCTGAAGTGCTTCACCTATGCACTCCCTTTATCCTCCAAATTGACTGACCCTGTGACCATCCACATAATTAATTTGCCTTCCTTGATTGTTGCATATTGTGTTTGTAATTTGGCAGTACAATTTTTAGGTATTTATACTGATATAATTAACTGACAATAAGCTGTATTGGTGTGAGGCTCTCCATTCTTTGTGCACAAATGGGACAACAGCCTCCAGCAAACATGCATGCACAGTTAACATGAAAATCACAGTTGTTCTTTACTTCTATCAGCTCCACAAAAACATCACTTTGTCATCTGACTCTCTACAAATGTATTGAAAACCCAAACCATCTGTGCTGACATCACAGATACTTATAAAATATCTAGTAGGGAATTGAGGGATTGTCCCTTCTGGTCTATTTTTTTTAAGTTATATTAAGTCTTACCTGTTATCAGGCAAACACTGGAAGTCTGCGATCATAATAATCTATGTTACATAACATATGCTGCAACTCACCGTCATTTGTGAGAAAGAGATAATAACAACTGCAGGTTCTGTAAATCTGGAGAGAAATACAAAATTAATATTTAAGATCGATCACCTCTGTGCAAAACTGTTTTACTACTGCAGGTGTAGTTGAATATGTGATCTCATTTTTAGTGACAAAGAAGTATTGAGTTTTTATTTGCATTTGTTCTAAGTGTGGTTGAAGGAAAGAGGACAGGATTTACAAAGATAGTTTAGTGAATAGAAGCAGTGGTAGTGTATGTTTTTATTATAGCAAGCTAATCAAATAGCTGTTGAAATTACAATTTTTGTCACAATTTGACAAAATTAACTGAATGGCTTTACAAAACTGGTGAAGACAATGCAATAATAACTCAAGTTTTGCGAGAATGGAGCATCTTCGCAACACCTCATTGAAATTTTTTTCCAAAGTCTTGGAGCTCAAAAGCTCTATGCTGCAAACTGCAGTAAGTGAATTGGTACTGACTTAGTTTAATGGATCATCTAGCACATGGTATTATTCATCTGCCTCAGTGTTAGACCAGTGACAATTAAAGGATTGTGGTATACAGTATTTCCATTTTAGGACAATATTTGACTTGGAGAGAAACCTCTAAGGTTGAGAGTAGTACTGCCTCATGGTCTAAATGTCACAGATTGCTTCTAGTTTCAGCTTCTATTGTACAATTCTCGGATTAGTCAATTAATACTGTAGAACAGTCATCTAGAAATCAGTTATCAATTGCCTTAGCTTTTAACCATTAACTGTGGATATTTGTACACTGTTTTGGGATCATTGTGTTTAACCTGTTGCTCTTTTCACAATTACCTGTTTTCATGTAAAGTTGATTTCTTTTCCAATTACTTGGTAGAAGTTTAGCCATCAGCTATGCAACTACAGAAGTGAATTAAAAAGAATTTTGCCACAATCTTGTCATATTTCTAGTCATTGTTACTAAGACTAATGTTTTCCCAAACTTTGAAGCATTTATTGCATAAAATATCTGCAGCTGTCATAGTGGAATTTGAAGTTAGTTCTCTGGATTGTTAGCCCAGGCATCTGAATCATTAGTCCATTGTGCCACTGTACTCCAAGGGTATCACAAACCGATTGGTAATCTTTGAAAAAAGTGGTGAGGCTAGGAAGATTGATTCAATACTGCAATCACACTGGAGATATTGGAAAATGCAGGTAGTTGTGTATCAAATGTAGAAGTTTCAGGATGGAAATGTGAGCCAAAGGTGAAAAGAACAGGAGAAGATGGTGTATGTCACAAGTGCTAATTACATGCTACAAAGTTTATGTCAGCTCAGTTGGTGGATAAAGTTGAACAGAACAGCTTGCAAATGGCTTGAGTGATTGGGGCCTGGAATAATGATGTAATATGATTATGCCCTGCAACCTTCCAATGCAAGAACACATTGACAGAGAAAAACTGAAGCAGGTGTAGGCAACCAGGCCCCTCAGGTCTTTCACTATGATCATGGATGATCTATGCTGGCCTCATCACTTCTTCTGTGCTAGTTCCCATGGCCGTCAATTCTTAGGTCTTTCAATTATTTATCTATATCCACTTAAATTATTTCCAATGACTCACCACCTTCTGGGACAGACAATTCCAAAGGTTCTTTATCCACTGAGAGGAGGAATTACTATGCACCTTGTTTTTAAATAGCGGAACAGATCATTGATAAAAGTAGGTTGAGAGACTTACATCATCAGGCTAATGGGTGGATGACCATCTTAGACAATGGAAACTGAGTGAACATTAAGCAAATAACCAAAGCTGCGGAACATAAGCAGTTCAAGCCAACAACAGCCAGGGGTGGAAAAGGTGAGCATCCATTGGCATCATTTAAGGATGTTATAGACCCCTCTTATGTGGACACCTGGTAGTGGCAAATGGTGGAAGTGCACAAAGTGTTAGATGTACTGGGAGGCAAAAATAGCATTGCAAATATGACAAAGACAAGGGAAGGAGGACATTAAAGTAGATTTTTGGCAGATTGGAGAGTAAATGCATTTATGGGCTGTGGACATTTTCAGATTTATGTTTTTTCATATTCTGTGTTTTTCTCCCATTTCTTTCCATCTTGTGTGAGGGGTTGGGGGTTTGGGGTTGCTGTTCTGTTGCATTTGTTAGCTTTTTGTATGGGGGGGGTTGGGGGTCGATGTTCTTGTTGCATTTTGTGTGGGGGGGTTTGGAGGGGTCGATGTTCTTGTTGCATTTTGTGTGGGGGAGGGGGTTTGGGGGGGGTCGATGTTGTTGTATTTTCTGCAGGGGAGGGGATTTGTTGGGGGGCTTAATGTCCTTGTTGCGTTTTGTGTGGTGGTGGAAGGTCCAGGGGACTCAATGTTCGTGTTGTGTTTTATATGCGGGGAGAGGGGTTTGGGGGTTGATGTTTGGGATGCCGTTCTTTTTTATGCAGGGTTGGGGGGTTGATGTTTCTTTCTGAATGATTTTCATGTTCTTTCTTTGTTGTGTGGCGAAGACGAATCTCAAAGTTGTATATGGATACATACTGTGATAATAAATGAATCTGTAACTTTGAACCTCTAAAATTCAGTACTTACCCTACATTACTAACCTGTATCAAGATGGTTTTTATGTTGGAGCCCGAAAATTTGGAAAGGGATATGCTGAGCATGACACTATAGAACTGTACATACTGTATACACAGACTTTTTACGTTTTCTTTGACACCGTAAGTCTTATTGAGGACTCTTATAGGAAAAATACCGAGGTAGGACAACAAATTTGATAAATAATTTACATTGAAAGGTGGGCACATGGCCAAGTGGTTAAGGCACTCGACTAGCAACCTGAAGGTGATGAGTTCGAGCCCCAGCCAAGGCAGCGTGTTGTGTCCTTGAGCAAGGCACTTAACCGCACAGTGCTCTGCGACGACACTGGTGCCAAGCTGTACCGGCCCTTGCCCTTCCCTTGGACAACATCGGTGTTGTGGAGAGGGGAGACTTGCAGCATGGGCAACTGGCTGCCTTCCATACAACCTTGCCCAGGCCTGCGCCCTGGAGAGTGAAGACTTTCCAGGCGCAGATCCATGGTCTCGCAAGACTAACGGATGCCTTTTTTACATTGAAATGACCATGTTTAAATATAATTAGATAATCTGATTTTAATAATACGTAGTTTTTTTTGTATTTTCAAACCAATTGTTTATGTTTATAGGTATCCATAACGAAAAGTTCCAAGACCATGACCATTGAGGAATCGAAGCAAAATACTGTGGATGGTCAGGAGAACAGTACTAAAATGAAGTGGATGCAAAGGGCACAGAGATTACAGGTTAGTTGGATTATTTACAAGTTCTTACTATTTAATACACTTATTTTGACCAGTGTCATTTATAATATAATGATTAAATGGGTCATTAATGTCAGAAATTAATGAGCTGCAAATTTAATGTGATATTTTGAGCATAGCTCTAATAATTGCTAGTCGTCACAAATAGAATACAGGGCAGATTACAACACATAGTGACTTAATAATTGGTAGATGTGCTTGAGTACAGTTTAAAAGGGGTGTTAACTTGGGCCTTTTACCAACTGTCAGCTCTGGTCCTAAGAAGAATATGATGTTCTGTATTCCTGTGGCTTTCCATTTTTAAGCTGCAGAACAATGAATACTCACTGACCTAAGATTCAACTCTCCTCTCACCCTGCTTATTCTTCAGCAAAGAAGGACAGCCTCTAGAGAGTAAACCAAATAGCTCTTTCAAAATGGAGCAGCTTGATAACTATTTGTCCAATTATTTCTTACTAGTTCCGATAAACCAACAGTCCTTTTGCATGTTCTGTATTCCTGTGGCTTTCCATTTTTAAGCTGCAGAACAATGAATACTCACTGACCTAAGATTCAACTCTCCTCTCACCCTGCTTATTCTTCAGCAAAGAAGGACAGCCTCTAGAGAGTAAACCAAATAGCTCTTTCAAAATGGAGCAGCTTGATAACTATTTGTCCAATTATTTCTTACTAGTTCCGATAAACCAACAGTCCTTTTGCTGCTCTAACTGCATGGACATAATTAAAAACACAAACTTGGGGTCAGTGAGATCAGGGATTTGAATGCATGACTCAGAGATTGAGGTGGGAAAAATGGATTTCAATTATTGAGGCATCTGCAGCAGTGCTGCAGAAAAAAAACTGTTCCATTGCGATGGCTTTCAATTGAATAAGTTGGGATCCATCTTAAAAATAGAAAGGCAAATTCTGTGTTGGCCTTCAATGTAAAAGGATTTTAATAGAATGATAAAAGCATGGATTTCAGGCTCTGTTGAGATTGCACCTAAACTGTTGTGTACAAAGCCTCCCAGACGTCCACATCTGCGCCAGGTGCGCCGAGATGCAGCTCCTAAGGGACCGTGTTAGGGAACTGGAGCTGCAGCTCGATGATCTTTGTCTGGTCAGGGAGAGTGAGGAGTTGATAGAGAGGAGTTACAGGCAGGTGGTCACACCAGGGCCACGGGAGGCAGACAAGTGGGTCACTGTTAGGAGGGGGAAGGGGAAGAGTCAGGTAATAGAGAGTACCCCAGTGGCTGTGCCCCTTAACAATAGGTACTCCTGTTTGAGTACTGTTGGGGGGGACAGCTTACCTGGGGGAAGCGACAGTGGCCATGCCTCTGGCACAGAGTCCAGCCCTGTAGCTCAGAAGGGTAGGGAAAGGAAGAGGAGGGCAGTTGTAATAGGGGACTCGATAGTAAGGGGGTCAGATAGGCGATTCTGTGGACGCAGTCCAGAGACCTGGATGGTAGTTTGCCTCCCTGGTGCCAGGGTCCGGGATATTTCTGATCGCGTCCAAGATATCCTGAAGTGGGAGGGTGAGGAGCCAGAGATCGTGGTACATATAGGTACCAATGACATAGGTAGGAAAAGGGAAGAGGTCCTGAAAGGAGAATATAGGGAGTTAGGAAGGGAGTTGAGAAAAAGGACCGCAAAGGTAGGCCACGCAACAGTGAGAGTAGGAATGCAATGAGGTGGAGGATAAATGCGTGGCTGAGGGATTGGAGCAGGGGGCAGGGATTCAAGTTTTTGGATCATTGGGACCTCTTTTGGTGCAGGTGTGACCTGTACAAAAAGGACGGGTTACACTTGAATCCTAGGGGGACCAATAGCTTGGCGGGGAGATTTGCGAGGGCTACTGAGGTGACATTAAACTAGAATGGTTGTGGGGTGGGAATCAAATTAAAGAGACTAGGAGAGAAGAGGTTAGTTCACAACAGGGGAATGGGGACAAGTGCAGAGAGACAGAGGGGTGTAAAATGAGGGTAGAAGCAAGAAGTAGTAAGGTGAAAAGTAAAAGTGGTAGGCCGGCAAATCCAGGGCAAAAATCAAAAAGGGCCACTTTTCAACATAATTGTATAAGGGCTAAGAGTGTTGTAAAAGCAAGTCTGAGGCTTTGTGTGTCAATGCAAGGAGCATTCTTAACAAGGTGGATGAATTAAAAGTGCAGATTGTTATTAATGATTATGATATAGTTGGGATCACAGAGACATGGCTCCAGGGTGACCAAGGATGGGAGCTCAACAGTCAGGGATATTCAATATTCAGGAGGGATAGACTTGAAAGAAAAGGAGGTGGGGTTGCATTGCTGGTTAGAGAGGAGATTAACGTAATAGAAAGGAAGGACATTAGCCGGGAGGATGTGGAGTCGATATGGGTAAAGCTGCATAACACTAAGGGGCAGAAAACGCTGGTGGGAGTTGTGTGCAGGCCACCTAACAGTAGTAGTGAGGTTGAGGATGGTATTAAACAGGAAATTAGAAATGCATGCAATAAAGGAACAGCAGTTATAATGGGTGACTTCAATCTACATATAGATTGGGTGAACGAAATTGGTAAGGGTGCTGAGGAAGAGGATTTCTTGGAATGTATGCGGGATGGTTTTTTGAACCAACATGTCGAGGAACCAACTAGAGAGAAGGCTATTCTAGACTGGGTATTGAGCAATGAGGAAGGGTTAATTAGCAATCTTGTCGTGAGAGGCCCCTTGGGTAAGAGTGACCATAATATGGTGGAATTCTTCATTAAGATGGAGAGTGACAGAGTTAATTCAGAAACAAAGGTTCTGAACTTAAAGAAGGGTAACTTTGAAGGTATGAGACGTGAATTAGCTAAGATAGACTGGCAAATGACACTTAAAGGGTTGACGGTGGATATGCAATGGCAAGCATTTAAAGATTGCATGGATGAACTACAACAATTGTTCATCCCAGTTTGGCAAAAGAATAAATCAGGGGAGGTAATGCACCCGTGGCTGACAAGGGAAATTAGGGATAGTATCAATTCCAAAGAAGAAGCATACAAATTAGCCAGAAAAAGTGGCTCACCTGAGGACTGGGAGAAATTCAGAGTCCAGCAGAGGAGGACAAAGGGCTTAATTAGGAAAGGGAAAAAAGATTATGAGAGAAAACCGGCAGGGAACATAAAAACTGACTGTAAAAGCTTTTATAGATATGTGAAAAGAAAAAGATTGGTTAAGGCAAATGTAGGTCCCCGACAGACAGAAACAGGTGAATTGATTATGGGGAGCAAGGACATGGCAGACCAGTTGAATAACTACTTTGGTTCTGTCTTCACTAAGGAGGACATAAATAATCTTCCGGAAATAGTAGGGGACAGAGGGTCCAGTGAGATGGAGGAACTGAGCGAAATACATGTTAGTAGGGAAGTGGTGTTAGGTAAATTGAAGGGATTGAAGGCAGATAAATCCCCAGGGCCAGATGGTCTGCATCCCAGAGTGCTTAAGGAAATAGCCCAAGAAATACTGGATGCATTAGTGATAATTTTTCAAAACTCTTTAGGTTCTGGACTAGTTCCTGAGGATTGGAGGGTGGCTAATGTAACCCCACTTTTTAAAAAAGGAGGGAGAGAGAAACCGGGGAATTATAGACCGGTTAGCCTAACATCGGTGGTGGGGAAAATGCTAGAGTCAGTTATCAAAGATGTGATAACAGCACATTTGGAAAGCAGTGAAATCATCGGACAAAGTCAGCATGGATTTGTGAAAGGAAAATCATGTCTGACGAACCTCATGGAATTTTTTGAGGATGTAACTAGTAGAGTGGATAGGGGAGAACCGGTGGATGTGGTATATTTGGATTTTCAAAAGGCTTTTGACAAGGTCCCACACAGGAGATCAGTGTGCAAACTTAAAGCACACGGTATTGGGGGTAAGGTATTGATGTGGCTAGAGAATTGGTTGGCAGACAGGAAGCAAAGAGTGGGAATAATCGGGACCTTTTCAGAATGGCAGGCAGTGACTAGTGGGGTACCACAAGGCTCAGTGCTGGGACCCCAGTTGTTTACAATATATATTAATGACTTAGATGAGGGAATTAAATGCAGCATCTCAAAGTTTGCGGATGACACGAAGCTGGGCGGCAGTGTTAGCTGTAAGGAGGATGCTAAGAGGATGCAGGGTGACTTGGATAGGTTAGGTGAGTGGGCAAATTCATGGCAGATGCAATTTAATGTGGATAAATGTGAGGATATCCACTTTGGTGGCAAAAACAGGAAAAAAGATTATTATTTGAATGGTGGCCGATTAGGAAAAGGGGAGGTGCAACGAGACCTGGGTGTCATTATACACCAGTCATTGAAAGTGGGCATGCAGATACAGCAGGCGGTGAAAAAGGCGAATGGTATGCTGGCATTCATAGCAAGAGGATTCGAGTACAGGAGCAGGGAGGTACTACTGCAGTTGTACAAGGCCTTGGTGAGACCACGCCTGGAGTATTGTGTGCAGTTTTGGTGCCCTAATCTGAGGAAAGACATCCTTGCCATAGAGGGAGTACAAAGAAGGTTCACCAGATTGATTCCTGGGATGGCAGGACTTTCATATGATGAAAGACTGGATTGACTAGGCTTATATTCGTTGGAATTTAGAAGTTTGAGGGGGGATCTTATTGAAACGTATAAAATCCTAAAGGGATTGGACAGGCTGGATGCAGGAAGATTGTTCCTGATGTTGGGGAAGTCCAGAATGAGGGGTCATAGCTTGAGGATAAAGGGGAAGACTTTTAGGACCGAGATGAGGAAAAACTTCTTCACACAGAGAGTGGTGAATCTGTGGAATTCTCTGCCACAGGAAACAGTTGAGGCCTGTTCATTGGCTATATTTAAGAGGGAGTTTGATATGGCCCTTGTGGCTAAAAGGATCAGGGGGTATGGAGGGAAGGCTGGTACAGGGTTCTGAGTTGGATGATCAGCCATGATCATACTGAATGGTGGTGCAGGCTCGAAGGGCCGAATGGTCTACTCCTGCACCTATTTTCTACGTTTCTAAATCTGGTGTCCCTACCTAAGAAATGACATACAGGCAAACCTCACGTTATAAGAGGGTTACATTCCGAGAAATGGTCTATGCTGTGATTTCCCATATAGGAAGTTTGTCAAATGTACATGTATCAAGGAATTTAAGTTTTAAAAAACTGTTTTGATTTATTTACTTTTTCTCACATAAATTCCATGAGGGCTAATATGCTTAGTCCAGATTTTGGATTGTAGTTTGTGAATCTTGAAAAGATAAATTTCCATTACTCAAACAGCTGTAATGTGGAGATTTCCTGTCATTATTATAACAAAAATGCAACAAACATTCACTAGATTAATTCCTGACATAATCATTTTTTAATTTTATTATTGTGCAATATCCTCCAATAATCTCTTCAGTTTAGACAAATGAGTCGTGACATTCTTAAAATATACAAAATTCTTAAAAGACTTCACAGGGGAGAGGTAGAGATGATGTTTTCCATGGCTGGGGATCTAGAACCAAGTGTCCCAATTTCAAAATAAGGTGTCTGCCATTCACAGTTAAGATGAGTAAAAGCTTCTTCAACTAGGTCCTAGACAATAGTGAATTTTTGGAATTGTCTGCAGAAGGGACCATAGAGACTCAGTCACTAAATGTTTTAATAGATATTTGAATACTAGAGTAATAAACAAAGTTGCAATTACTGGGGGTAAGTGCCACTGCTGTAAAGGATTAGCCATGAAGTTATTAAATGGGTAATAGCTGTGAAGGACAGAATGGTCAAATCCTGCTTCTTTTTGTCTTACGTTCTTACATATCAGAAGCTCACCAGGTTGACAGTCAGAGGTGCAAATCCATCAGTATGTGATAGCACAAAATAATATTGTGCAAGAAGTAATTTGACTCATGGTTGTTGTGGTAAATTAGTAGTTAAATTGGCCTTCAAGTAAGTCATCACTTCAGCATAAACAAGTCACTAACACTGCCTTAAAGGAAAAGATATATATTCAAAATGTAATACCCTCAGTTATGTTGGATGGCCACTAATTAATATTCCTTTCTCTTTCTGCATTCTGATGCAGTATTGTGCTTCATCATATGATGGCTTTTCTTACCTCCCAATGATGAGTTCTCCCTTAGAATTTATCACTAATTGTATTGTATGATTTCAAATTTCTGATGCAAAGTGCAACTTTCAAGTAGAGCCGATAAACCCATGAGTCTCAGAGCAGCTAATTTAAATGCCCAGTTTTTAGATAACGAGAGGCTTATTCATGATGACTAATCCTCTAAAGAGACCTCAAAAGGTTTATGTATCGGCTAATCAGCAAGGTATCTGAATATTCTGAGAAGAATGTGGTAGTTGTCCATGGCAAGCAAATAAGTGAAAGACTTCTGACCTGTTTATTGAGAGGCCTACAGCCTCAATAATCTCAAGTTATGTCACGGAGCACCTGATACAACAGGGTTGAGCATTTGTTACATGTTGTCTTCCTCTTTGTATGTGAAGGTTAGAAACAGCATCTAACAACCAACAAAAAGGACCTTGATTTGCACATTTGTTCATTTAACATGAACTGATCCCCCATTTGCAGACATAACAAAAGTTTGCTTCTGGCTGAAACTGGGAACAATTGGTACTACCAAAGCACCTTTAATCGCAGATTGTTCGTTTATCAAGCAGCAAATGGACAAATGGAAATTACCCACAATATTTTGGTATTGATATTTTGTATTTTTATGCTATGATATTTTTTCAGAACTGTAAGACAAAGCAATTATCTGCTAAGAAAAATGGATTGATGAATATAGTGAGAGAGAAACCTCCACGACCACCTGATAAGTTTTCAACTAAACAGCATGCACAGAAAACCCAGCAGGAAGAGAAGTTGCGACATGTTGAAGATGCAGGGGCTCATCAGACTAAAAATACTTCTGATTTGCTAATAGTTCATAGAGATGATGACAGTGTTCCATTAATCCCTTGCAGTGACCATACATTTGCGTCACCATTACACAGTCAAGTTGGTCCTGCTTTTATTCCCAACCTTCAGCCAACAGTGAATCTCAACATTCATTTAAATACTTCTTCAGATTTTATCCCAGCTATAACTAGTGATACCACACAAACGACTGTTAGACTAGTACCAGCACATCATCCAATGAGCCAAGACTCTTCTTATTACAAAAGCCACAAAGTTTATAATGCACTGCAGCCCCAACATCCTCTCCCATATTTTCAGGACGCTCAAGGGACTATACACAATTCACACCAATGCAGCTCTGGTAGATCAAAATTTTTAACAACTTTGAATGCACCAGAAAATGGGCAGTGTCAACTCATGTATAATGCACAAAGTCCTTTCGAAGTACTCCATGCACAGACTCATCATGATCTAATGCTCTCTCCGAAATATCACAAAGCTGCATATGCTAGAACATTAGTGCCAGGTCTTTACAATCAACCTCGATCAAATCCGATGCCTTACTCAGTGAATCAGGAAAAAGTGATGAGAGAAGATCACAACGCTTTTGGAAAGGAATACGGGAGTTTAGGGTAAGCAGAAAATAACACTGGCTTTTAAAATTTCAGTAAATTTTGATGGGATCAACATCTGTAAAATGAAATCATATTTCTGTTAACTAAAACCCGTATGTGAAAAGTTTTGTTATTGTGAGAGATTTTGAAAGATGTATTACAGTTTTTCAAAGAGTCTTTTAATGTCCAATGAAGAATATCTATTCATTTGTTCTGTGTATATATGATCCTTTTAAGGTTAATGAGGCATGTTGCCAAAGTGAAAAAAAGGATGCTTTGGAATGTATCCATCAAGAAAATTGTGATTTATCAAGTTGGGAGAGTCGAAAAGAAAAATAAGTGGACAAACATCAGAAAACAGTATTGCTATCAACACATTTCCTCAGTATTGCTGAAGACTAAACATCATATGCAATGCTTAAGTACATCAAGGAATCAATTTATGTCTCACTTCTTTTGATGTTAGAAAACATGGTGCTGGCTTCTTCAGATAAATGTGCAATTCCGTTTGCCAGTAATCTGTTTCTAAAGTATATAACAAGTTGGCATAAAGGAATTCAAATCTACCAGTGGTTCTTGGGGAAAACAATGATGTAAATCTGCAAGGTCAAACGACAAAATACCTGCAGTGACTTCAATGCTTCGTGCTTAGATTTTGTTCGTTAAGTTGATATTGATGTTTCCAAATAGGTTAAACATTTCAGTGCTAATAGACTGCATTCAGTCTATGTGATCAAACAAAATCTTTTTCCTTGCTGAAGAATCAGATTTATTATCAGATCCCACCATGTCCTCATCTCCTCCTCACCTGCTTCAGAAAATGATGTGTGTATTCCTCCATTTCCTTGCTGTTGCACATTCCCAGCTGTAAATGATTGTCCATTAGCAGCCATACCATTGTTTGCTTCATTCTTCAAACTCTTGAAGTTAACCTCTCTGCTTCTCTACCCACCTCCTGCCCATTTAAGAGTCTCCTTAAAACCTATAAATTTGCCTCAGCTGTGGCCCTATACCTAAATATCCTGGAACATATTGACATCAAAATTTGATTGCTTAAGTACTTTGTTGACATTTTACTGCAAAATTGCTATAAAAATGCAAGCTATTATTTGGTGATAGGATAGATAAGGAGAGTTACTGTATATCTGTATGCAATCATGTTGTCCGGGAATAATGTGGGGAAAAAATTGTGATTCTTCTCCTTTTTGACAATTGGAGAACCTTAGTCACTGGAAATATTAAGTTCGTTTAGTACATTTCTCCTGGCGATCGGCAGTACTTCAGTTTTACGAAAGGAATATGGATTTTACTGTCAGTAATTTCACTGTCCTCCAACCACTGCTTGGAGATGGGCAGTCTCTCAATGTAGCAATTAATTAATTTCCTGCCTTCTAGTTCCCCCAGTTCCTAGTACAAATCAGCATTAAAGAGCATATGTTGACATTCAATATACAGCTCTTCATATTTACTACAACATCTCATCAATGTGATTGGTATTTGCTGAAGGCATGTAAAGCTGGCAGCTACAAGTGCTATTTGATTCAGACCATTGCACAGATCACTGAGTGACTGGTGCCACTAAAGATGACTGCTCCATGATTTATCCATCTAAAACCACTGAACCATTGGTCACAATGGAGATTATCAGTTTCTGCATTGTTGCAATAACAGTGGCTTGAGTGAACTGGCTTTTCTTAGCAGACCTTGCAAACTGAAGAAACAAGAAGTAGTAATAATATGTGTTTTCAACTCATTTGGTACAGAATTTGTCTCTCTACTTCTTGCTAGATACTGTAGTTGATTACTTTGTCTGGTTATCTCAAAATTACATGGCTTCTTTTTAAGCAAAGTTTATTTATTTATTATTTATTTGATTATCTATGTATTTATTTATTTAGAGGTACAGCATGGAACAGGCCCTTCTGGCTCAACAAGCTGCATTGCCTAAAAACTCACCTATTTAATCCTAGCCTAATCATAGGGCAATTTACAATGGCCAATTAATCTACTAACTGATGCGTCTTTGGAATGTGAGAGGAAACCGGAGAACCTGGAAGAAACCCATGCACTCACAGGAAGGACATGCAAACTTCTTACAGAGGATGCAGGAATTGAACTCCGAACTCTGATGCCCTAAGTTGCAATAACATTGTGCTAACTGCAATGCTACTATGGTGCCCCGAAAGTTAATACTTTAACCTCATAAAAACATTAATGATATACTTAAATCTCATTCATTTCAAAAAGATTTATATAAGTTACATTAATTTTATTTATTTATTTATTATAACTAACATTTTAATTAGTTTTCCAATTACTGAGTAGAATGGTTTCTCTCATATTTAAAAAAAACATCAGGAAAATCAGATGAAAGAGTTATTTTTTTTTTAATGTACTGTACATTGTAAGCCCTGAGCAAGTTTGAGTGTACTTAACAATTGTTACTTTAACTTGCTGACACTTAGTTTTCATCTGCCAGATGGCTCCTATTCAGCAATCAGGACTGAAAAGAATGTTTTCATGCCCTGTCATAGTGGGTATTCAATGATGGGCCTGAAAAGTGAAGTTGATTGAGAAATTCATCTGTGGCTTTCCGACTCAAAATGAAAGCCATGGGTGATGAGGTTAAATTGGTATTTTGATAAATTAGAATAATCTGTTGTTTCTAGGTAATTTATAGTGTAAATTCCTCTTTACTAAACTACATGTTATCATTTTGGCCACAGTAGAAGAGAAATTTGACATTTTGTAATGTAAAGCTCTCCAACAGTTTCCTGAAATCCAATGTTTTCCTTTATACTCCAAAGCTAAATAATCCTATATACTTGATGCAAATGGAATTTCATATTGCAATGAAGATATCAACGCTTTTTTAACAGGATATAGATAGTTTAAGATGAATACTCTAAAAATTAAAAATGTTTGGCTTCGTGTAATCAATTTGCTACGTTTAATATTGTTTTCAAATATGTCATTTGTAGAACTGAGGAGCATTAAACACAAATTAAAATTTTTACAACTAAACACATTAATAATTTATTTAAAAAACAATGGAAGTAATCTGAAATATTTTACCAGCATCTGTGCCTAACATGAAAATTACCCTTGCTACACATGTCTACTGAAGGAATTTTTGTTCAGTGTTAAATTAGAATGGCAGAGTCTGCTGCTTCTATACCAGTGTTGTATCCTCTACAATGTAACATCTATATAAGATTCAGCTTCCATTCGTATAATGGATAAAGAGTGATCTTAAAATCAAGATTGTGTGTCCATGTATATCAGCAGGTTTTATACATGAGTACCATTGTGCCACATTGACTTTCTGACTCTTGTTTATCCCTGTAACAAGCAGAATTAATAGATGGGAACTTATAGATGGATTTTGAACATGTAGATGGGTACTTTGGATTTCCAAAAGACGTCTGACAAGATTCCATATTAAAGGCTGGTACGAAAGATAACAACTCATGAGATAGGGGGATTGATTTTTAGCTTGACTTGAATACTGGTTATTAAATAAGAGATTAAGAATAAATGAGTTTTTCATGCTGCAAGAATATAACAAGTGGAGGGCCCCAAGGATCAGTCTTGGCCTCTATTACTTATTACATGCGACCCCCAAGTTACGGCTATATGGATAAATGAAATTTGTTCTTAAAGAACTCACAAGTCTCTACATAAAAGTATGAGATGTGGAATAAAATTCTCTCATGAAATTTATATGGAAAAGTAAATAAACAAGGAATTTACTATCTTTCAACTTGCCATTCTTGATGCATGTTCAGATGACATGACTGTGTTATAATAACCTGAAATAGAGGGAAGAATGTAAGAAATTTGTGTTCATTGATGATACAAATGTATGTCGAATGGTATGTTTTGACAAGGGCATATGCTTCTGCAAAAGGATAGGTTGAGTGAATGGCTCAAAACTTGGCAAATGGAGTTTAATATGGGAAAGTGTCAGGTCACACATTTCAAAAAGAGGGCAGACTATAATCTTAATGAAGAGAGATTGCAAATGAGTTACGTAAAGAGCATCTCAGTGTTTTTGTGTATGGATCACAAAGAGTTAGCATATATTGGCGAGATCGCACCTGGAATACTGTGCACAGTTTTAATCCTTTATTTAAGAAAGGATACATTGGAAATACTCCAAAGGTGATTTGTCAAGCTAATTCTTGGGCTGAGAAGATTGTGCTATAATGGGAGGCTAATGGATCTTTACTTATGGAATTTAGAAGAACATTAAGTGATTTCATTGAAACATCAGACCCTAAGGGGACAGAACAGGGTAGATGTTAAGATGTTCCATTAGTGGGAGAGTCATGAATGAGGAGATACAGTTACAAAATAGGACGAGCACTCATTTAAAACTTAGTTGCATTTACACCTCTCACAGAGTGAGCACTGGAATTTACAACCCTGGAGGCTTGTGGAGGGAATATCATTGGAGTAAAGGTAGATAATTTTTTGAAAGAAAGTGCAATTGATGTCAGTAGGTAACTATCACAGAACAGGTGTTAAGGCCTGAGGTAAATCAGCATGATCATACTGAATGCTAGGGCAGGTTTGGGGGGCTGGGTGAACTACCCATGCTCCTATTTCCTTGTATTCTGTTCCATGCCATTGCAGGGAATGAGGACTACATCCATAAGTCTACCCTGAATGATTAGAATTTTCACCAAATAATTCCTGTTTGTACAACAATGATGTAGGCTAGTAACATTCAGATGAATGAAAGTAGTTGAATTTCCTTTCTGTTTTTTCCCAAGGTTCCCTGCACTTCCCTTTCTGCCTTCACATCAGCAGAATTTGGTTCAGTCTACAAGCACGCAACTCATTCAGCAAATGAAGAACATTTATAAGGATACACCACATCTGGCTCACACACACCCTGACTCCCATGTGGTTTTTCCTTCCATTTATCCCATGGCAGAGAGTGATTCTGAACTGGACGCAAGACCAAACAAAAAAATGGGACCATCAATGAAATGCTGTAACTCGGATGGCTACTTAGCACAAATGGAGAAGGTTAATAAACTCAAGGAAAAAAAGCACTTAAAGGTAAAAATAGAAATTACCAAGTTTTTATTAATTTTATTAAATAATTATGAGACCATTTTATGTATATAGAAGAGTTTAGTTCTTATTATTGAAATTATCATCACCCTTCAATACACCCAGCTGAATGTGCAGATGCCAAACCTGAGCTTGCTTCTTTCAATTTTGCTTTAAAAGAAGAGCAATACAGTTGTGAGTTTTAGACTGACTGATATCACTTATAGGCTCTTTAGGATACTACAGATTTTTTCCTGGAAGCAACAATGCCATGACCATGGATTGAATATAGAATATAGACGAGAACAGCCCATGATGGTGTGCTGACCTTTTAACTTACTCCAAGGTCAATCTAACCCTTCTCTCCTACATGACCCTCATTCATCCATGTGCCTATCTAAGACTCTCTTAAAATCCCCAATGTATCTGCCTTTATCACCACCCCAGGCAGTGCATTCAATACATTTACCAATCTCAGCATTAAAAAAATACCTCTGACATCCCCCCTATACTTTTCTCCAGTCACCTTAAGAGTATTTCCTCTTGTATTAGCCATTGCACTTGAGGAAGAAGATGCTGATGATCCACTCTACCAATGCCTCATCATCTTATACACCTTTATCAAGTCTCTTCTCATCCTCCTTCACTCCAAAGAGAAAAACCCTAGCTTGCTCAATATTTCCTCATAAGTCATACTCTCCGATCCAGGCAGCATTCTGATTAATCTCCTCTGTACCCTCTCGAAATCTTCCACATTCTTCCTATAATGTAATGACCGGAATGGAATATAATATTCCTATTATGTTCTAACCAGAATTTTATAGAGCTGTAACATTACCTCGAGGGTCTTGAGCTCAGTCACCTGAATAATGAAGGCCAACACACCGTATGCCTTCTTACCGCCCTGTCAACTTGCGCTGCAACTTTGAGATATCTATGAACGTGGACTCCAAGATCCCTCTGTTACTCCACACTGCTAAGAGTGCCTCCATTAATCCTGTACTCTGCCTTCAAGTTCAACCTTCAAAGTGTATCACTTCACACTTTTCTGGATTGATCCCGATCCCCACTTCTCAGCACAGCTCTGCATTCTGTCAATATCCCATTGTAACCTATGACAACCTTCTGCACTGTTCACACCACCACCAACCTTCCTGTCATTTGCAAACTTAGTAACCCACCTACTACACTTCATCATCCAAGTCATTTATAAAATTCACAAACAGCAGGTATCCCTGAACAGATCCCTCAGGAACACTACTGGTCACCGACCTCCAGGCCAAACGTGCTCCATTTACTATGACTCTGTGTTCTGTAGGAAAGCCAGTTCTTAATCCACACAGCTAGGCTTCCATGGATCCATGCCTCTTGACTTTCTGAATGAGCCTACCATGGGGAACCTTGCCAAACACCGTACTAAAACTCATATGTATCACATCCATTGCTCTGCCTTCATCAAACTGTTTTGACATCTCTTTGAATAATTCAATCAAGCTTGTGAGGCACATCCTGCCCCTCACAAATCCCTAATCAGACAATACTTCTCTAAATGCTTATAAATCCTTTCTCTAAGAATCCTATTCAATAGTTTGCCCACCACTATGTAAGGCCCACTAGTCTATAATTCTCAGGATTATCCCTATTATATTTATTGAACAAAGGAATAACTTTTGCCACCTCCATTCTTCTATTACTACTCCTGTAGCCAATTAGGACACAAAAAGCATTGCCAAAGGCAGGGCAATCTCTTCCCTGTAGTAACCTGGGGTATATCTTGTCCAGCCCCAGAGACTTACCTATCTTAATATTTTTCAAAAATTCCAAAGAAGTTCCTCTTTCTTAACCTCAACATGTTCCAGCACATTAGCCTGTTCTGTGCTGATCTCAGATTCATCAAGTCCCTCTCACTGATGAATGCTGAAGCACCTTTAAATACCTCCCCTACCTCTTCCGACTCCAAGCACATGTTTCCTCTTCTAACCCTGATCAGTCTTGCCTTCAGTTTAGTCATCCTCCTGTTCTTCACATACATGTAGAATACCTCAGGGCTTTCCCTAATCCTACTCACCAAGGTTTTCTCATGTTCACTCCTAGCTCTCCTCTCAATAGGGTAAACCTATCAAGAATCTCCTGCAAATACTCCCTAAACAACCTTCACATTTCCATTGTACATTTCCCTGAGAACATCTGTTCCCAAATTACACTCCCAAGTTGCTGTTGAATGGTTGAATGACCCTTATCCAAAATGCTTGAGGCCAGAAGTATTTTAGATTTTGGATTTTTGAATATATAATGAGATGCTTTGATCGGCATAATTTCCAACTCTGAATTTATGTACTACCAGTAAGCAGTCTGTGTCTCATACTTGTTCATTACACATATGTAGTTAACAGTAAAAATTATTAGATACCATTAATATAATGAAAATATAATGTGTGCAGGGTAACAAAAGCATTGGGAGAATACCTGAATCAGCTGTTGAACAACAACAAACAATGACAGGCTTTCAGTCTCCACCTACAATACTATGTTTTGATTGAAAGGTTACAGTACACTATACTTGTAATTTACTTTTTTTATGTTTTATGTAAGGTATCAAAACAATCAGCATTGTAGACTTGCTCTGGTGTTAGGTTTTCATCAGCAATGATCTTGGCAAACTCATCAATGAATTTCTCTGCTGCTTGTGATCAGCGGATGTTTCATCACAACAAATCTTTAAAAATTTAATGCCGTGCATTTTCTTAAAGTTCTGCAACTAGCCTGAATATTCACAATTACCTTTAATTTTCAGTTCATTATGATAGATCTTTGATTGTTTCATGATTAGCATACCTTTAAATGTCATATGTTCACTTAGATGCTTATGAATCCATGTTGGCGCATGGCCAAATGGTTAAGGCGTTTGTCGAGTGATTTGAAGGTCGTTAGTTCGAGCCTTGACTGAGGCAGCGTGTGTGTCCTTGAGCAAGGCACTTAATCACACATTGCTCTGCGACAACACTGGTGCCAAGTTGTATGGGTCCTAATGCCCTTCCCTTGGACATCGTCGGTGTCGTGGAGAGGGAAGACTTGCAGCTTGGGCAACTGCCGGTCTTCCATACAACCTTGCCCAGGCCTGCGCCCTGGAAACCTTCCAAGGCGCAAATCCATGGTCTCATGAGACTAACGGATACCTATTTTATGAATCCACTCTTTCAATACACGATTGAGATCTTAATTTTTTGCCTTATGCAGTTTTTCTATTTTTCATTAATTTCTGTTCATTACATATGTGAGAGCACTTCTAAGAACTGTCTGTGGTGCATAGAGACTTGCGCATGACCTGGGAGCCTTCCTAGTGCCCTGTGGAATTTTCCACTTGTGCGTCATGTCAGTGCACAAAAAAAATTAGAATCTTGGAGGTTTTTGGATTTTTGATTTTTCGGATCAGGTGTAGTCAACCTGTAGTATCATAATTAGCCCTCTGCCAATTAAATACTTCTCCACACTATCTGTTTTTATCCTTCAAAGTTCAAAATTCAAAGTAAATTTATTATCAAAGTTCATATATGTCACCATATACTATCTGAGATTCATTTTCCTGAGGGCATTCACAGTTAAACAAAGAAATACAATTGAATTACTGAAAAACTCCACGCAAACAAAGACTGGCAAAAAACAATGTGCAAAAGAAGACACTGTGCAAATAGGAAATAATAATAGTAACAACTAAATAGTAAATAAATAATACTGAGAACATGAGTTGTAGAGTCCTTGAAAGTGAATGCATAGGTTGTGGAATCATTTCAGTGTTGAGGTGAGTGAAGTTATCCACACTAGTTCAGAAGCCTGATGGTTGAAGGGGAATAATTGTTCCCGAACCTGGTGGTGTGGGATCTAAGGCTCCTGTAACTCTTTCCCAAATCCAGCAATTAGAAGAGTATGGCTGGATGGTGGAGGTCCTTGATAATGGACACTTTTCTTATGACAGTGCTCTTTGTAGATGTGCTCAATGGTAGGGAGGCTTTTCCTATGATGGACTGGGCTGAATATACCAGTTTTTTAAGCCTTTTATGTTCTTGGGCATTGGTGTTTCCATACCAGACCATGATGCAACAAGTCAGGACACATCTTTAGAAGTTTGTTAAAGTTTCAAATGACATGCCAAATCTGTGCAAACTTCTAATAAGGTAGAGGCGCTTCTGTGTCTCCTTTGCTTCTTTGTGATGGCATGTGCTGGTCCCAAGGCAGATCCTCTAAAATGATAATGCTAAGTAACTTAAAGTTATAGTTCCTCTCCATCTCTGATCCCCTAATGAGAACAGGCTCATGGACTTTTGTTTTCCTCCTCCTCCTGTAATCAATAATCAGCTCTTTGGTTTTGCTGACACTGAGTAAGAGGTTGGGGTCCTTGTCTAAGGCTATGGTAAAGGTCAGGGAGTTGTGGTCACTGTCTCCGAAATGCTCGCCCACTGAGAATTCTGTCACCTGACCAGATTTCTTGCCTAGTACTAGACTCAATATGGCCTCTCCTTCTGTTGACTTAACCACATATTATTTCAGGAATCCTTCCTGGAAACACTGAACAAATTCTGCCCCATCGAAAACTTTTGTACTAAGAAGGTGCCAATAAATAATAGGGAAGTTGAAGTCACCCATGGCAATAATCCTATTATTTTTGCACATTTCCAAATAATCCTATTATTTTTGCACATTTCCAAATAATCCTATTATTTTTGCACATTTCCAAAATCTGCCTATTGATCTGCTCCTCAATGTCCCTGTTATAATTAGATGTCTATAGAATACTCCTAATATTGAATGCCCCCTTCCTGTTTCTGACCTCCACCCACACTGGCTCAGTAGATGATATTTCCATGATATGCTCCCTTTCTGCAGCTATGATACCCCTATAAGCAATGCCACTCCCCACCTCTTTTACCTCCCTCCCTGTCCCTTTTGAAAATCTAAGCCCCAGAATATCCAGCAATTAATCCTGCTCTTGTGACAGCCAAGTATATGCAATGGCCACAACATTGTAGGTCCAAGTTCTGATACATGCTCTAAGTTCATCACCCTTGTTACTGATACTTCTCGCATTAAGTTAAACACTTTTCAACCCATCCAGTTTGACTGCATTTATATCCTATCCTTCCTCTCAGTTTCTCTAAACATTGCATCTACCTTTACACCAACTGCTCCATCGTCTGACCTATCTCTGTGGTTTCCATGCCCCCGTCAAACTCGTTTAAATCCTCCCCAACAACTTAGCAAAGACATTGGTCGCCCTCAAGTTAAGGTGTAGCCAGTGTAACAGCTCATACCTTTCCCAGAAGAGATCTCAATGATCTACAAATCTGAAACCCTGCCCCCTGTACCAAATCTTCAGCCACACATTCATATGCCATATTATCCTATTCTTACCTTCACTCATGTGTGGCACAAGCAGCAATCCTAAGATTACCACCCTTGATGTTCTGCTTTTCAGCTTCCTTCCTAGTTTGCTTTTTAGGACCTCATCCTTTTTCCTAGCTATATGTAGACTCAATCTGAGAAGTCCCTGTGACGCTGGTACCCGAGAGACAACATACCATCTGGGAGTCTTTTTCATGTCCACAGAATTTCCTGTCTCATCCCCTAACTATTGACTCCTATGTCACCATTGCTCTTCTCTTCTCCCCCCCCACCATAAGCCAGAGACACAGACTCAGCACCAGAGACCTGGTTACTGTGGTTACTGTGGCTTTTCTTTAGTAGTATTAAGTGTGTTGCAGATAGAAGTGAGGGCCTTCTTGTCAAGCTCCTTATTTACTGCTCCTCAAAGAAACCCAGTTATGTTATCCTAAACCTATAAACTGTCCTGGGAGGGAGGGATTCCCATGAGCTTAGTTCTTTCTAGCTGACTTTACGGTCACTGGTTCTCCAGATATCCTGCCACCTTTCCATATCAGCCTCCCTACCCTCCACCTCCCCAATTCTAGCTAGATTAGAAATGCTAGAAGTTTTCTATTTCGAAAGTACTGTTCTTCTTAAGATATTCCAGGTTTCCCTTAAGAGTTCAAAGAGACATACAGGTACTGTCAATGTTTTAACATGAAGAAAAATCCCTGATTGCACTATGAACCATTAGCAACCTACTTAAATCTATTCACCATTTCAAATGAGAACTGATGGGAATCCAGTTAAGTTCCTGTAGTAAGTGAAGAGGTAACACTGAACACTTAGCACTTATATGACTATACCAATAGATCATCGCTTCCTAAGCTGCAGTGCCCCTGTTTTGTAGCTTGGTTGAAAAAAATACTTTGTATTGACTGGCAAAGAGCTTATGTTAAAGACTTGATCTAAGCCAACATTTTAGTATCACAATGTAAACTTTAAACATTGGCAGATTGTTTTTTTTAAGAAAATGATAGATAAAATTATATCCACTATGCTTTGTGTTTATTTCTCAGAATTCCCTTTCTAGCTTTTAATTCAAAGCATAAAATTTTAAATAAATTTGTGATTTTGAAATCTAAAGGATGATCAGTAAGATTTGGGTAGGTGGGAAGTTTTTAAGCCTCTTTGAGGAAGTAGTATAGTGATTTTATTATGACAGTGATGTAGTTAGCTTTAATTCATGAAGTGGATATGGGGTAGGAGGGAGAGATTGGCAGGTGGGTTGGTGCACATTGACCCAGTGCAGAAAATGCTAACAGTGATTCCCGCTGGCATGGTGATAGACTCTGTATATTAATTGAAATGAATTATTAGCAGATCTAGTATTAAAGTTTATATTTTTATACTGAGTCCAAGTTTTGAAATTATTATGTTATAATTTTTAAAATATTTGAAATTATACTGCATGTAATTTTGGAGATAACAGATATGAGAAGCTAGGTACCTGATTTTCAGATTCAAATAGTTTATTGTGATATACACCAGGGTGCAATGTAATTGATTGCTCTCATAAAGCTCTTAGAGTGAACAGAAAACATGGTAATATAACAGTAATAAATATAGTGATAAGTGCAATGCAGCACAATGGCGCAAAGAGAGTAGTGCTAGCTGAAGCAGTGCAAAAGAATTGCTAAAATGGTAATAATGGGATAACCAAGAGAGGTAGAGTTGAGAGTGTGAGAATGTGGCAGCACCACCAAGAAGGGGGTGTGAAGGAAGAGTACTGATCTGATAGCAGTGGGGAAGAAGCTGTTCTTCAGTCTGGTTTTCTGGGATTTCAAACTCCTTTGTTTTCTCTCAGCAGGTAGAAGAGAGAATAGGGAAATCCTAGGCAGATGAAGTTAAAACATTAACTTTAGCTTTTACATTGTCATATTCTATGAGAATATTGTTTTGCAATGAGTTGTGTGCAGTTGTCAAATTCTGTGAGTGGTTGTTCAGCTAGAATAGAATATTAGTTTGTTTATTCAGCAGGAGACTTGAAACTAGTTCACCATGATAAGTAGGTTCATTTGGTGTATTGTTTTATACCTTATTTAATGAAGTGTGTTAGGTACACGTACATCCTATCAATTAATTGATTTTGATAATGTAAATTATTGTTTCACAGTTGAGGAGGCATGTGAATATTCCAGTCATGAATCTATCAACTGATGCCAATTGTGGCTTGTGTATGTCTTTATCTTTTTGATTTTGGATTCTAATTAAGTGTTCCAATTTCTTACTGGAGAGAATATTGGTAATGCTGATGGACGATTGAAATGTACCAGTGAAGCGGCCAAAGCAACAAATGGTTAAAGTGATTATCAGAACCATGACCAAACAGCACTTAGAATGTTAGCATAAAGCCCAGTGAACTGGGGTAATGTATCTCTCACTTTTGATCTAGTTATTCTCAGCTCCCTGCCCTGTAGACTGGCTTTGGCGATTAACCTCTGCCCAAATCACAGATCTGTCTGATTCATTCATTCCCCCTACACCATAATAATTATTTCTCCTTGTGCTTATTAATTCTGTCAGTTGTAGGCCCTTTAGGTATTTATTTACTCATTAAGAAGTTGTAATCTTGTTATTAAATGGTGCAATGTAAGAATGGGTAGAAGTTGCTTAGAATTGACCCTTTGATCTGATATCTGTTGTATTGCAAGCTGAAGTTTGTCTCAGGAATCTCCTCCACTTAATCAGTATTTATACCAGAAGTAAATATGGCATCACACTTCAACTATTAAAATTTCCTTGCTAGACATGGCCAAGGGCCAGATATTTTTGGTTGTGACCATCAATCTTATCACTGTTCAGGTGTACATTTTTTCTTGCTTTTGCACATTTATATTGCCTTCTTCAATTGGCTTCTTTGGCAAATTGTCCTATTTGTGCTCTCCATAAACCAAAAAGGTCATTGTGCTTCCTCTTGATTTTAATTTGTGCACTTGAATTTTTCACATTTTACCTGTGAGAACTTTATCAAATTTCCTCATAATCTTAAACTGTATATGAAAAACTTTACAATAGAAAGTAAATATTTGTTTTCTCAAACTGAATTTTAAAAATGATTAGTTGATATTATCAATTCTGAAACTGCAAGACTTTGAAAGAAGAATCTGTGATATCTGGCTGGCATAGCTCTTGATTCTTGTATTCCTTCCTTTTCAGGGACAATTAGTAACTCTTTTATCATGAATTGTTACTTAATCATTGAGGTAATCATATATGTGAACATAATGCTGAAAACACTTTTCTGAGTAAATCTATAGATTAGCTCTAAACTTCTGAGCTTTAAACCATTCTTCAATTTATTGTAGTTTTCTTTAAGCTTTATGAGACCACGAGTACAATCCTCAACTAATTCTAGACATTAAGTGAAGTTGATTCTGTCACAAGAATTGTGTTTATGAATCCTGGAACATCACAACTGATTAGCATTTTAAAAGTTGCATGTTGTTCCTCAGAGCAACTTGTAAAATATATATATTTAATAACATTTATGTTTTTAGCAAAATCTTATACTTAATAATTTTAAACAAACAGTTCATAAATCTAGTTTTTTTAAAAATTCTGTTTGCCAATAAAACTTAAAGTCAACCTTTAACTTAGAATGCACACCTTTATTTTCAGTTCCTTCCATTGCTTTATCCCACACCTGCATTCTTTATGACTTCCTCCAGCATTATGTCTTTCCCATGTTCTTGATTGCTAAATTGTAAACTAAAATAACTGTAGATATTAAAAATATGAAAGCTAGAAGTACTCATTTATTTAGTGACACAGTGCAGAGTAGGCCCTTCTGCCTCTTCAAGCCATGCTGCCCCAGCAACTGCAATTAAGCCTAACCTAATCACGGGTCAATTTACATTGACCAATTAACATAGCCAGCTATTTTAGACTGTGGGAGTAAACTGGAGCATCTGGGGAAAACCCACACATTCCATGAGGAGGACATACCGAGACTCCTTACAGTTGGCACTGGAATTAAACTCCGAACTCTGACACTCAGAAATGTAATTTCATCACACTCACCACTACACTACTGTGGTCCTCATCAACTCATGCACTATCTCCAGAAAGAGAAATTACTTTCACTTTTTTCCTGACCTAATTTTTTCTTTGCTCTATTGAGTTGGGTATTTTCTACACAAAAGGTTCTGTGTGAATGAAATATATGCTTCTCATAAAATGATCAGTAAACAGAAATGCATCACTAAAGTATCGATGCTCTCACTTTCTTTGCTAGTCAAGAACTGCAGAAGGGTTAAGCTGATCCTTTCATTCTGTGTCCATCTTAATCAGTAAGGTATTTAAGATAGCTATGCCCCAGCCGGCAGTAAGTTTGGGATTCAAGATTTCTTCCCCAAGTTATTTGTATTACAATACCACATTTCACATTAGATTTTAGAAGTAATGGACGTTTGTAATTTCAACAAACTTCAAGTGTAGAAGTTTATAATATTTTTTTATTTTGAGTTCCAACTGGGTATTTCCAGAAAACAATTTTCATTCCATGATTACTAAACCTTGGTTGTTATCCATCCTGTGGGTGTGGTCTTTCATTGATTCTAGTGTATTTGTATTTACTGTGATTACCCACAGGAAAATAAATCTCAGGGTTGTTAATGGTGATATATATGTACTTGGATAATAACTGTACATTAAACTTTGAACTTTGGTTCCTTAAAGAATTCACCTTCCTATCACTCAAACCCTATTCAATTCCAAATACCTTCAGCTCTCACTTTATCTGTAAACTCTTCACAACCCCTTTGATGAAGTTTCTGATTTTCCCTGACCTACAGTTCTCTTCACTCTTTGGATTGTGTGTTTTCTACACTACAGGTTAAAGTATGTTGATCTGAATCCATTTGTTTCTTCTGCAGCCTTATACAATGAGAGACAACAATAACATAAAACAGGATGTGAAACTTGGAGGTTTGGGACCTGATTACAAATCCATTCAGGAGAAGGCAAGTGTTTTCAGCTTTTCTCTATATCACGAAAGCAGGGATTTGTAATAATGGAGCCATGTGTTTAACCACTAGTATCCATCCTCAGTCTGGAAAACTTCAGAATATCCCACAACGGTGAGGTATTCATTACATACAGAGGTTGGTTGATCTGTTTGGGATTCAAACTACCATTATCCCTTTGCGTTGAGCAGGAAAGCAGTGATGGTTGTCTTGCCAGGTCAGAACAGCTGCTGAAAATCATAGCTACGGCCCAGTATACTTTTAAGTTTCTTTTTGACCTAGAGGTATTCCTCTTGGTCCCTCAAGAAAACCTTCACCCATTTCCATCATCATTCATTCCCACCCTGAACTCCCCCAAATCAGATAGCATTACATTCAACAAGCCTCCGCACCGCCCCGCCCCCCCCCCCCGCCACTTGTTCTGGCAACCATCCATAGAACCAAATCAACATCTAAATTTCTGCCCTCACTCAGTGTCCAGCTGTCGATTCTTGCAGCATCTGATTTTGCAAACTGTGATTATGAACATATAGTATTTTATACCTGGTGGTGCTGTAAACTTGGTACATCATTGGGTCGGCTGGTGGCACAGTGAGATCGGCGCCAGGCTCAAGAATGGAGGTTCCCAAGTTCGGTCCAGTGACAGACCACTCCTGAGCGCACTCTCCATCCGTGCTGGGTTGATGTCGAGCTTGCAACTCAACCTCATTAAAAAAAATTACTGCCACCTCCAGTTTAAATTCCCACATGGAATATTGTGGAGGATCAAATACCCAAATACCCAAATCATGGGACCGCCTGAGAATGGAAATGTCAAATTCATTCCTTGTATTTTTCTTTCATCAAATCATAATAATGTTGGTTTTCCTTTTAATATTTATTTATGTGTTTATATGTGCAGGCAGTGAAAATGAAACTGGAAAAGGAATATGCAAACCAAATTAAAGAACAGAACCTGAGAGGTGGATGTAAATCATCATCTTCCCCACAGAAACAGTCAACAAACACTGAGAACAAAAGTATTAATTCAAGCTGGAAACGGGTGTGTCTAATTAAATTTAATTCATATTTTATTTCCATCATTAGTGATACATACTGTTTAGGTAATGATAAGATTGTGAAGGAATTTTTTAAAATGAACTAGCAAGAAGATTTAAATTGAACCTTTCAACCCTTCATGAATATCTATTCAAGTGGATGTAAAATACTGTGACACAGTTATTGAACCAAATGCACTTTCTTATTTTGGAAAGCCTAGCTGTTGTAATGTGTAGAATTCTATCAGGAAACCAAGTACTGGAGATGGTAGTTATTTACAGCATCTGTTCTGCAGTTTGCCATGTCTCTCCTGAGTTCCCCATTCATATAATGCATGAAAGCACAGTGGGACCTACTTTCACAACATTTATTATGTGGGCCATTCATGCATAAATAGGCATTTATTCCAAGTAGCTCTTCCCTACAATAGTGAGTCCTTCATAAGTACACTTATACTGAGAATATTCCTTAAATGGTCTCAGTCCATGCAGTCCAATACTAAGAACCAGTATCTCACATTGAGTCTTTTTTGGTACCCACTACTCTTGCCTAATTCCCCCCACCAATATGATTATGACTCCAATCCTATCCCACCTTCAAGTTTTCCACTCTTATGCTTGATCAAGATACCGACTCACTATTCGGCAGTCAATCATGATCCCTGCTTTGATAGTCTACTCCAAGTTTCAAGCTTCCTATCCACCTCATCTTATTCTGCACTAGTGTCCAGGCCTTTTTCCACCACAGTAACCTTTTTTCACCACCTTCACCAATTTATTTTAAATTATATTATACAGTGGCTTCCAGTTAATTGGGACGCATCGGGATCAGTACGTTTTGGCCCAATTAAGCGGCTGTCCCAATTCACTGAAGTTTCATGGAAATAGTTAAAATGGTATAAAAAATGAAATACTGAGTTTCAAATTATGTATTTAAATGAAATACAGAATGAATGAGAACACTACTACAGTACTATAAAACTGTGTATTAGTTATCGACAGAGAAATTCATCCAGTGTACGCTGACATATTCTTTTCGAGTGGAAATGAAGAAAATCAGTGCAGATACCTAGTGGAGATAACGAGCTACCTTCATACAATGCCTTCAAAGATTGCATCCTCAAAATCTTTATTTTCATTGTAACATTCAGGATAATTGTTGATACCTTCCAATTCTTGATAGTTCTTAATTTGTTAAAGTAATGAAATTGTTTCATTTTCACTCCCAGCCATTTCCGGCATCTCCAAGCCCGAGTACTTGAAACCACAGTGAGCAAAATAGTTCTGAATTGTCTTACTATGTATTTCTCGTAAGATCTCATTGACAAAAATCACTGCTTATTTTTAACATAAATGCACACACTTGACGCTATTTAAAAACTGTTCGCTCTAAGCACAGTGTAGCAACCACACAAGTGCACGCAACTGACGCTAGATAGACCCTGTTCAGCAACAGTCTCCTTTCCCAATTAAATGGCGTATTGTCCCAAATAAACAAGGGGAATCCCAGCAATTTCCTCAATTAGTTTTAGTTCTTTAAGATTTGACCCAAATAAATGGCTGCCCCAATTAACCAATGGCCCAATTAACCAGTATGCACTGTATATTATTTTTATAAGCGATAATGTACTTGACTGTTTGAGCATTGTGTAAAGTAGAACCACAGCAGTGGACTCTCTCACTCAAAACATATATCAGCCTACTGCACACCAAACAGAAACAAAATACATAATTATAGGCCATATTATTTACAAAAATATTATAAATGTCTGGATTTTCAGTCTAATAAATGGGGAAAGGGATAAAATCTAACCTGAAATCATAGTAGTGTTATCTTGATTTTAGTAGCTGTATGTCCACTAATTAAATTATTAGGTCAGTTACTTTGGCCTTTGTGTATTTCTTTTACTTTTCTAAAACCAATATGTAGGTACTGTATATGCAATTTTTGATTTTAAAGTTACGATTGAATTTGCTACCCCCCCATATATACACATATTTTCTAACAGAGATATTGTGATTCCAATGACTGCAATCTTCCACATGTATCTTTCAACTTTTTTTCTGTGAACTTATATTGCACTTCAATCTGCATAATGAAATATTCTTGTGGAGTAAGCCCACTACAATCTTTATTTACATCTCAAATAAAGAGAGCTTCTGAGAAAAAAATCAGAAAATATATTTCCAAGTGAATCATTTTCTGCAGCTGCTATGGCTGGAGAGTTTACTGCAAGCATGTTGATATGGATATCATAAGGGTAATATTACTAAGCCACTTACTGAAACACTTTTAAAAGGATACTTTTCATGGTTTCCTGTAATCAGTGTTGTTTGATGTCTTTGTGAATCTGAGGGACGTTTCCATGGATCTAACAACATATTTCCTCTATTATCCTTGCCAGGCCTCAAAAATCAATTCTTACACAAAAGAACCACCTTTGAGATTTGATTATATCTTCATATGATAAATTGCTTTATCCCAGTTTCACAATCAATAGGCTAAAAATTGTAACACATCCATTAGGGTGTGCTAAGAATGGAATATTGCATAATAGTTCTGCTGTGGTTGAGACCCATAATAAAAGTATGCCTCTCAAACTTCCTCTCTCAAGGCTCAGCTTGTGAGGTTAGCCTGCAGATCCAATTCCTCCTATAACAGAGCTCAGCGACTGAGAATGGGAGATTGAGATTAGAAATGAGACCAGCACTTCTTTTTTATTGAGGAAAGGAAATCTGAAGGAATTCTGATAGGAGGAGATCAGAGGCAGCAGATGACCCAAGGCTGATTTACTAGGGTAGGGTAAAAATGTGAGATGCAGAGTGGAGACAGAAGCCATTGACTCGTTTGGAAGGCAGCAATGGTGAGGAGAGTATTGTTCACTGGGTGTGGGTATATTGTAGGGTTGGGAAGTCCAAGCTCAATGTTTCAAGGGGCTACTTAGAAATCAAGAGTATTGGGAAAGTTAAAGTCTCAGTAGGGATGGGATTATGGGCATTATAGGGACAGTATAAAGGATGATTCTAGGTCAGTGTTGTAGTTTTAAAAACACTTTGTTTCAGGAGTGGCCAGTGATGGGTGTCCAGAGGGTAAATTGGATAAACTTACATGTGTTGTTCCAAAAGAAATAGTGTGCTCACTTGAGTCAAGTATGATGTTCTGTTAGGGTCTTGTCTCCGAGATGTTAGTGTGGATTGCCTTAATGGGGAACGCCTCTTGTTTAATGTGGAGGGGCTGTTGCATGGGCAGCTGCCACATGGTCCTTGACAGATCAAGGTCAGGGTCCAATGAGGTGTAATGTAAGACAAATGGGAACCCTTCACTGCTGCAGCCTTTAGTGCCATTGTAAAGTGTCATCATCTTCTGCCATCTCCGCTATTGAGGTCTTGGTTCTTGTGCTCCCAAAAGAAGTATAGCATGTGTAATGATATTATCATATGCTGATATGAAAATCCCATTCAGGATGCAGGAGCGACTGATGATGAGGAACTACATTATTCTTTCTGAATGATGCTAAGTAACCCGAAAATGGTCATTATCGTGTTTCATTTCAGAAAAGACTATTTTCATTTTCATAATGCTGACAAAATGTTATGCAATTGAATTTACAAATCTTGTTCTAGAACACAATGAGTCATACTGTACATTAAAATGGACTTTTTCCTGTGTTATTTTACACAACCCTAGGGAAAAGAATATGCTAAAAGCATTCATAAGCCAAAACCACTTACAGCTAATTCCAAGGTGGCCAGTGAGATGCCGGGTAAGGAAAAGTCAACAAAACTTGGTAAATGTGTGCAACTGGACCCATCTGAAAATACAATAGTTAAGATGATGCAGGAGCGACATGAAAAGGAGAAACAAATTGTTGCGGCCTTTAAGGCAAGATAAGAAATGAAGATAAGAAATACTTGAACTTTTTTATATATAATGAATCATGCTGAAAGGTCTTATAATGTCACACTAACAGCACTCTAAGTTTATATTGCCTTTTTAAATGATCACAATTAGATGAGTTATGTCATAGGACAATCACTCAGTTGCTGAGAAGCAAATAATGCTCTATACAGTCTACCCAAAGATAGTGAAGGAATAACTATGTTTAAATTCTTTTCTAAAAATATCTTCCAATGCATTTCTTTGAAATATCAAACTTATTTGAAATATCAGAATATCTGAACACTTAGTTAAATCAGATTAAAGGCCATTTGGGAACCAATACTTGCTGTTGTTTCCAACAGTTTTCAACCCCACCTACAGCCTAGAAATTAATCATTTTTAGGCTATGGCCAAAGTGCAGAGAGAGGGTATTAATAGAAGGATCTTTTTAAGAACATGGCCAGGTACAAAGGGCTTAATGACTACCTTCTATTCCTCCTGATCCTCTGATTTTATAATATACAACTAAACCAAAAACCTTTACCTGAGTAAATTACTTTCAATAGTAATTTTAAAATTACTTGTCAAATTAAAGTGGGCAAATTGTCTGAAAGATTAATCATCTTTGTGATTGATCTCACTGTTAGTAGATATAACATGCATATAATGATAGAGGCACAGGGTTACTCTGAACTTTTAATTTTGTTGAACTCAGTTACATGAAATATGACACTGATAATATAACTTACTATTGTAGGTAGTTTTACATTTTTTTCCAGACTTATATAGATGTGTGTTTTCCTTTGTTAATTTTAGTGAAAAAGTAAGTTAGAATATAGAATGTGTTCCATACCACTGTTCCTCTGTAATGATTATTTTATTGTAATTACACCCTATCCTCGTCATATGCGTCTTCAGACAATGCGGATTCAGTTATGCGAGGAACCTATTTCTACCAACTTCGAGTTATATGTGTCCAAAACTCACGGTTATGCGAGAAGCACTGCTTTCCCGCCAATACAAGTCACGTGCGCACGCCTCACAGTCTCACTGTTGGGATGAGAAGCACTGCTTTCCCGCCAATACAAGTCACGTGTTCACATCACACAGTCTCACTCCCGCCAGTCTCGCATTGGTTTTGGAAATTATAAACAGGGCGGCGTCGGGTGAAGGTAACACAGCTCTGGGACGCCACTTCGGCCTGGGTGAGTCCACGATCAGAAACATAAAGAAAAACACTGAGAAAATAAAAAGTGCAGTGATTGATTCATCACAAGTGTCTTCAAAGATTGTTACCAAACTGCATAACCCAATTATGACAAAAATGGAGAAAATGTTGAGTTTGTACATTGAGCATGAAACAAAGAAAAAACAACACTTAGTTCCAATCATTTTCGTGTGAAAGCTTTGGAAATTTATGGTCGTCTTTGTTCAGAGGCTAGTGAGGAAGTGTCGAGTGATATTGTTAGCTTTAATGCAAGTGGGGGATGGTTTTCTAAGTTTGTTAATCGTCACAGGCTTCACAACTTAGCTGTGCGTGTGTCATGGTCCGGTCCGTGAAGTCCGCATTCCGGTTCACGGTCTGGTCTGTGGACTCAGGACTCCGGGTCTTCCAGCTGTCCCTTGTTTCGGTTGGGTTAATCATAGGCACCTGATTCCCATCTCGGGCCTTGGAATATAAATAGCCTTGGGGTCGAGTGTGGGCGGCTGGTTTGTCTTGTCAAGATTTCCTGGGAGCAACCTGCCAGTGGAAGGCTAGAGCGGCCACTTGCCATCTTTAGGCCGCGTTGGAGAACCATCGCCTCATGGAGTCTTGCTGTCGGTAGTCGGAGCTGTCTTTGCGGTATGGATTCGGCCGTTTCCCAGGCTAGCTGAGTGGCCGTCAGCCACTCCAAGCTAGGTGGGGATCCAGCTGTTTCCGTAGCCAGCCAAGGTTGCTGGCCGTAACTGTGACTCGGAGCAACCCCGATGCAGAGTTGGAACTGTCTGGTGTTCTTTGCTGTTTGTCTCTTCTTGTCCTTGCCTCCATGGAGTAAGTCAAGCCGTTCTGCCATTACCTGACGGATGGACCTGTCCCACCTTGGTGTGGAGATAAAGATGAGTCCCGGCTTTTCGAAGAATAAGTCCCGGCTCTATGTTGATGTTCAGTTCCCAGTCTGTCTCCGAGCTCCAGCCTCCGAGTTATCAGCCTCCGCATTTCATGACCCCAGCCTCAAGCCTCAAGACCCAAGACCCCAGATCCCAGCCTCAAGCTTCAAGACCCAAGACCCCTGCCTCAAGCCTCTAGACCTGCCATGTCCTGTCCTTGCCTAGTTCTGGGGTCCGAGCCCGAGGCAAGACCCAGGTTCTGGGTCCTTGTCCAGTCTCTGGCTCGGAGTCCAAGCACAGGCTCCTAGTTCATGGTTCCTAGTCCTGGTCCTGCTTTCCCAAGCCCTGGCTCCTTGTTCATAGTTCCTTGTCCGGGTTCCCTGTCTAGTCCATGTCCTAGCCCAAGTCTGCATTCTTGTCCCTGCTCCTTGTCTGTATCTTGTCACATCCCTACTCTAGTCAAATCCTGTTCCTAGTACTTCAGTGTCTGTGTCTTGCATTTGGGTCCGTTCCCAACATCCCCCATTGTGACAGCATGGTGAGCAAGCCAGTACTGACCACAAAGCTGCTGAACGCTACCCTGTGCAGTTGCGGGCTTTGATAGCTGAGTTAGGCATCACACCGAAGCAGGTGTTTAATGCAGACAAGACCGGGCTTTTTTGGAAGCGTATGCCAAAACGCATTTACATAAATAAGGATGGAAAAGCTGTGGCAGGTTTCAAGGCAGCAAAGGATAGGTTGACTTTGCTTATGTGCTCCAATGCCGAAGGAGACTGCAAGATGAAGCCTGTCTTAGTTTACCATTCACTTAACCTCCGTGCTCTTAAGGGTTTGAGTAAGAATATGCTTCCTGTCCACTGGGCAGCTAACAAGAAAGCATGGGTCACTGGTCAAATCTTTGAAGATTGGTTTGCTAATCATTTTGCTGTTGAGGCTGAACGTTACTGCCGGGAACAGAATCTTGCCTTTAAAGTTCTTTTGTTGCTTGACAATGCGCCAGCCCATCCTAAACATTTGGACAGCATTCGTCCTAACATATCAGTGTGTTTCCTGCCACCTAACATAACATCGCTGATTCAACCACTCAACCAAGGTGTGACATCCACGTTCAAGGCGTATTTTTTACGGCGAACTGTCTCTCAGATGCTGCAACAGACGATTTTGAAAATCCCGGGAGTTTACCAACGGTGTGGGAATGGTGGAAGTCCTTCAATATCAGACATGCCATCAACAACCCTGATGAATCCTGGAAAGAGGTCAGGTCTTCCACTCTCAATGGAGCGTGGAAATCAGTTTGGGCGGAGTGTGTGCGCACCCTCAAGGGGGTTCCTGCCTTCACTGCAGCTGTCCAGGACTGTGTGGCCCTGAGCCGTAAAATTGGTGGGGATGGATTCACAGATCCCAAGACTGCTGAAGTGGTAGAACTCCTGGATTCTCATGATGAAGAATTAAGTGTGGATGACCTTCTGCTTTTAACTCAGACTGAAGGTGATAACGATGAAGAAGAAAGTGTCGAGTTGCAGGTGAAGGATTTTACGGTGAAGCAACTGGCAGAATTTTTTAAGGTTGCGGAACACTTGGCACAGATGTCGATGGACCTGGACCCAGGTTTAGAACGGACTCCGCATTTCAGTCGTTCCCTGCAGTCAAGCCTTCTTCCCTACAAGCAAATTTATGCTGTAAAACAAAATGCTGCCAAGCAAACAACTCTCACCACTTTCTTCAAACCGGTGTCATCTCCTACTGCCGGCAGGACTGAGAGTTCTGTGAGTCTTCCTTCACCCCTTGCTGTCTTTGATGATCCTGACAACACACAACCATCCACTGCCCAATACCACAACAACCACTCATCTCCAGGAATGAACACACCTGCCACTGTTGGTCAGTACTGTACTGTGCACCCTTGTATGTTAACTTTTTAGATTAGATTAGATTAGATTAGATTCAACTTTATTATCACTGTGCCAAGTACAGATACAAAGCCAATGAAATGCAGTTAGCATCTGACCAGAAATGCAAAGAATAGTGTTACTTACAAAATAACTGCGAATAAAAAGTAAGTGCTACAGCACACAAATATAAAAGTACTGAGACAGTACAATATGGATGCAATACTGCTTAGCGCTATGATGTGAGGTTCAGCAGTGTCACAGCGTCAGGGAAGAAGCTCTTCCTGTGCCTGCTGGTGCGGGAGCGGAGGCTCCTGTAGCGCCTACTGGATGGGAGGAGAGTAAAAAGTCCATGGTTAGGGTGAGATGTATCCTTGATAATGCTTTTTGCCCTGCCCAGACAGTGTTTATGGTAGATGTTCTCAATGGTGGGTAATTGGGTGCTGATAATCCGCAGGGCAGTTTTCACCACGTGCTGGAGTGCTTTGCGGTCCAATACGGTACAACTTCCATACCGCACTGAGATGCAGTTGGTGAGTATGCTCTCAATGGTACAGCAGTAAATGTCCATCAGTATCCTGGGATAGAGGTGAGCTTTCTTCATGCTCTGCAGGAAATAAAGATGCTCTTGCACCTTCTTGATCAGGGTGGAGGAGTTCAGGGACCAGGTGAGATCCTCGTAAATATGGACACCAAGGAATTTGAAGCTTGATACACGCTCTACTACAGCTCTGTTGATGTAGATGGGGACATGAGTGTGGCTCCTAGCATGCCTGAAGTCCACAATGATCTCCTTGGTCTTCTGGGTGCTAAGGGCCAGATTGTTGTCAGCACACCACGCGGCCAGGTGCTGGACCTCGTCCCTGTAGGCCGTCTGGTCATCCCCTCTGATCAGGCCAACCACCGTGGTATCGTCTACGAACTTGATTATGGAGTTACCATGTACAGGAACACAGTCATAGGTGAACGGGTAGTACAGAAGAGGGCTCAGCACACAGCCTTGAGGTGTTCAGGGTGAGAGTGGAGGAGGAGAGGTTGTCTAACTTAACAGATTGGGGTCTGTTTGTCAGAAAGTCCAAGGTCCAATTGCAGAGGGATGAGCTGATACCAAGCTGGCAAAGTTTGGCGATCAGCTTGGAGGGGATCACAGTATTGAATGTCGAACTAAAGTCAATGAACAGCATTCTGATGTAAGAGTTGGGGCTGTCCAGGTGGGTCAGGGCAGAGTGAAGTGCCATGGAGATGGCGTCCTCTGTTGACCTGTTAGTGCGATAGGCAAATTGATGGGGATCCAGGGTAGAGGGCAGACAGGATTTCAGATGTGATAGAACCAGTCTCTCAAAGCACTTTGCAATGATGGGGGTGAGTGCAACCGGACGGAAGTCATTCAGGCCCATGACAGTGGAATGCTTTGTCACTGGCACAATGGTGGCGATCTTGAAGCTTGTGAGGACAACTGCCTGGGCCAGGGACAGATTAAAAATGTCCGTGAAGACCCCAGTCAACTGCTCTGCACAGACTCTGAGCACACGGCCAGGTATTCCATCCGGACCAGCTGCCTTCCGTACATTCACCCTGCTCAGGGTGGCGCAAACATCAGAGGTGGAAAGTGAGAGAGGCAGTTCACCAGTTGGGAGATCCACTTTGAGGGTGACCTCCTTGTTCTCTCGGTCAAAGTGAGCGTAGAAGTAATTGAGCTCATCAGGGAGGGAAGCAGAGCTGGAAGGGGGCACAGTACTAGGAGACTTAAAGTCTGTAATGACCTGTATGACATGCCACATGCACCAGGGGTCCGAGGAGTTGAAATACTCCTCAGTTCTCTGTTTGTATATGTGTTTAGCCTGAGAGATTCCCCTCCTTAGGTTGGCCCTGGCTGAGCTGTAAGCTTCCCGGTGTCCAGACCTGAAGGCTGAATCTCTGGCTTTGAGCAGGAGGCGAACTTCTCTGTTCATCCATGGTTTCTGATTGGGGAAAATTTTTATTTGTTTTTGTGATGTCACTCTATCTACACACTTGTTGATGTGCTCAAGGACAGAGTTGGTATATAAATGTTAACCTGAGAGTCTGTGGTTGAATATTACTTTAAATTGATGAAATATAATATGAATGCTGCCTTGTGGTATTGCTTTTGTGTCGTATTGGTATGAAAATGAGAATAAATTACAGATAAAACATATTTAGGAAGCCTCCAGAATGCATCCCTATTTTCTCCATTTAAATAATTACTCACATTATGCGTCTTCACATTATGCGTCGACTTCAAGGAACGTATCCCCCGCATATAACGAGGATAGGGTGTACTTTTAAAATATTATTATTTCTGTTATCTTATTATTTCAATTAATAAGGGAAAAAGCAAGGCACATTTAACGTTGCTTTCAATCCTGCCAATCCTTGAGACAGCACTGACTATTCAACACTGAGTGTCATAGGAAGTCATTCCTGCCTGTGGCCATCAAACTTTACAACTCCTCCCTTGGAGGGTCAGACACCCTGAGCCGATAGGCTGGTCCTGGACTTACTTCCTGGCATAATTTACATATTACTATTTAATTATTTATGGTTCTATTACTATTTAATTATTTATGGTGTAACTGTAACGAAAACCAATTTCCCTCGCGATAAATAAAGTATGACTATGACTATAACTATGACTATTTAGTAACCCAAATATCAAATGTGCACAGGCTTAAGAACTGATACTTACAACTGGTGGCTTCTCAACCACCCAGAAGTGAACATGATTAGATTTAATATAATCACAAAGTGAGTGCAATACACATGACATCAGATAATATAAAAGCAGTTCTCATCTGTAGATCAAATAATATGAAAACACACTAGAAATATCACTGCCCCATTTTATTTATTGTTTTGAAGCATGAGCACTTCTATACACATTTTATTCTACTTCCATGGGTACTAAATGTAATTTTAATTTATAGTTTTACATTTTTTAAATTCCAACTAATTTCATAATGTTCAACTGCAAAGGATTTTATCAGTTAAATATATTTATCATATATTTATCTTATTTTTTTCATCTTCACAAACATCAATCATTATTTTCAATGAGCATTCCAATGATCCTTGCTGGATTTGGTAGCCTCTGAATCACAAGGTTTTAAATCAGGTAGGATAGAAATTGAGATCGACTCTTCAGTGTAATATTGAGATAGTGGCATCCTGTATTTTGGTTGAGATATTAAGGCGAAGCCACATCTACACTTGAAGATGAGCAGGAGATGCATCCAGTCCTCTGGCCAATACCTACCTCTCCATCGACATTACTGAAGTATTTTATATTATTATCACAGTGCTGTTTTGGGGAGCTCTCTGTGTAATGATTTGTTTTCCTACTTCTGTGTTATTATTGTGACTAGACTTCAAAAAATACATCATTAGTTCCAAGTTGTATTGGATTTCAAAGACATGAAGACATTCTTTTAAAAGCATTTTACTTAATTATGGAAATCAACTTACTTGATATAAAGAATTTTTTACAACCTTCTGTGAATAGAAAACATCAACCTCATTAATACAGACTAATGACCCATACAATTGAACAAGATCACCATTTCATGAACTAACACAAGGTTATTGCTTACTGTTAGTACGCCAAATGGAACAATCAGAGAAAGTAAGAGAAACTGAGACAAAATATGTTTAAGCACATATGCATTACATTCTCTAACATTCATTAAATACCTAAAAAAAACTATTCTGTATTTTAAATTATTAAAATCAGCCCATAATCTCAATGTGCCTGGCCTTTTTTCTGATAAGACTACTTAAAATATGATCCATTAAACTTTACATGGACTGGATTGATTCAACTCTAATTTCATATACTATTTCTTGATGAGAAGTGCTAATGTTTCAAAAGATATTTTTATGAATTCTCGTATTTGTTCATTATTTTAATGTTTAAAATACCTTTAGTTTTTTGCTATGTAATTAAAGAAAATATGATCAGATTGTGAATCCTTCTCTGTATTTCAATTAAATTAATTGTAGTCTGTTTTCAAAAGTAGCACCCGAAGGTGTATTCTACAACTAGTTCTTTGCTATGTAGTTAAAGAAATATGATCAGATTGTGAATCCTTCTCTGTATTTCAATTAAATTCATTGTACCCTGTTTTCAAAATGGTCTCAAATTATATTATTATTAATTTGTTGTATAATTTAGGTTGTTATAGACATCATTGATTTTGGCTGGAGCCAAAATGTTGTAAAGAGTACTTCTATGATGATGTACGACTGGACTAGTGTCAGAAATATCAGGGGCTGCGGAGAATTTGGATTTTGCTTTTATAATGTACAGTTTTATGACTTTTACGTTGGATAACATTATGTGATCGTATCCAGCTTTCTGACTATGTAAAAACCCTTCACCCTGAATGAAACATTGAGCATTTCACTTACTTTTGTAGACTTTAAACAACTTATCTGTCCTTTTAACATCTCTAATATTCTGTGCTTTTCATTGCCCGTGACATTCGAGGAAATTCACTGAGACAAGTTAATAGTCTTAATTTTTCTCTCCTGCTCTTCTGTTATAGATATTCCCTTCTTTCCCACTTTTTGTTGCCTCTCAAGCATTAAATCTGGTACATCTTTCTCACTTTTTTTCTATTTCCAGTGAATTATCATCAGCATCAGATGCTGACTGTTAACCCTTCACTGATTTGTCTTGACCTGGTGAGTATTTTCAGAGTTTTCCATATTTCGCACTTCTAAATTTTATTTTAATTTAGAGATACTGTGTAGAACAGGCCATTCTGGCCCAACGAGCCACACTGCCCTGCAACCCACCTATTTAACACCGGCTTAATCACAGGACGATTTACAATGACCAGTTGACCTACGAACTACACAGTCTCAGGGAGAATGTACAAACTCCTTACAGATAGTTCCAGAATTGAACTCTGAACTCCAGAACGCCCTGAGCGTTCTGGAGTTCAGAGCATATCATCACTATGCTACCGTGGTGTCCCAATATTTTGGTGAGCAATCACATGTATTTCACTACATCAAGAAACATGCGTTGCTTAAATCACATTTTAAAGTGCAATGATAATTCAGAGGAGTCAGATAAGTACTATGAAGAAAGAATGTTTTTTTTAAATAATGAAAATCATAGATGCGTGAGCATAAAAACTATTTCAGTGGATTTGTGAACACAGAACCAGTGGGGCATAGACTTTAGACTCTAATCTCAAATAAAACTGCAGCTTAGATTTTTTTTCCTGCAGTTGTAGACAAGCAGAAAAGGGAAAATGTTGTGTATTCTTCAATAAAAGAGCTCAAATGTAATCCCGAAGTGGCACCAATCATTACAAAAGTTATTAGTACGTAGAATGCCTTGAAGTGACTCAATTATTTTGTTACTTCAAAGGATAATAAATAAACACTGGATTACATTCTTCATGCATTTCTGTCATCTGGGTGTACTTAATTTTGCATACTAGCTTTGTACAAAATATACACCGTATCTAAAATATTGTGCATACAAGTATTCTACCAGGAAAATCTAAAGCAGAAAACTAGGTAACATAGTGGCATATGGAATGATCCAGTTTTCTGACATACAAAACATAGGGTTTGTTCTTAAAGCATTCTGTATGTGAAAGGTGGTGTGGGGCCAATTTTTACAGAGCATTGTGATGATTTAAAATAGATAATGCTTCATGAATTTGCAATATACCTTTGTACCAGGGCCCAAACTAATTTCTTCCTTTTGTTCCAATGTGCAATCAGTTACTGAACGGCAGCTGGCACATCACAAATAGAATGCAACCTGTTGGCCTCCCATTTTTTGAATCTATATTGGTGTATAATAAATAAAGAGAATGGTGGTTTGTGCATGGTGGTTATCATTAACATTTTAATATTACACTAAGTTTTGAAAACTGCCTTCTTTGAATTTTCATCGCAACCTAGTCCAGATGCCTTAAGCAAAGGATTCAATGCTCCTGAACAGAATTGTGTTTGCTCTATGCATGGCCACTGGGGTTACTTGACAGACAACCTGGACAAAATCATAATTTGAAAATTACACAAACAATTAGGGACCTCATCAGACTGTCCCATCCAGAATCCAGTATAAGCAGAACCCTGTTGCAGGAAATGACATACAAGTGTAACAGCTGACAAACTTGATCAGAAGTGGTTGGAGATCCAAAAATATTAACAGCTGAAAAGAACATTTTTATTGCCAATTTGCAAGGTCAACCCATGCAATCACTATATGAATGATTGAATCTTGATGTGTACATACACACAGATGGATAAGTATATATACTGTATAGTCATTGATTTTATGCTGTTCTTTTCAACTGTTGAATTGTGCTGTCTTTCTTTATCTATCTTCTCTCTCTACATCCCTTTCTGCAGCCTCTGTGATTGGTGCACCTGCTGCTACATTGCGCCACTATTAAATGGTCTTTCTTAGCCCAGATATCAGCATATTTTCTCATTCTTGGCTGCTTCTGCAAATGGGTCACAAAATGATGACACTTTGAAGCAGTTCTGATTAGGCAGAAACTTGTTGTCCATACTTAAAAGTGATAATCCCCCCATAATGCAAATCTGAAGCACCTATTTCTTTAATGGAACCTTTAGATGAATATCAAAGAGCTATTTACTCATATGTAATATTTTAATTAGATTGCATTCCCTATTTAACCCATCACGGACCCTTTGATGCTCTGTGTGTATTTAGTGTTTAGCCTCAGATGCGAGAGTTAATGAATGCCGGACCTTTTGATTTAATGAGAACTCTGCCTTTCCAGTTCGACTCTGTTTGCATCCCTTTATTCTCTTACTATAGAATTCAGTTAATTGAAGGAGTCTCTTACCACCACACATTAAGAAGGCCAAATTAGCATCCCTTCTCTGATTAAATAGCACAGGCAGACACTGGGTCTTTGAAGTGAAGCCTGCACTGAAGTAGACAACAGTGTTCTGAAAATGAGCTGATGGCCTTGTTATTAGGAGAAAATGCAGATGTGCCCCATGTGCTGCAAAATGCTTAATCTCTTAATTGATCACCTTCCGCACTATCTGTACACCAATGCTTTCCTTTTAAATTGGCAGCATATCAAAGTCACATTTTGGAAAATGAACTGGTTTACCTCATAAGATCCCCAATACACTCCATTTTCTTCTTTCACATATAATGTTCGCTCTAAATAATTGGCTTCCTTACATAACCATTTAAAAATTTCCACCAGGATTATTTGTCAATTTTCATGATCACTGATACTTTTAAGAAGTGTTACCATGTATACTGTTAAGTGCCTTACAGTGAAAGGGGATCTTTTGATGTTTTGCTGATAAATAATAATGCAAATGTTTTTCCTGACTGAATATGTGCAATATGCACAAAACAAAAATCTGTGGAAGGAAATGACTAATATGCACCTGTGAAAAGCAAAGGCTAATAAATTTTATAAATTATGGAAACAAGTAGATACTTTCCAGGCGGGGTGTAAAACCGTGAACTTTGTGCGTTCTTTTCTTTGGTGAGACTGAAATTACCAGTGCCTCCCCAGCCAACCCGCTGATTTGAGACCCATTAGAAATAATTCCACAGGAAGTAAATTATTTTAAAACATGGTGTCATGGATCCTTGTTAATGTACTGATATTATTCACAAAGCAGCCCTCAGATAAACACGAAAAAGCATTAGAAGTTACGATAGAAGCATTACACCTTAGGGTATAATTGGATGTTAGAATATGGAACTGAGTCCATGCCATTACTCAAGTTGGAGAAAGCAATGTACAAGTAATGTCAAATAATATCAAGAAATGAAACTGACAATAGCAACAACTGTCTAAAATAATATAGCCAATTTACTAAAAGGTGATTAGTTCTTTTAATTCAGTAGCATTATTAGCATAGTTATATAAGGGAATGACACAAAAGTTGAAAACTTAGACTGCAAACATGCTTTTCCAAATTCATGGTGATGGGGCTGAGAGGGGAAATTGAGGGAGCTGGTTAGGAAATGATGATTAGAGGTAGGTAGATGTCAATTGTGTTCCTATAACCTTTATTCATTAATCTAAGGATCACATTTCAATAGTGCTCAACATGGTTGGCCATCTTCAATGTCCTGTGCTTATGTTTTAATTGTACACATTCTTTAAAATTGCATAGTTTGACATATATTGTCTCTTCTCAATCCCCCTACCAAATTAAATTACTTCATATTTCTACTTGACAACTTTCATGAATTTTTCTCTGTCCTCTTGGAGTAACCACTTTCCTTGCCATTCATTTCCTTTCTCAGCTTTGAGACATCTGCATGCTTTGAATGATGTCCTGCATGCCAAAGGGCAATTAAGCCATTGAAATTTTTAAAAAACCTTCCTGATTCTGACTTTAGAATCACTTTTGCATACTCCACCACCATTTTGCCATGCTCATGTCCTCTGATTTAATTCTTTTCTAAGGAGTACCACAGGTAAGTTGTTACAGTTTCCATCTGGCAACAACCAAGTAAGTAATGTTAGTGCATTGTTATCTCATCTAATTTCTTTGTGGCATCCAAATTCAGTGTGAGTTATCTGATGCTTATTAATTAGACAGACAAGAAAAAATACTGTGATGAAGTATCTGCAAGCATTACCTGAAATTGCATATTCAAGAAAGGAGAAGAAAAAGAGAAATACTTCAAATCTGTGTTGGAGTAAAGCTCCAAGAATCTGCGGTCTGATTATTTGTAAACCCTGTTAGTTCAGCATTGGACTCATCATCTGCTGCTTCCTAAGCTTCCTCTAAACTGGCCTGGGTCCCATTTACCCAACACTGTGAAACTGACCAAGGCTCCAGTTCCCCAACACCCTTTAAACTTCCTTGGTTCACTGGAAAATGTGTTAAAAAAAACTTTGTAGATTCTGAAAAAAATTGCAAGTGTGTTGGGGTATTAATAATACCATCCTTTAGTCTGGAAAATCCACCAGTGAGCCACCAACAAAATCCCAAGTGTGTTGATTACTAGAGTTTTACAGTGGTACTTCCATAGTTCTGTGATAATCATATTGGGTTTATTGAAGACTTTATCAATGTGGAACACATCTGCAAGCAAGTATGCTATTGCATCGGAGAGAAAACAAAGTTGGAGTATTTATGTTTGTGAGTTTGGTCTAAACTTCAATTAATAACAAATTCATTCTCAAACATGGAGGAATTAAAAGAACAATGGAATTTTTATAGCTATGTCAATCATTAACATTTCTCTGACAGCTATTAAAAGGATTTACATCTGATTAATCTGTTTTTGAGTGCATCAGATTTTCCCCTTTAACTCCTCAAAATAGTTTTAATTGTCAAACCCAGAATATCCAATGTGACTCATCAGTTACAATTTCATCTGTAGATTATTAGTGGATAACAAATTAATAGTTACTTAAATATAATTATTGTGGTGTAAGATATTACTAATATTTCATAATTGAAATGACATTATGTACAAGTAATACACAACAGGACTGCCGAAGGGTCTCGGCCCAAAACATCAACTGTTTACTCCTTTCTATAGCTGCAGCCTGGCCTGCTGAGTTCCTCCAACATTTTGTGTGTTGCTTGGATTTCCAGCATCTGCAGATTTTCTCTTGTTATGCACATGTAATTTGCTTACAAATTCAAAATGTAGGGGAAAGGTTGACATACAAAAATGGAATTATAATTAATTATAATTAGTTAACAAACTGATAAATTACAAAGATCATTAAATGACAGGTAACTGTTCTAACAAAGTTACAGCTAATAACAAATTGCAGTCTTGTTTTAGCCCATGATACCAAAATTTGACAATCAGCAGAAAAATAAAGGGGTCCTGGATAAAAAGTGAATCCAACTGAAATATTGAAACTTAGTGCGATAATTAAAGAACAAAAAATAACAATCTGAAGCAATGAAAAAGAAAATGGAGTCTCCTTCTTAGGCATTCCCTGCTGAGTAAAGCATTAATTCTAATAAAGAAATATTTGGAAATGCATTAGATAGTCTTACCACTTTATATTACTTTCTGTGGCAAGAGCACACCATCGAGTGCATAATACTTAAAAGTCATTTACAAAATTTCCTGATTGAAAAGGCAAATTTTCAATGTCTTTTTCATCATTAAACAGTACTGAATGATGTGATGTAGCCATATTTGAATGATAGCCACAAATTAAACATCTCAGAAAACTATGTGTCTTTACTTCGAATTTATCAAAATTTTGACATTTTTCTCTCTCGTTCCTTTCTCTCAGTTCAATCATGCCTTCTTCCTATTTTTCTGATGAAATGCTCAAATGTGCAGTAGTTCTAGAAAGACAAAGGTGCTAACTTTCAGTCCAAGCTAAAATGTAAATGTAAATCCAACTACCAACAACAGTAACTTCAGTGAACAGCGTCGTATTGATGAGTGAATATGCTCTGGAGGATGGAGGTGTGGGGTGTATGAAGGGATTATTTTGGTCTCTCAATAGGAGCAAATTTCAACCTGTAATATTTTTTCCATTACCATTTTGTTAATTCAATACAAAATAAAGGTTTTGAAGATCCTGCACTCTAATACAAAATTAGATAATGCATCACCCGGCTAGAGGTTAAAGTGTATAACAGCCACCCAGGGTGAAACTGCCTTTGCTGTATTTGAAAATATATCAATAAAAGCCATAAATCACATAAATGACCACATTCTCAACTCTTTTTGCTGTCTGATAATTATAGTACCAACAATTTATTGAAGGTTCAGTTACTATCCTTTTTATCCTTTGAATTCATCCAGACAATTTAGTTATTTTCTTCCTTTGCAGATGGCTGTGATACAAATAGGCAAGAACTGATCTTTAATTGTGAAAAGCTTTTTAGATGTAATGGTCATCTTTATGTTTCTCCAGTAAACAGCACTGCCAGCTCCCAGTCCTGTCTTTATTACAGGATTATAAAAAGCCACCAATCTACCATCAGATGCTCAAAGCTGAAGTCTACCCCCAGTGAGTGGTTCAAGCTCTGAATAAAGCCATTAGTAAAAAAAGTGTATTGCAAGTGAGCTCCAAAGAAATCTTAACCAATTTATTTAGATTTTTATTTTATGACTATTAAGATACTTTAATACTGATTGTTTAATCAGTGTTAGACAAAAGTAATGTAACAACATGATGGCTCTGATATTTATAAGGAGACCAGATATAGGTAATGGGAACAGTAAGCCATTCAGCCTCTTGAACTTGCTGTGATATCCCACAAGATGTATAAGATCTTCTACCCTGTCCAGTTTTGCGCTCAATAGCATTTTTTTTGGGTTCCTCTGGATTCCAAAACTCAATTTCTGTTCGAATTGCACTCATCCACAGAACATCCAGAACTATGTAGCACTGATCATTCAAAAGGTTCATAATCGTCAGAGTGAAGAAAGTTGTTTCTGACCTCAGTCCGAAATGTTTGACGCCTTATCCTGAGTTTATAAACCGTGGTTCTAAGTCCTCCAGCCAAGGAAAAGACAAGAGATTCTGCAAATACTGGAAATCCAAAGCAACGCACACAAAATGGTGGGGGAACTCAGCATGTCAGGCAGCATCTATGGAAGGGAAGGGAGAACATCCAGCGTGGGTGGGGTCTTTGATTATGCTGGCTGTTTTTTAAAGAGAGCAAGAGGTGTAGACAGAGTCAATGGAGGAGAGGTTTGTGTTCATGATGGACTAAGGTGTTTCAACAATTTGCTGCAATTTCTGTGGTATACTGTATCTGGATAGCAAGCTTTCCAATGATATTGTTTGTTATGTGCCATATTGTATGACGTGGGCAATCATGGACTTTCTGTAACCATGATTGTTCTTGGCAAATTTTTCTACAGAATTGGTTTGCCATTGCCTTCTTCTGAGCAATGCCTTTACAAGACGGGAGACACCTTACACCTCCTTTGATCGAGACCTATCTCCACCCTGCCACCCCTTCAATGATATGGGGATGTAAAATATAGAAAGAGTAGAAAGTTCTAACAAATAAAATGGCACAATAGCATTTTGGTTTATGATTTAAATTGTTGCTTAGGAACCAGTCAGAATGAGAGATCATCTGGCATTGACTGTGAAAGCCCATTCTAGAAGGTATACAACGTGGGAGAGGGGGGGATCATGGAACGGTACATGATTTTAATTCATCGTCAGTTCCCCTGAAAAGCTGAAGCAGATTTGAGCTATAAGGAGGAGCTGATATTGTCAGGTAATATCTACAGCTTTACTTAAAGTAAAATAAAACTTATAGAATAAAATATGGAGGGCTATGTGCGAGGAAAGTGTTAGATTGATATTAGAACTTGTTAAAGTGGCAGCACAGCATTGTGGGCCAAAGGACCTGTACTGTGCTGCAGCATTCTATGTCTCTATTTTAAACTTCTAGATGCAGTTGACAAAACTAGTAGATAACAAGACCAGATGTCAGCCTAACTCCATACTTTGGACTTGTGTAAAATTGCTTCTGTGGCAGAACTCTTTTTTTTCATTTCTCTCATCACCCCCGTGTTTGTTGACCCCCCAGTAGATGTCATTCTAGAAACGCCTTAATTTTTTTCACTCCATTATCCATTCCTAAGTGTCTTTTGACATTAATTTGAATAAAGCAAAACTCTGTCTCATGAACACGCTTTGACAATCTTGCCTTTTACATCCCGCAACAGAATGAAGTTTATTTCTCATGGAAATGAAATTAACAAAGTTGCTTAATGAGATTTTCTATACCAGTCCACCAGCTATGCAAAGATCTTTCTAAGAGAAAATGGCTATCAATTTTAAATCAAAGGCAATGTTGTCCTTTGGAGCTGCACCATGAATGAAATGATCAAAAAAGAGCCATTGTTGACAAAAGCCACAAGAGAATGGATTTGAACCCATACTTCAACTAAACTTTAGGATCCTAGAAGGTCACATATCTTAAAAATGGACTTGGAACCAGCTGGGTAGGCACTGTGGTCAGCATGGATTTGTTGGGCCATAGTGCCTATATCGGTGCTCTTTGACTCCATGACTCTAATTATTGATTAAAAAGCTTAAATGATAAATGTTTAGATTTATTTCAATAACAAAATGAGAAGTATGCAACAGACACAAAATGCTGGAGGAACTCAGCAAGCCAGGTAGCATCCATGGAAATGAATAAACAATCAACATTTCGAGCCAAGACACTTCTTCTGGACTGAAAAGGCACCTCAGCCCGAAAGATTGATTGTTGTTTATTCATTTCCATAGATGCAGCATGACCTGCTGAGTTCTCCCAGCATTTTGTGTATGTTGCATCGGATTTCCAGCAATGCAGACTTTTTTTGTGTTCATGCAAAGTATACAGCTATTTCTAATATTTCTCCATATATTTTGAACCTCTAAATTAAATTTCAATGTGCTTCATTTCACAAAGGCAGTGGAGGTGAAGTTTGCTTTATGATAAACTCATTGTGGTGCAAAAACATGCTGGTTCTGTCTCCGTCCTGCTCAGCTGACCTAGAACTTGTAGCGGTCAAGTGTCGTCCATTTTATCTGCTGAGGGAGCTTTCCGCCATCATCCTGGTAGTGATGTACCTTCCATCTCAGGCCAACGTCAGGCAGGCTCTGGAGGAGCTGAGCAATGTAATCAGCAGGCACGAAACTGTGCGCCATGATGCCTTCCCTTTCATTGCAGGAGATTTCAACCAGGCCAGCTTGAAGAAGTCTCTGAACAACTACAACCAACAAATCACCTGTGGAACCAGGGAGCCAACACACTTGACCACTGTTATGCCACCATCAATACCCACACTTTGTAAAGTCTGATCACCTGGCTGTAATTCTACTCCCAGTATCTAAACAGAGACTAAAGACCATGGGGCCAATGTTGAGGACTAAAATAGTATGGGCAAAGGAGGCAGAGGATTGCATATAGGAATGCTTTGAGTCCGTGGACTAGACAATATTCAGAATTCATCTTTGCATCTGAATGAATATGCCACATTTGTCACTGACTTAATAAAAACCCTATGTGGATGAGTGTGTGCCTTCCAGAACATACTGGGCATACCCAAATCAAAAGCCGTGAATGAACCAGCAGATTTGTGGTCTGCTGAGGACTAGATCTGTGGCATTCAAGACCAGTGATCCAGAACTATACAAGACATCCAGTTATGACCTACAGAAGGCTACATTAAGAGCGATAAAAACAATTCTGTTTGAGGTTAGAGACGGAATTAGGTGCACGCCAGCTCTGGCAGTGTTGCTTGCCATTACTTCCTACAAAGTTAAACCTAACATCGTGAATGACAATGATGCTTCACTTCCAGCTGAGTGCAATGCCTTTTATGCACACCACTGATTCTTGAGACTTCGGGAAAAACATGTCCCACTAAGAAAAGAGCTAATTCCATTGAAAATGATTAACATTTTCTTATTTAAAATATTCATGGTTGGTCATCTGAGGGTCTTCTGCACAAATGCAACATTTTTTCATATGTTTGCTTTTAATTTTATAAATTATATGATTATATGATAGCCCAGTACCCACAAAATCTATTGTCCTCTGACAAGAGATTATCATTTCAATTTGATAAAAAAGGTGTGAAAAAGTCATTTAAAATGTATAATATATATGCCAGATGAAAGAGTAGAGTGAAAAACCTCTAAAACTAAAAGCAGTGAATTTTCAACAATATTTTGTTTTTGTCAACACCATCAGATATTTACAAAAAAGCAATAAAGTCAGGCGACCACATGGTCAACTATATTCCTGAGGACCCCCTTTCCACCCTCCACATCTGCTAAATGCAACAAGCTCCTGTAAGTTTGCTATTTTTTCAATAATTTTTACATATTTATTGATGTTGCTACTGTCACAACCATGATGTGTCAACACTGTCTCTTTTGTATTGAAAGAATTGTTTTAAGTTATGACATAAATTTATGCATTTGAAGTAGAGGCCAGAGGCAGCTAGCAACAGAGGGAAAACAAGATGGCTCCTGTATACAACTCATGCATGTCATGTAAAAAAAGTGTGTTTTGTCACCACCGTCAGGTGTTCTGTCTGACGGTGGTGACACATAGTTTGACGGTGTTGACAAAAACATCCAAAATATCCTCAATAGCAGCCTGAATATAATTTATGATCACAATAAATAGTAATATGGCTTGTAATGTTTTATTAACCTCTTTATAATATACACAATTTCCCCTTTATTTCTTCCACATACAGGCCTACAATATTCCCTTACTATATGTATCCCCAATGACTAAAACCATAAATGAATTTAGTTGCACCATTTCATAATCATTTTATAAAATTTCACCAAATTAAACATAATTAAATTCATAGTAATTTTGCACAATTTCATAGTAATTCCATTAAATTCTGACTTTCCTTTTATGTATTTTAGGAAGTTATGGCTAGGCAGCAGCTATCAGTGGAGCATTGAAGGAGAAGAAACAGGGAATACCAAAAAAAGCAGAGAAAGAAAATATATAGTGAGCCAGAGTTAAAGGAGGAATACCTGAGAAAGGAAAAGCAAAGATGGAAGAAGAGAGTAGAGGATGGGAAGATAAATACTATCAGTGATTTGAATGAAAGGGAAAAGAGGAGTAAGAGAAAGGTGTGGAAACATAGACAGCAAGAGTCAGAGCGTAAGAGAAGTGGCCCAGAACACCCAGAAACTCCCCCAGATAGTCCATTGGATCAGACTATACAGGAGCCAGCTCGCAGTAGGCAGTCTATAGTAGGGGAAAGGGAAAGAAAGAAAACAAGAGCAAGATACTTGAGAGAGATGAAAGCTTTGAAAAATGTCCCTCCAACACTGGGTTTCCAGAGAACAACCTGGAACTTCTTCACCACTTCACATGGGAAGGGAGCTCCAGATGGCATTGGGGGAACTGTGAAAAGGACTGCAGACAGCCTTGTACTACGGGGGAATGACATTGTGGGTGGCAAGATCTTCCATGAGATGGTTGGGAGAAGCCTTTGCACTACTCAGCTCTATCATATTGCTGAAGGTGACATGCAGACATATGATGCACTCCTTTCTCAACCACTAAAACCTGTACCAGCAATGAGGAAAATCCATCAGGTCATACCTCACCGAAACAGCATCCATTGTCATGTTTCTGCACTGAGCCACAGATGTGTCAGTGTTTCAGCCCAACAACATTTCAGTTGACTGAAAATACACATGCCAGGGTACAGGCTGAGGAGAAACATGGCCCTACCACAATGGGAAAGAACAGAGGGCCTTTGGCAATGCTGATGGAGGAAATGGAGCAGGAACCCCAGAATGGTCCTGACGGGACCACGACAGATATATCTGCTGGTGTCATTAATTGTGGAGATTGGCTTGCAGTCCTTTATGACCAAAACTGGTGGTTAGCAGAGGCTGTCACTGTGGATGCTCATCATCAAGATGTTCAAGTGGAGTTTTTCCACCCTCATGGGCCCAACACACGATTCCATCCAAAACCAGGTGGAAAAGATATGTGCTTCGTAGCAGTTGAAGATATTCTGGTCAAACTGATGGAGCCATCATCACTGGGTCATGCAAGCAGGGTGAGGGAGATCTACCACCTGTCTGCTGAAGTCATGGACTTCATAGAGGAAGAGCATATTAATCGTCTACTTCCTGATAAAGCTGACTGAACGTTTTCGAAGATTTTCAAGCCCAGAAATGGATGGATTTTTTTTTAGTTCCTGGTGTGTTTTCTGATGTTTATGCTTAAACATTGCAGTTGTACTGTAGTTTTTATTTTGCTGTTTAACGTTGTTGTTAATATTTACAGTAGGATAAAATGTACATGACAAATTATTATTTGTTGTACCAAATTGTTAAGTAAAGTTGTTGAGCAAGGAAGCATTGACTTGAGTGGTGAAAAGGTTGGAATTGTTTGTTGTAATTAGGCCACTGCCACCACCGTCAGGTCTCAGTCACCACCGTCAGATTAATTTGTTTTAAATTAATATGCTTACAATCTGTTCCTCCAGAACAGTTGATTTATTAAAGTAATTGTCTCTTTAAAATTAAAAATGTGTTTTTATGTCCAAAATTGTTATTTTATATATTTAATGCTAATGATAAAAGTTGCATGATGTAAGAGTTTTTAAAGGAGTACACGTGAAATAGTATAAAAAAATGAACAAAAGGGAATATTCAACATTTAACAGCATATATGTGTACCTATGGTGTAGACACAATGATTTAAAAGCGCTAAATCTATATAAGACTAAATAAATAGGAATAATTAGCTTTTTATTGTGTCTGACTGTGTTGACAAAAACTAAGTAATGTCAAAAACTAAGTAATGACAGGCAAAACACATATATGAAAAAATTACAAAATCAGGAGGTTGCACCGAAATATTGCTTGATTGCTGAGATCTTGTTCTATAAATATATAAGTTTAGATTTCTTAACATTTAATTTTTTTTCTTTTCAAAAGTAAAATCTCTTATCCAAATTCTCAAGAATCAGTGACATGTTGAAAGGGAGAATAAAACTACGCCTGTGCGAATCCCTCCAGCATCTGGTGATCCTGTGACCAGGCCCTGATAGTATACCTTGTAGGGCACTGAAAACTTGTGCCAAAAAAACTGATGGGAGTGTTCAAGGATAACTTCAATCTCTCACTGCTGCAATTGGAGCATCCCAATTGCTTCAAAAGGGTGACAATCATACCAGTGCCCAAGAGGAGCAGGGTGAGCTGTCTAATGACTATCACCCAGCGGCCACTCACTTTTACTGTGATGAAGTGCCTTGAGAGGTTAGTCCTGATTAGAATTAACTCCTGCCTAAGCAAGGACCTATTGCTACAATAGGTCTACAGTGGTTGGAATCTCACTGGCTCTCCACTCAGACTTGACTCACCTGGATAATAGTAATACCTATGTCAGGCTGCTGTTTATCGACTGCAGCTCAGTGTTCAACACAATTGTACCCTCAGTTCTAATCAACAAACTCCAAAACCTGGGCCCCTGCCACTGGATCCTTAACTTCCTCATTAGCAGACTACAGGCTATGCGGATCAAAAATAACATCTCCTAGTTAACATTCAACATTTGCGCACATCAACACTGGAGCACCCCACTACTCAACTCTCCCTGCACCCACGACTGTGGCTGGGCACAGCTCAAATGCCACCTATAACTTTGCCGATAACACAACTATTGTTGGCAGAATTTCAGATGTTGCGGAGGCATACAGGAGCAAGCTAAATCAGCTGGTTGAGTGGTGTTGCAAAAACAACCTTGCACTCAATGTTAGTAAGAGCAAGGAATTGATTGTGGACTTCAGGAAGGGGAAGTTGAGGGAACGCACACCAGTCCTCATCGAGGGATCAGCAGTAGCAGAAAGGGTGAGCAATTTCAAGTTCTTGTGTGTCAACATCTCTGAGGATCTACCCAGGGCCCAACATACTGATGCAATTACAAAGAAGATATGACAGTGGCTATGCTTCATTAGGAGTTTGAGGAGATTCGGTCTGTCACCAAAGACACTCACAAAAAGACTATTCTGCCATCGCAGTAATCTGCTGCAGAGTAGTAAGGCTTTGGCACAACAGGTCTTCAGCAAGAACAGGCAGAGGCAAAGGAAGTTCATTCCTTATTTCTTATTTAACTCGAGAGAATAGGAGTTATGTCTACAGAACCAGTGTTCCGTTTTGGGTGTCTGATGTGGGATTTCCAGGAGATTCCCAGCCTCCCCGATTGCCATATCTGTCCCAGGTGCGTCGAGATGCAGCTCCTTAGAGACCATGTTAGAAAACTGGAGCTGCAGCTCGATGACCTTTGGCTTGGTACTGAAAGTGAAGCAGTGATAGACAGGAGCTACAGGGAGGTAGTCACCCCAAGGCTACAGGAGACAGATAAATGGGTGACTGTCAGGAGAGGGAATGGAGAACATCAGATAGTGGAGAGCAACCCTCCGGCTGTCTCTCTCAACAATAAGTACTCCTGTTTAAGTACTGTTGGGGTGACAACCTACCTGGGGGAAGCAACAGTGGTCATGCCTCTGGCTCAAAAGGTAGGGAATGGAAGAGGGTGGCAGCAGTGATAGGGGACTCGATAGTCTGGATGATAGACGGGTGATTCTGTGGATGCAGAAAGGAAACATGGATGGTAATTTGCCTCCCAGGTGCCAGGAACCGAGATCTTTCTGGACACATCCACAATATCCTGAAAAGAGGGTGAGCAGCCAGAAGTCATGGTACATATTGGTACCAATGACATTGGTAGAAAAAAGGGAGGAGGTCCTGAAAACAGAATGCAGGGAGTTAGGAAGGAAGCTGAGAAGCAGGACCTCAAGGAAAGTAATCTCAGGATTACTGGTGTGCCACGTGACAATGAGGATAGGAATAGAGTGAGGTGGCAGATAAATGTGTGGCTGAAGAATTGGAGCAGGAGCAGGAGGCAGAGATTCAGATTTCTGGATAATTGGGACCTCTTCTGGGGCAGGTGGGACCTGCACAAAAGGGATAGGTTGCATTTGAATCCAAGGGAGACCAAAATTCTTCCAGGCAGATTTACGAGAGATGTTGGGAGTGGTTTAAACTAATATGGCAGGGGGATGGAAACCAGGATGACAGAGCTGAGGATGAGCCAGCAGGTTTACAAGTAGATGATGGGTGTAACATGAATACAAGGAAGGACAAGCCAATGATTGGGTACAAATGCAGACACAGCAAAGAGTTAAATTGTACCACAGAGGCAAAATTCAAAATGGCAAAGAATGTAGAACTGAAGTTGTATTCAGAATAAGGTGCACAAATATGTGGTGGAATTAGAGATTGGTCAGTATGGCACTGTGGGCATCGCTAAGTCATAGCTGAAAGAAGACAATAATTGGGAGCTAAACATCAAAGAATATACTCTGTATTGAAAGGATAGGCAGGAAGGCATAGGCAGTGGTGTGGCTCTGTTGGTAAGGGATGAAATTACATTTTTAGAAAGAGGTGACATAGGGTCAGAGAATGTTGAATCTTTGTCAATTGCGATAAGAAATTGCAAGGGTGAAAAATAAACATTATGGGAATCATATATAGGCCTCCAAATAGTATCTAGAATGTGGGGTTAAGATTGAAAAGGCAGCTGGAGAAGGCATGTAATAAAGGTCAATTTCAATTGTAATGGGGGACTTCAATATGCAAGGGGATTGTGAAAATCAGGTTGGTGTCAGATTGCAAGAGAGGGAGTTTGTTGTGGTCCTACAAAATGGCTTTTTAGAGCAGCTTGTGCTTGAGCCTACTCAGGGAAGGACTATCTTAGATTGGGTGTTGCGTAATAACCCAGATCTTATTAGGGAGCTTAACATAAAGGAACCATTAGGAGTCAGTGATCATAATATGTTTGAATTCATACTGCAATTTGAGAGAGAGAAGCATAAGTGACATATATCAGTATCACAATGGAATAAAGGGAATTACAGAGGCATGAGATAGGACCTTGTCCAGGTAGATTTGAAGAGGATACTGGCGGGGATGATGGCAGAGCAGAGCTAGCTGAAGTTTCTGGGAATAGTTCACAAGGCGCAGGATAGATATGTCCCACAGAGGAGGAAGTTCTCAAGTGGCAGGGGTAGGCAACTGTGACTGACAAGAGAAGTTAAGGACTGCATAAAAGCCAAAGAAAGGGCATATAAGGTTGCAAAAGTGAGTGGGAAGTTGGATAATTGGGAAGCTTTTAAAATCCAACAAAAGGCAAGTAAAAAAACTGTAAGAATGGAAAACATGAAATGAGGGAAAACTAGCCAATACTATAAAGCAGGATACCAGAAGTTTTTTTTCCAGTTACATGAAAGTAAAAAGGTGAGAGTTGATATTAGACATCAGGAAAATAATGCTGGTGAGGTAGTACTGGAGACCAAAGAAATGGCAGATGAACTTAATGGGTACTTGACATCTGTCTTCACTTTTAAAGACACTAGCAGTGTGCCAGAGGTCCACGAGTGTCAGTGAGCAGGAGTGAGTGCCATTGCTATTAGAAAAGAAAAAGGTGCTAGGCAAGCTCAAAGGTCTTAAGGTGGATAAGTCACCTGGGCCAGATGGACTACATCCCAGAGTGTCATAGTGCGGACCCAAATGCAAGACACAGACACTGAAGAACTAGGAACTGGACTAGAATTAGAGACGAAAGCAAAGGGAAGTGGGGAAGAAAGAACGCTGGACATGACACAGGCCCTGGGCGAGACAAGGATACAGGACCTGGGCTAGGATTTGACTAGGATAGCGGAATCAAGACATGGAATTTAGAACTAGGAGCCTGGGCTTGGACTCCGAGCCAGAGACTGGACAAGGACCTGAAACCTGGGTCTTGACTTGGGCTCAGACCCCAGATCTAGGTGAAGACATGATGAGGCTTGGGTATGGACTCCAAGACAGAGACTGGGCAAGGACCCAGAACCTGGACTTGACTCAGGCTCAGACTCCAGAACTAGGCAAGGACAAGACGTGGCTACAGGATGAGGAGTGGCAACATGACTGGACGTGAGACTCCTGGGCAGGACGAGGGAATCCCAGCACCGGGCTGGGCAAGGTACTCCTGGGCTGGGTGAGACACATGGACAAGACAAGAACACAAAGCTGTAGCTTGGACAGGACAAGGTTCTTGGATCGTGACTAGGACTGGACAAGACCCCGAAGCCTTGACTAGGTCGAGGGACAGACGGGAACGCAGAGCCTTGGGTCGAGGGACAGACGGGAATGCAGAGCCCTGGGTTGAGGGACAGACAGGAATGCAGAGCCTTGAGTCGAGGGACAGACGGAAACATGGAACACAGAGCCAGGACCTCTCCTTGGGTACAGGACATAGGGCCAGGACTCATTACACAGAATGCAGAATACAACAAGACAGTTCTCCACACAAGGTAGCAACAGACAGCCAGACCTAGCATGGATACAGACAGTTCTCAACACTAGGTAGCAGCAAACAGCCAAACCTGCCTAGCAAAGGCATGGATACAGAGACAGTTCAAAACAACAATAGACGGGTCCTTATCTTGCTCCAGCAATTGAACTAGACAGCAGTGCAGGCAATGGTTACAGGCCAGGCAAGGCTTCAGATGGAAGGGAACAGAAGGGATTCAGACAGAGGATATGGATAGGAACAATCCAGCAGCCAGTGGCTGAAACCTGAAGCTACTTATGAGGCCAGCCAAACGAGAATCAGCTGCCTCAACAGAAACTGGGGAAAACCGGAAAACTTGGAATAAGAAACATGGGCCAGACCGTGAACTGGAATGCAGATTTCACTGACTGGACCATGACACAGAGTCCTGAGAGAGGTTGCTGAAGAGATAACAGATGCATTGGTTATGATCTTTCAAGAATCACTTTATTCTGGTATGGTCCTGGAGGACTGGAAGATTACAAATGTCACTCCACTCTTTAAGAAGGGAGGAAGGCAAAAGAAAGGAAGTTATAGGCCAGTTAGCCTAACCTTAGTTGTTTGGAAAGTGTTGGAGTCTATTATTAAAGGTGAGGTTTCGGGGTACTTGGAGACAAATGATAAAATAAGTCAAAGTCAGCATGGTTTCTGTAAAGGGAAATCTTTCCTGACAAATCTGTTAGAGTTTTTCGAAGAAGTTACAAGCAGGGTGGACAAAGGAGAGTTAGTGGATGTCATTTACTTAGATTTTCAGAGGGCATTTGATAAAGTGCCACACGTGAGTCTACTTAAGATAAAATCTTATGGCATTACAGGAAAGATACTGGCATGGATAGCGGAAAGGCTGACAGGCAGGAGGCAGCGAGTAGGAATAAAGGGGACCTTTTCTGGTTGGCTGCCAGGACTAATGGTGTTCCTCAGGGGTCAGTATTGGGACGCTGCTTTTCCCATTGTTTGTTAATGATTTGGATAATGGAATTGATGGCTTTGTGGAAAAGTTTGCAGATGATACAAAGATAGGTGGAGGGGTAGGTAGTGCTGAGGAAGCAATGTGATTGCAGCAGAACTTAGCCAAATTGGAAGAATGGGCAAAAAAGTGGCAGATGGAATACAGTGTTGGGAAATGTATGATAAAGCATTATGGTAAAAGGAACAATAGTGCGGGCTGTTATCTAAATGGGGAGAAAGTTCAAACCTCAGAGGTGCAGAGAGACTTAGGAGTCCTTATGCAAGGCTACTGAAAGGTTAATTTACAGGTTTGGTCTGTGGTAAAAAAGGCAAACGCAATGTTGGCAGTTATTTCAAGGGGAATAGAATATAAAAACTAGGAGATAATGCTGAGCCTTTATAAGACATAGTCAGGTTGCACTTGGAGTTTAGTCAACAGATTTGGGCCCCATATCTCAGAAAGGATGTGCTGTCTCTGGAGTGATTCCAGAACAGGTTCACAAGAATGAAGGGGTTAACATATGAGAAGCTTGTGGCAGCTTTGGGCCTGTAGACTGACTGGAACTTAGAAGAATGCAGAGGGATCTCATTGAAACCTACCAAATGTTGAAAGGACTAGATAAGGTGGATGTAGAGAGGATGTTTTCTGTGGTGGGGCTATCCAGAACTAGAGGGCACAGCCTCAAAACTGAGAGGAGACCCTTTAGAACAGGGGTAAGGAAGAAGTTTTTTTAGGCAGAGAGTAGTAAATCTGCAGAATACTCTGCTACTGACCGTGGTGGAGGTCAAGTCCGTGCGTATATTTAAGGTGGAAATTGATCATTTCCTGATTGGTCAGGGCATCAAAGGATATGGTGAGAAAGCAGCTGTATGGGTTGAGTGGCATCCTGGATAAGCCTTGATGGGCTGAATGGCCTAATTTTGCTCCTATATTTTATGGTTGTATGGTCATACCATGGTGAGCATTCTAACTAGTTGCATCACCATCTGGTATGGAGGGGCCACTGCACAGGATCGGAAATACTGTAGCTGCAGAAAGGTGTAAACTCAGCCAGCTCCATCATGGGCACTAGCCTTCCCAGCATCCAGCACACCTTCGAAAGGTGATGCCTCAAAAAGACAGCATCCATCATTAAGGACACCCATCACCCAGGACATGCCCTCTTCTCATTGTTGCCACTCAACATTTCAGAAACAGCTTCTTTCCTTGCACGATCAGATTTCTGAATGGACAATGAACCCATGAACACTACCTCACTCTTTTTCCTCTCTTTTTCCACTACCTAATTTAATTTTTCTATGTATTTATTGTAATTTATAGTTTTTATTATTATGTATTGCAATGTGCTGCTGCTGCAAAACAACAAATTTCGTGACATATGCCGGTGATTTAAAATCAGATTTTGATTGTGATTCATGGATACAGACACGTAATTGTTGATGAGGTCTTTATAAAATTAAAAAGAGTGGCAGAATTTCCATACCAAAGGAATTAAAATAGCTGCAAGATAAGTTAAACTAATTTGATTATTTGTTGTGAGTTGTTTTTAACATGTGCTCCATTATTTAGGTAATACCTTAATGTGGCTGAATTATTTCTTTATATTTTCACTGAAAAATATATCACAATTGTTTTCAATATGTTTCAAGACTAATTCAAGTATACCTCATTCCATACTGGAGTTTCAGCATGCCTAAATGGGTTCTGATTAAAGTGTGATTAACAGGTAGGGAGTGATATCATTGAGTACTATTTTGGAACTTAAAGGAATGGTTATTATTTGAATGATATTTGCAAAATCGTTCATGTTTTCATGCATGTATGCTTTATCATAAACCTGCTGAAGAGATGGAAAATTTATCTTGAAGCTGAAAATTGGAACTTTTAAGGAGATAAAGCTGAAGTTAAAATATTTTGGAAACCAGCATGTGGTTTGTACATATTGATGTCTTATTCTGATCATTATAACCACTGTTAACAGAATAAAATGCACCTTTCCTGACCCTAAGTGTTCCAAACTGCTTCATGTTCAATGATATGCAACTGGATACAATATGATAGCTTTCAAAATGACATTAAAAGACAGCAATTTTAATCCTATTTGATTTTATATTGACATCAAGCTAGTGAATTTAATGAATTTAAAAGCATGTTCTGAGGCTTATACAATATTATAGCCTTTAAATGATTGTCTTTTTCTGAGTCATAATTTGAATTTTGTGATTAGAATATATTCTCTAATACTATTAATGGTCTGACTGCAGGGAGACATTATGCAGACAGAGGAGATAAAAAAGATTGACTGTGTTGAAACAGATTGTGAGCAACTCATAAATGTTAAAATCCCAGCCCATGTTATTTAGCTTACTGGCAAATAACACACATAACAATATGTATGGTACAATACAACACATTATATATGTTATGTAGAGAATGTTTCATAATATACTGTATATTATACATAGGATAACACATACAGTATAGTTGAAAAGCATGTACCATATAATTAAGATTACATTTACCATATATTATAGAAAATACCATATACAATATATACTATGAAGAGAATAACACAATCTAATTTTTCTCCATGTTTGAAATTCTAGTTAGTGAATTATTCAAACTTTCTAAGAACACAATTAATGTAGTGAACACTGTAATAATCTGGAGCATAGTTTCTATCAATAATAATGCGTAATAAATAAGTACGCATTATATACGCGCCGTGTTTCTTTGTACAGGGTTTAGCTTAAAACCTTATCACTGTGTTTTAAAGTTACGTTTACATCAAACTGAAGGGAAATCGGTTGACAACAGATTGAATTCAGATGGACTTTACAAAGTTGATTCCGTATCTGTTAAATGCTTAACTGCAGTAGGCAATGGTTTAAAAACTATCTGCTTGTAAATTATTTTATAACATCAATATAACTTAAAATTGTTGACGAGATGCATTCTACAAGTGCTACTGAAGAGTTAACATTAACAATATAGGTAGCATCAAGATTATTTCAACCTAATGTATTTGACATAAATATTAGATTTTCGTTCGTTAACTATATACAGGAAAGAGCTTCCGATTTGGAAACAATCCGAAGCTACGGTCGGGCGATTGGCGCGTAAGGTCGGTAGGGTGGCTGCAGTCTTTGCCCAGCCCCTCACAAATCCAACAGTCTCAAAGTATTTCCCGTGTGAACAATAGCTCTTTCTGATGTGTTTCGGGATTTTAAGTTGTAATCTAATTTTACGCTATATGTTCAGCAGAGCAAATATCATCGTCTTCAATAATATCCACATCATCTTCGTGGCTCTCTAACAGAAAGGTGTTCTGGCTGCTTAAAGACTTTATCTCTATGGAACTTTTCGGATTTATTTCCGTCTCACTGACACTGGAGTCGAGGCGCTGGTCGCCGGTGGGTGAGTTTTTCTGACCGTGATCATCCCGAGACTTTCGTAATTGTTTTTTATGCTTCATTCTTCGATTCTGGAACCATGTTTTAACCTGGAAAACACACCAGCCAGAAGCACAAAAAATTTAACCGGAATGAGAACACCACTGACCCAAGTGAGTTTAAAGATGAGCCCTGGCGCACGATATTGTTACAGAACGACGATATTACTGTCGGGCAAGGACGACACTAACAGCTGTTGACCATAGGATAACATTTTAAAATAATTCCTCAAATCAACGGACTGATTCCCAAATATAAATTTCGCAAAGTCAAATCAAATGTGTTTCCGTGAGGCTTATAAAAATATTCGAAGTGACTTATTTCTGTAGAAATATAACAATATGTTTTTAACTGGAATTTATATATAATCTCAAAAGATTAAAAACAAATTGGACGCTTTACGACCGGAAGCTTTATTCAAATAATATTTATTTTAAAAACAAAAAGAAAGTCACAGGGAGCACTTTTGTTTCTACAGGTGACTTGTTATTGACTCGTTATTGAACTAGGTGTAGTGAATAAGCCGATACTAGTGAGTATCTGTAAACATGCTTTAATCAAGGATAGTCCGTCACTCCACTCTGCATCATTTTCACTTGATAGACAATATATCTTCACTACTACAATATCTGTTCACTGCTGATTCTATCCGAAAGTATTTTGATTTGGGAAATAGCCCTGTGTCCTGGTTCCATGAATTTAGGCGTGGAATTTACAATATAAAATTTTAAGTGATGGCAAACGTGTTTGGATGCGCTTGAAGGAGAAGAGCGCACTGAAGCCTTGGGAGAGGGGTGATTTCATTGATAGTATTAAGAGTTTGGAGTTAAATACAACTCGGCCCCGTAGGGACATAAATAAAGTAATCAGTCGACTCACAAAATGTGAAATGCCCGAACTAAACTTCATTCGAGGCTGTAAAACATTAGTGAGTTTATTTGAAAACCTCGATGTTTTCATCTCTCAGAGTATGTCTTACATCGATTGGGTCGATTTTGTGTAATTAGATTATTTTGAAAAATGCCAAAGGGCTCTCTGTATCAACCAAAATACATTTGAGTCAACGTGGCTTTATTCTCAATTGCAATCACCCTCTCAGCTGTACCTGGGTCTCCGAGAGACTCAGCGCTGACGCCAGTTCCACCCTTTCCGGGGTTGACAGATAGCGCTGAATCTCGAAGCGTTTCTCCAGTCCCGAGAGCTGAGAATCCGAGAAGACGGTCCGGGCTTTCCGTCGCCTGCAGTGTTTACCTGGGAGTTCAGGGGGATGTTGGAAGAGAGCTGGCACGTGCATCCCTACTGATAACAAGGGCACAATGTTTAACATGAATGTTTTCTCAAGTCAGCACTCACCGTTATCACAGATTCCTTTGCGCGATAAAATATCCCATAGTGGCGGGATCAGCGGCTGCCGAATAGTCTCCTCCATCATCACCATTTGTCCAAGAATTCTAGTGGGTGTTTACTAAGGGCAGATGTTTCGAATTACCCCACTAAACAGCACCATCAGCAGCCTTTCTACTATAGCAGCAACCCATTGGAACGTTTCCCTATTTATAAATTTCATTAGACGTAGATTGAAAATCAATGACTATCTCATTAGACGCCAAGATCGTACGAAAATAGCAGAAGCATTTAACAGCGTAAATCGTAAACATTTGGCTATTTACTCGTTAAACGATTACTTCTGTAAAACGTCTTTTCATTGTAAATTTTGAATGCTACTCAAAATGTTCGTTGATGTGATTTCTATATATTAACAGGACAGCCTTTGTGAGATTGGGCTATCTATTTAAAGAACGGGTAAATCTTTGCCAGTCGAAAGTTCTGATCATTTCCGATTCTGTACTGATTCATGGTAGAACTGGCGTTTGTTTTGAATCCTTTGGTGCAGGGCAATAAAGGAGGCTTGTATCAGACCGTCGCCGCAAGGCACTGTAATAAATAACGACCATGATGGCCTTTGCTGTATATACCTGATTTTTTCCGTACCCTTTTAAAACAACGAAATGTGATGTAGGTCTCTGAGATTTGTTTATATGGACAACAAAAAAGACATCGTTAATGGCATATTGACACCTCCTTACTCGTCTGCGAAAATCCACTATGAAGTTTTAAAATGTTTACATTTTTTTCAAACGCTGGTTTTGCTTTGGGTATTGAGATAACAAGTAAAAATCGGATGTACCTTTAACAGCTTTGAACCATTTGACGGTTTAAAATAATCTTTATGTTTTACAAAGATTACGGTTAAAACACAAAGTATATCATGAATTATTTTAAAATTCTAGAAGGGGATGAAGTCTTTCAAAGCATGAAAGCACACTTTTGTCCTTAATCCTTAAGACATAAATTGACATATAGATATTTATGTTTGCCAACTTCCCGAATGTAAACCGGGGTTGATTGTACTTCGATTAAAAGATGGTCGTTATATATTATATCCATCATTATATGTTCCAGAGCAACTTACAACTCCCACTCGGCAGTTTCCTAAATATCGATTTCAAAGTAGATACGTACATGATATACGGTTTGTCTGATAAACGTATCTTCAAACCTCCCACTTTGAGCATGTTCTGCTATTTACCCTCAAGCCTTCATGGGCCGGGGACATTTGTTTTGTTTGATAGCGCTCCTTTGCAGCGTTGAATTGTGCTTTAAAGGTGCTAACTAAAGTTGCTGAGTTATTGTGGAAGTCCAGATCAATAAGCGGTAGATTTAAAGAGTTGTAGAACAGCGAAGTGGGCCTCTCGGCCCATCTCGTGAGTCCCGACTTTTTTGTCCATCTACCCTAATGTCATTTACACGTATTAGGACAGTATCCTTCTATGCCCTGCCCATAAAAGTGTCTCTCGAAATGCCTAGTAGTAGGCTAACAAACTAGATAAATTGGCATGAGTCTGCCATTTACAATGTTAATAACCGTTTCATATATTTAATAGAAGAAATTTATTGGTTTCATTTTACTCTAGATAATTGCAATGGATTTTAGCAATATTTCAATGTTAATGTCACTTAGAGTAAGATGAAGAGTTGTTAGAGCTCAGTTTTGGAAACCTGTTTTATATTTTATTCTGGAGAAAAGGTACAGTTTATCTAGTATATGTTTTATAGGATTATCTAGAAAATATAATGGATGCAAGTCCGAATGCGGGAGAGGGAGAGGAGTTTAATAAGTGTTTAAATTAGCTTAACCCCTCAAAAGAAATTGCAAAGTAACCGAGAAAAAAATTGTGCCGTGCTAATATCCCACCTGAAGCTGAAGTTTGAAAAGACGTAACTAAGCGCATAATACGTATAACCCCTTAAAAGAAACTGTAGCTGAAGCTTATTAATTTAAAATATGTTTTAAAAAACCAGGCCTTAAGTATTAAAGACCACAATACATTCAGATTTCTTAATGAAGTGGTGATTAACAGCTCTTTAAAATGAGTATTTTTTTTTCCCCCCGGGTTTGGATAAAACAAGTGTGAGTTTGCTAACTTTCATTCATTAAATAAATTGATAGAACTGTTTATCTACCCGCAGTCGCTCAAGGTTCCATTGCAGCAAATTAAATCAACTTTAGCAAGGATCCCCCTTTAAAACAAAGTCTTCTAAAGAAGAAACAACTATATCGTGCAGTTTGAAATAAAAGTTTAAAATTTAACCAGCCAAGTTTAAATTAGCAGTATGACAGATAGGTTAGCATTAAAATCCATTGCATTCGCAAAACCATTTTAACATTGCTCCCATCGCATACGACTTAATCATGATCAGAATACTTGATTAAATATCCTTCCTTCACTTTTATCACAGTGCTGTCTAAAACTTTCGTTACATTACACTGGTACGCGGTTTCATATACAGTATCGACATGAACAATTGCAACCTGATTCCCAGTGGCCGGAATACAAATGTGGAATGTTTGTAGGCTGCCAAAATGTATATTTAATGTGTTCAGTTAAATAATAGGAGTGGGGTAACCAAATAAACGTAAAGTGTGAATGTTTAGACGCTGTCTGCTTGCATGTTCAGCGATGACGGCGCTGCACATACCGAGAAATACATTTTAAAGTTAAAATTCCTCTCTCGCCTTCCCTCCACTGATAAACACAACCTTTTACTGATTTACTCGAACTTATAAACTAGCAGACGGACTTACCAGGCGATGTGAGAAAGTAAGGGTGATGATGCTCCGGTTTGTGGAGTGGGTGATGAGGATGAGGTGCCAGTATCGTCGGTGTTGGCATTATTGGGTATCCATATTCTAGCAAAGGGACACGGGATGCCAAGGAACTGGCATAGGAAACGGGAGGGGCTTCTCTCACGGGCTTGGGTTTGTGGAGTAAAATATCTTCGATAAAGAAAGACGTTGGCCGCTGGGCAGAAACCTGGTGTATCGGGGACGTAAAATTCAGATTCATCATTCCAACTTCTCTGACTGGCAGTCCAAAGAGGGTTTCTTTCGTTTTATGTTTGTGCGTGGAAACACCACTAACTAGTCCGACTGGTCTTTTATTGGCGAGACTCTTATTTTAGATGCAACAGGTTTGTAGGAGGCTGAGAGACTATTTACTGAAGTAAAAGATTTGCACTTCTCAAGGGAATATGACCGCGATTAACCAATGGGGAAGCTCTGGGCGGAGGATAGGAATCAATGACTCTGCTTGCTGGGCATGTTGGCGCAGGTAGCGTTTTTTTTTATCAGGAGCTGGCCCGGGTACTGAAAGAAGCGTGTGATGATACACATCAATTATAATAATTACTTCAGGCGCTTTGCGTTTCATTTAAACAAAAAAGTTACTTTATAAGCAAAAAATAAGTATGTTATCATTTTCTAAAATATACCCCATCCACCAACCAGGCACATTTTAATTGTTCTTTTGTGATTCAAAAATCAATCTAACTGTATAAGAGCAAGATTTTGTAGACATACCCAACAGGCCGACAAATTTCATTTAGAAGATAAATATGACGAGTAGTGGTTCCATGAAAACTCTTCTGTTCTCTAGACAGATATGACCAGATATGGTAGCTTGTTCGCCATCTCCGAAGTTTCTTTCCTGTAGCTCAATAAAACTGACTCCGGTACAATACCCTAACTGTTCCTGCACAACATCCGTTAAAATAGACCTTTTTTTTGCTCTCCATGTTCTATTGGTAATTCTTTAGTCCGTTCATATGTTTATATTTATTTTAATTTGATTATTGACGTCCGCGCTAATTGTTGATTGTTCATGGCTGTTTGTGCTATTGTATGTAAATTGTTGGTTGCTGTTATGTTCTCCGTTGTGGCAGTGTTGTGTTTTATGCTTGGCACCGAACCACAATAAAATAATGGTACGTTTCACATACAGGCATTAAAGTGATTCGGAGTCAGTTTTCCAGTGTCTGTGATCGAACAACATTAAAATCAATAATTTCGTATAACTGGCATCCCAGTTTGTGGTGGAGCTGGTCTGCTTTTCTCAGACCACGTATGCTGTACAGCCTGCTGGATATTTTGGAATTCTCTTTTACTTTTGACTTTCAGTGACTGTTGTGTTTTGTATCCCCCAGTTCCAGAATTTGTTCTCTCCTTGTCTCCGTGTCTTCCTTCATTTCCTTTTATCTACGCCTTATAGAGAGCAACGATTAAAGAACCCTTTCTCAGCAGCACACCATCTTTAGTGTCCGTTAATTTTTGCTGTTCTCTACTCGATCTCAGACAGGTTATTTTATCCTCTAACCCTCCGCTCTTATTTGCAGGTTTGAATTTCTGGCTCTGACCAAAGGTCATCGACTTGAAGTAGTTACTCATACAGGCTACTCCGAAAACATCTCCCACTCTCACCGACCCTACAACTGAGAGCCCCGCAAGGACAGGGAAACATCAGCACAGAAAGCTGATGGAAACATATCACCATTCTTTCTGGATCTAAATCCCTGAAATTCTTACCAACAGCATTGAGGGAGCACCGTCATTGAAATGACCAATGTGGTTTACGGCAGAATGAATGGGGATAGATAATAAATTGCCAGACACATCCACATACCTCTATAATGGATTTACAGTAACAATTCTGCATCACTTGTTGATAAACGAGAATGAAATCCCGTTCGGTGTTCTGTATTTCCAAAAGTTATCCACTGACTAAATACCAAGGCATGAAAAATCTAACGGGCAGCTTTCAGATAAATGAGGACATAAGGGATGCTGGAATTCGAAGCAAAAGAAAATCAGAACTGCTGGAGGAAGTGGACAGTCCGTGTTTCAAGTCTAAGTGTCTCGGGTTCTTCCAGCAGTTTGTGAAAAAAAATGCTGGAAGAACCCGAGTCACTCAGACTCGAAACACGGACTGTCCACTTCCTCCAGCAGTTCTTTCTTTTCACAACTTTCGGATAAAGAAAAATGTTTTAGGGTATGAAGTGTTATTTGGCGTCGCGCGCGCGTGCGTGCAACGGGGATATAGAATCATGGAATGGTTATAAAATAGGAGGCCGTTGATCCCATCATAAACGTCCCAGAGCAAGTTAATAGCCCCTCACTCTACCCCACTCTTTGCAAACGTGAAGGCTACCTCGTCACCCACCGCCACTACGTATATAGACAGTGCAATTTAGATCCCAAACCTTAGGTTGCAGAGACAAGTTATTTTTTCTTGTGTTACTTTTAAAATTCTTTTCTTTTATGTGAAGTTTAGTCCTCGTACTCGACCACCATCGCGAACAACTACCCAAACTATTTTATGTAATAGCGATCCGCCGGCTAACTGTCCATACGTAGTGGAAGCTTGACCGAATGTCCTCAATGTTACAGAGATGAAAGGCAGATTTGTGATAGTAGGTCTGAAACAAAAACTTCCCAAGCACTTTTAATTGATTGGAGTTTGGTGGTGGTGGGGAATGTAGTGGTGGAGAGTTTGTCTTTTTTTTAAATTTTACTTATGCTGAACTTATTTTGTATCCGTCAGGGGTGTCGGGGTGTTTCCAGGTTTCTGAGTAAGAACCGGACTTTAATTCCTCTCTTTGTATTAAGGGTCCCAGTAATGTCAATCCTTGTTTATAATCGACAGCATGAAATTACAATTTGTTAGGAACCAACTGAGTAATCAGATCCTGAGCCCAATGAAAGGATGTGATACTACTTCCAGTTGAGCAAAGAACTTCACATCGCATTCCCGTCGCGCGAAATCTATCACCTACTCTACTCCAACTCCGAGTCCGTGGTGTACGGTGATGATGCACTGAGTGAATTGCACACTTTAAATTTACACTTCGATTAAGACGATGATAATAATTCTGACATCAACAGAAAAATAAACTTTAACGAAGATCCCTTAGTCATTTAGAGTGCAAAATGTAGCCATCGGGATAATATCCAAACGGGTTGCATTATATTATGTGCTCGTTCGGGACGGGGGTTGGGGCGGTTTTGCCCATTTTACAGCGTCAGCTTGCCCTCTTCGTTTCTTTGTTCGAGGTGAGTGTCACCACACGAGTCGGTAAGAGCACGGTACAAACCGCCGAAGTTCCTGCGAACTTCATCTTACAGGAAACCTTAATTTAACTTTGAAAGGTTCTAGGTCAGTATCTTAGACCACTTCCAAGATCTTAACATTGTTTGTCGCAGATTTTTTTTTTGTCATGCAAGTGCATTATTTTGTATAAATAAACTATTTTTGAAGTAAATATATATTTGGAGTTTTTCCAAGAAAAAAAATCATTTTTAATTTGCACTTTCTTAGATCGCGACTGATTTAATTCGCTCTCTCTCCACACACACAAAAAAAAACATTCTGAACATTTTGGCTGCTTGCAATTTATCCCGTTCTCGAATCTTCTCAGGTGAAGCTGACCTACAAATCGATCGATTTATCTGCGCTAGATACTCTTAAATCTCTAATGCATAATACGAGACGCCCCTTCACTTAACCTGAAGGGATATACTTTGTTTCAATATGTGTTTTGTATATCTATCCTATTCAGAAGATTTGCGGTGTTTAATTTTACCGAATCTATATGGACTTGAACATGATCGAAGCGATGAGAAAAGTTACGAATTATTTTTTCATCAAAAGCTTAACCCCGAACCACAGTGATTAATTGCATGTTCCTGTGCCAGACCCTTCTTTTATTTATTCTTCTCTCTTTTGCTCATGTTTCTTCCTCCTTGCGCGGCAGCGCTAAATAGAGCGGCGGATAATTTCAGCTCATTTCCCATCAAATTGCGGTAATTATTGACATTAAGCTCGGGAAATTTACGAGAAGGTACTTCTGGTCCCTCTCCCAGTGCCCGCGCTAATTTGCTGAAATCGAGTTGCCATCACAGTTTCAATCTTTTTATATTAATGCGGAAAGTGGTTGAACAGTGGCAGAATTCTCGCAGCCCATGCTATTAGATAATTAGGGAGGATGTTAGAGAGGGAAGTGCTAATCCTTGGGCACGAGGACAGCCTTTCCATCCGATCAGGCAGGTAGAAGAAATTAATTTCTGGAATCAATTAGCGTTAAAAGACTCGCCAAGTGCGAGTCGCGTCTTCCATATGTATGAGGAGAAGAATGAAAATCTAAGGGAGCACGGTGCGCGTAAACAAGAATATTTTATTAAGTCCATACTAAGTTGTCTACAAGCACAGTGCAGGCAACTTTTGGATGTTAAATGTAAGAAGGGTTTTCAGAGTCTGAGTCTGAACATCAAATGAATCAAAATAAATTCATGTCTTGTCACATCACAGCCTATACGTTTGCATTCATATTTGTGTAGGATTATTTATCTTATCTAGTGTCTTGTCTATCCTGCCAGTTATTCTTTACACAGGCAGCAGTGATGTTGACCAGGATCATTGAAGCACACACCGCGGCAAATAGTTGTGTTGGGGGAGGGGGAGGGGTTGCAAATGGGAACTTAAACGAATTAATGGCGATGAAATGGTCCTAATGTAGAGCTCGGCGATGCCGTCAAAGCTGAGAATAAGAGGTAAGCGGCTTTATTGTCCATCTCATCAAGTGAGACGTCTGCTGTAAGGCTTTCAGATCACAGCTCCTATTCTCCTAAGCGCCACAAGCTTCTAAGAAGCTTCTGGGATTAATGACAACTCTAGATGCCCATCCTTCCAGTTCACTGAAACAATGCAACAGGCAGCCTTGGTCAGATCTGATTTCTCCAACCTTCCATGTAGAAATCACCTTTTCCATACAGATTTAAAGCGTAGTCCAATTACGCCCAAAGATGGAGAGCCCCGCTGACCGATAAAGTTGTTCCACTTCTCAAATGAAATAAAGAGGCACGCCTCTCTTATCTTCCTTTCAAAGTATTTAGTTGCTCAATTGAAGCAATTGTTCGAGTTGTTAGCAGCATTAACTGCCGATTTTTTATTCATTTAAAATCTCTGCTATGTGTGATAATGGAACTGGGGAGTGGGTAGGTTGCTGGATCAGTGAACCGAGGTTCACACTTCTTTTCTGAAGTCTAGTCCGCCATTTGACACACGATAGAAGGCACTTCAAGACTCACAGCTGTTCACAATCCGCATATTGTACATCGATACTAATTGCAACAGATTTGGTGGAAAAAATATCTCCACACAATCGGAGCAAACGCGCTTAAAGGCAACAATGCGAGAGGTCGCGACTCCATCTGGAAGGTCTGAAAACATGATTATGTTTTGGGTAAAAGGCACTAACCGAATGACATTATACATTGAACTTGAAGAGATCCCCTTAAGCTCTAATTGCTTTATTTCACTGTGAAAGCGAAATTCGTCACTTGGAGTAAGAAAAGCTCCGTCATTATTGAAAGACCAGAAAACAAAATCACTTGTCAGAATGTAAACGCCGTCGAAAGCCAATGATGTTTCTCAATAATACTTCTGCTACTTGTATACACTTCCGTGGCCTCCAGACATTTGAAGCGGGGGAACAGGGCAGGATGTCAGCTTTGTCGGAACCTTTTTTTTTGTCAGGCTTGCTGAGTGCTTTACACAGTGCGATGTCTTATTAGAAATACAAATGCGTTTCATAAAGGCAAAGATCTTTCCCCGGCCTCTGCTCCAGCCCTTAACGGTGCCTTGCACATATCCCTTTCCTGTATGTGTGAATCTCGAGAGGAAATATTTTAACGTCTTGCTCTATAATTTACTCGGTCACAAAACTGAATAAAATAATTTATTATTCCAGCTCAAGCATATTTTAACTAGAATCTAAAAAGAACGAGTAATTTTCCTGTCATCTACTGAAATGAAAATGGATTAAATCTGCAAGATTATTTGTCCAGACGTAACGCACGTAGTTTCCTTCGCTAACTACCTGCTAAATTTACTATATATACACCATTTCACTTACATATGCACACGTGTACCTGTGCTTACATCAGGCTTAATTTTATGTAAATTATATTGTATCATGCTGGATGCAATTAGAAAGCATGGACGTTAATCTATTTCGATATTGTAACAATGGCTATGGTACAGAAGTACTTCGTTGACTGAATAAAGCTTTGGCAGGCGGTGGGATTGTGAGTATGATGCACATTAACGTATGCAATATAGTCAACATTAAAATAGCTTTGCTCACATATGTGTTGTCTACATGCAGTAACACAAGTGCAAGCTAAGAAAGGGCTGTTTCAACACCAACATTTACAGTGAGAAGTAGTTTGCAAGATTTTGTGTGTGTGTGTTCTCCATAAATGAATAGAAAGGCAGAGTTAAGTACTGGATTAAAGAGGAAACAACTCTGTTCCCTTTTGTGACTACTACAAACCAGACAGCAGTGCAAAGCAGACCAAGGCCACACTCAGCATGGAGCAGGGTTGCCCAATAGATCACCAATCCTCATCCCAGATGTGTTCAGAGGGATTTGGTACCATTATACTTGACTACAAGTTGGAAGGTTTTTTTTTCCAGATCAGATGAACTGGCAGGTAAGCAAATGAAGCTCCAGAGGGATTGCAGACAGACAACCGGCCATCTGCAAGAACAGGGGAGGAAGGGTGGAAATAATGCAGCAGATCAACAGTAAATAATCCCTCATTTGCTGGGGTGAATTAATATTTAGTGATCAGCTATGTGGTAATACATTAACTAAACACATCTCTGGCCAGTTTTCCCAATCAGAAACCAATTAAATAACTTGATGAAAGTAACTCATTCTTGATGTTGAAGACTATTGTCAGAATTTGGCATTACTGACATTGGTAATCAAAGGTTATTTAGCAGAGTCTGCCCATGTTTGTGTTTTTATGTTCGCACAGGATGACTCTGAAGTATAGTTTTGAATGAGGATGGTTCAATATTCAGATGAAACAACCAATGATTTTGCCCTTTCATCCAGGTTGCTCTAAATGTCTACTCTTTAAAAATCAGGCACCACAACTTCAACTGTTAATTCCTCTCTATTGATGCTGCCTGATTTGCTGAGTTCCTCCACCATTTTGTGTGTGTTGCTCAAAATTTCCAACATCTGCAGAATCTCTTGTCTATACAAAATTATGTATGTTTTGTTGATATATTTAAAACTGTTATCATATAAAAGGAGAGAACTGGTACAAATAAAATAATTGAAAATAATTCTAACTCTGTATCCCTGCAGCACGTAAAGAAACATACAAATCCTATCACAAAAGTGGTGAGCTCACCTAGACATGGAGAGTGCAGATAAGTGATAAAACAAGGGAGTGATTGACAAGCAGGGAGTTTGTATGTGAGATAGGTTAGACATGATAATTTCATGTGTGATTTCTGCACAATTTTACTGTATTCATTCTGGTAAGAACTTGGTTACATTTGCTTTTCATTATCTCTCTGCTCAGGAAAGGCTTGAACTTCAGAAATATTGTCATCGATGGGTTACTTACTTGAGTACAAACTGGTGCATTGTACAGTCCCTTTTGAGAACATTTGTCAGCCAATGTCTCTCTTCTCCCCCTTTTGGAGGTTTTGAATTCAAATTTAAGCTTATCAACACTGCACAACAGGAGATATTTATTTGGCTATAAATGTAACAGAGAATTATTGGATGACAACCTATCTGAGGACTCTATTCAGATTCATCTAAACTGAGGGACTGAAGAAGGGAAGGAGTGAATTAATTATCTACTGTCAAATTTAAATCAAATGATCAAATCTTGGCATGACAATTTTCCTTCCAAAATTATTTATTAAGATACTTAAATTGGTTTACAAGTGCAAGGAGAAATAACTGCCATGCTTCATCTAATAAATAAAGTGCATTAAATAAATTAATTTCTTAAACTATGGTTAGTATTGCTGGGTGACTGTAGGGGACTGCTGTAGTGCCCTGTATTTCAGATGCAAGAAGGTTTTGACTTAACTGATATGCAAACAAACAGGTTTAACCAATTCAACTCAGTCCATGGCCTCCCCTTCTGCCACAATGAGGCCATACACAGGTTGGAGGAGCAACACCTTATATTCCATTTGGGTAGCCTCCAACCTGATGGCATGAACATCGATTTCTTAACTTTTGATGATTGCCTTCACCTTCACCATTCCCCATTCCTGTTTCCCTCTCTCACTTTATCTCCTTACCTGCCCATCACCTCCTTCTGGTGCTTCTCCCCCTTTTCTTTCTTCCATGGTCTTCTACCCTCTCCTCTCAGATTCCCCCTTCTCCAGCCTTTTATCTCTTTTAACTTCTCAACTCTTTACCTCACCCCTCCCTCGCTCCTCGTTTCAACTATCGCCTACCACCTTGTACTTCTTCCTCCCCTCTCCCCACCTGCTTACTCTGACTTCTCATCCTTTATTCCAGTCCTGATAAAGGGTCGCAGTCTGAAACGTTGACTGTTTACCATTTTCCATAGACGCTGTCTGGCCTGCTGAGTTCCTCCAGCATTTTATGTGTGAGGTTTAACCAATCCCCAGTCAACCACATACTAGTGCAGGGTGCATTTAAAGGACAGCCATCAGCCTCAAACCAACAGGTAAGTTCCAGCCATGAGGAGCATATTCACAATGCCTAATTCTTGCTTTCTGGTTAGGACCTTTGGAATGTTTGGATATATGTAAAAACTAACTTGGATTTGAGGAGGGTGGTTTTGATTAAGAGCAGAAATGGCCACTTTTAGCACAAAGAGGGCTAGATAGGTAAAGCTGAGGGATTTGACATTGACCCTGGAAGGCTATTGTGTGCTGGACAGAAGGTGAAATGTTCTTCATTGACCTTGCATGAGGGCATTGTAAGAATGCAGGAGACCACAGACAGGTAGGTCAGATTGAGAATGGGAAGGAGAATTAAAGTAATAGGCAACAAGAAATTTAAGGTCATCTCTACAGACTGAAGTCAGATATTCACCAAATCAATCGTCACACTGCATTTGGTTTCTGTAAAATAGATCACATTGTGAACACCAAATTCAATACAATAGATTGGAAGAAGCACAAGTGAATCACTGCTTCATATGGAAACTCTTTGCATCCCTGGGTGGGGTGGTGGGAAGAGAAGAGGTGAAAGGACAATTGTTGCATCTCTTGCAATTTGGTCTGTTCGGCAAATGAAGTATTACCCCTGATTATGGAAATGCATAATTGGAAGTTGTATGGCCCACCTTCTTTACAATGCTTTTTGGCACTTGTTTCTAAAGATAGTCTCCATCCCTTTTCTCTCTTCTACCTAATGCCCACTCCCTCCCTATCCCCACTCCAGCTCACCAAGTCTAACATACTTTTTTCTGGTTGTGGCTTAGTCTGAAGCATTCATCCTGCTTTTTTTTTCTCCTTCCATTCACTAAGCAGAAAATCCTAAAGGCTGAATGGATGTACCTCCAGTTTCAAGGACTTCTTCTATCCAGCTGCTATAAGATTATTGAATCATTCCCTAGTACGACAAGATGGACTCTTGATCTCACAATCTACCTCGTTGTGATCTTCCACCTCACTGCCTGCCTGCACTGCACATTCTCTGTACCACAACACTTTATTCTGCATTCTGTTATTGCTTTACCTTGTACTACTTTAATGCAGTGCTGTAATAAATTGATCTGTATGGACATTATGCAAAACAAGATTTCCTTTGTACCTCAATACATATGACAATAACAAACTTATTTACAAATTGAGTTTTATGTCTTTGAGTGAATCACTGTGGATTAAAATTCTATTCCAATGACTTGTGTACACAAAACCTAGGTTAATTTGCTCGTGCACTACTGAAGTAGTGATATGTGGTCAGGGGAATAGCTCTTCAAACAAGGCTTTAAACCTAGGTCTCATTCACTTCTTAGGGTGAATGTAAAATAGTACATAGTATTATCAAAAGTAGACTTTCTCATGAAGATCACACTGCTACAGATGGGAGCTTGTTTTGAAAATCTAATGGCCACATCCCTTGCAATAATACTCTTCGGTCAGAATGTATGTCATTGACTGTAAAATACTATGAGTCATCCTGAGAAAGTCATGTTAGGTCCAATTTGAATCCAGACTTTTCTTCCTTCCTCTTTTCCTTTCATTTTATGTATCTCATCTTCTTGCTAGTTCATACTCACTGAGGCTTCCATCCTTAGCCAAGCTGTTAGCAATGAAGCCTCCTTACCCTTTGAGTCCATTATGCACAGTTTTTTTTGTAATAACTTTGGAGGAATTATTGTCAAGAATATGGCATATTCTATTAGGTTGTCAGGAAATCTTCCAAATTAATTAAACAAAATACACGGAAGCAATATATTCATTGAACAGTTAACTAATGTTATTAGCATATAAGATAATAACTGACTCCACATTTTTGTTCCTATTTGAGAAAAATTAGGGCTAAGTTATTAAAACACTTTATTTTATTATCATTGTTTACAATGCCTTAAGGTTGTTATAGTTGGTAGTGGTTTGGGGACAAGCTCTCAATGGCATGTGCCTCAAATAGCCTCTGACAACTAAGACCAGCTCCTGGCCTTCATATGTGGCTTAGCTACTAAGCCTGACGGAACCGTTTCTACCTACAACAGAAGGGGAAAAGACGGCTAATGGTGCCTTAAAACCATTCAACTTGGGCAGATGGAACTCGTCAGCCACGGTTGGAAGCTCATCTAGGAGAAGGAAGACTCTGATCTCAATCATCCGCAGCCTTGCATCTATACCCACTCATGGGGAAAGATTCAGGAGTAAACCCCGAGGGAAAAATCCGGAGCTGGAGTCCCTAAGGCAGTCCTACATTGAGTTGAATGGTGATCAGCAACTCCTGTGATGCTGCTGGAACCAAACTGTATTGGTCTCTGCCATTCCTTTGGGTTCATCAGATGTGTGGAGAGGGGGAGCCTGCTACATGGGCAACCGCTTGCTCTCCTTAACATACCGCCCAGGATTGTGTATCTAGACAGCTAGGATGCAATATCTGTGGTCAACTCTGACAGTCAGAGGCCCTCACCTCACTCACAATGCCAGGGAGCGGGAAACGCAGAATCAGATATCGCTGTGATGATTGTACGTTCTAGTGTCAATTGTTTGGTGACAATAAAGTATAAAGTAGTTGAGCAAATGAGATGAAGAAATGATAAAGTCAATCATTGTAATGGTATGTCGATTGTGCATTTTTTTAAAACATCATTTCATACCAGGGAACAATATTTGGTGCTAAATAAGCAAGAAGTGGTCCTCTGCTGTAAAGGGACAAATATATTTACGTATTTTTACACAGACATTTATATACTGATATTATCTTTTAGTTATCTATTGGAAAGACTCAGAGAATGTACATCTTTTTGCTTTTAATCTTTTATCCCTTTATTTAATTACTTATTTAGAGGTGCAGCGCAGAATAGACTCTTCCGGCTGTTTGAGCTGCACTGCTCAGCGATGCCCAACAGCCTAACCTAAACGTGGGACAATTTACAATGACCAATTAACCTATTAACCAGTATGTCTTAGGCTGTGGGAGGAATCTGGAGCACCCAATGGATACTCATGCATTCCATGGGGAGGACGTACAGACACCTTACAGAGGTCAACAGGATTCAGCTCCAAGCTCCGACACCCCAAGCTGTAATAGCGCCGCACTAACTGCTACACTACAGTGTCTGTTTCTCTTCATTAAAAGAAAGCCAGATGCTTAACAAGTGTGAGTTCAAACCAAATCCCAAATGATAACCACTGTAATGTAAAAGAACAAAGTCTGCAATTTTCTTCTGTGACATTTCAATTCACATTTCACTAATCTATAGAAAAAGTGGATTGGAATTTATATCCGTGCATGGAACTCTGTAAATAATGGCTACAAATATCTATTTTGTAACCTAATATTTACTAATTTTAACTATTTTTAATATTTTAAATATTTAATATTTGTAATCCAGGGAGTGGGAAGCACAGAATCAAATATCGCTGTGATGATTGTACGTTCTAGTACCAATTGTTTGGTGACAATAAAGTATAAAGTATAACTAATGTAAACCAACTTATTAAATTACATGAGTACAATGAAATCAGTACTGTCAAATAATGCAGGTTAAATTTGTGAAACCTCATATATGCCAACAATATCAATACTTGAACTTGCTCTGAGTTACCTACCATAAGAAAGCTGACTCCATTGTCAAGTTCAATGGCAATGATGACAATGAAGCTTTGTAGAATTAACACATCCTATATTAATACTGGGACAATGATAGATGTAATTATGATTATAGTATGTTATTACTAGTGGGTTTCAGTCAATAACAAAAGAATTTACAGAAGAATGTCTAATGATTTCACAATCTATAGTGATGGTCTGTTAACATTTCAGTGTTGGAACTGCAGAAAAGTATCTAAAAGTTATCCTTGGGGAGCAGTCTAGATTAGGTTAACCTCTGCCTCTTGATGAGTTATTTTTGTTTCCCTAATGAATATTTCTGTTAGGGCGTTGATCCACATGTTCAATATTTGGAGGATTTCTGAAAGTATTATCAGCAGGCAGCATATAAAACTCAAGATTTTTAAGAGTTTCTTTGGAGATTTTATTTTAATCACAGTTCAGTCGTTTGTTCAGCCTTTGTCAGAAACTAGTTCACACAAACACTTAGGCTTTAGAAAAGAGTGTGGTGTTAAACATAATATGCTGAGCACCAACTTTCTGGTAATCATAGAAAAATATGCTTAGATGTGTACACTGTATTTAAATGAGTTGGAATTTCTATTCACTGTGAATGGTTTAGTCCAATGCAACGTGAGGAGAGACTAGTGAGAGCTTTAGTCTCCATGGGTATCAATATAATGGGAATGGATTGTAAGCAGTTGGGATCATCAAAATTCAATTAAATGTGGATAGCTGGAATTCAGTGTGATGGAAAGTAGTCTGATCTGCAGAATTAGGACTGTACAATTGGAATGAAAGGACAATAGGTCTTTGAAAATTTAAATAATACCAACTAATGAAAAATAATTCTGAGCTTAATTACTGTGACGGGTTAAATTGTGATCAAAAATTGAGATTAAGCCCTATATTTTTAAATGATATTGAAATAATATTCTATTTCATGTGAGATAAAACTTATCCAAGTGTATATTTGTGAATCTTTGTGATGAAAACTGCTAAAACTCATTGAACTCTTACTAGTTTACTGATATTGTTTCCGTTTTATAAACCACTTTCCTCACCTGATATAATTTATATGTGACTCCAGTTCTATAGAGACTGCTAACTTCTTCTAAAGTGACCTTGCAAGCCACCTACTGCATCAAAGTGTTTAGTCACCCTTTCAGAGCAATAAATGTACAATATATGTTAGTTTTGACAGACAGTCACTAAACTTAAATTAAACAAAACAAACGATTAATAAATATTAATGAGTAACAATCCAGTAAAATTTTAGTTCTGCTTAAAGCTAATAGATTTTCAAGGAAACTTTATTACGTAAAATAAGGTGGATGCACTAAATTCAAATTAGTTTCAGGTTTTGCTATTTCTAATATAAGAAGCATGTACAAAACACTAATATTTCCACATTATTTTACTATTTTAAAGAAAAATTCATGCAACATTCTTGAAAGTTTTTGAGATTTGTTTGTCCTTTTGTAACTATTTCTCAAATGAAGTGATTAGAAAATCTGTAGCCAAGTCCTAAAAGTACAGCTTTAATTTGCTTTAATTTCTACCTACATTTCACTAACTTGTCTAGTTAAGAGATTAAAAAAATGCCACTTCATAACATGTGAGTTGATGCAAAGTGATGGTCCAGTATATTATTCCATCTCTTAAGGTGCAGTCTTGGGTGTTAGCGAGGATTTGAGTTTTGCGGGCTCTCATGCAAGCGATAGGCACACATGTAGAAGATACCTAAGAAAGAAATGATGTGATATATTTGTGTTTTCTATTCAACTCAGCATAACTGAAGGATCTAGTGAGGAAAGATATAACACTGAATAAAATTCAGGTAAAATTTGATATCAGAGGCCAAGTAATTATAATGTAAACCGCCAACACAGAAATCTTAAGTTCACTGTGACCAATTGAAATCAATTAATTTGAGAAATCAGAAAAAAAGAAAACTATTGTAGTCATTGTAAAATACAATGAGGCTGTTAGTATTCTTAAGGAAGTTTATGCTGTTATAAGACTCTTAAATGGACCTCTTATTAGATGAAGGTGATCTCCTGATTTCTCAACCTATCTCATCGTGGCTCTTGCACTTTATTTGTCAACCCTGTAATGCATTTTTCTGTAACTGTAACACCACAGTATATTCTGCAATCTATAAACACAAGAGATTCTGCAGATGCTAGAAATTCAGAGTAACACACACAAAATGCAGGAGGAACTCAGCAGGTGAGCGGCCTGCGGCTCAAAATGTTGACTGTTCATTCCTCTCCAATAATGCTGCCTGGCCTGCCGAGTTCCTCCAGCATTTTGTGTGTGATATTCTGCATTGTTGTTTTTCCTTCTGTACAACACTGATGAACCTACATATGGAATGATCTACCTCAGAGGTTCCCAATTTTTTATATCATCGGCCAATGCCATTAAGCAATGCCCTGATCTATCTGGATGGCATGCAAACAAAAGCTTTATATTATGCCTCAGTACATGTGGCAATAATAAGACAATTAACTGATCCAACGTTCATTGTATGCAGAATGTGGCTGATATGTAGGCACTGGATTGCAGGAGCATTTAAGAAAAATAAGGTATCCCTGCAAAGGAGATCAGATGACTGAAAAAAAATGGTAGACCTGGACCCACTGCATTATATGTTCTTACTAGATGTGGTAATCATAGTATGAGCTCCAGCTTCCACGTAGCAATATTTTTTTCAGTTTTTACATATGGTCACTCTTGCCCTGGAAATGCAGATTTTCTGATTCAAAATTAGGTAAAACCTTGTATATTAATTATTTGCGCATTTGCTGCAACAATAGGAAATATATGGCATGTTTTGCATTTCCCAGGAATGATTGTCCTTTATGAGATTTCAATATACGGCAGGTCTTCAGATCTTTTGCGCAGTGCGGCAATAAATGATAGCAAAATGAGGTTTTTTGGCTGGAACTGTTGATGGTGAAAGGTTGATGCGGCCAGTGATTGCTGCCAGATTTGCTGTTTGCAAGGTGTGCTGCTACCGACGGGAAAAAAAAACAGCCTGGAAGAAATTACATTATCTTTTACAGCTTTCATCTGCTTAAGGCAGCCTAACCAGCTCTTTAACATGTCAATCAACTATTGAGAAAAAGATAGATGAATTAATGATTTGGGTTCTGTCTAACATTTTGTTACAAAGAAGAGTAAAGTGATGGATACACTGATACAATTCTTTCTTCATTGATTTTCCCAGCTCTTCATATTTCTATCATTGTTAGATTTGTGCCTTTTACTTACTACTTCCCTTCATCTCTTCTGCAGTTGAAGTGAAATTGGGTCATTGTTTGTGTTCTCAGTATCACATAAGCATGCATTCAGTAAAGCCTATTGTTCCTCGTAGAGTTTTATTACACATAACTGATACATTATCAGCAACATTTCTAAACTGAAGCCACCATTAATTTCAGCAAATGTTATCAAGCTGCATTTGATGTGATTTCAAAGTAATGGATGACCAGCCTAGATCCTCTACAAATATCCACGGCTGTGATTAGTTATCTAAATCCTCTCCCATCTCCACAGCCTCCTCATTTATGTATTTTTATTTCATCAAGCCTGACTTTCTGTACATCCTCAGTTTTTATAATTTGTCAATAGATATCTATGCTTTTGAGCTGGATAGATCCTAAATTTTGAGATGATCTACAAATTCAAGCTCTTGATCTTCTGCATTAATATCATCTCTTGTGGCTCTTTGAAGTAGTTTGTTTAATGACATCCCCAGGAGGCACTTAAAGAAAACTCACTGAATCAGTAATATGTCATGAATCTGACTAGTTTAGTCATAAAGTCATTAAAGTCGTGGCATCATATAGCACCCAGACAAGCTCTTCAGCCCCCTCACAAGCCCATTCTGACCAGCAAGTACCCATCTATGTTAATCCCATTTACCAGCACTTGGTCTTTAGCTTTGGCAATGCAAATATTCATCCAGATGTTTCTTAAATGTTCTGACAGTATCCTCCTCCTCCACCCTCTTAGGCAGTGCACTCAGATTGCACACATGCTCTGGGTGGCTGAACAAATTATTTCTTAGATCCCTTCTAAAGCACTTTTCTCCTCTCCTTAAATCTATGCCTTCTCAACCCAGGGTCTTATGGGCCACTTGCTTAATGGTATTGGTCCATGGCATTAAAAAAGGTTAGAAGCTCCTGTCCCAGACATTTGTGCCATGGGGAGAAGTTTCTTATTATGCAGTGCATCTATTTATGGGATTATTTTACCTTTCCAAGCTATTAGCTTTATGAAGAGCTGAACAAGCTTGGATTACCACTCACACAAAGTGAGGAGGAATTCAGCAGGTCAGGCAGCATCTATGGAAATAAATAAACAGTTGACGTTCACGCCGAGACCCATCTTCAGGAGTCCTGAAGAAAAGTATTGGGCTGAAATGTCGACTGTTTATTCATTTCCATAGATGCTGCCTGACCTGCTGAGTTCCTCCAGCATTTTGTGTGCATTGCTCTGGATTTCTAGCATCTGCAGAATCTCTTGTGTTTATGCTTGGATTGAGTATGTATATTTTTGCCACTTTCTGTTGGCCACCAAAGTGATTTTCAGAGTTGGAAGACAAGGATTGTCCCATTCTTCTTCTCATCTATTTCCACACTACTGACACTACCTTATACTCACAATCCTTCACCAACATGGGAAAAGAGATATCCCAAAATTAGCAGAATAGAAAAGCTAAAGCAGTCATAATATTTCTTTAGGCTTATTTTGAAGTGGCAGACTGATGGAACCATTTGCCTCTATATAATTGTCTCATCATTGACTAGTACCAAAATGAGCCATACACTTTAGGAAGGATGCACATCAATCTTTATTAAGGTAACTTATCTCTGCCGGTTCAGCATAATTGATCTCAGCCCCTCTGTACTTTGGAGGGAAAGATCATCCAGTTCCAAATCCTAATTACTTTCCACTGACGTGTGTGTATGTGTTTGTCTGCATTGATGTGAAGATGATTAGATGTGACTGTGGCAGGCCTCCCTGGTGAAATGATTCGCCAGCAGTCACCATTGCAATCTATGCACAAAAAGCCACACTACTTCAGTGTCAACAAACAACTATACCTCTCTACGTTCGTGTGAAATCTGCATTTGTTAATTAATAAAAATGTCAATTTTTAGTGAGAATTAGTACAAAGGGAGTCACTTCTCATATAACACAATATTTTACCTGCAAAGAATGTGAGCACCACAGCCACCCATCCAATGATATACGACCAGGAGAAGCGCCAATTGCCGTAACGCTTACCATAATAGTTTACTGTGACACCTGTATAAATAGCCATGGCTAGCAACACAAATAAAGCTGCAAAATAAAAAGGGTATAACTATGGTAATAAAAGTTGAGACTTTTCAGAACAAAAGTGTCAGCAGTGTAACGGGTCAAAACCATTTCAATACTTACATGAAATAAAGTACAAGATGCCTGCAGCAAAAGTTCTATCAAATTTGGTGAAGGAAGAATAATGTAGGAATGCCATGAAGCCAATAATGATTCCAATGAAGCATGCCAGTAAGGAGAGGATCATGAATACTCTGGTGGCGTCCCAGTAGGCTAGAATAATAAGATAAACAAATTATCATTATATGTCAGCAAAAAGGCAATGTAATTTCTACTTTAACTAATGAGGGAAGACAATAAAGAGCCAACAAGAAATAAAGCAACAAATAAATTCAGTTGTCTCCTCTTCCTTCATCAAAATGTTATGTGAGATCATGACCTTTGCCGTACTGAGTGGAAAAGTTATCACGTGGATACCTTCGTGTGGCTCTCGCAGGATAGACAGCATGAACAAGGCATTCCCGCTAATGCCAATGGTTCAATTTGTTGCATTTACGTTGATAGAAATTTAAGAGTCCTTGACTGCAGCAAGCACCATTGCAGAGAAAGCAACTGCCTAATCTAGGCTGTAAGCATAGCACAGTGAGGATTTACAAGTGATTTATTTATCAAGAATGCCATTAATGTGAGATATACAAGGTTAGTAATTCATTAATACATGCCTTAATAATAAGCAAAATATAGTAACAAAGTTAAATTGCTTATTTGCTGAACGGATGTCTGCTGGATATACAGTTACTATAACATGCCCTTTGGTGTTCTTTGGTTATTAAAACTAGTACAATGAACATTAGAGTTTTTTTTCATTTTATCGTATTTCCTTTCTGACATAGATGGAGGCCATTTAGCCAATTGAATCTACACCAGCACTCAGAGCACTTTCTTGTACCCCAAGCTCCTACTATAACCCATCCTCTGACACTTGCCCATTAACCCGTGATTCTTTTGCCACCCATTTACACCAAGGATAATTTGGATTAGCAAATTAGTCCAAAAGTCAGCATGCCTTTGGGACGTGGGAGAGACCTGTGCACCTGCAGAAAGTCACAGAGAGAATGTTCAAATTCCATACAGACAGCATCCACAGGAAGTTATTTCATTCCATGGCAATAATACATGCTTGAACACTGAAGCCATTTTTTCGGAAATATACTTTTTTTTTATTAAGATAATTGTTGAATGTTTGAACCCAAAGTGCAGACTGTTAATTAGCAAACTCTGCTCAGAGATTGTAAATAAAATGCCCTTAGAATGATTAATAAAAAATGTAAGAAATGTAGCGAGTGTTGAGTAAGTCAATATTATCCAAACATAAAGAGAAAACACACTCAAAATATTACCTGAAATACTCTGGACATAATTTCACTTTATTTCAATGCATTTTTAAATTATTTTCATAGAAGAAAACAATCATTTGCCGATTGAATTATCTGTTTTGCCAATCAGTGTCCTAATGTATTAGCTCATGAGATGGATCTGCTTGAAAATTCTGGCTTCTCCTGTTCCAGTTTTTTGTTTCTGCGCTCTCCAGATTCCCCTCCCAGATTCTCTCTCCTTTCCTTCCATCTCTTCATGCTTGCCTTCAACTATGAAGTTTTTGGTGTGACTTTCAGCTCTCTGTATATTACTGAGTGCAGTCTCTGTGGGGTAGTGCCGTATCTCTAAGTCTAGTGTCTTCTAGACTTTTTTGTTGCTCATGCATCCATCTCTCTATATGTTTGTGCTTTCTCCATCTTCTTAATGGTACCTCTTATTTGAGGGCTATTTTTCAAACAATTTTTGAAAATATAATTTGAATATCAACTGTGATCAGTTCACTTTGGAGACCTCAGGAACTGAATCAAGCGATGATTCTGTCTCCAGCCTTAACATCTGACCTTTGGCAAATCACTGTTAGTACATACAGTATTTCTCTGGTTGTTATGAGCTGTATCATTGGCTTCATTTGATCTCCTTACCAACACTGTCTGTGTGCAGGTAGCATTTCCCTGGCACACAATATCTCCACAGGCCTTGGTGCATAAAACTGCCAGAATGGCGATACTGCATCCAGTAATCTGTTGCCGTGGAAACAACAAGTAGGATGTTGCCCACGCCAGCACAGAATAAACCTCCTCCCATAAAACTATACATCTTGTTGGCAATACGATCTGTAGAAGGAAACACATCAAAATGTTCAAATTATTATAACTTTCAATATTTTGAGCTCCTAAATGAATTAATAAATCAAATATCCATTTGTTAAGTTGGACTCAGTGCAATGATGTATTAAAAATTAGCTGTTCCAGATCATAGGGAGAAAAAGTCTTCATTTTCTCTTTTATTGACTGTTGGAGTGTCAAGGATCAACTGTACCAAGAGGTATGTTTTCTGTGACTTCCAAAGTACATACAGCACAGAAACGGGACTTTTTCGCCAAATGGTCCGTGCCACCTAAGATTCCCATCTACGTTAGTCCAATTTGCCTGCACTTGGCCCCTATCCCTTTAATGATTTTCTATTCATATACCTGTCAAATTACCTTTTATATGTTGTTAATATACTTGCTTCCTCTGGCAGCTTATTCCACAGTCTGACCACCCTTCAGTTGTAAAAGTTGTACTTCAAGTTCCTATTCAGTTTCTCCCCTCTCACCTTAAACCTGCACCCTCTAGTTCTTAATTCCCCAACTCTGAGGATGGAAAGGGTGCTCTCACCCAGCCTACATCCACATGATTTTACATACCTCTATAAGATCAATCCTAATTTGCCTATGCTCCAGTGAAAAATGTCCCAACCTGCTCAAACTCTCTCCCTCGAGCCCCAGCAACACCTTCATAAATCACTTCTGGACTTTTTCCAGCTTAATGTTATCTTTCCTGTAGTAGGGTGACCAAATCTGAACAAAATATTCCAAATTGGTCTTAAAATTCCTGTGGCCATTCCCTATCACAAACATGGCAGAAACCTTGCCCTGGGAATGCTAGGAAATTGCCATCATGTCCACAACTGTACTTGGATAATCTTACTGAACATGGGAGGATCCCCATGTTCCTTTAGCAGAGTGGTGGTCCAAATAGTTTGAAGAAAATCACCATTTAATTTCTTCTACTCAAATGCTTATCCTTAAAACTCTTTGGTAAATCTTCTGAAATTTCAGCTGAAGCATCTTTGGGGAATAAAGGGAATAAGAGATATTGTTATGAGGGTAATAGCTTAATATAATTAAGGGCATACACAAAATCTCAAAGGGCCTTCTCAATAGAAATTGAATGGAATTCCAGAGAGTTCAAATTGTTGTGATCATATATACTTGTTCTTTGGTAAATTGATTCAATTAATTTTGCTTTCATTGATCCTATCAGGAGAATGGGGCTGATACGGATAATTAATCAGGCACGATGGAATGGCAGAGCAGGCTCAATGGAGCAGGTGATCTAATTCTGCTCCTATGTTCTTTATCTTATGGTCTTATATTTACCCAGAGTTCTATCATTTCTTTTTCTCCGCAACATTTATCCCACTTTTTGTCTCTATTTTTACCATCCGTTCAGGTAGGGCATTCCAGATCATAACAATTTCGTCTGTAAAATAAAGCACCATTGTACCCCTTCTGGCCCATTTGAAAATCAACACAGTTGATTTACGTGGTTACTAACCTTGACCAGCAGAAACACTTACCTGTTATTCATCAAAGTTGTTCCAGTGTTTGAACATCTCTAATAAGCTTCCTCTGAGCTGCTCTCTCGGGAAAACAACATATCGTCTCCACTGTTTTGGTCCCTCATCACTGCTCATTTCCAGTAACTTCCTTGTACACACTCCCTTTGGCCTTTGTGTATTCAAATGCTGTAAAGTATTTGTCTATTTATACTCCTTATCTTCATAATTACCGACTGGTGGTGTCATGGCATTAGCACTGGACTCCGAGGCAGATGGTCCTGAGCTCAAGTCCGGCCAGGTCCCAACCTGGTCCCGCACAGTATCTTGCCAGAAAGACGCTACAGACAACTACACTATCCATAGGGTCGCCGTGACTTGACGCCACTCAATAACAACAACAACCCTCACAATATACAAATTGCTAGAGGATCTCAGCAGGTCAGGCAGCGTCTATGGAGTGAAGAAACAGTGGATGTTTCAGGCTGAAAACCTTTATGATTTGCCTTCTTTCCTCAGCTTGGTTTCCTACCATATCATGAATCTTAAAATTGGTCTAGACTTCCTTTCCTGCTCTATTTTAATGCTTTACTTATCCACGAGCTCTAGTTGTAAATTCTTTTTCTTACCACCTCATAGAAAGAATGTCAATTTCCTCCCCAAATATCTAACGCTATAGTCCTGTACTGTTCAATTACTATGTTGTCTAGCCATTTTCATTTCTGTCCATCCGGCTACATCCCCTTACATCTTCTTCCAGCTTCTCTCACAAATGATTGCATCAAATCCTTTCTTTAACTGTCCTAAATATCCTCAGATGCTCTGCCATGTCCAACCTGAGCTAATATAGACAATACATACAAATATTTTCCCATTATAGTGAAATTTTGTTTTGTCCAGTAGGCAATAGAATGACATGAGTACATCAATAATATTTTAAATATAAAAATAACATGTATTCTTGAGTACGTCTTATGGGATGCTCTCAAGAAAACATATTTAAATGTTAAAGACATAACAAATTCAAATTCAAAACTCAATGACAAACGAATAGTTTCAAGAAAATAAATTTCTGATTCACCTGATGTAGTAAAGTTCCCATCAATAAAATTTTGACTTTGTCTTAATATGTTGATTGATTTGCAAAGCAAATAAATGTCTCTTTAGTGCATTTTAAGTAATTTTTTCATTAGCATTTCATGTGAAATATTGCAGAACAATTTCCCCTGATCTATTTTTTCTTCTAAATTGTTTAATTGTCATAAAATAATGGATTTAACAGGCAGATTTCAAATAATATTTTGCTCCTCAAAGACAGGTTACCATCAATAAACTAGTATATTTAGGATAATGGGGAAGACATAGTCTACAGGAAAATTAAAAGTAAACATATTAATTTGAGAAAGATAGAACAAAACTTCTGTCAGACATAAGTAAATACTGCTATAAAAGTCATGTTATTCTAACAGTATAAAATAATATATTAACCATGGATCAAGTTGACTGAACTCTTTCTAAAAATGAGGTAACATAGACTCACTTCCTTGCATTCCTTATTGCTCAATGTACTGTGTTCTTTTGCTAAAATACTAGAGCAAATATGTTTTTGAATGTAATTGTTTCAACTACAGGACAATTAATGACCTAAGTTTTTTTGGTTAAGTTTTAAAGGTCGGATATTGGAACAAATAAATCATCATTAAGCAGATTGATAACTCTTTTGCGAACTGAGGATTATTTTGCAACCAAGGTGCCAAGAGCTCCCTGCATGAATATACAGTATATAACATCTTATTACAATGCATGTTGATTGGGACAGATTTCAGGGAGAATCTGATGTAAATGTAAGAAACTTTTTTTCTTAAACAATTCTTTATGGAAGTGTTATACCTGTAGAGTTAGTGATATTCGGCACACAACTTACTCCCGAAACTGTAGTTATTTAGACTTGCAGTGAATATGTCCTACTCCTGTAGTAGATTCGAGTTTGCAGAATCAGAATTATATTTATTATCACTGATATTTGATGCATGTTGGTTCTCGATATGATTAACTTAACCATGGCTCTCTTTAAAGTTAAATGATACATCCAGGTATAAAACATTTCCATTCAAATGAATTTCTGAGTACAGGAAACATTATAAAGTGAAATTCCAAATTTATATTTAGAAACAATGTGTTGATTTCAATGGAAACTGCATGAAATGCTCCTACCTGTAGTACTGCGACTAGTGTTGATCCAGCCTCTGGTACAGTTCTGCAGTCCTGTAGCCAGATATCACAAGCACAGAGCAGGCAGAGTTAATCCTCAGCAGAACTATGTCAGTAGAGTTAGAAAAATAATCATAGAGAAGTGCATCACGTGAAACAATTGTGCTCACTACAATAAGCGGCATCAAACAGACGATTAGCTAGAGCCAAGTTTGTAAAGGCAGGAATTTGCTGAATACACACTGACATTGACTGAGTCACATGCAGTAAGGAAGGAGATGATGGGTGCAGTTTTTCCATTCAAACTTGATCACTGTCCAATGCAGATAAAATTGAATATAAACTTTGGAAATAATGCTTTTATAATATCATAAACACGATCAGAATGAGAATCTGGTTTAATATCACTTGCATATGTCACAAAATTTGTTGTTTTTCAGCAGAGTACAGTGTAATACATAATAAAAACTGTATTATAATAAGCTATATATATAATTAAATTCAATAAGTAATGCAAAAAGAGAGGGAAAAGTAGTGAGATAGTGTTCATGGGTTTATTGTCCATTCAGAAATCTGATGGCAGAGGGGAAGAAGCTGTTACTAAAAAGCAGAGTGTGTGTCTTGTACCCCCTCCTTGATGGTAGCAATGAGAAGAGGGGTCTTCGGTGATGGCGGTCCTTAATGATGGATACTGCCTTTTTGAGGCATTGCCTTTTGAAGATATCCTCGATACTGGGGAGCCTAGTGCCCATGATGGAGCTGGCTGAGGATGTAACTTCCTGCAGCTTTTTCTGATCCAGTGCAGTGGCCCGTTAATACCAGATGGTGATGCAACCAGTTAGATTGCTCTCCACAGTGCAACTGCAGAAAGTTGTGAATGTCTTTGGTGACATACAAACTCTCCTCAAACTCCTAATGAAATATAGCCACTGTCATGCTTTCTTTGTAAATGCATTCATATGTTGTGCCCAAGGTAGATCCTCAGAGATATTGGTACTCAGGAACTTGAAGCTACTCTCCCTTTCCACTGCTGATCCCTCGATGAGGACTGGTGTGTGTTCCCTCAACTTCCCCTTCCTGAAGTCCAAAATCCATTCCTTGCTCTTACTGATGTTGAGTGCAAGGTTGTTGTTGCGACACCACTCAACCAGCTGATCAATCACACTCCTGCATGCCTCCTCGACACCATCTGAAATTCTGCCAGCAATAGTTGTGTCTTCGGCAAATTTATAGATGGCGTTTGAGCTATGCCGAGCCACACAGTCATGGGTGTAGAGAGAGTAGAGCAGTGAGCTAAGCTCACATCCTTGAGGTGCACCGGTGTTGATTGTCAGCATGGAGGAGATATCATTTCCGATCTGAACTGACTGCGGTCTCCCAAAGAGGAAGTCAAGGATCCATTTGCAGGGGGAGGTACAGAAGCCCAGGTTTTGGAGCTTTTTGATTAGTACTAAGGATATAATAATGTTGAATGCTGAGTTGTAATTAACTAAGAACAGCCTGACATAGGTATTACTATCGTCCAGGTGATCCAAGACCGAGTGGAGAGCCAGTGAGATTACATCCGCTGTAGACCTATTACTATGAAAGGCAAATTGTAGCAGGTCCAAGCCCTTGCTTGGGCAAGAGTTGATTCTAGCCATGACCAACCTCTCAAAGCACTTCATCACAGTAGATGTGAGTGCAGTTGGGTGAAAGTCATTGAGGCAGCGCATCCTGCTCTTCTTGGATTGCCGTCCTTTTGAAGCAGATAGAAACCTCTGACTACAGCAGTGAGAAATTGAAGATGTCCTTGAATACTCCCGCCAGTTGGTTGGCACAGGTTTTCAGTGCCCGACTAGGTACACCATCAGGGCCTGACACCTAGTAGGGTTTCACCCTCTTGAAAGATATTCTCACGCTGGCTTCCAAAACAGAGATCATAGGATCATTAGATACTGCAGGGATTTGCACTGGTGTAGTTTCATTCTCCCTTTCAATGCATGCATACGAGTTGTTGAGCTCATCTGGGATTGAAGCATCACAGCCAATCACGATTTTAGGTTTCACCTTGCAGGAAATAATGGCCTGCAAACGCTGCCAGAGCTGATGTGCATCCGATTCCATCTCTAACTTCAATCAGAATTATATTTACTCTCTTAAAATAACCTTCCATAGGTTGCACCTGGGCTTCTTCTATAGTTCTGACACTGAAGATAAATATGGAAATATTATAAGTTTTATTATTATTCTTAAAATATTAACTGCGCCACCCCCACACCCTTCAGAAGTGTTGCTTAGAACCTGATCCAACACTAGTATATTATATCATTAATCTGTTTCAAAATCAATATGGGAAGAAATGACAATATTGTGGAGAATGGGGGTGAGATGGAAAATAAATCAGCCGTGGTGGTGCAGACTCAATTTGCCAAACGTCCTGCTCCTGCTCCTATGCTCTTATGGTCTTATGTCAATGTGCTCACACACAGCCATAGATGACACAGGGGAAAATACAGGAATGTGATTAACAATTAATCGCCTAACTAAATAAATAGAACCTATTGTTATAATGTTATTTATAGAATTAAAGTGATTGGTGAACATCATTTTAACTGTTAGCTGATTGGCTTGATAAGAGTAAAATAGCATACTTTGGCTATTGGATGTCTGTTCATTGGAGGCCAATGCTTTGGCATTTCATTATCCACAATTTTAATTGTAATTATCTTGTAACATATCATTTTGTTGCATTAACACCCTGGGCATACCCTAATCAATTAGCGGTTACATTTAAACATGCAGTTTGTATTTAATTTATTCATTTGGTAACATAAGTAAGCAGGTAGGAAAATAGGTACTGAATTTAATTTAGGGATTAAATTTAATTCAAAAATTGCATATTTGTATGAAACTAGTTTGTAAATGTTTTGGAAGGGCAATCAATTTGTGTTTATTCAAGGGGAAAAATTACTTGAAGGGTACATAAAAAAGCCATAAAGAATATATATTAATTCTGTAAATAAGCAGCAAATTGGACAAATCACGTGCAGCTTGGCATGTTTTGATAGCACCATCAGTAATTGGGTACAGATGTCCTTGTTCCTTATTTCAGTAAAGACACAAATGGGCACTAATTGTCAGCTGAATAGACATGGAGATGAGGCAGGGACAAGAGTGCCTGCATATATTAGAATTTGAACAATAAAACTACTTGCTAAATGCAGTTGATTCCTACTGAGGCTGCAGTTCCATTGAAATGAGCCGGTATTACTAACTAGAAAATATCAATTACGGTTACACAAAGACAAAAAAGGTTTTGCAAACACCATATAAAACAGAAACAGATAATCTGTGCAGTATTATGCAAAGCAAATAAACTTGCATTGTGCAAATGAATCACATACATGGAATTAAAGAACAGGAATATTTCTTTAATTGTGAGAGACCTATTTTAAACATCAACTTGTGATTCAGGTGCTGAGTATAGGACAAACTAATTCTCATTGGCATTGCACTCTTTATGAGAAACTGCCCAACTCCAGAGTTTACAGTCATTAAAGAGGTTTTAAATTTGATTTAGGAGCATGGTTATGTATATGGTTGAAGCTATGAGGCTGATTCTCTTTAAGATTCAATTTAACAACACTTTAAAAATAATGCATGACAAATTGTACAACAAACTGAGAATGATGTAGTTATGTGGGGAATTATAAATGATGAAATCGGGTATCGTAACATATATCATAACATTGAAACGTTCTCAATTTCTTGTATAAAAATGAAGAATATAGTCATGTGCATATGATACATCAAATGTGTTTGCTTTATATACGTTGTACAACAAAAATAGGTTGTAGATATTCAATACTGTAACCACAAAGTAATACAAAATTAATACTGTTAATATTATATGAAATTTCAAACTAAATTGGATTAATTCTTACTTTTGCATAAACAGAGGTAGCAACTGTGGAGAGGAGTGGAGCAAGCATTTCTTTGATTATATGCTTGTCCTACATAATTCTTAAACCATTGTTAATATGTTCATTTCTCCTAACCTCAACATTAGCAATGTTCATAACTTAATAGAGTGAAACATAACACTAGATGGTGCCATATTATGTTCACTTCTCTGATGTGTATTTGTAAGGCCAGTAAACCTTGAGAAATCAAGAGCAATTCTGTGTTCAAAATATGGACTCACTCATTAACGTGACAAGAACTAAAATGATCATGCTATAGTCATTTTAAAACAATGATAATGTATGAAATGACTTAGTATAGACCTTGCTGTTTCTGTGGCATAGAATGAATAGGGTTGCATCAACAGAAACATGAGAAGGATAGGTGCTATGGAAATGCTTTCAGCTGTTGGAGTGAGAACATATTACGTTGAACATTTCTGGCATGGTGTTAGGTCATAAGCCATCAATCTCACTACAGATTTGAAGAGAGAATCTATTTATGATTTGAAAGTTGTATCAAATTGTCTCCTTTTCATTTGACTATAATGTTTGAGAAGCTGTGTGTTCCATTTTGTTTTAATGTATTCCAAAATGCTTCAGTAGGTTTCTTGTGATAAAATGACTATTTGACCTTGTTATTTCACCGCTCTGCTGATTGCTTTACTGTATTTTCCATTATTTCTCATCCTCATATTTATTGTCTTTGAATCTTAGCAGCATATTGAGCAGTATTATAGTTAGAGAAACATGACTATGGAAAGAACTTATTCATCCGCCTTTCTTGACGCCAAATAGTACATTTAGCTCTTTCCATTTCTATACCTACCCAAGCATCATACTATCCTCCACTTCTGTAAAGAGTTTAGTTTAGCAAATGCTTAGTCATAATGATATGTTTCTGTGCATTTGTGATTTTTTTGCGGAATATTTCAGAGTTTATGAATGTGACACTATACAACATTTATTGTATTATTCTTCTGTTGTATGAATGAAACACTAAGGTAATAAAGCTAAATGGTAAAAACTACATCGCATAGTCACAGATCATTTTAAATATATTTATATAAGAGATGTAGGCTGTGCAAACCAGATTTGCCCTCGATAAGAAGGTGGTGAGCTACCTTTTTAAACCTCTGCAGTTTTTGATGTGAAAGAAAACCTAGAAGGCTCTCAGTGAAGGAATTCCTGGATTTTGACCCAGCACGGTAAAGGAACAGCGATCTATTGACAAGATGGTGAGTAGCTTGGAGGGCAACTGCCAGGAGGTGGTGGTCCCCATGCGTTTGTTGCTCTTGTCCTTCTAGCTGATAGACGTTGTGGATGTGGGGCATCCTGTGGGTTTGGAAGGTGCTGTCTGGGGCGTCATTGTCATAATTGCGGACACTGCCATGGAGGCTGGGCACTCTTGTAGGCAGGAGGTTGAAAGAAATTGGCAATCATGCATGTGAGAATGCATATATTCTAGCCAATCTGAGTTTCTTTGTAATTGTATTTAACTCCCTTCCTTTCATTTCAGTCATGTCAAGTCTTGACTGAAGCATAGCTTCAAGCAATGCTCCTTGCTTACCTTGGTCTACGTTCTGTGAAAGAAGATTAGTGATTTAGTCAGACACTGTTAAAGGAGCAGCATTAATTTAGTCACAAACAAGAGAGAATCTGCAGATGCTGGAAATCCAAGCAACACACACAAAATGCTGGAGGAACTCAGCAGGCCAGGCAGCATCTATGGAAAAAAGTACAGTATTAATTTAGTTCTCAGGTACTGCTTTTGAGCTGCAGTGATGATATTAGCTTACAGTTTGTGGCCGTGTTGACCAAGTGTTCGTTATTTTCCTTTGTTCTGTACAGTTTTTATGAAAACTGAGTGAACTGTTCAATCTGTTCCTCTGTGCTTGGGCCTTCACTGAACTCATGTCAACCATGGTTTCTGCAGTGCATCCTACAGATGGTACAAACTGCTGCTAATGTGGTTTGGTGGTGAAGTGTGTGAATGGTTGAGGTTGGCGTGCCCACCACGAGGGCTGCTCTGTTCTGCGTGCTGTTAAGCTTATTGAGTGTTAAGCTTAAAGTTGCAAATGGAGAGTACTGCATCAGATTTGAGCCTTGTCAGTGGTGAACAGGCTTTAGAGAGTTCGGAAGTAAGTTATTCACGAGAGGATTCCAAGTTTCTGATCTGTTCTTATAGCCACATTGTGCATATAGCTACTTCAGTTCAGTTCTTGGTCAGCGTAATTCCAATGCTATTGGAGAGCAGGTTCTATCACATGATTGTTAATGCAGTGACTCCTGTGGAACTGCCCTTCTGTGGACATTGGATGAGAACAGGTTTGAGTTGTAAAATTCCCTATGAACAGGAAAGCCACGGACTTTAAGGTTTAGAAATTGAATTAAGCCACACCTATTTTTCAGACATGAGTGGTCTAGCTAAGAACCTGTCATGGTTCGGATCGGGGTCCCTTTAAACTTACTTTGATTATGTTACAATCTGGACTGTTGACTCCCTGTTTCCCTTTGGTTCCCTGTTTTCCCGTGTCCCTCGGCCTTGGTGATTGGAGGCAATTAACTCTCGGCTGAATCAGTAGTTTATAGTCTCCGGCTTTCAGCCGTTCGGCGCGGGAGCGTCTGCAAAGTCACCAAGGTACGGCATGTCAATGTCATCTGGCCGGAGTAAGCCTTGTCTCTGCCCGAAGCGAGTGCCGGTAATTCGCCTTTCCTCACCGGAGCAACCCTGTCAAGTTACCTCGCCAAAGCGAGCCTGCAAAGTTTCCTCACCGAGGTGGGTCCGTCAGTTAACCCACCGGAGGGAATCAAGAAACGCTGTCTACTGTTCCCAGGTCGAGTCGAGAGCTAGCCACTACCTGGGGGCTCCAAGTCAAATCCTGGCTCTGGGGGCATCCAAGTACCAAGTCAAGACCTGGTCCTGGTGGCATCCAAGTACCGAGTCAAGTCCTGGTCCTGGCGGCGTCCAAGTTCCGAGTCGAGTCCCGGCCCTGGCGGCATCCAAGTTCCGAGTCCAGTCCCGGTCCTGGCGGCATCCAAATTCCGAGTCGAGTCCCAGCCCTGGCGGCATCCAAGTTCCGAGTCGAGTCTTGACCCTGGCGGCATCCAAGCTCCGACTCGAGTCCTGACCCTGGCGGCATCCAAGTTCCGAGTCAAGCCCCGGCCCTGGCGGTCTGTGATTCCTGTCCTACCCCGCTGTCTGAATCCCTTCTCTGTCCCTCTCATTTCTAGCCCTTGTCTGCAGCCCTTGCCTGCACCTTGGTCTAGTTCTGTCGCCGGAGCTAGATAGGTACTGTCTGGTGTTCTTTCATTTCGGTCTTGTCCTCGCCTCCGTGGGGTAAGTCAGGCCGTCTTGCCATTGCCCCACGGGGGATCATGTCTTGTCTTGTCTTGTCCTCGCCTCCGTGGGGTAAGTCTGGCCATCTTGCCGTTGCCCCGTGGGGGGTCATGTCGTGTCTTGTCTTGTCCTTGCCTCCGTGGGGTAAGTCAGGCTGTCTTGCCGTTGCCCTGCGGGGGGTCATGAGTCCCGGCCCTATGTCCTGTACCCAAGGAGGGGTCCCGGCTCTCTGTTCTGTGTGTGAGTCCCGTCCTATGACCTGTACCCCAGGAGGGGTCCCGACTCTGTGTTCCGTGTCTGTGTCCATGGTTCCATGTACCTGCTCTCCCGAGACCAAGGCTCTATTTTCCATGTTCCTCCTCTCCCTAGCCCATGTCATGTCCATGCCTGGTTCTGGGGTCCAAGCCCGAGGCAAGACCCAGGTACTGGGTCCTTGCCCAGTCCCTGGCTCAGAGTCCATACCGTAGCCTCTTCGCGTCGCCTCTAGTTCTGGGATCCGATTCCGAGTCCTAGACCGGACCCTTGGTCCCAGCCTAGTTGTAGTCCTGAATCCTTGTCCAGTTCACTATTCCTGCTCCTGCCTAGCTCTCCTGGTATCGAACAATAAACTAAATCTAGTTAACCTCACAAGATGTGTCTTGCATTTAGGTCCATCCTTGCTCCCAATGCCCTCCTTTGTGACAGAACCATTGTTTGGGTCTTTTAGTTCCCCACCTTTTACAATTAATGATGTATACTATGTCTATTCTGGGCTTACAACAAATTAAAATTTTTTGTCTTGAATATCCCGGCATCACCCTTACTGAATTGTATGCATAACCAATATATGTACCCACCTGAAGAAAAGCTTTAATGTCTAATGCATCCGTCAGTTTCATCCTTTTACTTAACACAAGTAGTTTACACTCATACAATCCACACAATTATTTTGTCCTACTGTTCTCATTTGGGAACTAAATCGAATAGTTTGTTTCTTCTTTTCACCTGTATGGTCATTTGATCAAAGCTATTTTAGAAGGATTTGTGAATGCTACCTTCTGGGAATTGCAATCCTCCCAGAGTCAAAGTTCAAAGTAAATTTATTATCAAAGTACATATATGTCACCATATACAACCCTGAGATCCATTTTCTTGTGGGCATAGAATAATAACCTTACTAGAATCAATGAAAGACTGCACCATCTTGGGCGTTCAACAAACTGCAAATACAAACAGAAAGAAATAATAATAATAAATAAGTAAGCAATAAATGTTGAGAATAGGAGATGAAGAGTCCTTGAAAGTGAGTACATAGGTTGTGGGAATAGTTCAGGAGTGGGGCAAGTGGAGTAAAGTTATTCCCACTGGATCAAGAGCCTGATGGTTGAGGGTAACTGTTCCTGAACCTAGTGGTGAGTCCTGAGGTTCATGTATCTTCTCCCTGAAGAGAAAATGAACTGGGTGGTGGGGTTCCTTGACGATGGATGCTGCTTTCCTGAGTTAACACTTCAGGTAGATGTGCTCAATAGTGGGGAGGGCTTTACCCGTGATGGACTGGGCTGTATCCATTACTTTTTGTAGGATTTTCTATTCAAGGGCATTGGTGCTTCTGTGATGCAGACAGTTAATATACTTTCCACCACACATTTATAGAAGTTGTCAAAGTTTTAGATGCCATGCCAAATCTTCACGAAGTCTTAAGGAAGTAAAGGTGCTGCTGTGCTTTCTTTGTAATTGCACTTACATACCGGGCCCAGGACAGGTCCTCTGAAATGATAATACTGAGGATTTAAAGATGCTGACGCTCTCCACCTCCAATCCTCTGATGAAGACTGACTCATGGACCTCTAGTTTCCTCTTCCTGAAGTCAATAATTAGCCCCTTGGTCTTGTTGACATTGAGTTGTTGTTGTGGTACCATTCAGCCAGATTTTCAATCTCCCTCCTATATGCTGGTTCATCACCGCCTTTGTTTCGGCCCACAACAGTGGTGTCATCAGCAAACTTGGATATAGCATTGGAGTTGCGCTTAGCTACACAGTCATAAATGTAAAACGAGTAGAGCAGGGGGCTAAGCACAGAGCCTTATGGTGCACCTGTGTGATGGAGATTGTGGAGGAGATGTTGTTGCCAATCTGAATTGACTGGGGTCTGCAAGTAAGGAAATTGAGGTTGCAATTGCCCAAGGAGGTATTGAAGTCAAAGTCTTGAAGTTTATTGATTAGTTTTGAGCAGATGATGATAGTAACTGCTGAGCTGTAGTCAATAAAGAACATCCTGATGTATGTATCTTTGCTGTCCAGATATATACTTTATCCTTTATTGTCATCAAACAATTGGTACTAGAACATACAATCTTCAGAGCGATATTTGATTCTGCGCTTCACACTCCCTGGATTACAAATATTAAATATTAAAAATAGTTAAAATTAGTACATATTAAAAATTTAAGTTATAAATCATAAATAGAAAATAGAAAAATGGGAAGTAAGGTAGTGCAAAAAAATCCGAGAGGCAGGTCCGGATATTTGGAGGGTACGGCCCAGATCCGGGTCAGGATCCATTCAGCAGTCTTATCACAGTTGGAAAGAAGCTGTTCCCAAATCTAGCCGTACGAGTCTTCAAGCTCCTGAACTTTCTCCCGGAGGGAAGAGGGACGAAAAGTGTGTTGGCTGGGTGGGTCGTGTCCTTGATTATCCTGGCAGCACTGCTCTGACAGCGTGTGGTGTAAAGTGAGTCCACGGATGGGAGATTGGTTTGTGTGATGTGCTGCACCGTGTTCACAATCTTCTGCAGCTTCTGTCGGTTGAGTGAAGAGCCAATGAGATAGTAGCTACTGTGGACCTGTTGCTCCAGTAGGCAATTTGGAGTGGATCCAAGTCACTTTTCAGGCAGGAGTCGACATGTTCCATCACCAACCATTCAAAACACTTTATCAATGTGGATGTGAGTGCTACTGGATGGTAGTCATTGAGGCCGGCTACGACATTCTTCTTCGGCACCAGTATAATTGAAGCCTGCTTGAAGCAGGTGGGTACCTCAGTCTGCCGAAGCGAGAGGTTAAAGATCTCAGTGAGCAGCACTCCAGCCAGTTGATCAGCACAGGTCTTTAGTAATTGGCCAGGTACCCCATCTGGGCTGAAAACTCTTTATGGGTTCACCCTCCTGAAGGCTGCTTGCTCATCAGCCTCAGAGACTGAAATCACAGGATCATCGGGGGCTGTGGGAGTTTGTAATGGTTCGTCCAAGTTTTGATGGTCAACATGAGCATTGAGCCCATCTGGAAGCAAAACCCCGTGTTTGACTATGTTGCTTGATTTAACTTCATAAGGGGTAATAGCATTCAAGTTCTGTCACAACTGTACTGCTGTCACTGAGGTGTTGTAACATCAACTAGACAGTCAGCCAAACTCCATTCAAAAATGATATGAGAGTCAGGGAAAAGCCTCCCAGCTCCTTGGTTTTATTTCAGACTCAATGGCATGACGTAGTCAGTAAGGAGTGAAACTGAAAAACAACAAAATACAATGCCATCACCTCGCTGTTCCATTCACACAAGTAAACATACACAGGTAAGTAAGAACTTAGCTCAGTTTCCTGCAGGTAAATATTTTAAGATTCCAACAAGTAAATACTACAAATAAATAGTATGTGTAAACTATTAACATCTAGGTTAGAGTCTAATAAACCCTAAGTAACATTCTATTTCAGTAAAACCTTACTGATAACTTTAGATTAATGTCTGAACAATATAACATCACCCTACAAACAATGCTTTTGCTGGAGAAACAACACTGGAAATGACCTAATAAAGACCTGAAACAGCTCATTTCAAAATAAAAGGTGAATGTGCTTAATCACATAGTAAAAACAATCCAAAGGGCAGAACGACTACTGTCGAGCATCCTTCATTCCACTGAGGCTCACTGTTGCGGGAAAATATTAAATGTGTCCTGTAAATGCTGTTTAAGAACCAACAAGCTTATCTGGAAAGATTCTGGTATTAATATTGCAATTTCTGTATAAATAATACAGTATGTGGCACTGACCATTTCAAAATAAGTACAGTCTTGTTAGCATGCACATAACACCATTGTCATTCAAGTTTAATACCTTCAGCTGCACAGTAGATAACACCTGATCTCAAACAACAATACTGTGTTTACTGTGATATTAAGTATACAGAGAAGTGTCTGGTTTGCTGAATTGCTACATATTTTATATTCTACATTACAGCAGTTGTAGAGAAAAGTAATGTCAGCTTATAAATACAACTGTTGGACAAACCTTAGGATGTTCAACAATAACAATTTCCAAATGTCCCACTTTCAGATGTGCTGTTTACCTGTATGTGATGCCCATCTCAGAACCTTACCCAAGACCAGATATTACCGATAAATGTTAAATTTAATCCTGTATTGAAATACTGTGACAAAAATGTAAAAACTCCAAGAAAATAATGTAATAGGTAGTCATTTAATATTCCTTTTACTTGATAATGGGTGTGCTTTTGGCTCCAAAAATACAATGAAATTTAGCATCTTTTCTAAACGATGAGCGCAGCTTTGTACAAGAAATCCAGCTTCCAGTTACATCAAAGGCTGACGAGAGCCCTCATGGTTTTTTTTCTGCAGTACCTTAGGCTCCAGAAGAATACAATGAACTATATCACTTATTAACCTTCACATGCTGCATTATTTTATTAAACTAATTAGTGGCAACTTTTTCAGCCTTCAAAGGTGAGCTGACAGGAGATGACTGAAAATAAAAGTAAATACAAACCCTCTAATGCCACTAATTGCATTTGCAAATTGAATTCTATAAAATAACATGCTTTTCAGTGGAGCAGAAAATACAACTTAAGTGACAAATTATTGTAAAATGTTATGCATTTTATTCACGCTGCCAAAATATTAAAAGTGCGATTATTCAATATTCCTTTTTATTTGCTTTTATGAACCAATTAAAATGGTACATTCAACTAAATAATGAGTATGATCATCATACAGTGTAAGATTATTAAAAGCACTCATGCCAGATAAAACACTGAAAAAGAAGTACAGAGCTAAATGAAACAGTTATTGATTAAACAGATGATAATGAACACCTGCACTGGGATTGCACAATGGTAAACCCATTAAAGGAGAGGGTGGGATTATTACAAGTTACGGCAGATTTGCATGGCCAACCTGATCAAGGGGACTGGAGTGAGGAAGAGGCTCCATTTCATGCTGACCTGGAATTGAAATAATGCTGCTTTTGGCAGCAGGTGGGAAATTGGTGTTCCATGATGTAAATCAGCCCTGCAGTTAAGTCCACCTGGTTTGAACCTCACACTTCTTCATGAAATCGGGTTTTGCACCTATTGGCTTTCTGGAAGTGAAGTCCATTTTATAACCCACAGATCTTGGTGTGTCTTTACGTCCTCACAAATAAAGTATGTCTCCGCAGTCACAGAGCACCATGGCACAAAATAGGTCTCTGAGAGAAAGCTCTGACTCAGGCTGTGTAAGTTACCAAGTGGGTCTCTGAAAGAAAGTACCGACTCTGGGTGTGAAACACTGCCAATTTGTCCTGTCCATGAGTACAGGATGCCTCTCTTAATGAGTAGAAAATTCACATACCCTGCCAAACAGCAGCAAGAAATTTACCCGAACTGATCAGACAGGAGCCACAGAGATTTGGGTTGCATGGTTATTTTATAAGCATTATTTTATATTTTAATTGACTTTAATGGAGAATGAGATCTGAAATTATGAATTTGTGTCAGTTGATGTTATTGGGTCAAGCATGAATATCATTATTGTAGCAATGTTATGGAGTTTGTTTGTGTGGTGAGTATTCTCAAAGTGTTCCCTCAATAGGAACTGAAAGCCTGAATACTGTATCAAGCCAGTGTATTGATTGACACTGTTCTCACTTTACGTACACTATTTATTGACCTTTTATGCCAAAGGGAGCAACTTCACTTCGACCACTCTGTCTAGTCCTTTCCTGTATTTAAATACCGCTATCAGATTCTTTCTCAATCTTCTCTATTTGAAGAAGAACAAACCCAATTTCTCCACTCTTATTCTCATTAAGTCTGTCATTCCTGGCACAGTTCCTGTATGTCCCCTCTGCTCTCTTTCCTCTTTCTATTTACAAAGCCTAAGATCTAATGCACTTTTTTGCTACTCTCTCAAACTGTTCTACCAAATTCAGTGATTTGAGAATTTTATATTGCCTCTCTCCTGAACAAAATATAATGTATTATACACAAATATCCCAGCTATTGATTGATCATACATGTGACCATGTTTGTTGTTCTAAGTGCTATAACCCCATTTTTTAATGTTTAATGAACGCAGACAAGAATTCTCATGGTCACATCGGCTTGCAAACCATTTTTCTCTTGAGCAGCCATCTCAGGTGTTCTTTTAACTTCAAATTGATTAGTGCTTGTAATTTACATTAAGAACTGGAGACTGGTTCTTGTTTACAACAGGAAGCTGAGCAAGGAATATCTATTAGAAGTTTAACTTTGTCACAAACAACTCTGACTCTTTGGAAAGGACATGCTACTGTGCTAGAAAGCTGAGTTTAGCAATAAGTCTCTCAGGTCCGGGAAAGTGTAGTTAGATCTATTAAACCTGATCCGATTCTGATTCTGATTCTGAATCAGTCATAATTACTTTGCAAATATTCATAAATTGTAAGTTGGTAAGATGCATGTTATATATGAATTGGCCAGGTAATAGTTTCTGCTCATGATGTTAATTGTTGGCCTGATTGCTGTTTAGAGAATCAAGATGACATTGATTTGTTTTACATTTTCTTTTGCTTCAAGTCTGTTAAGGGGATATTGTGGTGATGACACCTTGCTGCTGGCTATAGGAGGGTCAAACTCAATAATTTTAGTCTTATTACAGACATCGGGAGAAGATAGGAGATTGGGGCAGAAAAGACTCGATGGGCCAAATAGCCTGATTCTGCTCCTATATCTTATGGTCTTATTTCTTCTCACTTGCTTCACTAATCTCCATGTTTGCTACCCCACAATTTACTCAAAGAATAAGAATTAACCCAACATAGTTTGAAAAATCATACAATATTAACAGTATTAATTTTTGTACAAATGCTTCTGCTTAATGGCAGCCTCCTTGCATATCAGCCAGGCATTTTATTCTTGCATTGTAAGTATCTGGTGTCTGGGTCAACTGGATTTGTAAAACTCGCCTAATTTAAGCAGTGTTTGCACCTCAGGAGTGTGTGCTTAGCCCACTGATCTACTCTGTCTATACCCATGACTGTGTGGCTAGGCAGAGTTCAAATACCATCTATAAATTTGCTGATGGTACAACCATTCTTGGTGGAATCTCAGATAGAGATGAGAGGGCGTACAGAAGTGAGATATACCAGCTAGTGGAGTGGTGTCACAGCAACAACCTTGCGCTCAACATCAACAAGATGGATGAGCTGATTGCGGACTTCAGGAAGGGTAAGATGAAGGAACACATACCAATCCTCATAGAGGGATCAGAAGTGGAGAGAGTGAGAAGCTTCAAGTTTTTAGGTGTTAAGATCTCTGAGGACCTAACATGGTCTAACATATCGATGCAGCTATAAAAAAGGCAAGACTGTTACTATACTTCATTAGGAGTTTGAAGAGATTTGGTCTGTCAACAAATACACTCAAAATCTTCTATAGACATACCATGGAGAACATTCTGACAGGCTGCATCACTGTCTGGTATGGGGGGGTGGGGGGCCTACTGCACAGGACCGAAAGATGCTGCAGGGGGTCGTAAATTTAGTCAGCTCCATCTTGGGTACTAGCCTACAAAATACCCAGGACATCTTCAAGGAACAGTGTCTCAGAAAGGCAGCGTCCATTATTAAGGACCTCCAGCACCCAGGACATGCCCTTTTCTCACTGTTACCATCAGGTAGGAGGTACAGAAGCTTTAAGGCACACACTTAGTGATTCAGGAACAGCTTCTTCCCCTCTGCCATCCGATTCCTAAATGGACATTGAATCCTTGTACACTACCTCAGTTTTTTTAATATATATTATTTCTGTTTTTGCACATTTTAAATCTATTCAATATTGATTTACTTATTTATTTACTTTTATTTATTCTTTTTTTCTTCTCTATTATGTATTGCATTGAACTGCTGCTGCTAAGTTAACAAATTTCACAACACATGCCGGTGATAATAAACCTGATTCTGATTCTGATTCTAATGGATTTGTTAACTTGCCAAAATTAGGGGACTTAACAAATATATTAAGTTGAGAAAGAAATTAATCTGGAAGAATTTCACAACTTCTGCAGAGCACCATCTCATGCTTCCTCTACCCTGCTGCCAACCCCATTAACACACTTGTTTCTATGTAGCTGCACATTGCTGGCTTCATGAATGTTCATTGTCTGATTACCAAATCAAACATCAAGTGGTGGCAGCAGACACTTGAATATAGTTGCCTCTTCATTTGAACTTGAAAAAATAAGTGAGCAATGAGCTTTCTGATCCACACACCGATTCAAGTGAAGAATAAATCAAATGTAAGCAGGCAATGGGTAAACAAAGCAATCCTGTAAAATGTCCCCACAGGTAACACACACAAAATGATGGAGGAACTCAGCAAGTCAGGTAGCATCTATGGAGAGGAATAAAACAACAAAGTCTTGAGCCGAGATCCTTCATCAGTACCCATAGATGCTGCCCGACTTGTTGAGTTCCTCCAGCATTTGGAGTTCATCTGGATTTCCAGCATCTGCAGGATCTCTTGTGTTGGTGTTGTACATATTGGAAGTGTAGCTTTCTTCCACCTCTTATATGTATGTAAGGCATCACAGGATCTGACTGAACCTGAACATCAACAACTATTTTTTTTTATGCTGAATCTGACTGATTTGGTAAATTTTTCCCAAATTATTACCTATGATCCCTCAACTTCCCTATTCTTGCACTTACCTTATGGGGCTGTAAAGATCCAGTATTGCTGGCCTGAGACCTACAACCACATGGTCTCACTGTGGTAGAGCTTCTGGCAGCTCTATGCAGAGGTCCTGCCTCTGATAGTGTCTAGGCCACCAACAAAGCACGGCTTCTAAATTTGCCAGCTGTAAACCTGAAAAAACATTAGGTGTCTCAACACTATTAAAGTTGAAGTAAATAATTAAAACATGTTATTAAAAACAAAACTTACAGATAATTAACTTGAAATTAAAACTTTTTAAGAATTTTCTTTAAATTATCTTACCTTCTCATAGAACATAAAACACAGAATAGTACAGCACAGTACAGGCCCTTCGGCCCACAATGTTGTGCCGACCCTCAAACCCTGCCTCCCATATAACCCCCCAACTTAAATTCCTCCATATACCTGTCTAGTAGTCTCTTAAATTTCACGAGTGTATCTACCTCCACCACTGACTCAGGCAGTGCGTTCCATGCACCAAACACTCTCTGAGTAAAAAACCTTCCTCCAATATCCCCCTTGAACTTCCCACCCCTTACCTTAAAGCCATGTCCTCTTGTATTGAGCAGTGGTGCCCTGGGGAAGAGGCGCTGGCTATCCACTCTATCTATTCCTCTTAATATCTTGTATACCTCTATCATGTCTCCTCTCACCCTCCTTCTCTCCAAAGAGTAAAGCCCTAGCTCCCTTAATCTCTGATCATAATCCATACTCTCTAAACCAGGCAGCATCCTGGTAAATCTCCTCTGTACCCTTTCCAATGCTTCCACATCCTTCCTATAGTGAGGCGACCAGAACTGGACACAGTACTCCAAGTGTGGCCTGACCAGGGTTTTATAGAGCTGCATTATTATCTCGCGACTCTTAAACTCTATCCCTCAACTTATGAAAGCTAACACCCCATAAGCTTTCTTAACTACCCTATCTACCTGTGAGGCAACTTTCAGGGATCTGTGGACATGTACCCCCAGATCCCTCTGCTCCTCCACACTACCAAGTATCCTGCCATTTACTTTGTACTCTGCCTTGGAGTCTGTCCTTCCAAAGTGTTACCACCTCACACTTCTCCGGGTTGAACTCCATCTGCCACTTCTCAGCCCACTTCTGCATCCTATCAATGTCTCTCTGCAATCTTCGACAATCCCCTACACTATCCACAACACCACCAACCTTTGTGTTTTCTGTAAACTTGCCAACCCCCCCTTCTACCCCCACATCCAGGTCGTTAATAAAAATCACGAAAAGTAGAGGTCCCAGAACAGATCCTTGTGGGACACCACTAGTCACAACCCTCCACTCCAAATGTACTCCCTCCACCATGACCCTCTGCCTTCTGCAGGCAAGTCAATTCTGAATCCAACTGGCCAAACTTCCCTGGATCCCATGCTTTCTCGAAATGTATTCCTACAAATCCCTTTTAACTCCAGAGCCCAGTATCCTACTCTGTTGTGTATTTAATATTTAAGTAATATCTGGGCAATCTTGTATATATGTATATATATCATTTGATTAAGCATTCTTGTACATTTCCACATTTGAATAATGCATTATGAGTTATACATATAAATGCATGAATTGCATACGTCATCACACTTCCACAAGATATTTGTGCACTTCACTTAAAGTAAACATGAAGCTTGACTCACATTCCTGGACACCTGTGTCTTCCTTTGAATTAGTTTAATGTTTTGAAGTTACAAGACATAACAATGGCGATGAGGTTTTTTTAAAAGCCAAGACAGCTATCAAGCTGTTGAAATGCAGCGAGAGACGGTTGAGTTACAAGTATTGTGCAGGGAGATGGAAGGGTAGATATGATAGAGCTTTTTTTTAAAGAAAAAGCAGAAAATGGAAGAATTCAGTGTTCATGGAATTCAGAGTAGCTGGTGATGATAATCACAAAAAAAAACCAGAAATAGCCGGCTACATTGGAAATATGTATACTGAGCTAATTTAACAATATTATGAAACAAATGAAATAGCCAATGAGAAACAAGTATCAATTTTGCTGAGTTCATTGGGTTTAAAGCCATATAGTTTGCTTTGAAGTTTGACAGCTCCAACTAAACCATCAGAAATTAACTTTGCTCATATTGTCAAAGTAATGCAGGAACATTTAGAACCCAAGCCATTGTTGATTGCAGAATGATTTAGGTTTCACAAGCGGAATCAGAAGGAAGGAAAGTCCATTTCAGTGTACGTGGCTGAATTAAAGAGGTTGTCTGAACATTGTTAGTTTGGTAATGGTCTTCATGATACACTATAGATGGCTTAGTCTGTGAAATTTTACAAGAAAGCATTCTAAAATGGCTCCTAACTGAAGCACAACTTACATTTAAAAGAACAGTTGAAATCGCTTTTTTAATGGAAACTACGGACAGAGATGCAATTGAGTTGTAGTCGGGAATGAAAGTGAGTGTGAACAAAATTGCAGCGTCTAAACAGAAACCGGCCTAGCTGAACAAATTGTGTTACTGTTGTGGCAGGGGCTCACATACACTAGACCAATGCAGATTTAAAGGCAAAACTTTCAAAAAATTCAAGCAAGTACGGCACATACACAGAGCATGTTGGGCATAAATGGACTGCACTGAGAAGGAAAAAGATAACAATTCAACTTGCATTTTCAAAAAGAACACTAATCTGCAGGCTGCTGATGAAAAAACTGATAATGATGAAAGTGTGTAGCCTTGAGATTTTAAATGTAAAAACTAACAATTGACAAGCAATATTGCTTACACCAGAAATGAATCACAAATTAATTAAAATGGATTTGGACACTGTTTCAGCCATTCCAGAAAATGAAGTTTGAATGGCATTTTAAAGATTCTAAACTGAAGCTTGCGGATATCCGACTGAGAACTTGTGTATACTGGAGAAAAGATAACTCCTGTAGGAATGACATCCATGACAGTGAAATACAACAACAAACAAGCCACAATGAGCTTTTATGTGGTAAATACAGGAGGACCAGCATTGCAGGGATGTGATTGGCTGAGACAACTATAACTTGATTGGAGATCCATCCACAGTTTTCATGCCACATCCGCTGTAATGAAGTCATGTGAAAACGAATTAAGAAAGGTACTGGATGGTGCCACAACTGTCTCCAGGTTGTACACTGTGAACCAATGCCCAACAGAATGCAAGTAACAACCTCTGTGCGTCTGGCTGGAGAGCGGATTGGACCAAGGAAGGACCATGCTGCTCAGAGGAATCGTGAAAATGATGATCGCACTGGTCCGACTACAACAGTTTTTGTTGGCAACGTATATGAGAAAGCATCTGACATGTTAATCAGGCAGTTACTTGCAAAAATATGGCTTGGTTTTAAGCTGGAAGAGAGTTCAAGAAGCTTTAGGAAAGTTGCAAGCATACAACTTTTGTGAGTTTAAAGAACCAGAATCGGTTCTACATGCATTAAGGTTATTGAATGAACTTCAAGTGGAAGTCAAAAAGATGCTTGTAAAAGTAGGTGCAAAGACCAATGCCCAGTTGGAGGAATGGAAGCCGAGATAGAAAGAAGTGAATGGAGATACGAAAACAAAGGATTCATCAGATGGATGAGGAATCTAAGAGGAGAGATCGGATCGTAAAGGGAACAATAGAAGGATTAATGAGAGAATACTCCAGTGAACTAAATGTACCTTCCCAAGATGAAGATACACAAACTAGTAGAAGAAAAAGGAAGGAGAAAAAAGATGTCCAGAGTTGACAGAACCACTTCCTGTAGTCTCAGAGTCAACTCCTACAACCACCAGAGAGGAGGTCCCCAGAACCTAAGATTGTTTCTCAGCCACAAGTCATCCCAGCTGTGAGGGAAGACGGTACCCCACAGGAATAAGAATTATTCAGCGCAATTAAATCTTTAGGCCTGCATTGGCCAATTTAAAATTTACGACTCTGTGGTTGTCGGTAGAAAGTAGTTGTGTAATATAGTATACTGTGTATATAGTTGAGATGCATTATCAATTGAATTGAAGTTTATAGTTAAGTAGAGAGGGTTGTTGTGTCTATAATTCTTAAGTAATATTTGAGTAATCTTGTAGATAGTTTGATTAAGCACTCTTTTCTGTTTAAATAATTAATTACAAGTTATATGTATAAATACACGAATTGCATATGTCATCACGCTACCACGTGATGTATGCACGCCTCATTTAAAGTACAGTAAACACGAAGTTAGACCTGCATTCCAGGACTCCCCTGTCTTCTCTTGAATTAGTTTAATGTTCTAACACACTCCAAGTCTAAACTGGTGAAGTATCCAAGAGGAAATTCCCTGGCATAATACTGAGGGTGGAGGGATTTCAGCAAGTTTGGATCCTGCCACATGAGAGCGGGGGTAGAGCAAACTGACAGATCAAACTTAATAGCATCTTCATGTGTTCAGCATTTGACATGGCTTGTAGGGAAATCCTGTGTCTATTACAGATTACATGACTGTATGCCGGGAATTTAGATTAGATTAGATTCAACTTCATTGTCATTGTGCCGAGTACAGATACAAAGCCAATGAAATACAATTTGCATCTGACCAGAAGTACAAAAGAATAGTATTATTTATAAAATAACTGCGAATAAAAAGAAAGTGCTACAGCATACAAATATAAAAGTACTGAGACAGTACAATACAGATGGGTGCAATACTGCTTAGCGCTGTGATGTGAGGTTCAGCAGGGTCACAGCCTCAGGGAAGAAGCTCTTCTTGAGCCTGCTGGTGCGGGAATGGAGGCTCCTGTAACGCCTACCGGATGGGTGGAGAGTAAAAATTCAATGATTAGGGTGAGATGCATCCTTGATAATGCTTTTCGCCCTGCCCAGGCAGCATTTATGGTAGATGTTCTCAGTGGTGGGCAATTGGGTACCGTTAAGCTCTGGCATTAGCTAGTAAAATTCCAAAACAAAAATCAGATGAGATGTAAAATACGCAATCTGTCGTGCAATCGTCCAATTTACTCCATAGTATGGTCAAGATCAAATCGATTTTACTTGACACTTAAGTGACATCAGCATACTAAAATATATTTTGACCAATCAGCTTATCGATTACACTGAGTAAATGATAATCTCAGATCAAATATAGAAATTCAGCCCATCAGATTCAACTAAGTTAAAGCTCGAGCTGCTAGAAGTTAAAAGCCCACATTTAGTGGACTGAGGCACCCAGATTCCCTACAGAATTGCTCTTTTATTATTCATGTTATGAAACTCGCACGGAATTTAACTGAAGGTGTACAGCTTCAATCAAAGAAAAATTAACATCAAAACAGCTAATCTGAGAGTTTTCCAATTAGGAGCTGAAATGAGCCAGATGGTGCAGTATGAAATCTCCACGATTTGACGGCATTGTCAAGTGTGAAAAAATACATATTTACCTTATTTAGAAAGAAAATAAAAGTGTCAAATGAATAGAAGGAACTTTCTTTTTTCTCTATCCTGTGTGTTTGGGTAGTTTTTTGAACAATAACTATCCTGAAGCTCAAAGTCCAGAAGTAGGTTCAGTACATGCAATAGGCAGAGACCAATGGAAACCTTAAAAACTGTGACCAGAAATAAATGTAAGCAAGTCAGTAAACAAATACTTAAAACATTTTACACCTTGCCCAAGGATGACCTGCAGGCTAGCAGAAGAAACGAGCAGCTTACACCTCCTTTGAATCTCCAACCCGCCACCCACTGAAGAGACTAGCAGTGTCAGTCACATCAGTCCTGACAGTGCCCCAATCACAATGAGTAGCTCCTCAGGATAGTTGACAATATGGGAGAACTTTGTTCTTTGCAGTTCAGCCTCAACATAACATCTTTTCCTGCAAGAACTGTAGCAAAACCAGCCTACAGCAACTGCAAATATTGTAAATGATTATTATAAGTAAAGAACTGAAGTTTGAACTATAGATTACCCCTTTCACTCCAAATATATATAAAAAGTAAAGAGAACACATGTTGCCTGCCCAAATAACTTGCACAATTATTACCAACTGTAGATGATTGATATCAAATTTTATTTGAAGCATCAATTTTATTTTTAGCTGTATTCATCTTTGACTGGCTCCTTTGATTATTGGCATGGCATCCTTTTAGCAAAAGAGTTTTTAAGTTGGTTTAGAGGGAAGGTAATTGGACAACCTGCTCCAGCTTGCTCTTTTATCTCAGGCTTTGGTTAGGCTCAGATAATGGGATCTAATCAGCAGCTGCAGGGAATTGCCAGAATCACTGAATTCTGTATCGGCCTTACTTTATTGCAGTATTCAATGAATAAAGTGGATTAGCTGCAAGATCAATAACCAAGTTTCGAAATTGCAGCTGCTACTCCATGCTCTCCTGGTTTAAGGACTTTTCATTTATGTGTTAGAGTTTTTAACCTGTCAACACCACAATGAACAAAGTGCAGATTAGGGTAGATCAAATAACTTGAATTAATTTGAACATAGTTAAAAGAAAGACTTTATATAGGTGCCCCAAAGCACCTTACACTCATTGAAGTACTATGAGTCATTAAAGCATTATCACTATTTTAATTTGGAATGCAGTACAGGGAGACTTTACAAGCAATAATGTGCCCACAAAGGAAGACGATTGTTTTGGAGGCCAATCACCTCCATCTCAGGATGATGGAGTAGAATTACTTCGGGCAGTATCATAGAAACAATTTGCTATTTCAACAATGCTCTTCAATCCACTCCCTACACCCTTCCTTGCCTGAGTCAGAATAATGTTAGAAGCAGAGATGATCACTGAGCAGTGTACAATAATGCTCCAATAATCCAGAATCCAATGTTTCAGGAATTCTGGTGGTTCAGCTTCTGGCACACTCAGTAGTCCAGGATGTGAGCTTGAGGTCTGGAGTGAAGTGGGCTTGTAAGGTGGGCTGGGTGTGTGGCTAGAGCCAGGGTCCAGAAAACTATTGGTTAAGACCATGAACAGGTTTGTGGATGGAGCTGGGAGTCCAGAGTAAAAATGTATTTGCTACTCCCTTTACAATTTCTGTGTTCACGGAAAATATATGATATTAATGCATAAATTTTTTTTAAAAATGTGAAATAAAAGTAGACATGCAAAAGACTATAGATACTGGAATCCAGAACCTGATGGTTCGGGCAGCATCTGTGGAGGGAAATGGACAATTGATGTTTTGGGCTGAGACCCTTCGTGTGACTGGTCCAGATAAACTGAATCCACAAGCTATGGATTCACTTTCAAGAACTCTACAACTCATGTTCTCAATATTTATTTCTTATTTATTTAATATTATTATTGGTTTGTCTTTTGCCCACAAGGAAATGAATCTCAGGATTGTTTATGGTGACGTATATGTACTTTGATAATAAATTTACTTTGAACTTTGAACTTTGAGATGAAAAGGCTCAACCTGAAATGTTGACTTTCCTAACTGATTGAGTTTCTCCAGCAATTTGTTTGTTGAAATAGAAGTATGTTTGGGTATTCATAGGAAGAAGATCCAATAATCACAATAATCAGCTCATCCAGCACCATCAAAGTCCCAAGGGTGTTAGATTATTGGGCTTTACTTTGTTCAGATAATAAGGCTGTCCTGCCTGCTCACTGAGGGATGTGGGTAATCATAAGGCTTAGTCTAAGAACTGGCAGGTAATATTCATGTCAAATGCATGTAAAGCAATGGTCTTCTCCAAGAGGAATCTAATCAATTTGAGATTCATCTTCTCGGAGTCCCCACCATCAATAATTTAATTGTCATAATTGGCCAGTTGATCAGCTTCACTTGAATACTGAGGCAATCAGAGCCTGGATATTCTGTAATGAGTGACTTATCTTCTGATTCATACTTACTTACTGTCCATTGTGCCACTGGCATTTAGGGCAGCAATGAAGGCTCTCCATCTCTGTCTGTCTTGGTCATCTTTCTACTGTTGTACACAGATGTAGAAGGATTCTTTATTGCTGTTTCCGTAATAGTATGTTTTGACCAGTCAGGGTTCTTATTCCTGAGTTGAACACCCTTCCCCTCCCCCCCAACCTGGAGGAATGGCAGATCAGCTTAGTCTGTCCTCTACCCTTTGACCTGTTTAGCATGGGTGACCCTACTAAGAACCAAAGCATAAAGCCCTGACTCCAGCCAACATAGCTCTCTGGGTCATTGAGGCATGTGAGCCTCCAAACCACAAGGTTGTGGTCCTCTTGGACGCATCTTCTAATTCTACAGAGATCTTATACCATTCATGAGGTGAATGATAAATGTGATTGAATATTCTCCAGTTGTCTGGAGAAGCTCACCTCCAACTGCACACAAGAATCTTAACACCATCCACGATAGAGTGTCCCAATAGAATGGTATCATATCCATTTCCTGAAGTATTTATTTCACTCACACTTATATTTCATAGTATCTTTAAGATAAACTCACCACAATGTTTTTTATTGGCACCTCCCAGGTGTTTCCTGAAGCTTGTGTGGGATCACAGAGGTTCCCTCTGTCATTCACTGGAAACCTTATTATTCTAAAATCTTTTTATTCAAATTCATTTTCTTTTTAGGATGCTGACAACTCTGGTGAGGTGGTGGAAGGGCAATTTCATTAACATAAGGGAAAACCTAGTAAAGGTAGATTGGGAGCAACAACATGCAGCTAAGTACACAAACTTGTATCTGCATATTACGAAGTATTCAAAGGAGAAATAACAAGAGTTCAAAGCCAACATGTTTCAGTAAGGGTAAACCCATGAAGCATGTAATTGGTGTAGGGAACTAATGACAGGGGAGGCCAGTAAAGACAATAAACATTCATATGAGGATAGCTTTCAAAATAAATTAGAAAATTTCAAAGAGATCATGAGGAATCATTGGTAGACATTGGTAAATCTGGAGATGTTACAGATCCTGGACCTTGCCACATATTAGAATTGGTGAAGTACCTTCACCACATGACTGTGGTAGTTTGGTTGGTGTCTGGCATCATCCTAAGGCTAATTAATGGTGGCAGCAACTGTTGTTCATGCCAATGATACCCATAAATTTTGAGGAAAAAACCCCAATGTGATTTTGTTTTGATATTGAGGGATAAGTATTGACAAGAATATCAGTGAAAACATGCCTCTTCTTCATCTTAAGTGGGGCATGTAACAGCCATCTGAGATGTTCTCAGTTTGCCACCTCAGGAAAAGAAAGCATCCTTTGGTTCTGCAGTGAAGCATCCATCTGGTATGTGGGCTCAGGTCATCTACAGTGCAAATTGAATCCACAAGCTTCCTAACTTAGATCTGAGGCATAGCTAAGATCTCTGAGGAAGGCATGTTGTTAAAACCATTTAAGGTTCTAATGTTGTCAACACTAAGTCCAGGGGACTTGATTTTGAGCTTCAACTCAGAGTTGACTAACCGTAAACCTATACAGTTATATTAAAAGCTCTGCCACTCTTGATTTTGGAGTTTTATTTCACTGCCATTTCACATTCCAAATAGTTTGGAGAAGATGAACAAATGCAATGAAAGAGAGAGGAAATAGTTCCTAAAATGCTCCAGGAGTGTTTCATGGGGAGCAGTTCTGTACTTAGAGAGTGAGGCTGATTAATTCCATCAGATTTATTGATCCATGAGAAAGTCCTGTTCTTTGAAGGAGATGGAGCAGTACTCTGACTCAAAGAATAACAATCTCATTTCTAGATCTACTGGTGCTTGGTTAAAATCCTACACCAGAGAATAGTGCACTGAAGTCTAGTTTGCTATCCAGTGTGATTTTTGAGAAAGTCCTAAATGATTGGGCAGGATGCAATGAAAAATGGTCTCAGCCTGAATCATCGACTGTTCATTCATTTCCATAGATGCTGCCTGACCTGCTGAGTTCCTCCAGCATTCTGTGTGTTTTGCACTGGGTGCAATGATATTATGGATAATCCAGAGGACTGGACTAATAAGTTGCTGATATGGTGCAAACCCCGTCCCCAACAATTTATATTTAAATCTAAGATTCAGGAAACTTGAAAGAAATAGTAAAACTATTAAGACAAGCAGTAATAGATAGCTGGTCTTTTTCCCAGGATCGAAGTGTCTAATACTAGGGAGCATGCATTTAAGGTGATAAGGGGAAGGTTCTTGGGAGATATATGTGGTTATAGAGAGAGAGGTGGATACCACGAATGCACTGACAGTGATGGTGGTAGAAATGCTTAACAAGCTATTAGACAGATACACGAATATGCTGCGATTAGAGGGATATAGACCATGCTCAGACAGAAGGGATTAGTTTAATTAGGCATTGCCACCGTAACTAGTTTGGCGCTCTACCTTGGGCCATAGGTCCTGTGATATCTGGAAACCCACACCAGGTCAAGCAGTATAACTGGGGGCAGAAACCACCTCCATAGTTTGAGTTAAGCACCCTCCATAGAACAGGAAAATTATGCTTAAAGTGCAGAGAAAGAAGGGGTAAAGCTAGCACAGGGGATGACTTTCATAGTCTAAAGTTGCCACCAATTTGGAGACAGAGAAAGAAAATGAAACAAAATGAAAGGTACAATCACATCCATGAAGGGGGAAGGTGGAGGAAGATTTGCCCAAAATTATTAAATCTAATATTAAGTCCTGTGATGTACCGAAATTAGAGTTGAGATACTGTTCCTCAAGATTGTGTTGGACATCATTGTACTGCATGGTAACTTGCAAAAAAGACATAAAACATAGAACTGTACAGCACAGTACAGGCCCTTCAGCCCACAATGTTGTGCCAACCTTTGAATCTACACCACATCAATCTAACTCTTCCCTCTCACATAGCCCTCCACTTTTCTATCATCGATGTGCATATCTAAGAGTCTTTTAAATGTCCCTAATTTATCTGCCTCCACCACCAACTCTGGCAGTGCATTCCATGCATGCTTTGTGCTCTGGGATGAGTTCAATTGATAATGTAAAATCCTCTTAATACATCTACCATTAAGAAATAATTGTTTTAGAATTGTAGCAGACTGGTATATGTGGATTAGGGAAAAAACACAAATGTTCTTGATTATATATGTGCGAGCAGTGAGCAAGCTCATCATACTTTTGTCCTTGGACCGGAATCATGATCGGTGCCAAGGACCTCTATGAATCTCCAGCATCATTGTAAATCAGAGTCCTCGTTCAGAAGAAGAGATTGAGACTTTCTATTGTATTAGTTATTCTGTATTCTGTTCAAGAGTTGTTGTTTTGATAATCCCTTGAACCACTTAGTAAAAAGACCACTTAGTAAAACTTGTTCTTTTATCAATAATTTTACATGCTGTTTTGGACTTTGTGTTTTGTTTATCTTTATTTGTTCTTCATATTATATTTATTATACTCTAAGAAAAACAACTTTGTGTTTCTTCTCCCTCATTAATAGAAACGTTTCCGTTGCACTCTTATATTAGCCATTTCCTCCCTGGGAAAATGTCACTGGCTGTCCATTCTACCTATTCCTCTTATCATCATATACACTTCTATCAAGTCACCTCTCATCCTTTTTCCATAGACAAAAGCTCTAACTCCCTTAACCTATCCTCATAGGACATGCTGTGTAATCCCGGCAGGATCCTGGTAAATCTCCCCTGCACCTCCTCTAAAGCTTCCATGTCCTTCCTATAATGAGGCAACCAGAAATGAACACAATATTCCAAGTACGGTCCAACCAGAGTTTTATATAGCTCCAACATTACCTCATGGTTCTTGAACTCAGTCCTCTGAATAATGAAGGCTAACACACCATATGCCTACATAATGACCCTATCTATCAACTTGTGCAGCAATATTGAGGAATCTATGCATGTGGACCCCAATATCCCTCTGTTCTTCCACTACTTCTAAGAATCCTGCCATTAACCTTGTGCTCTGCCTTCAAGTTCAACCTTCCAAAGTGTACCACTTTGCACTTTTCCAGATTGAACTCCATCTGCTACTTCTCAACCTGATCAATATCCTATAGTAACTTATGACAACCTTCTTCACTATCCACAACAACACAAACCTTCATGTTATCTGCAAACTTAGTAACTCACCGTTCCACTTCTTCATCTAAGTCATGTATAAAACTCACAAAGAGCAGGGATCCCAGAACAGATCCCCAAGGAACTGATTTGGTCACTAACCTCTAGGCAGAATGCACTCCCTTTATTACCACCCTCAACAATGTGGTCTCTCCAATATCTTTCTTGTCTCTGCAACTATGGAGATGCAATACTGAAACTCTGTTCCTTTAAATTACTTTCCAACAGGAGGAAGAAAAACATCTGATACAATAGGTCGTAATTATAACTTATCCTAGAAAGAAAGCAATTTAATATTTAACAAGACCTTATTTAACCTTGTGCGAAAAAGTTTTTGTGTTTTGTTTTATTTCAGACAAGAAAAATAGCCACCAATTTATTTCTTGGCTTTTTCTCTAATATAGTCACTTCTTTTTTGTTTGATTTAACAGAGGAAAATGTATTTCCAATTATGTCTGCTCTGCTTACAAAGTTCAATGTGACCCATTTTTAGTAAAATTAATTTAGTGCTGATATAGGGAAAAGGAAACAATTTCACTATCTACTCTGCAGAACTAATGGAAAAGGCATACAGACAAGATTTTCTGCCATGTTGTTCTACTACATTAGCAATAAAACCTTCCACTTAAATACTTAAATGAATATATCAAGAAACTAATTCACCATTTGTGATCCCACAATCTAAGTAGAAGCCTCTTTAATTTTCTCCATATTTTGCATCATTTCCAATTTGAGTACACATTAGATTGCACTGTGAAACAGCAGACTGAAATTGCAACACTTAAGTCCTTTCATTTCCCTCGTAATTAAATAATTGAAATTCTTGTCAGTGCCAGCGCTTTAAAGATGATAAAAAATTGCCTTTTTTATTTTGATTTGAGAGTTGCCAAGATTCTTGTTGTCAATGCCTGTCAAAAATGGATAAACACTCTATTCATCTGCTTCTGAAAGGTGTCCTGGAGTCATTAGCCTCAGAACTGATGGGAGGCATTTCTCATTGCTCCTCTGGTGTGATTGCTTTGCCTAATGTTTTGCAGAAATAGAACCATCCACTTGTGTTCCATTTCCTTCCACCACAGGGCAGTCCATTAACACTGCAGCTTTCAAATTTCCCATTATCCACCTTTGAAAAGACTCACCTTATACCATTTTTATTTCTCCTTTTAGTTAGCAGTCTTATAACTTAAACCAATTGAATTGAGTTAGCTTTTAAATATATGATTCATGTTGCTATAATAATGTGGAAACCAATGTTAAAGATGTTTCCATTTTCTTTAAGGTGAGTAAACTATTTATTGGTAATCAGTATAGACTGTTCAGACTCACTCCAGCTGTGGGAAAAAAATATAGAGCGACACATGATTTACTGAGTCCTGTATTCATACAGCACAGAAACAGGCCCTTTGGCCCATAGAGTATGTGCTGACAATTTACCATACAATAATACATTTTTTCCAGTTTTGAGGTATAAGGTGAAAGAGAAGAGATTTTATAGGAACTTAAGGGGCAACTTTTTCACCTAGAGGGTGGTTAGTATATGGAATGAGCTGCCAGAGGAAGTGGCTGAAGCAGGTTCATTAACAACATTGAATAGATACTTGGGCAGGTACATGGATAGGAAAGGTTTGGAGGGATGTGAGTCAAATGCGGGAAGGGTCTTGGCTCGAGACATTGTTGTTGTTCTGTTCTGGGCTTTGTGGCACATCGGGTGGCAACCTTGCCATTTCTTTAGCATTATTATCTGTTTTTTAACAAGACCGAGTTGCTAGCTTGATGCTCAACCAGATTCAAACCCGGGACCGTTTGCCTCAAAGTCCGGTGTAGATGCCACTACACTACTGGCCAGCTATTGGCTCAAAACATCGATTCCCTATTCCCCTCCACAGATGCTGCCTGACTTTCTGAGTTTCTCCAGCATTTTATGTGCATTGCTCAAGATTTCCAGCATCTGCAGAATCTCTTTTGTTTATGTGGGCAAATCAGACTAGCTGAGATAGAAATCTTCATTAGGTTGGACCAGTTGGGCTGAAGGGACCGTTTCTGTGCTGTATGTCAATGTCGTCGTGGCTATCGCTCGAGGTCAAGGATGATGGTCTTCATTCTGAAGAAGTGGCCCACAGAGCAAAGACGCCTGCGCAAGTATTTGTTTAACGTGTACTTGATGTCGCACTCCAAGAAGCACATGATACTTCACAAATCAACCAACTGATTCCAATAACATGGAAACCACGATGATTGGAGCTGATGGATTTGTTGCAGCCTTCATCCGCCTTCACAGCCGTTGAGTTTGAAGTAACTTCGTCTGCCTGTTCCACCGTTGAGGTCTGGGTTGGATGGTTCTTTGTCAGGGACCTCACCCTCGACCTTACCGCCATGGGTGACCCTACCGGGAGCATAGCTCCAGACGGCATTGCTCTCGGGATCACAGGACCACACAAGCCTCTCCACCACGACAAGCTGACAATCCACGGAGAAGTGTGCTGTATGACTCTATTAGGCATGAGGCATTGTTGGAATTAATACAATTAATACTATATCAATCCCACTTGAGTGTACATTCTTGGCAAATCAGAATGACAAACAAAAATTTTAAAGTGATAAAAAATTGACTAAATTTAGCCAGTTGTGTGCCTAGAAGGATCAAATATACATGGGCTACCTTGAGATAATAGGCCCAAGTACTGTATTTCTACATTTGCTGGCAATTCAGTATAGAAATTCAGGGGATATCTTCCTTGCCAATCAGCTTCCTGCTGAGGTCAGAGGTGAACTGGATGGTAAACGTCCCTCTGGCCTCTTGCTCAACAGGTAGGCTCACCATTTAAGGATCCTGAGCTGAGGGACAAGGTGCCTTACATCTGTATGGCAGGTATCACTTGTGAAGGTCATTTGTGTGAAGGGGAGTCACCAAACTTAATTGGAAAGTTAATTGCTGCTTTATTTTCTTTACTCTTTTGTATTATTAATTCAATCATAATAAATCTAGGTATTTTACAGAATGCCATCAATATTTCCAATAAAAAGAGCCTGAATGAAGTTAATCTTTGATAGTCAAATAATTCAAAGGGTTTGAAGCAGGAAGATGATAAAAGACTAACAGAACATCCTGGGATAAGGACCTCAAGTTTCACTACCTGAGGCCAAGTCATCACACAGAGCTTGCCCTGTACCTGGGAGCAGTAGCCAAACCTCCATTTTATTGGTCTCACTGGGCCACAGAAATTAAGTGTTGTCATAGGACAACACTAGAACAACCGTACAAGGTGGTATTGGATCAGATACAATCTTAATTGTCAACATTTCTAACAGCATTTATTTGCTCTTAGCTCTTATTATTAGATCTACAGTCAACATACTCCTTGAAGTAGACTTGTATTTCAAATTATTGAATAATTAATTTGGGCCTAACAATCTCTAGTAGAAGAATCTTGTTCTCAGGGTTCTTGCCAGTGCAGCACCTATTTTGAGCAAGGCCAACATCCATGTAATATTAGGCTGGGTGGAATGAAACAGTAGGCTAAGAAAACTCTGCGACACCAATAAAATGAACAGTACTTTAATTTTTGTGTGGTGTTAGCTTATAATTTAAGAATGCCTTGAAGTGCAGCCTGCTGTGAATTACAATAAGTTCGAGTTCTAGCTCAAGTTTATTGTCATCTGACTGTACAACACATATACACAAACAAATGAAACAACGTTCCTCCGGACCATGGTGCACCCACACAACATATATATCACACACCAAAATATTATACCCTGAATAAGTTAATAAAATATAATTCAAAATGCATGTAGTAAAGCGCAGCGCAGGTAAATGGTAAACAGTAAGCACTACAGTAACCAGCTCACTGTCCTACTGAGGAGACCTTGGTGGTGGCAGAGTATTCCTTAGTCTCACAGCCTGAGGGAAGAAGCTGTTACCCAGTCTGGCAGTCCTAGTCCTGATGCTTCTATATCTCCTTCCTAATGGTAGTGGGTCAAAGAGATCGTGGGATGGGTGGGCCACAATGCTTTGGGCCCTTCATCTGCAACACTCCTGGTAAACGTCACAAAAAGTGGGAAGGGAGACCCTGATGATCTTCTCAGCTGTTTTTACTGTCCTCTGTAGGATCTTACAGCCCGATGCCTTGCAGCTTCTATACCACACAATGAGGCCGCCAGACAGAACACCAGTCTCCTATTTGGTGCTCCTATAGAAAGTTGTTAGACTAGGGGCGAGGAGCCTCAATCTCCTCAGAAAGCGTAGGCACTGCTGTGCCTTCTTGACTAGCGAGGAGGTGTTGTGGGTCCTGGTTAGATCATTCGTTATTTGCACACCAAGGAACATTGTGCTCTTCACTCTCTCTATGGTAGAGCCATTGATGTGCAATGGAGAGTGGTCAACCTGTTCCTTCCTGAAGTCCACAGTCATCCCTTTTGTCTTGTCCACGTTGAGGCCCAGGTTGTTGTTCTCACACCATTTGACAAACCTCGCTACCTCCTCTCTGTATGCCGACTCATCATTGTTGCTGATGAGGCCAACCATCAGCAAACTTGATGATGCAGTTTGATTTGGATCTGGCAGTGCATTTGTGAGTCAGCAGCGGACTAAGCACACAGCCCTGGGGGTACCAATGCTCAGTGTGATGGAACTTGAAGTGTTGCTACCAACTCAGACTCACTTGGATCTTCCCATCAAGAAGTCCAAGATCTTCTTACAAAGTGGGGTGTTGAGAGTCCCAACAAGGACAGTTTACCCATCAGCCTCTGAGGGATAATCATATTAAATGCCGAGATGAAGTCGATGAAAGTGTGTTGGCACATGAGGCACTGTTTCTTAGGTGGGACAGCATGGAGTAGAGAGCCAAGGCTATGGCATCGTCAGTGGACCAGTTTGAGCAGTAGGTAAACTGGAAACGGGTCCAATGTAGCTGGAAGGTAGGATTTTATGCTATCCATTAACAGCCGCTCAGCACCTGACCAAGTATGTTGCCTGCCCTGCAGCCTTCTGTGAGTTTACCCTGGCTGGAGTCCTTCTCACCTCAGCTGAGGCCAGGCATGGTGCCAGCACCTCAGGAAGAGAATGGGTTTTTCTCAGTGTCACATCATTCAATTGGTCAATGCATAGACAGCATTCAGCCTATCAGGAAGGGAGGCCTTGCTGTTGTTGCTGCGTAAGATGGCCTCGTAATCAGTTATGGTTTGTATACCTTGCCACATGCACCACATCCTTGGTGTCAGGAAGGTGTCTGTAGGTAAAGCGCAGATGATCTATTTTCAAACTATTTGGAAATCCCAATAGTTCAGCATCTGTCTCAGCAAGTTCCTGTGCTTCCTTTAATATACCAGGACCCTGGTTCCTGCACTCCCCAGTAACAATGACAATCTCAGAATCAGAATCAGGTTTATGTGACGTGAAATTTGATAACTTAGCAAATTTGTTGATCTTGGTGCAGATCAGATTCCATCAGGGTTGTTGAACTCTAGGTACATGATGAAGAACCATTGTCAGCCATGAACAGGATAGCCAATCCTTACAGACGAAGCAGCTGAATATTTATGCAGTTTAGAGGGACAGAAAATATCTGCTTGGGTGTTATGATTCAGCTCCAGATTTCTATTCAGGTGAGTCCTTCTATGTTATCTTTAGTAGCACATCCTTGATTTTATTTCCCCGCCCCAGAGTTCACATCTGCTGCTATTATTTCCAATTTACGTGCGGAAGAGTGCAGCACCAGTAGTTTGGTCCTCCTTATTTTAGTTCACCTTAAGCCTTTCTACCACTTCCAGCAGTGATTCCAGTTGAGTATTGCAAGCTTAAGAGCTCCATGAAGAGACAGGTAGCAATTTGCCCACAGCCCTGGTAACCATGGCAGTTTATGGTACAACATTGTAATTTGTACATACTAAACTCACAAACTTGGCAACCCAAGGTCCAATTTACCCCCACATCACCATGTTAGTGCACATTTTATGTAACTCTGAATTTCCATTCCAAATGTTACCCAGTTAATAGGGTTTGAACCAATAAGCTATTTCAGTCTATTCTTTGAACTACAAATGTTATTTTGTTTTGAAAAGCTCATCTATACATTTAATTTCAAGCTATACATGCCATATATCTGTATACAGTGACATATGAAATACCAGTAAGTAAACAATGGTCAGTTTGTTGCTGCCTCATATTAGCCCCTCAGATAATCCTTACTTACTGCCTGTAGATGGGAAGATAAAATGAGCATTTAATTTACTCATGGTTTATAACAAATACCTTCTCTTCAAGATTTGATTAGGTTTTATAAATTATTGTTCCCAGTTTTATTATAAGAGCAACTTATTGGGTTCAAATTGTTCTTCCACACGGTTATCCTTGAGAGGTTATTGGCCTGGGAATCATGACGATTTCTCCTTGTTGCCTTGCCTTCTTAAATTGTAACTATTTTTAAAAATAACTGCCTATTGATGGGGCTACAAAGTGGGGATATCTTGATAAATGCATTCACAATGTTCCCATTTCTCCTGTTGTAGTCATGCAGCCAATCAGAAATACACTTCCACATGGATCATTAGTGAGCAAGAATGTTGTGTCTGATGTTCAGTGAATCACAGACTTTAACCTTGTTCTTTTTCTTAATTAACCTGACACTTAGGAAGTGCAGGAATCAAAATCCATTACTCCAATACCGATGCTGTTTCATGCCAAACTCTATAGTGGGAATGAAAGTGTGACATGTCTTCACGCCAGGCTAGGCTCAACATACATGGTGCTTAATTGAGTTCTTGCTGGTAATTTACTACTTCTAAATGAGCAAGAAAAATGATGGCTTCAAGTCTCATCTGCTTGGACAGTGAGGGGGAAAATGTTCCCAGAACAACAAGAGAGCAATATAATCTAGGGAGAATCTTTTGGGATTTTGTTCGACATGATGGAGCTTTCTGTGGCTCAGCCCTACTCGGTCCTATCACAAACAGGAGAAAATCTGCAGATGCTGGAAATCCAAGCAACACACACAAAATGCTGGCGGAACTCAGCAGGCCAGGCAGCATCTATAGAAAAAAGTACAGTCAATATTTCAGCCTTAAACATCAACTGTACATTTTTTGTACAGATGCTGCCTGGCCTGCTGAGTTCGTCCAGCATTTTGTGTTTACTACTTGGTCCAATCTGGTTAATGGGACTATTTTTGAAAAATAGCCTGTATGCGAGATTAGCTTTCTGCTGAATAGGCAGTTCTGTGTAATTGCAGTGACAAATCCCATGCTCTGTCTTAAAAAACTGCAACAATTCATTTTCCTTTAATTTGCTTTTATTTAATGGTGGCGGCGGGCAAACCGGGTTCATTTCCCGCTGCTGCCTGTAAGGAGTTAGTACATTCTCCCCGTGGTGCGTGTGGATTTTCTCCGAGTGCTCCAGTTTCCTCCATCAGTCCAAAGATGCACCAGCTGGGAGGTTAATTGGTCATTGTAAATTGTTCCATGATTAGGCTAGGGGCCAGTAGGGCCTATTCTGCACTGTATCTCTATAAATAAATTAATAAATATGAAGTGGATAATGTTAACCTAACCTTCCCATTACAAAATCCATGAAATCAATTGTGACACCATGTTTACTGCAGCAAGGAGGTGTGTAAAACCTTGAAGGATCATTGTCTAGAAAGTTAAATTAAAGTCATTCCAAGCCTCCATAAGATTGTTATTTTCTCACCTTTCATCTGCCACCTACATGTTGCAAATGATTTTCTATTAAAAACTTCTCCTTAGCAATGTAATACCGTTTTTTTTTTCATGATACACTGATGGTAAACACTGGCATCATGCTATAATGTTAACTAAAATATATTGTATCTGCGTCTGATGTTTAATGTCGATTGAGACGTGAAACACCCACAAGATGGTAAGTAACAGAATACCTAGACCCCAGCCTTGCAGAATATTCAAGGCCTATTTTTTTTTTCCAGCTTGTGCATATGCTACAGCAGTACTCTGAGTATTTCATAAAATCAGTAGGTAAGGACAAAAAAAAAATGTTGGATGATAAAACTGAAACATTTTATCCCATTTATCTCTGTCACCCCAGAGATGAGAAACAATAGTCACATAGGTGGGAAGGTGTTCCTGAATCAAGGAACTAATAAGAAATGAGATGTGACGAGCAATGAGGTTTGAGAATTATGAGGTTTAAATACAGAGGTGTTGGGCACCAGGTACTATGACATCTCTTGGCATCCTACCTTACAAATTCATCATGGTCTGCTCAAATTATTCCTTTAACTTTGGGCAGCCACGTCTATAAAACCAACACATGTCCTTTAAAGTTCTGTCCGATTAACTATATGCAAAATCATATTCGATTTTGTCCTTGTTGCTGGACAAACGCTAAATAGAATGCAAATCTGTGTCTAAAGAACACTTTCAACATATATCATTATGTGACTTTGTTAGAAATATGAATACTGTATGTCGAATCAAGTTATTGTCAGCATACTTTTTCTATTTTTAATGTATTTCAAAGAAAGTCCAGAAAAAGTCCACCAACTCCCCACAGAGAAAGAATGATTCAGATTTAAATATATATCAAAGTTCATAGTTCTTAACTAGAGACCAAATAAAGAAATCAATTGAAATACTGAGATGTAATTGTTGAGTTTCTTTGTACAAATGAATTAAAGAAGTATTATCTTTTTCAAACCACTGCATCATTCCCTTCGTCAGTATATAAGTGACAAAAAGGCAGCTGCTGGGGTTCCTATTGATTCAATCACAGTATCACTGTAGTTGAACAGAAGGGGAGTTTCTGGGTCACTAGTGATGTACTCAGTGGCGCGATGATCTTACAGAACTTTCACAGCCGCTGCTCAGAGGGATCGAAGCCACCCAGCTATGCCTAAGTATATTCCTGACGTCTGTATTCAAGAAGAGAATCTCTGAAGAACAAAGCTTCCTGCTGGGGGGATCAAGCCCCACTGATGGGAAAACCAAGTGGAAGTCAAACGCCCAGCACTCTCTCTCTTACACTTCACTATCCCTTTATATGTAACTAATTCTGCAGATGACATGTGACAGGATTTGAACAAGCACACTGTGTTAGAGGTTTCTGATGTTAGGTTGTCTAGTCTCAAGTAACAGGAGTGTATATTTTAAAACTTCATTGAAAAATGGTTCTTGTAAGATATAAATTGAAAATAAGATTCTTAGTGTACATTAATAAATCTGATTTATTAAATACACTGAGAAAAATGGTCACAAAACAATTTAAATTCATCTCACTTGTATTGGTTTGGTGTTCATTTCACATATAGAAGTAAGAAGACATTAATAGAATGATGAACCACATAGAGAATGCAATAGGTTTTCAGTGTAAGTAGTATGAATTACAACAATAACAGCATTAGAAGAATACAGCAGGTCAGGCAGCACCTTTGGAGAGAGAAGCAGAATTAATATGGTCATGACATTGATTTGGAACAGGAAGCAGAGATAAAAGATAGGGACAAGAAGATAGGTCTACAATAAAGTGGGAAACAGGAAATGGTAAATATCAACTCAAATGATGGTGCAAGGCATTAGTGTGTCGTAGTGGATCAAGAAATAAAGTAGGGTCCTACAGTAAAAATATCATCTAAAAATGGTAAACTTAAGGTAATGCCCAGATGGCTGAATTGCACTTAATTTGCTACAGTACCTTCAGTCCCCAGTCTGAACATTCTCAGGTGTATATACTGTACACTCAGTGTATATGTTTGTGGTCTTCTGCTGCTGCAGTCCATCCACTTCAAGGTTCAAAGTGTTATGCACTTAGACTTGCTCTTCCTCACATCACTGGTGTAACACATGGTTATTTGTGTTACTGTCACCTTCCTGTCAGCTTGAACCTGTCTGGCCATTCTCCTCTGACCTCTCATTATCAAGGCACTTCATCCACAGAACTGCTGCTTACTGGATGTTTTTTTTTTGTTTTTCACACCATCCTTTGTAAATTGTAGAGACAAATGTGCATAAAAGTCCCAAGAGGTCAGCAGATTCTGAAATGCTCAAATCACCCTGCCTGGCACCAACAATCAAAGTCACTAAGATCATATTTGTTCCCCATTCTGATGTTTGGTCTGAAAAACAACTGAACCTCTTAACTATGACTAAATGCTTTTATGCATTGAGTTGCTGCCACATGATTGGCTGATTAGATATTTGCATTAACAAGTAGGTGTACAGGTTTATCTAATAAAGTGGCCACTGAGGAGACAAATTGTATATTAGAAATGGTATCCACTCAGGTATCTGTGCTACTGTGCTAGGAATCTAGGTGCCAGGAACTTAGTGCAGATCCCTCAGTAATGAAATACCCCCATAACTTGGTATGGAGATGATTGTCTTGCCTTGGTGTTAGACAGGCTAGGCTCAGCTGTGTGACAATTTAGTAGTGAGGTGTGGGTCCCCTGGCTACCCCTGCTTATGTGTAGAGTGCAGCTGTGGCTAGAGACTGTCACAACTGCTCAAGGTCAGCCTGGCCCTTCAAAGTTCTCAGTGGTTGTACAATGTGATGACAGTTGTTTTCTCCCCTCCCCTTGTCTCCTCAGCCCAGGTATTTCTCTGTAGTAAGAAGTGCAAATATTGTTACTGGGAAGAAACCAGGTTATTTGTATTTCAGATTTCCAGCAACTGCTGCACTTTGCAAATGTTTTCGATCCAATGGGCTTTCTGGCTGGTTGCTTGAGCTATCAGCGACCAAAGAACTGATTGTGGACGTCAGAAGAGTTAAGATGAGGGAACACAAAACAATCCTCATAGAGGGATCAGAAGAAGAGAGAGTGAGGAATTTCATGTTCCAGGGTGTCAGTATCTCTGAGGATCTAACCTGGTTTCTAATTGATGCAACTATAAAGAAGGCAAGACAGTGGCTATACTTCATTAGGAGTTTGAGGAGATTTGCTTTCTCACCTAAAACACTTGAAACTTCTATAGATGTACCGTGGAGGGCATTCTGACAGGCTGCATCACTGTCTGGTATGGAGCGGGGGCCACTACACAGGATCAACAGAAGCTACAGAAAGTTGTAAAATTAGTTAGTTCTATCATGGGTAGCATCTGTAGACATCTTCAAGGAGCATGCTTCAGAAAGGCGGCATCCATTATTAAGGACCCCCATCACCCAGGACGTGCCCTCTTCTCATTGTTACCATCAGGAACAAGGTATGGAAGCCTGAAGACACACACTCAGCGATCCAGGATCAGCTTCTTTGCCTTTGCCATCTGATTTCTAAATGGACATTGAACCTATGAACACTACCTCACTTTTTTATTATTTTGGTCTTTGTACTATTTTAAATTTTACTATTTAATATACTTACTGTAATTTACTGATTTATTATTCTATATTTATCATGTATTACATTGCACTGCTGCCACTAAGTTAACAAATTTCACAACATACGCCAGTGATATTAAACCTGATTATGATTCTGAACCCTCTAGCCATCACCACTACCAAAGGAAGATCCAATGGATAGTCTCAGACTGTGCTTGAATACTACAGTATGATAAACTCACAATCCCAGTTTGCCTACATCAAAAGAATGATTAAAATACAATGGAAAAGACTCGTGATATAATGGGTTGGTAGTTGTTATGAAAGTTTAATCTTCTCAATTCTCTGCCTACCAATCTCAAAAGTCGTTGTTTTATAAATCAGTTTGGCACTTTTTAAAACTTCTGATTTATCTTGCTGAGGGCCTTCATTTTGGCTAACCGTCCTTTGATCTGTAGATGGAAAACATCAGCAATAGTATCCAAACAAACCTGCTGTGCTTGGAATCAGATGCATATTTCTCTGATTTGAACTTCTGCAATAATGAAGTCATTTCCTCTAAATCAGTGCTCTTTTATCACCTGGTCATTAAACATCATTTGAGTAGACTGCGGTAAAGGAAGTAGTTTGAGGACTCCTCTTAAACAGACTGTTACCAGTAGGTTTGGCTGACCACTATGCATTGTCATCATACCAGTTGATCTGAATTGTTCTGTGAAATATTGAAAGATTACATCAGAAGAGTGTATTGAAAGCTTCTTAATTAACTAGACCAAGAATAACCCATGTTATTCTTTTCCCAGAACCAAATACTTCTTAAGCTCTGGAGTTGTACTTTTATGGAGCTTTGTCTAAAAACTTGCTGTGTAGATTAGGGATCTGAAGAAGAATTTATTTCTCACACAGAGGGTGGTTGCATTCTGGAACACTCTGCTTGAGAAGGTGGTGAAGGCTGGTGATCTCAGAATATTTAAAAAGCATCTGAGTGTGCACTTAAATCACCATGACAGAGTAGGCCACTGACCAAGTGCCTGTAACTGGGATTTGCTGGTATTGCGATGCACCTGATCATCCTTAGCTGAAGATCCTGTTTCTATGCTGTATGACTCCATAACTATATTAAATATACCATCTTCATTAATACCTTAATACCTTGTGTTAGCAGGACACAATCTTCTTACAATGAATCTCATTCCCAATATGTTTTCTTTCTGATTGCTATCTATCCCTGATTAATCTGTCTTTATAAGTTAGTCCATCAGAATTTTTTTTTTATAAGTCAAATAATTTGCCAATTACTGATTTGGGGCAATAAATAAAAAACAAACAAACTGAAGACACTGAATTGGAAAGAAAAATGGATCTGGAACTACTGAGCAGGTCAGGCAGCATCCATGGAGAAAGAAAGAGAATTAACGTTTCAGGATGAAGACTAATGTGTCACCTTATGTTGGGTTGAATTTCACTCGTCAGTTCTCTACGTACCTAACCAGTAACCAGTACATTGATAATTTCCCAGACGCAGGATCACTCTGTTTAATCTCTATAAAATGTTGGTTGAGTCACAGCTGGAGTACTGTAATAATTTCAGACTTCACTCAACATCGCCAAATGTGATGCCTATCCATACTAATCCCATTTACCTGCATTAAACCCAGATTTCTCTGGTCCTTTCCTATCTAAGTACCTGTCCAAATGCTTTTAAAACTGTACCTGCCTCTGACAGGTCTGTCCATATAACCACCATGTACAATGTGAAAATCTTGTCCCTCAGATCATCAAATTCCTTCCCCTCACCATAAACTGATGCCTTCTCATTTTAGACTCACCCAGCCTATAAAAATGTCTATCTACTGTATATTATCTATGCCACTCATAATGTTATAAACCTTTATAAGTTCACCCCTCACCCTCCTACATTCCAGTAAGAATAAACCCAGCCTATCCAATCTCGCATTATATCAAAGTGTGCAGTGTTTAGAACTCACCACCCAAAAGTGCTTGGATTTACTCTTCATGCACTGTAATAGACAAGGCCAAAGTCCAATTGCGTTTAGTATAGATTGTATGTTTTACTGTTCACAAGGGCATTATGGGCCAAATGGCCTCCTTTGGTGGTGTCATCTTTCATGATTTTCCAATATGGTGCCAACCTGTGGTCTCCATCAAGGTCACAGCTCAGATTTAGTTGTATTCCCACTCTGGCCTTTTATCTCTTCTCACCTGCTTATCCCATCCTCCTGGGTCCCCTTCCCTGTCCTTTTCTCCTATAGTTCATTCTTCTCCCCTATCAGATTCTTTCTTCTCCAGCCCTTAACCTTTTCCACCCACCTGGCTTCACCTAAAAACTTACAGCTAGCCTCCTTCCCCTACCCCACCTCTTTATTCTGGCATCTTCCCTCTTCCTTATCAGTCCTGAAGACTGAAACGTTGACTGTTTATTCATTTTCATCGATGCTGCCTGACCTGCTGAGTCCCTCCAGCATTTTGTGTGTGTTGCTTTGGAGTTTAGTTGCTCTTTAGGTTCATGGGGATGGTTTAGAGGATAAAGAGGGGAGTTTGGAGTCAGGCTAGGGTTTAGAGACAGGAATATGGGAGAACTAGAGGTCAGGCTGGAGTCTAAGCCTGCATTCCACATTTGAAGGGCAGTGACACGGATGTGAAACTAGGGTTGCCAACCTTCTCACTCCCAAATAAGGGACAAAAGTCGCAGTCAAATCCCGGGACACTTGTGTTTACCCCGAGAAAGACTACCATGACCATGAAGCCTTGCGCGGGCACCTGTGTGCGCATGCGTGACGTACGCATACATGATGTGCGCATGCATGTACATGCCGATTTTTTTCTACAAATCGGCTTTGGCTTAATCTTCCCCATTCTGATACACTGTACATACATTATTTCTACTTTATATAGGCTGTGTATTTATCATATCATTCCTGCTTTTACTATATGTTCGTGTTATTTTAGGTTTTATGTGTTATTGGTATGATTTGGTAGGTTAGTTTTTGAGTCTGGGAATGCTCAAACATTTTTCCCATATAAATTAATGGTAATTGCTTCTGCGCTTTACGCCATTGCGGTTTACGAACAGTTTCATAGGAACGCTCTACCTTAGCGGGGGAAATAGGGACAAGGGCGGCCCCGTATGGGACAAAACAATTTAGCCCAATATACGGGATGTCCCAGCTAATACGGGACAGTTGGCAACCCTATGTGCAACATCCATGGTCAGCGAGATGTCAGTGGTTTCTGGAATCGGAGTTCTTTGCGGGAACAAAGAACGAGGTCCAATAATCCCCTGAGCATGTGAATTGATAAGACCAGAGTTCGGGGCCTAGTGTTTATGGTCCCGTCATTAGTGAGTCTGGAGTTTGACGCCTAGTGTTCGGGGTCCTGTCAGTGGCGAGTCTGGAGTTTGAGGCTCATGTTCAGCAAAATGCAGGTCCTGGGATCAATGCTGTGGCTCAAAGGTTGATTGGAATTCCGGAAGTCAAGGCCCATTATCCGGAAACTTGAGGCTGCAAATCTCTGCAAGTCCGCTGGGCAAATCAAAACCCAGTGTCTGTGAGCCTGAGTCTGCTGGAGGCTGGAGGCTGAGGATAGGCTGTCCTGAGTTTGGAAGACTGTGTATGTGCATAGGTGGGTGGGATGGAGGCATGGGGCTTGTTTTCCTATTACTATTTTGTTCTGACTGTTGCATTCTGTGTTCTGCTGAGCATTGTTGGCATGCTACATTGGCACAAGAACGTGTGGCGACACTTGCAGGATGCCCTCAGAACATCCTCAGGTGTGTTGGTTGGAATGCAAATGATGCATTTCACTGGATGCTTCAACGTACACGTGATGAATAAATTTAAATCTTGAATCTTGAATCTTGATCTATTCTCCACTGAGTAGCACAGGAAAGAATGGAAATAAAGGGTTCAGACCGGAGCATGACTAGTTAAAAAGCAAACGCAATAAAACTTTTTGACGACTCAACTGTCTAACATTCAAGGAGCTATTTTCCTTTTCAGATAAAACATAAACTCTCTTTATAAATAGTTTTAATCATGTTTTATCTTGCTGTACGTAATGTAACCATGACTTCTCCATGGATTGTCACCTTGTCGTGGTGGAGAAGCTTTTGTGGTCCTGTGATCCGGTGAGCAATGCCGTCTGGAGCTATGCTCCTGGTAGGGTCACCCATGGCGGTAAGGTCGAGGGTGAGGTCCCTGACAAAGAACAAACCAACCAAGACCTCAACGGTAGAACAGGCGGACGAAGTTACTTCGAACTCAATGGCTGTGAAGGCAGATGAAGGCTGCAACAAATCCATTAGCTCCAATCATCATGGTTTCCATGCCATTGGAGTCAGTTGGTTGATTTGTGAAGTATCGTGTGTTTCTTGGAGTGCAACATCAAGTACACGTTAAACAAATACATGCACAGGCGTCTTCGCTCTGTGGGCCACTTCTTCAGAACGAAGACCATCATCCCCGACCTCGAGAGATATCTACGATGATAACAATGAACAATCAGACGTAGTTTTATACCAAAGTAATTCAGTGCAAAGCTGGATTGAATGCCTATTAACTAATTCAGAAATAGTGAGACCGATCTACCCCTTCATATGGTCAATTACAAGTAGAAATTACTACTTAGAGAAAGATTCATTAATTCTCCTTCTCGGAGTTATTTTTATTTTCTGTCATGCTGGAATTGTTTTGGTCTGTATCATATTGTAAGCCGTTATTACGTTCTGCCTTAAGGTTATAGAGTAGAACCAACCCAACATGATTAAATAATTTCATGAGGGAGGCAAGAGGTTAAAACAAATAGAACTAAGGTATACTGTTATTTTACTTTCTTGCATATTTAACTCCTTTCCGTTTTAGAGGAAACATTTTTTGCAAGTTTTGTTCTAAGGTAGCCTTAAAAGTAACAACATATTGGATCATCAAAATCAGAGACCAAAACCTTTTTACTACTCCAAACGCATTTCAATAGATGTTGAAAGGGCATTTACATTAGTCCCTGAAGCCAGTAACACCCTGCCTAGTGTCCCAGAACAATGGGGCATCCAATTAAAAACTGGCAGCTAGAGGGAGGTCTGGGGAAGCAGGTGCAATTGGTTGCCTCTTGTGCTTACTTCTTGGAGCCATTTTGTAAAGGTAAAAGGCTAACTATTACTTGATTGCAGCAGCTGATAAAATCCTCAGTATGGCCAGCTTTCTATTAATTGCCTCAGAAACCACCCAATTCTTTTATTTGTCAGCTAACATCTCCAGGTGAGTTATTTCATCAGGGATAGTAGTAGATTGCTTGAATAGAGGCTAAAGGGTTTTATTGATTAAACATGTGACTGTCATTTATGTTGTAGAAGAGGATTTGGTTGGATATTTATTCTGAATCCATTACAATAATGTTAAGGAGGAGCAAATTCAATGAGAGGAATAGGTTTTATGAGCTAAACTACACTGAACAACTGGAGTGAGGTGGGTAAATGTACACATACTGTATGTATTATAAACAGCTGTTAAATATGAAATCTCTTGCATGACTAAAATATCTAGAGTAAACCCAATAAACAGCTTAATTAGCATTTAAAATGGATAAGTGGATAATTGTTTTGAGTTAGGTGCTTCTGATTTGAGATTGCAGATCTTGCAAAGTATAATCCATCTGAAATTCTTCAGTGACTGGTTTATTTCACAACATGTTTTAGTCTTGGGTCTACAGCTGAAAAGTACAGTGGTGCTTGAGGGCTGAGGGATTATTAACCATTGCACACATCCCTTTATGTTGTGGAAAGCTTGTGAAAAATGATAAAGTAAGTCTGGGCTCAAGGTTTTGTTCAGGGGCTGGGAGGTAGAGCCAAATGCTGTGTGTCAGGGTGGCGACTGAGGCTGGTGTACCTTGGGCTTCAGTGCTGGAGGAGCAAAGCACTGGGTCTGAAAATTAGGACTTTTGGAGGGGATGGGTGCAGATATCAGTGCTTTGGAAGGGTCTTGATTGGAGATTGGGGGTATCCAGAGCACAGGATAAGGGGTTCAGTGTTTTGGAATCTGAGATTGAAACTGGGAATGGGAGCCATGTCTATGGTTTGGGACATCAGAGGGAGTGGAAGTCAGGGAGTACAGGGAATGTGGTTGATTGGTAAGAGGGAGAGGGATTGGGGAAAACGGATCATTGAGGAGTTGCGTGGTGTCACAGTGGACAAGAGGGGCTCGGGCAGTTGGCTTGAGGTGAACAGGTCCATTCCAGTTAGATTGGGCTGCGACTTGCTCTGTGAGGATACCTTTAGTAAAAAGGCAGTGAAGGAGAATGATGATTGACTGACCCAGATCATGTCATCAGCAGAGGGATGATTCACAATCAGAAGTGCCTGGTCAGATTTCTGGAGTGGCACAATTTAATCCAGAAATGATCACAATCATATTCCACCATGTAAGTGGCCTCGTGGGAAGAAGTAATTCATGCCTGAATGTAGTGACAGCTAGATTACTTTCAGCTAGCTACTGGTAAATAACAATTGCACCACAACAGTGCCAGGCACTGATTATCTCCAACAAGACAGAGTGTAACCACTTAAACTGATAGTTATAAGTATTGCTTTCACTGAATCCCTACCTTCAACATCCTAGGAATAACCAGTGACCTGAAGCTAAATTTCTGTAACCATATAAACAGTCTGGCTACAAGAATAGCTCAGAAGCAGAGTATCCGGCCACAAGTAACACTCTTGCTGACACCTGAAAGACCTTCCACCATCTACTGTGATTGAATACCCTCCACTGGCCTGTATTAGTGTGATGCCAACATTCTCAGAAAAATGACACCATCCAAGAGATATCAGTCTGCTTGAGTGATACTTGAACAAGCACCTTAAATGTCAGGGTCGCGTTGGATACCGGTTACAAACTGCACCAAAATTACTCATCTTGGCTATTCCCACAGTATTTCCTGAACACTAGGAGGCCCATGAGAACACCAAAGATTTTCAAAGACTATCTTTTTGGTTCATATGATATAATTATGATGAATTATCAAACATTAGCAATACTAATACCCCCTCCCACTTATCCTTATCACCCCTTTTCTTCCTCTCCTTCACCTACACACCTTCTACACATTGGTCACACATACATGTCCCTCACCATCCCATCTACTCATCCTAACTCTCTTGTTTGCCTCCATGCCTCACCTTCCTTTCCTCTATATGCAGCCTGCTATTGCCACCATCTTTCACCTCCCAGCCTCAGTCGCTATTCGCACTCTGACCTCTTTCTCCAGCCTATCACTCCTCCTCACCTGGATCCACCTATTGCTTGCCAGCTCTTGGCTCAACCCTTTACACTGGCTGTTATGTTTTGTAATGACAAGGCATTCAACTAATTCAAATGAAGATGCAGGAATCCAAAAGGTGGGTGTAACTTCTAGTACACATAGAGGCGTGAACATATCATGTGGTAGCGTGATGATGTATGCAATTAATATATTTTTACGTATAACCTATAATGAATTACAGTTTGTATTTAAACAAATGAGAATGCTTAATTACTCAAATATTATTGAAATATTAAATACACAACACTACTTTCTGCTAAGCTATAAACTCCAACTCAATAAGAGATTGCATCTCAACTATATACAGTATATTATATAATAGAATGATTATATACAGATATTAGATTATGAGGATACGCAGTCCTCTTTTATTGTCATTTAGTAATGCATGCATTAAGAAATGATACAATGTTCCTGTAGTATGATATCACAGAAACACAAGACAAACCAAGACTAACAAAACTGACAAAAATCACATAATTATAACATATAGTTACAACAGTGCAAAGCAATACTGTAAACATCAGTGAACCTAAGCCAGGTATCCGGAGGCTTTGCTCATTACAGCCCGGGACTTTAACCAGGCCAACCTCAGAAAGGCGCTGCCAAAGTTATACCAACATGTCTTCTGCCCCACTAGAGGCCCGAATATACTTGACCACTGCTACATAGCAGTCAAGGATGCCTACTGTTCCGTCCCACGACCTCACTTTGGAAAATCGGACCATCAGGCCGTACTCTTCCCGGCTTACAAACAGAAACTGAAGCAGGAGGTCACGGTGTCAAAAGTAGTGTCGCGTTGGACGGAGGAAACTGATGAGGTCCTCGGTGACTGCTTTGAATTGGTGGACTGGTTAGTATTCAAGGACTTGGCAGCTAACCTCGATGAGTATGCCTCAGCTGTCATGGACTTCATTTGGATATGCACGGAGGACCATGTGTCTCGCAAGACGATCCGGATATTCCCTAACCGGAAACCTTGGATGAATTATGAGGTCAAGTCCCTTTTAAAGGTTAGAGCTGCGGCTTTTAGGTCCGGAGATACCAGTCGCTATATGGAATCCAGGCGTGAACTCTGGAAAGCCATTAAGGGCGCCAAGAGGCAATATCGAGCCAAGTTGGAAGCCCAGGCTAACCAAAGGGATGCCAGTAGACTATGGTAGGGTCTAAATGAGATCACTGGGCGCAAAGAAAAGGCTGGGAATATCAATAACTGTGGTGCTTCTTTTCCTGACGAACTTAATGTATTCTATGCAAGATTCGAACAGAAGAGGAGCGTCCTGCTCCCTCCGGATGAACCAGACCTGGTGGCATCGAGATTCATCATCACCGAGGAGGACGTTAGAAGGGCCTTCCTGAAGGTAAATCCAAGGAAGGCAACGGGCCCAGGTGGTGTCCCGGGACAGGTTCTCCGGGCCTGTGCAAGCGAGCTAGCTGGAGTGTTTGCTGACATCTTCAACTGCTCCTTGCTTCAGTCTAAGACCCCCTCATGTTTTAAGAAGGCAACGATAATCCCAGTGCCGAAGAAGAGCAAGGTGGCATGCCTGAATGACTATCGACCTGTGGCTCTGACATCAATTGCTATGAAGTGCTTCGAGAGATTGGTTATGGCACACATCAACCACAGCCTACCGGTCAACCTCGACGCTTTGCAATTCGCCTACCGGAGCAACAGATCAATGGCAGATGCCATCTCTCTGGCCCTACATTCCTCCTTAGAACACCTGGACAATAAATACGCATACGTAAGGCTCCTTTTCATTGACTACAGCTCTGCCTTTAATACCATCATTCCAAATAAACTGATTCCTAAGCTCCAGAACCTGGGCCTTAGCACTCAGATCTGCAGCTGGATCTTCAACTTCCTCCCAGACAGGACCCAGGCTGTAAAAATAGGGGACAAGCTCTCCTCTACAATCACTCTGAGCACCGGTGCCCCACAAGGCTGTGTATTCAGCCCCCTGCTGTACTCACTGTACACCCATGATTGTGTAGCCAAGTTTCCATTGAACTCAATATATAAGTTTGCTGATGACACAACAATTGTAGGCCGTATCTCGGGTAATGATGAGTTTGAGTACAGAGGGGAAATTAAGAACCTGGTGGCATGGTGCGAAGACAATAACCTATTCCTCAACGTCAGTAAGACGAAGGAATTGGTTGTTGATTTCAGAATGAGTAGCGGACCGCACGACCCAATTTACATCGGTGGTGCGCAAGTGGAACAGGTCAAAAGCTTTAGGTTCCTCGGGGTCAATATCACAAATGACCTGACTTGGTCCAACCAAGCAGAGTTCACTGCCAAGAAGGCCCACCAGCGCCTTTACTTCCTGAGAAAGCTAAAGAAATTTGGCCTGTCCCCTAAAACTCTCACTAATTTTTATAGATGCACCGTAGAAAGCATTCTTCTGGGGTGCATCACAACCTGGTATGGAAGTTGTCCTGTCCAAGACCGGAAGAAGCTGCAGAAGATCGTGAATACGGCACAGCACATCACACAAACCAATCTTCCGTCCTTGGACTCACTTTACACCGCACGCTGTCAGAGCAGTGCTGCCAGGATAATCAAGGACACGACCCACCCAGCCAACACACTTTTTGTCCCTCTTCCCTCCAGGAGAAGGCTCAGGAGCTTGAAGACTCGTACGGCCAGATTTGGGAACAGCTTCTTTCCAACTGGGATAAGACTGCTGAATGGATCCTGACCCGGAACTGGGCCGTACCCTCCAAATATCCGGACTGCCTCTCGGTTTTTTTACACTACCTTACTTTCCATTTTTCTATTTTCTATTTATGATTTATAATTTAAATTTTTAATATTTACTATCAATTTGTAATTCAGGGAGCGGGAAGCGCAGAATCAAATATCACTGTGATGATTGTACGTTCTAGTATCAATTGTTTGGCGACAATAAAGTATAAAGTAATTTGATAAAGAACAGACCATAGGCACGGTAAAAAAAAGTCTCAAAGTCTCTCGAAAGTCCCGTCACCTCACGCAAACGGTAGAAGGAAGAAAAACTCTCCCTGCCATGAATCTCCAGCGCTGCAAACTTGCCGATATAGCACCCTGGAAGCACCCGACCACAGCCCACTCTTGAGTCCGCCCGAAAACTTTGAGCCTCTGACCAGCCCTCCGACACAGAGCACCATCTCTGCCGAGTGCTTCGACCCCGGACCCGGCAATAGGCAAAGCCGAGGATTTGGGGCCTTCCCCTCTGGTGATTCTCGATCGCACAGTAGCAGTGGCAGTGAAGCAGGCATTTCAGAAGTTTCTCCAAATGTTCCTCCGTGCTTTTCACATCTGTATCCATCAAATTAGGATTATGCATGGTACCTACTTAACAAATACCGATATTCACAGCATAGAATTTTTTTAAATTCGTCCTGTTCAGGTATAAAGATTTAGTCGCAATGGAGGATTTCTTACTCTTGTGGAATAATGTCTTTGTTGACAAGGTCTCCACTCATTCTTCTAAGTTCCAAGTAATACAGTCCAAGAGCGGACAAACGTTCCTCATATGTTAACCCTCTCAGTCCCAGAATCATTCTAGTGAATCTTCTCTGTACCCTCTCCAACGTCAGAACATCCTTTCTTAAATAAGGAAACCAAAACTGCCCACAGTACTCCAAGTGAGGTCTCACCAGCACCTTATAGAGCCTCAACATCACAACCCTGCTCCTATACTCTATTCCTCTAGAAATGAATGCCAACATTGCATTCGCCTTCGTCACTACTGACTCAACCTGGAGGTTAACTTTAAGGGTATCCTGTACAAGGACTCCCAAGTCCCGATGCATCTCAAAACTTTGAATTCTTTCCCCATTTAAATAATAGTCTGCCCATTTATTTTTTCTGCCAAAGTGCATAACCATACACTTTCCACCATTGTACTTCATTTGCCACTTCTCTGCCCATTCTTCCAATCTATCCCAGTCTCTCTGCAGACTCTCCGTTTCCTCAGCACTACCGGCCCCTCCCCCTATCTTCGTATCATCAGCAAACTTAGCCACAAAGCCATCTATTCCATAATCCAAATCGTTGATGTACGATGTAAAAAGAAGCGGCCCCAACACTGATCCCTGTGGAACACCACTGGTAACTGGCAGCCAACCAGAATAGGATCCCTTTATTCCCACTCTCTGTTTCCTGCCATTCAGCCAACGCTCTATCCACGTATGTAACTTTCCCGTAATTCCATGGGCTCTTATCTCGTTAAGTAGCCTCATGTGTGGCACCTTGTCAAAGGCCTTCTGAAAATCCAAATATACAACATCCACTGCATCTCCCTTGTCTAGCCTACTGGTAATTTCCTCAAAAAATTGTAATAGGTTTGTCAGGCAGGATTTTCCTTTAAGGAATCCATGCTGAGTTCTGGCTATCTTGTCATATGCCTCCAGGTACTCCGTAACCTCATCCTTGACAATCGACTCCAACAACTTCCCAACAACCGATGTCAAGCTAACAGGTCTATAATTTACTTTTTGCTTCCTTGCCCCCTTCTTAAATAGCGGAGTGACATTTGCAATCTTCCAGTCTTCCGGAACCATGCCAGAATCTATCGACTTTTGAAAGTTCATCGCTAATACCTCTGCAATCTCCACAGCTACTTCCTTCAGAACACGAGGGTGCATTCCATCTGGTCCAGGAGATTTATCAACCTTTAGACTATTCAGCTTCCTGAGTACTTTCTCTGTCGTAATTGTGACTGCACACACTTCTCTTCTCTGCCACCCTTGAGTGTCCGGTATACTGCTGATGTCTTTCTCAGTGAAGACTGATGCAAAATACTTGTTCAGTTCCTCTGCCATCTCCTTATCTCCCATTACAATTTCTCCAGCCTCATTTTCTATCGGTCCTATATCTGCTCTCACCTGTCTTTTACTCTTTATATACTTGAAAAAGCTTTTAGTATCCTCTTTGATATTATTTGCTAGCTTCCTTTCATAGTTAATCTTTTCTCTCTTAATGACCTTCTTGGTTTCCTTTTGTAAGGTTTTAAAAACTTCCCAATCCTCTGTCTTCCCACTAATTTTTGCTTACTTGTATGCCCTCTCCTTTGCTTTAACTTTGGCTTTGACTTCTCTTGTCAACCATGGTTGCATCTTTTTTCCACTCGAAAATTTCTTCTTTTTTGGAATATACCTGTCTTGCACATTCCTCATTTCTGGCATATACTCCAGACACTGCTGCTCTGCTGTCTTTCCTGCCAATGTCCCTTTCCAGTCAACTTTGGCCAGTTCCTCTCTCATGCCACTGTAATTTCCTTTACTCCACTGAAATACCGACACATCAGATTTTGGCTTCTCTTTTTCTAATTTCACAGTGAACTCAATCATGTTATGATCACTGTCTCCTAAGTGTTCCTTCACCTCAATCTCTTTAACCACCTCTGGTTCATTACACAATACCCAATCCAGTACAGCCGATCCTCAAGTGGGCTTAACAACAAGCTGTTCTAAAAAGCCACCTCGCAGACATTCTACAAATTCTCTCTCTTGAGATCCAGTGCTGACCTGATTTTCCCAATCTACTCGCATGTTAAAATCCCCCACAATTATCATAACACTGCCCTTCTGACAAGCCTTTTCTATTTCCAGTTGTAATTTGTAGTCCACATCACTGCAGCTGTTTGGAGGCCTATAAATAACTGCCATCAGGGTCCTTTTACCCCTGCTATTTCTTAGCTCAACCCATAAAGTTTCTGCACCTTCCGATCCTATATCCCCTCTTTCTAATGATTTAACATCATTTCTTACCAATAAAGCCACGCCTCCCCCTCTGCCTACCTTCCTATTCTTCCGATACACCGTGTATCCTTGGACGTTCAGCTCCCAGAGACATGCATCCTTTAGCCAGGTCTCAGTGATGGCCACAATATCATACCTGCCAATCTGCAGCTGTATGACAAGATCATCCACCTTATTCCTTATGCTGCGTGCATTTAAGTACAACACCTTAAGACCAGTATTTGATACTTTTTGCTTTGATTTCACTGCAACTTTATTGCACTGCAACTCATCCCAATGGCTACAAATTTGCCCCATCACCTGCCTGTCTTTCCTGACATCTTTACTGCTCACTATCTTAGATCATAATATTGAAAAGAGATAATTATATTATTACAAAAAAAATCTAACCCCCCCCCCCACTACCAGAAAAACCAGCTGTTAGGTTAAAAAAAAGGAAATGATCCTTAACATATAGTAGAACATATTATTTGCCAACATCTGTGCTTAATAGCAAATCAAAGATTATGAAAATAATTCAAAAAAGGTCCCTACAATGTTAAAAAATCCTTTTTTTTTCCTAAAGTGTTATATCTCAATGCACGGAGTATAGTCATAGTCATACTTTATTGATCCCGGGGGAAATTAGTTTTCGTTACAGTTGCACCATAAATAATAAATAGTAATAGAACCATAAATAGTTAAATAGTAATATGTAAATTATGCCAGTAAATTATGAAATAAGTCCAGGACCAGCCTATTGGCTCAGGGTGTCTGACCCTCTAAGGGAGGAGTTGTAAAGTTTGATGGCCACAGGCAGGAATGACTTCCTATGATGCTCAGTGTTGCATCTCGGAGGAATGAGTCTCTGGCTGAATGTACTCCTGTGCCCACCCAGTACATTATGTAGTGGATGGGAGACATTGACCAAGATGGCATGCAACTTAGACAGTATCCTCTTTTCAGACACCACCGTCAGAGAGTCCAGTTCCATCCCTACAACATCACTGGCCTTACGAATGAGTTTGTTGATTCTGTTGGTGTCTGCTACCCTCAGCCTGTTGCCCCAGCACACAACAGCAAACATAATAGCACTGGCCACCACAGACTCGTAGAACATCCTCAGCATTGTCTGGCAGATGTTAAAGGACCTCAGTCTCCTCAAGAAATAGAGACGGCTCTGACCCTTCTTGTAGACAGCCACAGTGTTCTTGGACCAGTCCAGTTTATTGTCAATTCGTATCCCTAGGTATTTGTAATCCTCCACCATGTCAAGAAATAAGGTGGATGATCTTGCTGCACTTTTGCAGATTGCTGGGTATGATGTTATAGCCATCACTAAATCATAGCTGAAGGATAGTTGTAGTTGGGAGCTGAATGTCCAAGGTTACAGATTGTATCCGAGGGATAGGAAGGTAGGTAGAGGGGGTGGTGTGGTTCTGCTGGTAAAAAATGGCATCAAATAATTAGAAAAATGTGACATAGGATTTGAAGATGTTGAATCCTTGTGGGTTGAGTTCAGAAATTACAAGGGTAAAAGGACCCTGATGGCAGTTATATACAGGCCTCCAAACAGTAGCTAGCATTTGATCTACAGAATACAATGGAAAATAGAAAAGGCATGTCAAAAGGGCAATGTTATGATAGTCCTGGGAGATTTTAACTTGCAGGTAGATTGAGAAAATCTGATTGGTAATGGATCTCAAGAGAGTGAATCTGTTGAATGCCTATGAGAGGGCTTTTTAGAGCCGCTTGTTGTTGAGCCTACTAGGGAATCAGCTATACAGGATTGGGTGTTATGTAATGAACCAGAGGCCATTAGGAAGCTTAAGGTAAAGGAACCCATAGGAGACAGTGATCACAATATAATTGAATTCAATTTGAAATTTGATAGGGAGAAAGTAGTCTGACACAGCAATATTTCAGTGGAGTAAAGGAAATTCCAGTGGTCTGAAAGAGGAATTGGCCAAAGTAAATTGGAAGGAGATGCTGGCAGGGATGGAGCAAAACAGCAATGGTGTGAGTTTCTGGGAAAAATGAGGACGGTGCAGGATAGATAAACAAAGAAATACTCAAATGGCCAAATAGCACAACTGTGGTTGATAAGGGAAGTCAAAGCTAATATAAAGGCAAAAGAGAGGGCATATGACAAAACAAAAATTAGTTGGAAAATAGAGGAAGCTTTTAAAACACACACAAAGCAACTAAAAGAATTATTAGGAGGGAAAAGATGAAATATGAAAGCAAGCTAGCAAACAATATCAAGGTGGATAGAAAAGGCTTTTTCAAGTACATAAAAAAATAAAAGAGATGAGGGTGGATATAGGACCACTATAAAATGAGGCCGGCAAAATAATAATGGGGGACAACGAGATGGCATTTGAACGAAATGAGTATTTTGCATCAATCTTCAATGTGGAAGATACTAGCAGTGTCCCAGGTGTTGAATGGTGTGAGGGAAGGGAAATGAGTGCAGTTACTATTACAAGGGAGAAGGTGCTCAAAAAACTGAAAGACCTAAAGGTACGTAAGTCACCTGGATCAGATGAACTGCACCCTAGGGTTCTGAAACTGGTAGTGGAAGAGATTGTGGAGGTATTAGTATTGATCTTTCAAGAATCATTTGACTTTGGCATGGTTCAGAAGGACAGGAAGACTGCAAATGTCACTCCACTCTTTAAGAAAGGAGGGAGGCAGCAGAAAGGAAATTATAGAGTAGTTAGTTTGACCTCAGTGGCTGGGAAGATGTTGGAGTCAATTATTAAGGATGAGGTTATGGTGTATTTGGACAAGATAGGACAACGTCAGCATGGTTTCCTTAAGGGAAAATCTTGCCTGACGAACCCGTCGGAATTCTTTGAGGAGATTACAAGTAGGATAGATAAAGGGAATTCAGTGGATGTTGTATATTTGGACTTTCAGAAGGCCTTTGACAAGGTGACATATGCAAGGCTGCTTACCAAGTTAAGAGCCCATAGTATTACAAGAAAATTACTAGCATGGTTAGAGCATTGACGGATTGGTAGGAGGCAGCGAGTGGGAATAAAAGGATCCTTTTCTAGTTGGCTGCTAGTGATAGTGGTGCTCTACAGGGGTTGGTGTTGGAACCGCTTCTTTTTATGCTGTATATAAATGATTTAGATGATGGAATAGATGGCTTTGTTGCCAAGTTTGCAGATGATATGAAGATTGGTGGAGGGACAGGTAGTGTTGAAGAAACAGGAAGGCTGCAGAAGGACTTAGACAGATTCGGAGAATGGACAAGAAAGTAGCAAATGGAATACAATGTTGGAAAATGCATGGTCATGCACTATGGTAGAAGAAATAAATGTGCACACTATTTTCTAAATGGGGAGAAAATCCAAAACCCTGAGATGCAAAGGGACTTGGGAGTCCTTGTGCAGAACACTTTAAAGCTTAACTTGCAGGTTGAGTTGGTGGTGAGGAAGACAGATACAATATTTGAATTCATTTCAAGAGGTCTAGAATATAAGAGCAGAAATGTGATGCTGAGGCTTTATAAGGCACTGGTGAGGCTTCACCTTGAGTATTGTGAACAGTTTTGGGATCCTTATCTAAGAAAAGTTGTGGTGGCATTGGAGAGGGTTCAGAAGAGGTTCACAAAGATGATTCTGGGAATAAAAGGGTTATCATACAAGGAACGTTTGATGACTCTGGGTCTGTACTCACCAGAATTCAGAAGGATGAGGGGAGATCTCATTGAAACCTTTCAAATGTTGAAAGACCTAAACAGAGTAGATGTGGAAAGGATGTTTCCCTTGGTGGGGGAGTTTAGGACAAGAGGGCACAGCCTCAAGTTAGAGGGGTGCCCTTTCAAAACAGAGCTGCAGAGAAATTTCTTTAGCCAGGGGGTGGTGAATTTGTGGAATTTCTTGTCACATGCAGCTGTGGAGGCCAGGTCGTTAGGTGTATTTAAGGCAAAAATTGAGAGGTTCTAGATTGGACACATCATCAAATTTGGACTAGGGGAAAGAAATGAAAGAGGTGAGAAATGGGTAGAATGGTGCAAGATGAATAATCAGGTCATTACGAATACCTACTTTAAGAACCATCCAAGACACTTGTGGACCTGGAAAAGTCCAGGTGATAGCACTAGAAATCAAATTGACTTTATTACTATAAACCAAAGATTTAGAAACTCAGTGACTCAATGCAAAACATATCCAGGTGCAGACTGTAATAGTGACCATAACCCAGTAGTATGTCATGTAAAAGTAAAACTTAAAAAAACTAAAGAAGCAAAAACCTAACAATCCCTTGACTACTTGCAATTAATTAAAGAAGAAAGCTTAAGACAAAAATTTACAATTGAAGTAAGGAATAGATTTCAAAGTCCAGAAATAGAATCTGTTGAAGATGATAGCAATCATGTAGAAATGAAATTTAACTCTCTAAAGGATACCTTGGTAGAATCAGCAAAATCAGTGATTCCTAAAACAGAAAAAAGCACAAAGAATAAATGGATGACAGATGAAATCAAAAATCTAATGGAAGAAAGGAGACGGAAGAAAGCAAATCCTATAGAATGTAAGTCCTTAGATAAAAAAGTTGAAAGCTTATGTCAAAAAGCCAAAGAAGAATGGTTAAACCAGGAATGTGAGCAAATAGAAAGAATCCCTATCACTGATCCAAAAAGGTTGCATCAACAAATCAAGAATATCACTGGTAAAAAGCTCCTCTGTTCTTCAGGTGGATGTTTGAAAGCAAAGGACGGTACCATTATCATGGAAAAAGATGAGATTATGAACAGATGGACTGAGTATATTCAGGAATTGTTTGAAGATGATTGAGGTGAAAAACCAGAAATTAAGAAAAACATTGAAGGTCCAAATATTTTAAAATCTGAAGTTCGTAATGCAATAAATAAGATGAAGAAAGGAAAGGCAGCAGGTCCTGATGAATTAGTAATAGAACAAATTATCGCCCTTGAAGATTATGGAATTGAAAAACTTACTGATTTAATCAAAGACGTTTATGAGACTGGAATAATACCAGAAGAGATGAAAAAATCAGTACTTATCACTCTTCCTAAGAAAGCTGGAGCAATAGAATGTGAATTACATAGGACCATAAGTTTAATGAGTCATATCACCAAGGTACTTCTAAGAATTTTGATGACAAGAGCTAAAAGTAAGATACAAGCCGAAATAGGCAAAGAACAATGTGGTTTTGTGAAAGATAAAGGTACAAGAAACACAATATTGATGTTAAGGATACTATCAGAACGAGCTATTCAAGGCAAAAAGATGAGTTTGTTTGTTTGTTTTATCGACTACACAAAAGCATTTGATAAAATGAAGCACAATAAGTTATTTGAAATATTACAGAAAACTCTAGATCTAGATTCAAAAGACCTCCGCCTAATCAGAAATCTGTACTCGGAACAAACTGCCGCTGTAAGAATAGATGGAGAAGTGAGTCAGTTTATGAAAATCAAGAGAGGCGTTAGACAAGGGTGTGTTTTCTCCCCTGACTTAGTTAATGTGTACAGTGAGACAATATTACAAAAAATAAGAGACATCTTGGGAATCAAAGCTGGCGGTGAAAAATCAATAATTTCAGATATGCAGATGACACTGTTAATTGTAAGTACGGAGGAAGAACTACAAAACTTAATTGATATAATTGTTGAAGAAAGTGCAAAAATGGGTCTATCAATTGCAAAAAGACAGAATGTATGGTGATATCCAAAAAGAAGGCGAATCCTATCTGCAGGCTGAGAATAAACGGGGAAGACATAAAACAAGTACAGAACTTTTGCTACTTAGGAAGCTGGGTGACATCAGATGGCAGGTGCGACTTGGACATTAAAAGAAGAATAGGGATGGCAAAAGACACCTTTACGAGAATGAAGAGTATACTGACCAATACTAAACTAGGCATGACAACCTGCCTCAGAGTACTGAAATGTTACGTTTATCCAGTTATGTTAAATGGCTCAGAATGTTGGACAATGTCTAGTAACATGAGGAAACGAATTGAAGCAGCAGAGATGTGGTTTTTGAGGAGGATGCAAAGAATATCATGGATGAAACGAATATCTAACGAGGATGTCATGAACAGAGCAAACACAAAAAGAGAAATAATGTATGAAATCATGAAAAGGCAACGTAACTTCATTGGACATGTGATTAGGAAAGAGGAGTTAAAATGCACGGTAATTATGGGAAAGATTGAAGGGAAGAAAACAAGAGGAAGATAAAGACAAATGATGATGGAGACAGCAGCCAGAGAACTGGAAATGAATACCAATGAATTGATCCACTTGACCCAAAACAGGAGTGTGTGGGCCATGGCAGTCAAAGCTCAAACTGGGCATGGCACCTGATGATGATGATGATGATGATCAAAGGTCACAGGAATAATGCCAGGGAGTGGGGCTGAGGAGGGTAAGAAAGGATCAGCCATGGTTGAATGGGGGAGCAGACACGATGGGCCAAATGGCCTGACTCTGCACCTATGACTTATGCTGTTATGGTCTAAAGTACCATTGGGTTGAGCAGTAGATCAGTGTACTGTGGTTAGGTAGTACATACATTGAACATTATAAGATCACACAAGACAAGAAGGGATAACACTCTACTTATCTTTCATCACTGTAGTCACAGTGGATATGACCTGTGAGGTGAGTTCGTTGTGGGATAATCTCAAAAGAGATTGGGAGTGAGACATACAGAATTCAGAACTGCCAATATGCTCAAAGACAAACAAGATGAGAGGCATGATTGCAGAAGGGTTATGAGTCAAAGGAACTCTCATTGAAGAAGGCTAATGACTGCATCTTAATGTGAGCAAACAAGAGTCATTAAAATATCATGAATGACAGGAAAAGTAATAATGGTGAGGAGAGGGAGGGGAGGGAGGGAACGTCGACTCAAACCATGAGAGGCCTGCGTCAGGCATTTTCATGCCTTACAAGGCGCAGATTGGAAGTCTGTGTGGGGCGCCACTCCTCGCACAGACTAGAGCAATGTGTGATTAAGTGCCTTGCTCAAGGGCACAAACACGCCGCCACAGCTGGGACTCGAACTAGCGACCTTGAGATCACTAGACAAATGCCTTAACCACTTGGCCAGGTGCCCAACACAATGGTGAGGAACTGAGTGCTTAACGAAGTCAGTCTTGAAGTGAACTTGGAGAAAACAAGGGAAAGATGGAAGCAACATAAAGTGACAACAGATCGTGAGTTTGTTGAGCAGAAATTTTGGACTAAATGGGCGGTGCGAGGAGGGGAAGTTATGATGGAGGTGGCTTTTAAGGATAAAAGAAAAAAAAATGAAATCATGTTATTGGAGAAAAGAATGTAAGTATTTGATTATGAAAAGCATGGATGCATGGATTGAACTAGTTCTCCAGGACATGTAATAAAATCTAAAGGGAGGTATGGTCAGACATAATGTGTTCATCACACACTGGAAATGAATGAGCTTGAGTTTGAAGAAGCAGCTGATTCATCTTCCATGATGCAGTATCTGAATTGCAACATTGGGGGTAGGAGTAATCGACAGCAAAATCTCTTGCTGTCAATAAGTACATTGAAATATACCCTTAACAGTAAAAATTCTGAATACCATTCTGCTAGGAGTCTTGACTTTATGTCAAGCAGAACAGAAATCAACAATTTTACCTTGAAATGGCACGAATCACTCATAACCTGGATATTGGATATTTAACAGATTCTTACTGTCACCGAAATATACTGTAACTGCAGTATAAATAAGACTTAAAACATTTTCTCTCTTACAACCTAAATAACTGCAACAGCTGTAACACATTGTTCCAGACTCATTATAATTATTTTTCTCTTTACTAATGCTGTTGTTTAAAATGTTTTCTTCGACATCGCATTATTTAATGGAAACGAGTTCCCTCTTGCTTTGTCTCTGTGGCACTGATTTTGAAAATATGGTGCTCTACAATGCATCTCCAGGCTTTGAGTGGAAAATAGAGCTTATTTCCTTCCTATGACTGTAATTTGGCTTCCAATTTTAGTGCCCTTTGGCAGCTAGTTTAATTTCCTCTGAATAGTATGTATATAATACTTCACAATTAGGCCTTTATTAGCCATAATTTCCTCCATATTTGTCACTGTAACCTGCTGTTAATTTATAATTGCCTTGATATTTGCTTTCATTCCGAATTCAATCCTCTGTTCTAACTGTAGTTGCCTGGGCAAAGTATAAATTGACTACTTCAGTGCTAATCAGAGGCCAACAGCCAGTAATTATTGCATTTACGATTCAGACTATTCAATTAGACCCTATAGAACCCCATGCACTTTACCTGGACTTCTGATTACAAGCTTACTAAATCTGAATTGCAATTGCATGTTGTGTTACAATAATTCTGAACTGAGGTTGCATATATATAGTTAATGTAGATTTACATTTTGATTCTTTATAAGCTTTATTTTTCAACAAAGTAGTTTTTAATTTGCCCTAATCTCACTGTTTCTGGTAACCTTAGTCAAAAGTTAACTGGAGGGATGAGAGCCTTAACTTGAAAAGGCTAACATTCACAGTTACATTCATAAACACACATAAGTTGTCATTTCTGCACTAGATAACTAAGTGTACTTTCTATAGAAGATATTTAATAGTCCCTGTGAAATATACTGTAAATTGAATTAAAAGCATTCCAAATAATTACCGCATTTACAATTCAGGCTATTCAATTAGATCCTATAGAACCCCATGCAGTTTTTGGCTGAAATGCGTCTCCCCCAATCATATCCTTCCTTGGCTTTCAAACTTCACAAGTTCATCAATAGAACCTTTATTTCAGCCTGTTGATGGAGATAATGGGGGATTGTTTGGGTTGAGACTGTTGAAAGTGTGGAGATGGGGGGAACAGAGAGCAGAACGTGGGATGGCGAAGTGGAGGTGAAAAGAAGATATTTTGTGGATTGCGAGATGGACACAAGGTTTGGGTAGCAAACTGGGGAGATAAGAAGATTTATAGCTTTAGAATTGAGAAATATAGTACTTATTTCCAATGTGATCTGTGGTTTAGTTGGCAGTACATTTGCATCTACTAGCTGGTGGTGTAGTGGCATCCACAATAGACTTCGAGGCAAGTGGTCCCGGGTTCAAATCCGACCAATTCCTTGCACGCTTTCCATCCGTGCTGGGTTGAGTTTTGAGCTAGCAACTTGGCCTCGTAAAATGTAAAAGAAACGGCAAGGTTGCCACTTAATGCACCACAAGGCGTGGAAAGAAACAACACACTCACTTCCGAATCCGAATCAGAAGGTTATGGGTCAAGTTCTGCAAAGTATGAAGAACAAATCTTGATAGAACTTTCAATCAATTGTTGAAGGTTTTCTGCACTGTCATAGGGGCCTGCACTCTTGAGGTAGTGATTACACTGTGCACACACTTGTGCATCTCTCTTTGAAATTGCTTTATACTTTGTATCAGTTTTTGTATGGTATATTCCCCCTGAAAGAGTTTCTCTAAGAGTGCGCCCATTGGAGTGCATATACAGCAACATTATCTGCCCTCTTTCACCTGTAAAAACAAAGCAAAACTGAAGCATACATTTTCAGTCATATATGAAAATATAGCCAAAAACTGCAGAATTCTCTACCCTGGCAAATTGAGAGCAAATTCACATATGGAGGAACCCCACACTATTCAAATCAGAAGGATCATTAGAAGATAAGGTTGCTCCTCAGAAACCTGTCCACAGTTGATATGGATGTGTTTTTTTTTAAACTAAAGCTTCAGTACAGTTCTGTCACATTTAATCCATAGGTTTTCCAAAGCTAAAATATTTGTGAAGGTTATTTGTGAAACTGTACAACAAATAGCACCACTCAGAGTGTTCCAGAGGTACTGCAAATAAACGGTTCTGTTGAAAGTAGCTTGGGCTTTCCACAGTGGCTCTGATTAGGTGAAAATGCCACTCTGATTATTTTGCTGAGCAAGTGGAAACCAGTTAAGTCACATATTTTCAAAGGATTGCTTTTAAAGAAAATCTTTTTTTTTTATGTTCGCCAATTTCTATGGGCATCCCCAAACCAGCTAAAATAAAAGCAAAATATTGGAGAAAATCAGGTTATTCAGAAACTCGGAGGGAGAGAAACAGAATCCTCACTTCAGACTGATGATTTTTCTTTAGAACTACAGCAGATTACTAACCAATTTAAGATCAGAAGGGATTAGCATTCATCTGAGGTCTGGAATAGTGTAATATAAATAGATTCACAAGTGAACAATGCTACATTTCCTTTACTTGCACACGTCATAGGGAGTTACTTTGACTTTAATCAGTAGTACAAAATGTGCCATATTAGCTTAAATGCTCATTGAACATCTTTTACTGACTGATGTTTCCCTAAAATAAAACTGATGTTTAACAAAGGAAAAAAATGACATGTGAAGAACCAATGGAAAATTCGGTGATCTGGGGTCAGTGCTGAGGAGCAGTGAAAATAGAAAGCATAGGGGTCAGGGAAATGGGCACTGCCTGTGAAGGTTATCTTAAGCGGTTTGTTCACTAATACAGTGGCCACTTTATTAGCTACACCTGTACACCTCGTTAATGCAAATATCTAGTTAGCCAATCACATGGTAGCACCTCAATGCAGAAACACATGGTCAAGAGGTTTAGTTGTTGTTCAGACAAAACATCAGAATGGAGAAGAGGTGGAATCTAAGGGACTTAGATCTTGGAATGATTGTTGATGCCAGATGGGGTGGTTTAAGTATATTAGAAGCTGCTGATCTTCTGGGATTTTCATATTCAATGGTCTCCAGAGTTTATAGAGAATGATGTGAAAAACTAAAACAACCAAAGAGTGGCAGTTCTGTGGGTGAAATTGCCTTGTTAATGAGAGAGGTCAGAGAATGGCCAGACTGGTTCAAGCTGACAGGAAGGCAACAGTAACTCAAATAACCACACATTACAACAGTGGTGTGCAGAAGAGCATCTCTGAACGCACAATATGTTGAACCTTGAAGTGGATGGATGACAACAGCAGAAGACCACAAAGGTACATTCTGTGGCCACTTTGTTAGGTAGGAGGTGCTTAATAATGTGGCCACTAGTGTAGATGCCGCTTTGTACATCATTAATTATCCCTAAACTGGGAAACAGTTCAGAGTCAACCCTAATGGCAAGTCTGGGGTGCTAACCAGACTGGGTGAAGGTGGTGGGATGGGTTGTTAACAGCAGTCAACTCATCACTATTAATTAAACCAGTTTGTCTTTTAATTGAAGGTGAACTCCTCAGTTACTATGTTGCTGTTTGAGCTCGTGTCTCTGAACTGTTATCCAAGCTTTGTAACTGATTCATGATGGCCTTCTCCTTGAGTCACTTTGTCAATGACTTTCCACATGTTGCAAAAGAAGGATTGGGATTGTTCACTGATGGCCTAGACCATCCTAGGACAATTTTGCACTTACAGCACATACAATCCAGATATTGATCACCTCCATCAATGAAAGGTCCAACTATCTTCTGAATGGCACTTACTCTCTTTTGTCTTGTTCCAATGGAGGCAATGTACTTTTTGTAAGTTTTCAATTCCCCTAGTGTTATCAGTGTTGCATTCTACATCCCCCTCCTTGAATAACTTTGTTTTGAAATTGTACAGATATTGTGAATATTATAGTCATCATGATGTTTTACGATCTGTCTCTCATAGTCATTAACTCTCAGACTAGGGGCTGTTTTGACTTGACGGTCCTTTCTAATCAGTTTCAGTGAAATAATTCCTACAATTCTTGAACCATGCCAGCAGCTTTATGCTTCTGAATCAAGCCGCACCAGCTTTACCTGGATGAGTTAAGCTGGGCGTGTCTCCATACGCCTGAGTTAACATTTCACCCCATATTCAGTGAAGAACTATTCAGTACGGACCTTTCATGCCCACATTTCTTTCCCCAGCTGCACTAGTCAAACTTATAGTTATGAATAGATCCCTTTTGAGCTATCACCTGTAGATAATTCTATGGTTGAAACTAATCCTGGGAGGTGATGTATGGAGGCAACAAAGGACTGCTGACGATTGAATTTGACAGGAAATGTAGATGGAGCATGGAATATAATACAGGAGATGGGGTGTGCATGTGGGAACAGAAGAAGATGGGGGGGGGGATCAGCAGGAGAGTGTGTGGGTCTTGGGCAGGTGGAGTAGTGATGGAGTCTGAGTGCATGTAGGAAGAACTGGATCAATCAGAAAGAGGGGAAAAAAGAGCAAAAGGAAGCAGGTTACTTGCGGTTGGAGAATTCAATATTCATACTGATGGGTTGTTGAAGAAAGCCTGGGAATGATACTGCAAAGTAATTGTATGTGGTGGCATGAATTCTGAAGATCCGGTTTAGGAGTTAAATTGACTGGAAAGGGTGGATTGTGAGACACATCTGAGATGACAGATTATGGTCAAGACCAAGCAAAAATGGACAGAAACAGCATTCCAGGGAAGTTTAACAAACTTTGCACAGAGGCTAGAACCATTGTTCACTAATTTCCATGCATGGCTCAGAGGAACTCAATACAGCAGTCTTATGTAAAACCTCACTCTACTTAGAATGTTTAAGTTGACAAGCACCCCAAATAGAAAACAAATACCTTATCTGGAAACAGAATCATTGACCAAGGTTCCTTAGGGTGATGCTCTGGCAAATGGATCCACTAGTCTGGGAGGAAAACTCACACTTGTGGGGGCTGGAGTACCGAGAGACAGTGCCTGCTGTTGTTATCCATCTCTTCTTGTGAATAGAATGGTTATGGGAGAGACAATTTTCTGGTGTTTCAACAAGAGATAGAAACCGTCAGTTAAGTAAAATAGAGAGGATTAGGTGAACTATAAACCACAATGTGTGATGTATTCATAGAGCAATATGCAAATTGTAAAACAATATCCATTGGCAATGTGAATTTTAAAGGTTGTCATAATGTCAGTTGGAAATGGTCATTAAACATTCCCAAATATTGAACCTTGTGATTCAGTGGTAGTCAAGTAGTAAAGATTCAATATGAGAATACTTTCACCTTAAGCTGTGGAACACAGAATTAAACAAACCCCTCTTAATCTTTTATTTCAGAGTAGTGTAACATTGTAACTGTGAGGCAAAATGAGGAGCAAAGGTAAATTAAGGGTTAAATAATAGTGTAGTTAATATGTACATCACATATGTGCTGTGGTTTTTGTGAAAAGGATTCTAGGTTTTCTAATAACCTGAGAGCATACCACTGAACTAAGTAGATGTAATTATGTTTTCAATAAGGTAACCTTTCTGTGCAGGAATGATTTAATACGATCAGCTATCAACTATCTGTTTGCAATTTGTAAAGGAAGATTGAGAACAAAGCTGAGCTGGACCAAAACATTAGGTTGGCAGATTCATGGAGGTAAGAGAGATTGTTTACCAGATCAGATATCTGCAGGAAAGATCGGATGGGAATGGAAGGCGAGTGTTACATTGGGAAAGAAGAAAGGAATTGAACAGAAAATGAGAAGTACAGAGCAATGTAGGTATAAGTTGTGATGTGTAACTGGGAGAATTTGCTTTAAGTGGAACCAAAGTATCTTGAAGCACATTTGAGAAGACATTGACTGCAGTCAAGAGAACACATCAAGAATGGATGGAAGTTGTGTTCTGTCCCAGTGGAAACACAAATACCAGAGCAGAGCTTCGCTGATAACCAAGGCAAGGGTGGTGAACCTGAGGCAAGTGTGCCCAAGATGATACGTATGCAGTCCCATCCCTTGATTCTATGAACCGCACCATAAAAGGAAGATGCATAATACTTCATTGCCGAATGAAGCAGTGAACAATTTTTTTTACAATGCAAGAGCAGTGAAATATTTTCACCAGAAACATCTCATACTGGTTTGACGCCTGCTGGATGGTCACAAGAACACATCACGTTGGATGATAAATTTTGAAATTCTTGCTGATCTGGTGTGTAGATAAATTTATGGATAGTAAATAGTTGGGCCAGTTGGCATTGGTTTTGTTCTGCTTATATTTTTTTGGGTTACTGGATATTCAGTGATAATAATGGTAAATATATTGTATATATTATATATAGGAACATTGTATCATTTTTAATGCATGCATTTCTAAATGACAATCCATGAGGACTGAGTGTCTTCATAATCTAAAATCTAAAAAAATGTAATTTTCAATTGTCTTTTTAAAAAATTAACATTAATTTTTGAACAGGTTTTCTAAAATGCTTCATTTATTTCAACCTGTCTCTTTTAATAATAAACCAATGAATACACAAAACTCATCCTTTTCCTTTAAAATGTCCATAATTATTGTTACTAATTCATGAATCAATGATAACATCTGTTCAGAATTACCAAGGCACACAAAAGAATGTTTTAGTAGATTATCGCCAATTTGGGCGCACGTTCTGAAAAAGGTTCGCCACCTCCGGCCTAGTGCAGTTTTTAACTATTTCCTTTGTGTACCACAATTTCATTAATCTAGCGTGTTCAGGATTTTGGTAAGAGCAGATTTTCCATCCTGAAGGATATTATTAGACAGTGGATCATTGGAGTTTTATTGTCTACATTGGAATAACTTAATAACACTCAGCTTCACATGACATATGATTCTGTAGTTTTAAAGTCCAAGTTGACAAGAACCCACATGGTTATGAAATCTAATTCATTTTCTCACCATTTTGGTTTTAAGAATGTTCTCCTCATAAACCTCTGTCCTCAGCTGTTACCTAATTCAGTCAGAACTATATGGCCTGAGCCATCCCTTAAACAAAATCCTATTTCATCTTTTCAGGATCCACTGGCTTTTTTTTTTCTCCTCAACTTCAAGAATTAAAAGCCTTCCTGCAATTCTCCTGTGATCTTGCACCATTAGTTCTAATTCCTTGCTGACACCTCATACAGCTCTTGTTCTGCAGTGTTCTGTCTTCATTTCTCCTCCCACTCCAATTGCAGACATGTTCCTCCTTCGATAAACCTGACCTTGGCAACTCCCTACCAAAACACCTTTACTGAATTGCTGTGAAAATTTAAAATTTGTTCAGCTGGGATTTCATTGATTTTCCCTCTGTAAACTTTGCAGAGACATTAAATGGTTTAAAGTACTTTTCCCATTCCCTTTTCTTACTGATCAACATGTTACATCAGCAGGCATTTAACAGAAAGCTTTCAATATTCAGTTAGATGCAATTTCTGTCTCAGCTTTTAGGAGAAACGATTCAGGCGTTTGTTCCAACATAATAGAACGGTGTAGGGAGTTATTGGTAAAAAAAAATCCAAGCTACCTCTTAACACAAGACTCCTTGCTGTTCAGACAGAAAACCCAGTGTCAATTAGCATACTTGAACTGTTCCGAAATAAAGATTAGAAGAAAGACCAAACTCAGTAACAAAGCAAATTTGGAATAAGATAAAGAATGCCACAGCATGGCAGCAATTAAGAGATGATAGAAAACTAAAAACTGGTGTTCAAGTCGAGCTCGGCTCTGCAGGCTTTAATCAGTTTGTAGGTGTGTTCAAGGGGCTAATTGAGTGGCACTGTTAAAAGAGTCGATTTTTATCTGGCTGCTAAAGAACAGAACAATTGAAATGAACAGGTGATTTCCAAATACGGATCTATATTAAACTGTTAGAAATGTGTTGGCTGACAGAAAAATCAATAAAACTAATATGGGCCATGGAGTAGTGTTAAATCTAATCCATTAAAACTTCAGGCAGTTATCCAAGATTGACGTCTTTGGCAGCCTATTCTCCAGTTGTGCTGAACAACTTGGAGTTTGAGTAATAGCTTAATCTTCCCACTAATTTTAATGGAGGACAGAACGAGACAGCTGTAAAACAGGTGTTGGGTCCAAGTCAAGCCATTTATCCCTGACCAATTAAGTTCTCATAAAACCGCTGCTATTAGACAATCACCAAGAATACTGAAGGATAAGGAATTTGGAAATTTCATCAACTCTTTTAAAGAGTGGCACCAAGGAACAAGGCAATAATTTCCACCACAGGACCGAGAGGCCTAATTCCCCTCCTATGTCTTATGGTCTTTTGTCTCATGGGCATAATGTTGATCCATCTGAAGAGAAGCTAGATAAACAAATAAGGAGAGGAAGATGAAGGCCTACGCTGATATATTTAGATTTTTTTTTTTAGCGTGTCACACCAGACAGTCAGCCATTCTTGTCTGGCGCATAGTGTCAGGATTGGTCTCCTTTCAGATTAACTGGGTCACAATTTGAGCGTTCCTGACTCGACCTTTTATTTTACGAGGTCGAGTGGCTAGCTCGACGCTCAACCTGGCACGGATGGAAAGCGTGCTCGTGGGGTGGCCCGACTTGGATTTGAACTTGGGAGCCTTCGCTCCAGAGTCCAGCGCTGATGCCATTGCGCCACCAGCCGGCCATATATTTAGATGAGAAAAGAAGAGAGGAAGCTTGACTGGAGCATCAATGCTAGCATGGACAAGTTGAGCCAAGTGCCTGTTTCAGTGCGCTAGTGTAAATCCCATGTAATCATAGAGTCATATAGCATGGGGACAGGTCTTTTGGCCCATCTAGTCCATGTTGATCAACATTCCCATCTAAACTGGTCCCATTTGCTCGTGTTTGGCCAATCTCTGTAAACCTTTCCTATTCATAGTACCTTTTAATCCAATGTATGTAAAATCTGCACCCATGAATTGTGGCCCTCAGTAAGATCTAATGTTAACAATACATGTCAAACAGTTGCTAGTAGTAACTGTTGGGCTAAGATTACTTTAATGAAAAGGTTTGGGAAACCAGCAGGCTGGTTGTTGCTCTGAACTAAAGCCCTAAAGAAAGACTCTTTAATGGCTTATTTGTCAAATCTGTCATAAGTTTTGGCAGACAATCAGTGGATGATCAGGTTTGACCTCAAGGGCAGGTCCTATGCCTTTAATGCTTGTGAAGATCTGACTAAGTTTTGTGCTTGGCATTCTTATATTGACTCCATACTGAAAATATACCTTTACTCAAATTCATTGGAGAGTACTTTGTAAGAACAATGACAACAAAACTAACAACTTTCATTCTTATTATTCCATGAATCTGACTACAATATTGTTATTTCCATATTGGAAATCCTGAAAAGTTGTCATTAATCCAGCACACTTGTACTGTTCATCACTTTTTTCACTGCAGTCAAGGAAAATAGGTGGTGGGGTGGAAATACATCTCTACCAAAGGAGGCGTAAGGCGCACCTTCCCTCCACCAGCCTGCAGAACACCCTTGGGCAAGGTGAAGCACCTGCTTAACTCCACCCACCCACAATCAGAGTCACGTGAAGCCATGGGAGCAGGTGGGGAATGGCCGTATGAGCAGCCGGTGCATATCACAAAGCCTGGTTGTGTGACCACTGACGCCAGGCAGACAGTCTCTGAAGAGCATTGATAATGGCTGGGATCACCCATCTTGTAAAGACACTGCCCAGAAGAAGGCGATGGCAAACCACTTCTATAGAAACATTTGCCAAAAGCAATCATAGTCATGGAAAGACCATGATCACCCATATCATATGACACGGCACGTAATGAATGAACGCACCAAGGGAAGTATATAGAACTGACAGACAAACCTTCAGGTCAGTGACCTATCTTTAGACAGGTTTTTTTGGTTCTGATGAGAGGTCATTAATGTGCTTTAATTTGTTTTTCTCTCCACAGTTGCTTCCTGACCTGCAGGGTAGGTCAAGAAATTTCTGTTTGCATTTTTGATTTCCAGCACAAAATAGAATCATAGGATCAAAGACAATTTATTTTGCAATGGAAGGCCATTCAGCCCATCATGCTAATGCCATTCAATAAAAAGTCATCTGTTCTTCCATAGTTGGTCTTAAACTCTGTAGGTCACGTTTCTTTGAGTCTACACATGGACACTTTTTAAAATCTTTTGAGGGTTTCTGCTACCAGCATTCCTACAGACAGTGAGCTCAAGATCTCCAGTAACTACTAGGTGTGGAAAAAAAACATCAGCTCCTCTACAGGACGAGGCTAGACTACCAGGTCCCTTAGTCCTGCACTGTCATTCAATGTGATCGTGTTCATCTACACAGGCTTTAACTCCTCTTCCATGCCAGCCCCCCATAACCCTCAATTACTTGATCATTCCAATATTTTCCAATCTCCACCATTTCGAATAATCCTGCCTCCTCCACCCTCGGGGATAGAGAAGTTCAGTGATTTGCTGCCCACTGGAGAAAGAAATTTCAATGCATCTCTGATATAAATGACAGGCCCCTTTTTTTGGAGCTATGCCCCCTTGGTTGTGATTTTTGGTGCTTGCATTACTTGGAATATCTTTCAGCAAATAGATTGGATTATTAAAAATAAATTGTATGCTATGCAAATGAGGAGTTAAGATATTTGACCAGTTGTCCCACCTCAGTACAAGTTTCAAATAATTGAACTGAAACTAGATTTACTGACTTGGTTTGACAATATTATTTGGATGCCTGGCATTACAAGATAAAAGTTGACAAAGAGCTTGTATATTGTGTAGTGTGCTAACTCAAAACTATTTGCAAGTGAAATATGATTCATTTGTAACCTTGTTATAGGTTAATGATGAAGAAAAAGAAGTATAGGGCATTACAAAAACAAGGCACACATTCATCTAATATTATTGTCTCAGTACAAAGCCACTCAAATAGTTAGCACTGATGTATCAAACATAATGGAAGTGCCACTGTCTCTCAACCAACTGTGATCTGGAGTGCCAAGCTTGTAAATGAAGCAATGATTTAGCATTTTAGTGAGTGTGTTAGGGCTAATAAGGGACAGGGGCACCATAATGCCTGAAATATTTGTCAA